>NC_091979.1:38764689-39420314 GCF_044704955.1 Pristiophorus japonicus | reverse complement strand
CCCACCTCCGCCCCCCTACCCTGGGGGGACAGGGACAGGGACCAGGACAGGGACAGGACCACCCCCCACACGCCCCCCCCCCACGCGCCCCCCACTGGGCCTGGAACACCGCTCCTCCCCCCAGGGGATTGGGCCCCCACCCCCACCTTCCTGGGCCTGGCACTTACTTGTTGCTGCGGCCTCATGGTCCGCGTTCCCCGCACGAATGGAAACCAGCCTATCAATCAGGCTGTCTTCCGGGTGGGAATATACCAAAATGTGCCGGGGAACCTGACATTCTGCATTTCCCACCAGCTCCCAGGTCTCCCCCCTCCACATCCGCCCCGCACACTGTGGGTGGGACCCGAAAAAATCCAGCCTAATGTGTCGGACCAGTCGATTTTAACTGTTCCTGCTGGGTGGTGGGGGGCCACAGAGGGTCAGCCAGGCGTTTTACACTCCACCTGCCAATCATTTCCCGGCCAGTGGGAACAATTAAAATCAAGCCCAATATGGGAAGAAGGATTGTCGGTGTAATTTAATGCAGACAAGTGCAAGGTACTGCGCATAGCGCGCTTGCTTTGGAAGTCTTGTGTCTGGCATGCGAACTATGTGGCCTGCCCAGTGGAGCTGATCAAGTGTGGTCAGCGCTTCAATGCTGGCGATGTTGGCCTGGACGAGGACGCAAACATTGGTGCGTATGTCCTCCCATGGGACTTTCAGGATCTTGCGGAGACATCGCTGGTGGTATTTCTCCAGCGACTCGAGGTGTCTACTGTACATGGTCCACGTCTCTGAGCCATACAGGAGGGCGGTTATTACTACAGCCCTGTAGAACATGAACTTGGTGACAGCTTTGAGGGCCTGGTCTTCAAACACTCTTTTCCTCAGACGGCCGAAGGCTGCACTGGCGCACTGGAGGCGGTGTTGGATCTCATCGTCAATGCCTGCTCTTGTTGATAGGAGGTTCCCGAGATAAGGGAAGTGGTCCACGTTGTCCAGGGCCACGCCATGGATCTTGATGTCTGGGGGGCAGTGCTGTGCGGCGAGGACAAGCTGGTGGAGGATCTTTGTCTTACTAATGTTTAGCGTAAGGTCCATGCTTTCATATGCCTTGGTAAATACGTCGACTACTTCCTGGAGTTCAGCCTCTGTGTGTGCACAGACGCAGGCGTCGTCCGCGTACTGTAGCTCGATGACAGAGGTTGGAGTGGTCTTGGAACTGGTCTGGAGAAGGCGAAGGTTGAACAGCTTCCCACTGGTTCTGTAGTTTAGCTCCACTCCAGCGGGGAGCTTATCAACTGTGAGGTGGAGCATGGCAGCGAGGAAGATTGAGAAGAGGGTTGGGGTGATGACGCAGCCCTGCTTGACCCCAGTCCGGACATGAATTGGGTCTGTGATGGATCCGTTGGTAACGATCACAGCTTTCATGTCGTCGTGGAGCAGGCAGAGGATGGTGACGTACTTTTGGGGGCATCCAAAATGGAGGAGGACGCTCCATAGACCCTCGTGGTTGACAGTGTCAAAGGCCTTTGTGAGGTCGAAGAAGGCCATGTATGCTGTTCCCTGCATTTTTCCTGCAGCTGTCATGCTGCAAAAATCATGTCCGTTGTGCCCTGGAGGGGACGAAATCTGCACTGTGACTCCGGGAGGAGCTCCTCAGCCACGGGGAGAAGACAGTTGAGGAGGATTCTAGCGACAACTTTTCCAGTGGTTGATAACAGGGAGATTCCTCTGTAGTTGCCGCAGTCGGACTTGTCCCCTTTTTTAAAGATGTTCACGATCACTACATCTCTAAAATCTCCCAGCATGCTCTCCTTCCTCCAAATGAGAGAGCTGAGGTCGTGTATTCGCGCCAGTAGTGCCTCTCCACCATACTTCAGTCCCTCAGAGGAATTCCATCCGCTCCCGTAGCCTTGTTGTTTTTTAGCTGTTGTAAGATTGCAAAATTTGTGGGAAAACCCCCTCATTGGAAAGGAAATTCGATTTGGAACTATCAGCCAGAATGTTTGGGATCCTAAAATGCACAGGGAAGAAACTACGAATTTAAACCAAATTTGGGATTTTACAAGGCAGATTGGGTCCGTGTGAAGAGGGCTGAAAAACTAAGGGACAACTAGCCTCCAAAGAAACCAATCTTTGGGTCTTGAAACTGTCTGGGGTATTGAAGCTAAACAAATTGTCTGGAGAATTGCGTAAACTCGAAAACCCTTCTCCCCGGGAGACATTAACATAGCAACAATCGACCCAGAGGTAGCCAGCCATCACTCTGTGCAGGAAACCCATCCAGCGCATACATAATGTTAATGGCCCATCCAGCCCGCATGAAAATCCAGGCCTAAGCAGACATCGCAAATACCAAAACTAATTTTCCCGATCAAGGAACAAATTCCATAGATCGCCACATCGAGACAGGTTACCATTAATGAGCTGCCAAAATATGACAAAGAAATACCAAGCCCGCCAAAATTAAGACAAATAATCGGGGCTGATTTGGCGCACAGATTAGAACGACTCCCAAAGTATAACTGGGGCCCTTTTTTTAATGAGTTAGGAGAGGAAGGAGAAGAGGAAAAGGGAGAGACCACCGCAGCAGCTCTGACGAGTCTTCCAGAGAGCTTGCTACACAGCTTTCTATGCGGCTCTTCTGAGCATCAACATCTCCAGCCTCGCCGACACTCCTAGGCTACACTGTTCTGCTACTGAAGGAGAAGGAAGAACACTATCAAGGCAGAGAAAAGCAGTTCCAGCAACTTCGGACATCACCATCGCGGCAGCAACTGACCACAGCCAACGTGGTAACATCGAAACCACCGTGATTGATAAACTCTAAGAACAAAACTCCTCAAGAAGAAACCGAAGATTCGAAAGTTTCCACTCTACAATCTGTTCCTAGCTACCAACAGGTGAAACATTACCTAAAGGCACTTTAAAACATACTGCTGATGGAAGAAAGTGGATACTCACCCCATAAGTCCAATACGCACCCTACCGCATCAGCGGAGACCACCCAACTAAAGACTATGCAGTAAGAAATCTTCCACGACGTTTGAGGTACGACAAGCAGAACCTACAAAGTCCAGTGAACCCTGAAATTGCGAACCACTGCCAACTGACAATAAGAGGATTGGTGAGCATTATCCCTGTTTGCCCTGGAGTTCAACCTAGTCAGAGTTAGGCATCGGGAGGTGGGAGGTGTATTATTTTCTGTAACCCCTTTTGAACATGTGATAAAGTGTTCTTTATTCTAGTGATTGCAAGTCTTGATATTGTACTTTCTTGTCCTTAATAAAATCAAAGTTCTTTGCACCAAAACCAGTTGTCTCTTGCACTTTGTCACATCCCCAAATAAATCCAAAATCGAGAACCCAGGGATTGGGAGCGATTCGAACCGCTCAGAAGGTCAGCAGTGAACCTGATCCCCTAGACCACCCTCTACAATGTCTTCTGGCCTTTTCTACCTCGTGTGGTGTTGGGGTCTCACTGAGGTGGCGGCGGGTAGCATGCTGCGGAATGGAGTCGAGAATACTCGAGTCAAAGGCAGAGTCAATTGAGGAGATCTTCAAAGTGTTCTTTCCAGCGGGCCATGACTGCTTCGGTGTCCTTGATGAGTGTTTCCCCGTTCTTGGCCAGGAGTGTGGTGGGGCCTTGGGAGTTTGGTCCGTATGTGGCCTTGACTGCGGTGAAGAATCCTCGCACATCACTCCTGAGCCACAGCTACTGTGGTAGGTAATGTTACAGAGATGGTAGCAAGCGGTCTTTGTGACAGAGAGGATATGGGATCAATAACATACCTTGTGGTTGTATAGCACGCTGAGGTTGGGAATAGTCTGGGACAGCCCAAGACAGTGGCTGGGGAGGCGGATGGAATTGGTGGCATTGGTACGGAATTTCGGACAGGGAGGGCGAAGACAATAGTATCGGACTTCCCAGTGTTTAACGGGAGAAAATTGCATCTCATCCAAGAATAGATGTCAGGCAAGCAGTCTGCCAACATAGAGTCAGTGAAGGCGTTGAGAGTAGTGATGGAGAGGTAGAGCTGGGTGTCACCAACGTTTGCATGGAAGCTAACCCTGTTTTGGCTGATGATGTCAACAAGGGGACAGGATGCATATGAGGAAGAGGAGAGGGCCAAGGACTCTGAAGGTAGCGGGACAGGCGTGGGTAGAGAAACCATTGCTGGAGATGCTCAGGCTGCAATCGGATAGGTACCTGAGACTGTGAATGTCTCCGAAACAAGGTAGTGAGAGCACAGAAATAAAAGAAGGAAACTGGGAATGTGAGAACACACAAAGGATATATAAGAAAGTTTTAAAAAGACAAAAATAACACACAAGGAAATAGATAAAGAAACAAAGAAAAAGATGGGGAAAATGAAAAATAAAGAAGGCAGGTTATGTTTTTACATTAAATCAAGCCTGAACCAATGGGATAAAAAGGTTCTTTATGTGCTGTATGTAAGGGTCCTCTGTTTAATGACTTTGGGTGTGAAATTGCCCCTTTTTATAGCCGCGTCATTGCCTCCGGGGGGTACTAACGGGACGCAATGGCATTTTCGCCCGGGGGGGGGGCACTAATGCCCCCGCAGGGAAATTGCCCCGAAGGTTTGGGGGGTGCTGTCCCAGCAGCACGCGCCCCGCGGTTCGCGCTCTGGGCCAACACACAACCAGCAATGATGTCACCGCCGAGTTCGCCGACCCCCCTTACCGCCCCGCGCCGGCACCTATCCGCACCGCAGGGGAAATTGCCTCGCAGGCCGCGAGACTGGGGCGGGCAGATGTCAACGCCAGGCTCACAGGTCTTGAAGCTGGTGGACATCCGCTGCCATGGCCTTATTTAAAGTGGAGGCCTTTAACTCCCCGGGCCGCCATCTTTATTTGTCGGCCAACTCTTGGGTCTGCCTGACAATGGTGATCCTAGCATCGATCGGGCCGCCATCGTGCAGCCGGGCATTTGTTTTTGCTGCCAGGCTGTTAGCCCGGTCTAACACATCCCTGGTGGCTCAGTGGTGGCCAGCCAAGGGCCATGCAGAGTGCGCAGTAGCCCTCCCTTTTAATGGAAGGGGAGGGACGTTGTAGCGCGTCAGTGCTATGCGGAGCATCCAGGTAGCATTGACCTGCTCCACGTAACGTTGGACTCAGCACTGGGCTACCACCCCGGGAGCATCCCTCAAAGGAAGCAGAGTGCTGGAGACAACGCTCCACTTCCTTTGAGGGGAGTACGGCCCAATTCCACGTCGGAGGTGGGACTTCTGGGCCAGGCAATAAATGTCCCGGCCCTAGAAGCTTACCGCCCCCAACTGGGGCAAGGGGCAATTTCGCCCATCCTTGGTCAGCTCAATCAAGGCCTAGCAATGTGGTTGAGTGCCGATGTCCTGTGTCCTGTGCAGCATCAGTTGATTGTGGAGAAGGTTGATATTGTTGTTGGTGCCACTGGTTTATCTGGCGCTGCTGATGTTGGGGCTGATTGTGGTGGGATGCCAAGGACCATTGTGGGAGAGTATAACGGGTACCCAAGCTGATGGAATAGACGGCAGGAGAAGTGGAGATGACAGAAACAATCTGTCAATGGTGAGAGAGTGTAAGAATAAGTGTTTAGTAATGATAAAATTGATTCTGTATATACATAAATATTAAAAGTGTAGATTATATGGAAAGGCCGCAATATTGAAAGAAACAAAATTGATACCTTCCCCAAATTCATGTCTCGTCTGGCTGGGCAGAGCTCAAGTTACAAAGGAAGCATGGCTTTGAAACTCACCAAACTCACCGAACTCACCAAAGCAATAGTGGAAGGCCGAGTAAACAAAGGCAAAAAACAAAAAGGGCCACACTACTTCATAATTCTAAAAGGACAAAGGCTTTGTGTCTTAATGCAAGGAGTATCCGGAATAAGGTGGATGAATTAACTGTGCAAATAGATGTTAACAGATATGATGTGATTGGGATTACAGAGATGTGGCTCCAGGAGGATCAGGGCTGGGAACTCAACATCCATGGGTATTCAACATTCAGGAAGGATAGAATAAAAGGAAAAAGAGGTGGGGTAGCATTGCTGGTTAAAGAGGAGATTAATGCAATAGTTAGGAAGGACATTAGCTTAGATGATGTAGAATCTATATGGGTAGAGCTGCAGAACACCAAAGGGCAAAAAACGTTAGTGGGCGTTGTGTACAGACCTCCAAACAGTAGTAGTGATGTTGGGGAGGGCATCAAACAGGAAATTAGGGGTGCATGCAATAAAGGTGCAGCAGTTATCATGGGTGACTTTAATATACATATAGATTGGGCTAACCAAACTGGAAGCAATACGGTGGAGGAGGATTTCCTAGAGTGCATAAGGGATGGCTTTCTAGACCAATATGTCGAGGAACCAACTAGGGAGGAGGCCATCTTAGGCTGGGTGTTGTGTAATGAGAGAGGATTAATTAGCAATCTCATTGTGCAAGGCCCCTTGGGGAAGAGTGACCATAATATGGTGGAATTCTACATTAGGATGGAGAATGAAACAGTTAATTCAGAGACCATGGTCCAGAACTTAAAGAAGGGTAACTTTGAAGGTATGAGACGTGAATTGGCTAGGATAGATTGGAGAATGATAAAGGGGTTGACTGTGGATGGGCAATGGCAGACATTTAGAGACCGCATGGATGAACTACAACAATTGTACATCCCTGCCGGGCGTAAAAATAAAAAAGGGAAGGTGGCTCAACAGTGGCTATCAAGGGAAATCAGGGATAGTATCAAAGCCAAGGAAGTGGCATACAAATTGGCCAGAAATAGCAGTGAACTCGGGGACTGGAAGAAATTTAGAACTCAGCAGAGGAGGACAAAGGCTTTGATTAGGGCAGGGAAAATAGAGTACGAGAGGAAGCTTGCAGGGAACATTAAGACGGACTGCAAAAGTTTCTATAGATATGTAAAGAGAAAAAGGTTAGTGAAGACAAACGTAGGACCCCTGCAGTCAGAATCAGGGGAAGTCATAACGGGGAACAAAGAAATGGCAGACCAATTGAACAAGTACTTTGGTTCGGTATTCACTAAGGAGGACACAAACAACCTTCTGGATATAAAAGGGGTCAGAGGGTCTAGTAAGAAGGAGGAACTGAGGGAAATCCTTATTAGTCGGGAAATTGTGTTGGGGAAATTGATGGGATTGAAGGCCGATAAATCCCCAGGGCCTGATGGACTGCATCCCAGAGTACTTAAGGAGGTGGCCTTGGAAATAGCGGATGCATTGACAGTCATTTTCCAACATTCCATAGACTCTGAATCAGTTCCTATGGAGTGGAGGGTAGCCAATGTAACCCCACTTTTTAAAAAAGGAGGGAGAGAGAAAACAGGGAATTATAGACCGGTCATCCTGACATCAGTAGTGGGTAAAATGTTGGAATCAATTATTAAGGATGTCATAGCAGCGCATTTGGAAAGAGGTGACATGATAGGTCCAAGTCAGCATGGATTTGTGAAAGGGAAATCATGCTTGACAAATCTTCTGGAATTTTTTGAGGATGTTTCCAGTAGAGTGGACAAGGGAGAACCAGTTGATGTGGTATATTTGGATTCTGACTGCAGGGGACCTACGTTTGTCTTCGCTAACCTTTTTCTCTTTACATATCTATAGAAACCTTTGCAGTCCGTCTTAATTTTCGACAAGGTCCCACACAAGAGATTAATGTGCAAAGTTAAAGCACATGCGATTGGGGGTAGTGTGCTGACGTGGATTGAGAACTGGTTGGCAGACAGGAAGCAAAGAGTAGGAGTAAATGGATACTTTTCAGAATGGCAGGCAGTGACTAGTGGGGTACCGCAAGATTCTGTGCTGGGGCCCCAGCTGTTTACATTGTCCATTAATGATTTAGACGAGGGGATTAAATGTAGTATATCCAAATTTGCGGATGACACTAAGTTGGGTGAAGTGTGAGCTGTGAGGA
Organism: Pristiophorus japonicus; assembly: GCF_044704955.1. Classification (NCBI taxonomy): domain Eukaryota; kingdom Metazoa; phylum Chordata; class Chondrichthyes; family Pristiophoridae; genus Pristiophorus; species Pristiophorus japonicus. The sequence continues at coordinate 39,412,402 of NC_091979.1, read as the reverse complement.
GGATACTATGAGGCTGCAGAGTGACTTGGATAGGTTAGGTGAGTGGGCAAATGCATGGCAGATGAAGTATAATGTGGATAAATGTGAGGTTATCCACTTTGGTGGTAAAAACAGAGAGACAGACTATTATCTGAATGGTGACAGATTAGGAAAAGGGAGGTGCAACGAGACTTGGGTGTCATGGTACATCAGTCATTGAAGGTTGGCATGCAGGTACAGCAGGCGGTTAAGAAAGCAAATGGCATGTTGGCCTTCATAGCGAGGGGATTTGAGTACAGGGGCAGGGAGGTGTTACTACAGTTGTACAGGGTCTTGGTGAGGCCACACCTGGAGTATTGTGTACAGTTTTGGTCTCCTAACTTGAGGAAGGACATTCTTGCTATTGAGGGAGTGCAGCGAAGGTTCACCAGACTGATTCCCGGGATGGCGGGACTGACATATCAAGAAAGACTGGATCAACTGGGCTTGTATTCACTGGAGTTCAGAAGAATGAGAGGGGATCTCATAGAAACGTTTAAAATTCTGATGGGTTTAGACAGGTTAGATGCAGGAAGAATGTTCCCAATGTTGGGGAAGTCCAGAACCAGGGGTCACAGTCTAAGCATAAGGGGTAAGCCATTTAGAACCGAGATGAGGAGAAACTTCTTCACCCAGAGAGTGGTGAACCTGTGGAATTCTCTACCACAGAAAGTTGTTGAGGCCAATTCGCTGAATATCTTCAAAAAGGAGTTAAATATCGTCCTTACTACTAGGGGGAATCAAGGGGTATGGTGAGAAAGCAGGAATGGGGTACTGAAGTTGCGTGTTCAGCCATGAAGTCATTGAATGGCGGTGCAGGCTCGAAGGGCCGAATGGCCTACTCCTGCACCTATTTTCTATGTTTCTATGTTTCGAGCTAGAAGAGGTGTTAATTGGAAAGCCATTAACCTAATCAAGGAATGGCACCGGTCTTCCAGCCAGACACATGTATGAGGAGAAGCCAATCAGGAATGGCCATGGAACCAATACGCAATCCTGAGACTTTCTGAGAAACTATGGCCTGAAGAGGTATAAAAACTCAAGCCAAAGTTTGCTCTGTCTCTTCTCCTTAGCACATGACAAAAGCAGGACCTCCTCTACAGAAAAAGAAACAGGCCGTGTATTTGCCAGAGGGAAGTAAAGTATACCTTTTTTGTTGTAATTAAGTAGAGTCCATAGGATACTAACATACTACTGTTGTGTCTGATAGGCTATTTGCATGTGTGTGTGTTTAATAAACTTATTCCAAATTGTTTTAAAAGAATTGGTCTTGCTGTCAATTTAATGCCAGAGATTTAGAAATCTTACAAGAGTTAATAAGGTCAGACTGGATGGAGACTTGTGTAAAGACTTGCTGCATGCTGAATCTGTTGTGCAGTGAGGAACAGCGTGTGGCTGAGGGAAGATATCTCTGTAAGGTGGGAGCTTTTATTTTACATTTGAAGCTGTCAACTCATCAGCTGATTCAATGGCCACTGAACTCCCGCCTCAGCTTGACAGATGTGGTCCACGACCAGCGTGGACCCCATGAGCGAGCTGTCAAATACAAAAGGTAAGCTGAAAATCATTCTTAAGTGGCTCTAAACAATTACCTGGATTGGGTCGCCCGCCTCTGCCTGTAGGGTCTGCTCAGCGCTGATAGACCCGACATCTGGGAAACATGCGCGCTATCGAACCCGCTGTCCAAAGTATCAAATTTCCCACCAGACAAGCCATCAATCCCATCCGCTGAGCCCCCAGGAAAAGTCCGGCCATGGAGGAGCTAAGCCATGGCGAGATTTGAAATCAAGGAAAGTGATGGCTTCTAATGCTGTATTGCACAAAAGTGAAATATGGATAATTGCATGTTTTTACTCATCATTTTTTGTTGTTGTTTGGGTAAAATGTGGTGGTCAAACATTTGGCAGTGTGGAGGGGTTGATTGTAGACAGTTACCAATCAACTGCTCAGTTTTGGCTGTGCTTGGGTATTACTGTGCTGCACCGTGCTGCATTAAGAGGCCCTGTTATCATTTCTTATCTGTACATTGTAATACAAATCCCTCACAATATAATGAACAATAAGAAGCTTTGTATAAAAAGGAATATAACTTAGCAAGGGGGCTGTAAGAGTGTGTAGTCACTGGGAATTCTAAAGGTCATGACTTCAGGATAGTTCTGTAAGTAATTAAGAAATGGCAATGGTCGCTTGAGTTTCAATCTGTTTTTTATGATCCCTCAGGATACGTACAGGAGAACTGTAGACTCGCTATACTGATTAGTATGTGAGTGGTCTTCATTAATCCTCATTTTAAATTGTAATTACTTTATCTTGTTGGAACCACAAGCTGTTTTAATTAGAGCTTAAAATTAGGATTAGTCAACAATGTACATCATCCTGAGTGTGGATGAGATTTAAATATTATTCTTGCTAAGCGCGTTAATTTCTCAACTGCAGAAGAGGGTTATTATCTGGATAAGAAATAGCCCAGCAGTAAAACACCATTTGTTTCTCATTATTTTTCTTTAAAATAAGCCTCACTAAATGCGATTCCTGGGTTAAAGCATGAATGAATTTCAGAAGCTGGGTCGAGTATTTCACTTTTACTACACCAAGAGAAAAGATTACATGTGTTAAAGAGTGATGGCAAAATAGAAGGGAATGCAACGTTAAGGAGCAGGAATCCTCGCAGCAGAAGTGATCAGCTAGCTATTCAAGAGTAGGTTAGAGGTGTTCAAATATTACTGATTGCAGTCGTCCTTTTGATACTTTTGATCTTAAAATGGAGTGTACTGTTCCTCCGTGGGAGTTTAATTTTCCCTGTATTAGAGCTACTGAATGTGCTATTGCGTGTGGACGAACAATAACTTGATGAGTTAAAATGACCACATTGTCGGCCGCACTCCTAAGGCAAGATTGGAAGCGTCACCAGTAAATCAAGGAATCAGTCAGTTTAGACTGACTCTTTTTCTCGTGCTTTTACCATATAATGCAGCACACTTCTGTACCAGTAGTATTGCTTTGTTAGTTTACTTTTATTAGCTGCCGTCTTTCGGATGAGATGTTAAACCGAGGCCCTGTCTGCTCTCTCAGGTGGACATAAAAGATCGCATGGCACGATTTTCAAGAAGATCAGGGGAGTTATCCCCTGGTGTCCTGGCCAACATTTATCCCTCAATCAACATCACTAATCACAGATTATCTGGTCTGGGAGCTTGCTGTGCGCAAATTGGCTGCTGCGTTTCCTACATTACAACAGTGACTACACTTCAATAGTACTTCATTGGCTGTAAAGCGCTTTGGGATGGCCTGTAGTTGTGAAAGGTGCTATATAAATACAATTCTTTCTTTCTGGAACTGCAGATCCAATGAGCACTCAGTGGGAGTCCCATGTAATGGTGCCTGTAATAACCCTTCTCAGTACCTATTTAAAGAGCTAAGTAGTTACCTAAACTTTTGAATATTGCACTTAAGCGCAACCAAGACTTTTCCGAAGCAGTTTTAGAGTGCAATGGAACTTAAGAGGCGCAGAAAATGTCCAGGTGCCTAATGCTCTAGCTAGCGAGTGGGGGAACAGAGAGGCTCAGGCCTAGAAATTCGTCTCAGGCGGTGGCACAAAGCGGGCGGTATCGGATCGGCCACTGGTTATACGCAGCGCCTGATACTCAGTTGGAACTGAATATCAGGCGCTGAGTAAAATGGCCAGCTGATTTGATACTGCCCACCTCCCCCCCCCCCCCCCCCGAGACAAATTTCCAATCTATGGAATGAAAGAAAAAGCCTCATCGTCCTCAGAAACACCTGACTCGTCGAGCATGGCAGGACATCGTGGAGGGGAGCTTAGTTGTGAACACGCCAGGCTTGAGAGAACTCCTGCCAAATGCCTAATTTTTCCTCCTCTTATTTTTTCGAAGTTTGATCACAAGAAATGTTAACATCAAATTGTAACACAGCTCATTTCATGCAGGAAAATTTAGAATGAATGACTAAATTCGTCAGCCCCATCGTGCTGAGCCGATGGACGGGGATTTCGTTTTAGCAGTAGTCGTACTTGTAAAGTCCTTACTCGACTGTATGAAACCACACGAGGCACATTCTATGGACAAGGTCACTCTGTGACCTCAATTCTTTATTTAGAGTACTCCACATGGGACCTCGCTTTATATGCCTGGGAGATCAGGTAAAGAGTGTCTCCCACAAGTTCACCTCTTGTGGTCGAGGTGTGCATCTAGGTTGTGTGTATACAGTAATACAGTGGTGTTACATTGTGGTTACATACATGACCTCACCTTCCCCCCACCCCCTCCCGCCCCAAAGTCTTGTTGGGATCATAGGTTTAGTCTTTCAGGTGGTCTACGCTCCCTCGTGGAGCGCCGCAGTTGGGGCTCTGGTTGTTGGACACTGACGTGGGTGTCTGTCACCTGTGGTGATTCCGGCCTGTCCGGGCTGACCGCAGGGACTGTGCATTCTTCTGATTGCTCTTGTTGCTCGTTCACTGGCGGTGTTGTGAGCTCCATCTCATGGTCTTCTTCAGGTTCCTCAGTGTCGATGCTGAACCTTTTTTTTACTTGGTCCAGATGCTTACGGCATATCTGGCCATTGTTGAGCTTTACCACGATGACCCTATCCCCCTCTTTGTCAATTACAGTACCCTCAAGCCATTTGGGCCCCATGGCGTGATTGAGGACGAATACAGGATAATTTATTTCTATACATCTCCCCCTCGAATTGCGGTCATGGTACTCGTTTTGTGACTTGCGCTTGCCCTCAACTATGTCGGTTAGGACTGGGTGAATGAGGGACAATCGGGTTTTGAGTGTCCGTTTCATTAGTAGCTCTGCGGGCGGGACTCCCGTGAGCGAGTGCGATCGGGATCTATAGGCCAGCAGGAGACGCAATAGGCGGCATTGCAGGGAGGGTCCTTGAATCCTGAGCATACCTTGCTTAATGATTTGGACCGCACATTTCGCCTGGCCATAGGAGGCCGGCTTGAGCGGCGCAGTCCTGACGTGGTTGATGCCATTGCCCGACATAAACTCCCAGAATTCATAGCTTGTGAAGCATGGGCCATTATCACTAACCAGGATGTCCGGCAAACCATGGGTTGCAAAGATTGCACGTAGGCTTTCCATAGTGGTGGATGATGTGCATGAATTCAGAATGATGCACTCAATCCATTTCGAGTATGCAACTACCACAATAGGGAACATCTTTCCCATGAATGGGTCTGCATAGTCAACATGAATGCGTGACCATTGCCTGGTGGGCCAGGGCCACGGGCTGAGCGGGGCCTCCCTGGGGGCATTACCCAGCTGGGCACACGTCGTGTACCTGTGAACACAGTGTTCCAGGTCTGAATCAATTCCAGGCCATCAAACGTGTGACTGGGCAATGGCCGCCTTCAGCACAATGCCTGGGTGCTCGCTGTGGAGTTCCCTGATGATTGCCTCCCTGCCCTTCTGGGGCATAACTACCCAGCTGCCCTATAGTAGGCAGTTGGCTTGGATGGAGAGCTCATCCATCCGTCTGTGGAATGGTCTGACCTCCTCAGGGCATGCTCCGTGTGCGGGCGCCCAATCCCCAGTCAGGACACATTTCTTAATCAGGGATAGGAGGGGATCTCTGTTTGTCCAGATTTTGATCTGACGGGCTGTGATGGGGGAGCCTGCGCTGTCAAAGGCATTGACAGCCATGACCATCTCGGCGCTTTGCTCCGCTGCCCCCTCAGTGGTGGCCAGTGAAAGCCTGCTGAGCGCGTCAGCGCAATTTTCAGTTCCGGACTGGTGGCGGATGGAGTAGTCATACGCAGCCAGCGTGAGAGCCCATCGTTGTATGTGAGCTGATGCATTGGCATTGACAGCCTTGCTGTTAATGGCTTGTGGTCCGTCTTTAATCGAACTTCCTACCAAAGAGGTACTGATGCATTTTTTTTACACCATAGACACATGCGAGCGCTTCTTTCTCGACCATCCCATATCCCCGTTCTGCTTGAGAGAGTGACCTGGAGGCATAAGCTACAGGTTGTAGTTGACCCTCAGCATTGCCCTGCTGCAACACGCACCTAACCCATAGGATGATGCATCACATGTCAGAACCAATTTTTTACAGGGGTCGTACAGGGTCAACAACTTGTTTGAACAAAGTAGGTTTCGCGCCCGATCAAAAGCCCGTTCCTGACAGTCCCCCCAAAACCAATCGCAACCCTTATATAGGAGCACGTGTAGCAGCTCCAACAACGTGCTCAAGTTCGGCACAAAGTTCCCGAAATAGTTCAACAGTCCCAGAAATGTACGTAACTCCGATATGTTGCAGGGCCTGGGTGCTCGTCGAATCGCCTCTGTTTTGGATTCAGTGGGCCGAATCCCATCTGCAGCAACCCTCCTGCCCAGAAACTCAACCTCAGGAGCTAAAAACACACATTTAGACTTCTTGAGTCGCAGGCCTACCCGGTCCAGTCGGCGTAGCACCTCCTCCAGGTTGTGGAGGTGTTCCTTGGTGTCTCGACCCGTGATGAGGATCTCGTCCTGGAATACGATCATTCCAGGAATGGATTTAAGCAGGTTTTCCATGTTTCTTTGAAAATTCGCGGCTGCTGATCGAATGCCAAACGGGCACCTGTTATAAACGAACAGTCCCTTGTGCGTGATGATGGTGGTCATTAGTTTGGATTCGTCGGTCAGTTCCTGGGTCATATAGGCTAGGTGAGGTCCAACTTGGTGAACAGCTTGCCGCCTGCCAGTGTGGCGAAAAGGTCCTCCGCTCTCGGGAGCGGGTATTGATCTTGTATGGACACCCGATTGATGGTGGCCTTGTAGTCGCCACAGATCCTGACAGAGCCATCCGCTTTTAGGACGGGAACGATGGGGTTCGCCCAGTCGCTGAATTCAACATGCGCGATGATGCCCTCTTTCAACAGCCGGTCCAATTCGCTCTCGATCTTTTCCCGCATCACATACGGAGCCGCTATGGCTTTGTGGTGCACTGGCCTGGTGTCCGGGGTGATGTGTAATACTACTTTGGTGCCTTTGAAAGTCCCGACGCCAGGTTGGAATAGTGAATCGAATTGTTGTAGGACTTGTGAGCACGAACTTCGCTCCACAGATGACATCGCGTGAACATCCCCCCATTTCCAGTTCATCTCGGCTAACCAGCTCTTCCCCAACAGTGCGGGACCATTACCCGGGATAATCCAGAGCGGCAGCCGATTCACTAACCCGTTGTGTGTGACAGCCAACATTGTACTGCCTAGCATCGGAATGATTTCTTTGGTCTAAGTCCGTAATTGTGTCTCAATACGTTCTAATTTGGGTCTACTGGCTTTAAGTGGCCATAGCTTCTCAACTTTCTGGACACCTATGTGTGACTGGCTGACCCCAGTGTCCAGCTCCATGCATACTGGGATGCCATTTAATAAAACCCTCCATCATTGGTGGTGTTTTGGTGTATGAACTGTTCGCCTAATGGACCCATTGAACCTCGGCGTCCATCGATTTGCCCCAAAAGTCATCCTGCCTCAAAGAACCCTCTTCTGGTCCATCCGCCTCATATATTAGTCTGGTTGCAGGCTTCCTGCACATTCAAGCTAAATGGCCACTGAGATTGCAGTTTCTGCAGACAAACTGTTGAAATCTGCAAGATCTAGCTGAGTGTTTTCCCCCACACCTCCAGCATGAGTTAAAGTTTCCATTGTTGGGGACAAAGGGACTATGGCCAGGCATTCCATGCTGACTGTCCCTTTGACTGCTCTTAAGTACCCTATTAGTGGGTGTCAATGGCCCCATCCCGGGCCGCATTGTCCGCTGTGATGGCGTAAATGTCCGTTCAGCCTGCCATTGTCTCTGTTGGAGTCCTACTCTGGGGTCTATTGCTGCCTGGGGAATGTTGGACTGCCCCTACCAGCCTGCAGGGCTCTGAGTCGCATTGATGATGTTGACTCCCTGACCCATCGCTGTGTTAGAGGCAGAATTGCGCGCGTATATTATTTTCGTCTCTTCCTTCCCCGCCATGAAAGTTTGAGCTAACAACGCCGCTGCTTCCAAGGTCAAATCCTTGGTTTCAATTAATTTGCGGAAAATTCCTGCATGACCGATGCCCTCGATACAGAAGTCCCTTAGCATCTCCCCCTTGCAGGCGTTTGTGAACTTACAGAGGCTGACCAAACGCCGGAGGTCCGCTACTAAGTCCGGTATGCTCCGTCCTTCATGACGATGGTGGGTGTAGAATCTGTGTCGGGCCATATGTATGCTACTCGCCGGTTTGAGGTGCTCCCCGATCAGTTTGGTAAGTTCTTCAAACGTTTTGTCCGACGGCTTCTCAGGCGCTAGTAAGTCCTTCATGAGTGCGTAAGTCTTTGGTCCGCAGCTGGTCAAGAGATGAGCCCTTCGCTTGTCGGCCGCTACATCCTCCAGCCATTCTTTCGTAACGAAACTTTGCTGAAATCTCTTGACAAAATTGTCCCAGTCTTCCCCAACACAGTACCGTTCCTATGCACTACCGGTGGCCATTCTCGTGGGTCGTGAGTTCCCGTTTCTCGTCGCCAATGTAAAGTCCTTACTCTACTGTATGAAACCATACGAGGCACATTCTAGGGACAAGGTTTCTCTGTGACCTCAATTCTTTATTTACAGTACTCCACAAGTGATGACCATGTGTGGGACCTCCCTTTATAAAACTGGGAGATCAGGTAAGGAGTTTCTCCCACAAGTTCACTCCTTGTGGTCAAGGTGTGCATCTAGGTTGTGTGTATACAGTAATACAGTGGTGTTACATTGTGGTTACATACATGACAGTACTAAATTCACCAGCTGACGGACATAGAGCCTCTTCTACGGGTTAATAGTTTTACCAAAAAGCATCTCATTTTGCAATCACGCCAACTTTTTTGCTAGATTTATCAGGAGAGATTTTATCGCGTGTTCTCACAACAAAAATGCAGACACAAAGGGACTGGCCAATCAAAATATTGAAAAAAAACATGTAGAGAACGCAAGATTGCTGTGTGCAGAAGGAAAAATCCTGTCAGCCAGAGTTCTGTCTCGCATAAATATTTGTACCAATTCAAAACTATTTCAAATGTGCAGTACATTCTCTGATTTATGGGACCATGACTTAGGTTGTGCATTGGTGACTTAATTTAAAAATCGATATTTTTTATTGTTAATTGCTGTTGTTTGCTCTTTTATTGATGTAATTTACCTGATTGTTTGATTATATAATGTATGGAATGATGGAAGATACACAGTAAGTACATTGTGAGGAGCAGGTATTAAATTTAAAGGTTTTTGGATTCAGTTATTTCTGCATTTTGTTTCTAAATGTGAATGCAGGCTTGCATTAAGAGCTCTTATGAAGTGCGACAATATTTTAGCTATGAGATCTAACCGGTTTCCTCTAAAATAGACAGGGTATATTCTAGCACACCATGAATTCTGGGTAGAGTCATCCGCCATTTAGCTCTAGAATCGCGGAATGGATCCCGTTATGATCGAGGCCATAGCGAATCGCCTTGGAGCAGGGAGCGTGAGGGGCTGCAACGGCATTCTGGAAGGGAGATGCTCCTGCATTCATTACATTCACCTCTGCGACCATCTCTAGATGCAGCAATATACCTTCACCGTTGTGAACCGTGCACAGGCACAAACCCTTCATCTGCTGGCTGCCTGTTTTTCCAGGCAGGAATTGGGTGAGGCAGCAGTTGAAAAACATCGCCATTGTCTAGCAATTTGGAAAAAAAAATAATTCCCATGATGCGGGGATTGTTGGAAAGGCTGCTTTTATTGCTCATCCCTGGTTGCTCTGAGAACATAAGAATTAGGAGCAGGAGTAGGCCATTGGCCCTGAGAAGGTGGTGATGGGCTGTCTTCCTGAACTGCTGCAGTCCAAATGGTTTTAAACAACTGAGTGGCTTGACAGGCCACTTCAGAGGGCAGTTGAGAAGCATCCCTGATTTTGGTCACCTGTCCTAATAACTCCTTATGTGGCTCTGTGTCAAATTTTATTTGATCGTGATACTTGGGATATTTTACTACATTAAAGGTGTTGTATAAAAGCAAGTTGTTATTGTTAGATGAAACAATTTAAGTGAGCCATGATGGGCTTTGCCAGAAGTTTTATTTTGCATTTGGGGGAGAAAACTTACGGTCTGTTTTGCAGTCTGATCATGAAAATAATGCAATTTAAGGAAGTCCTAACTGATCATTCCACACCCAAGCAAAATGTAGTGTATTAATCCACGATGGCTGGAGTCACTATTCCACAACCTACACAACACGAGAATGAATCTGTAGATGTTATTTTGTACACATTTATGTTGACAGGCTGAGAAACATAATTTCACTGGTGCAGGTCAAGAAATAAAAATGTTTGTCAAACGATGCTTGTCTAAAATGGAGAAAGAGCACACTTTTGATGAGCGGTTAGAACTGACCAGAGCACTTTGAGTTGAATGTTGTGCAGGAGATGCAGAAACCAGCATCAAGGCTTCATCAACCAGCAGACAAGCAGAAAAGATGAAACCACAGTCAAGGCCCAGGTCATCGCCAATCGTATGTATTATTATTATGGTGGAAATGACCCCCGTGGTGATTGTTCAGCAAGGGTAAGGAATGTCATACAGGTGGGAAGTGAAACCACTTCTCCCAGTGCTGACAGTTATCCAACCATAAACTTCTGACCAAAATATTCAATGAAACATGGGGCCCAGGTACAGGTCCACAAAAATGTAGTCAGTCGAAAAAGCACACCATGCACAAAGTTATTGAAACAAAACCTATTCTTTATGTTCATGTATATTTATCAGAATAGTACATTACCAATTCGATAATCAGCAACAAGCTGACAACAATGATATATTTCCGAACAGTAAGAATCCTAATCTTTGCTGCTTCCAATTGTCCACAGATTTTTTATCATTGAATCTAGTTACCAATCTATTGCTGGTTCTGAATCTTGAGTGAACATAAGAACATGAGAAATAGGAGCAGGTGTAGGCCATTTGGCCTCTCGAGCCTGCTCCGCCATTTAATAAGATCATGGCTGATTTGATCATGGACTCAGCTCCACTTCCCTGCCTGCTCCCCATAACCCTTTATTCCCTTATCGCTTAAAAATCTGTCTATCTCCACCTTAAATATATTCAATGACCCAGACTCCACAGCTCTCCGGGTCAGAGAATTCCACAGATTTACAAACCTCAGAGAAGAAATTCCTCCTCATCTCAGTTTTAAATGGGCGGACCCTTATTCTGAGTCTATGTCCCCTAGTTTTAGTTTCCCCTATGAGTGGAAATATCCTCTCTGCATCCACCTTGTCGAGCCCCCTCATTATCTTATATGTTTCGATCAGATCACCTCACATTCTTCTAAACTCCAATGAGTATAGGCCCAACCTACTCAACTTATCTTCATCATTCATACCTCTCATCTCAGGAATCAACCTAGTGAACCTTCTCTGAACAGCCTCCAATGCAAGTATATCCTTCCTTAAATACGGAGACCAAAACTGTATGCAGTACACTAGGTGTCGCCTCACCAATACCCTGTACAGTTGTAGCAGGACTTCTCTGCTTTCATACTTTATCCCCCTTGCAATAAAGGCCAACATTCCATTTGCCTTCTTGATTACTTGCTGTACCTGCACACTAACTTTTTGTGCTTCATACAAAAGGACTCCCAGGTCCCTCTGTACTGCAGCACATTGCAATTTTTCTCCATTTAAATTATAATTTGCTTTTCCATTTTTTCTGCCAAAGTGGATAACCTCACATTTTCCCACATTATACTCCATCTGCCAAATTTTTGCCCACTCACTTAGCCTGTCTATATCTCTTTGCAGATTTTTTTGTGTCCTCCTCACAATTTGCTTTCCCACCTATCTTTGTATCATCAGCAAACTTGGCTACATTACACTCGGTCCCTTCATCCAAGTCATTAATATAGATTGTAAATATTTGAGGCCCCAGCACCGATCCCTGCGGCACCCCACTAGTTACTGTTTGCCAACCGGAAAATTACCCATTTATCCTGACTCTCTGTTTTTTGTTAGTTAGCCAATCCTCTATCCATGCTAATATATCACCTCCATCCCCGTGAATTACTATCTTGTGCAGTAACCTTTTATGTGGCATCTTATCGAATGCCTTCTGGAAATCTAAATACACCACATCCACTGGTTCCTCCTGAACCACCCTACTCGTTACATCCTCAAAGAACTCCAGCAAATTTGTCAAACATGATTTCCCTTCATAAAACCATGCTGACTCTGCTTGATTGAATTATGCTTTTCCAAATGTCCTGCTACAGTTTCCTTAATAATGGACTCCAGCATTTTCCCAATGACCGATGTTAGGCTAACCGGTCTATAGTTTCATGCTTTCTGTCTGTCTCCTTTTTTAAATAAGGGTGTTATATTTGCATGAAGCTCCATCATCCACTCATCCAGTTATTTCCATTTCCTACAAAGACACTCCTTCCAGTGCTTTTTGCTCACATCAAGTCTGACCAGCAAACAATATCGGTTCATGAAAGGAAAGCCTGATTGTCTCTTTGGCCTACATGTAGGTTAAGCACTATATTTTCAGCAGTATGTAGCATCAATATACCAACATCAGATGGTACTATTTGCAGTGGGTCCTCTAGGTATAGGGGAGCTGAGGGGTTTACAGGTCAAATTGCATATTGACCAACATGTACTATGTTGTGCAACAGAAGAAATGAGGCAAACGAGTTCTAGGGTAATGGGAATAATTGAAGATGCAAATTGTCCTGCACTCGTCTCTTGTCATCATCCTCAAGCACAAGAATCAAAACGATATACACCTTTGTGTTGGTATATAAGCAGCAAACAATTCAAACAATATGACACTCCAACCCTGGATAGAAGCACACAGATCATGTGTTTTTTCAAAGCTAGACCTGAAATCTGTGTAGCACCACCTAGAACCAAACTAGGAGAACTGCTACAGTAAGAAAGAAAAAAGAAAGAACTTGGAATTAATTCTTTGGGACAACCTCAGGCTGTCCCAAAGGGCTTAACAGACAATGAAGTATTTTTGAAGTGTAGTTACTGTTGTAATGTAGGAATTTGTGCACAGCAAGATTCTACAAACAGTAACGTGATAGTGACCAGATAAGAAGAACATGAGAAATAGGAGCAGGAGTAGGCCACAAGGCCTCTCGAGTCTGCTCCACCATTTAACAAGATCATGGCTGATCTTCAACCTCAACTCCACTTTCCTACCCGATCCCCATAATCTGTTTTTTTTTTAGTGATATTGGTTGAGGGATAAATATTGGTTAGGGCACCAGTAAGAACTGCCCTGCTCTTTTTCGAATACTGCCTTGGTATACAATGTTTGCAACATGCATTGATCTGAGGCAGTATGAAAAAGTAACTATTGATATATTTTCAGTAGCAGAGGTGCTTCTGTGTAAATTCCGACTGTAGGTATTCCAAGCATCTTGATAAAGTGTTGATTTTCTGATGGATGCACTCGCCAAGCTGACCATGATACAAGCCTTTATACAGTTCTTCACAGGGTGCTAGAAAATGGCCTTACATTAACATGTGGGAATTGGAATTTGCTTAGCGAGCACCTTGAACATTTTGTATTAGACTTCCCAAAGCAGGAAATGTCACCAAACCTCAAGGTCACCTCAAGAAGGTTTCCATATTTACGAAAGGATATACTTGCTTTGGAGGCAGTTCAAAGAAAGTTCACTAGATTGATTCCAGGGATGAGGGGGTTGACTTATGAGGAAAGGTTGAGTAGGTTGGGCCTCTACTCATTGGAATTCAGAAGAATGAGAGGTGATCTTATCCAAACGTATAAGAGTATGAGAGGGCTTGACAAGGTGGATGCAAAGAGGATGTTTCCACTGATGGGGGAGACTAGAACTAGAGGGCATGATCTTAGAATAAGGGGCCGCCCATTTAAAACAGAGATGAAGAGTAATGTCTTCTTTCACAGGTTGTAAATCTGTGGAATTCGCTGCCTCAGAAAACTGTGGAAGCTGGGACATTGAATAAATTTAAAACATAAATAGACAGTTTCTTAAATGACAAGGGGATAAGGGGTTATGGGGAGCGGGCGGGGAAGTGGAGCTGAGTCCATGATGAGATCAGCTATGATCTTATTGAATGGCGGAGCAGGCTTGAGGGGTCGTATGGCCTACCCCTGTTCCTATTTCTTATGATGTTATGTTCTTAATCCACAAGGTTACTCAAGGAGCCCATCAAAAGCCCTCAGTCTTCTGGGCATGATTAATTACTGTTCCTATTTTATTCCAAATATTGGGTGCAATTACAGAGCCACTTTGTGAATTTAATATCTAAAAGAAACACCATTATTAATAATAACAACAACTACTTATATTATATAGCACCATTAATGTAGTAAAATGTCCCAAGATACTTCACAGGAGTGTTAAATTTCAAAAATTTGACACCGAACCACATAAGAAGAAATTACGGTAGGTGACCAAAAGCTTAGTCAAAGAGGTAGGTTTTAAGGAGAGTCTTAAAGGAGGAAAGAGAGGTACAGAGGTGGAGAGGTTTAGGGAGGGAGTTCCAGAGCTTAGCACCGAGGCAGCTGAAGGCATGGCCACTGATGGTTGAGCGATTATAATCAGGGATGCTCAGGAGGGCTGTGAGGCTGAAGCACTGACACACCCCATTTCGGGTCAAGCAATGGCTACCTAGTCATATAATGATGGCTTATTCCAATACCAGTTAGCCTGTGATCTATGTTGATGCCGATTCTTCTGCAAAAAGATGATCTTGGTGCTAATAGCCCCACCTCCTAGTTCAATCATCCATTCTATTCCACAGACCAATGGTACAGCCATGTTTGAGTGAAAGTGTGTATTATGTGGGTTGTGGCATGATTCCACCTATGCATCTATAATGCAGGATCTTGCGGAGACATCGTTGGTGGTATTTCTCCAGCAATTTGAGGTATCTACTGTATATGGTCCACGTCTCTGAGCCATACAGGAGGGTGGGTATCACTACAGCCCTGTAGACCATAAGCTTAGTGCCAGTTTTGAGGGCCTGATCTTCGAACACTCTCTTCCTCAGGTGACCGAAGGCCGCACTGGCGCACTTCAACCTCATCGTTGATGTCTGTCCTTGCCGATACTAGGCTCCTGAGGTATGGAAAGTGGTCCACGTTGTCTAGGGCCGCGCCATGGATCTTGATGACTGGAGGGCAGTGCTGTGTGGTGGGATTAGGTTGGTGGAGGACCTTTGTTTTACGGATGTTTAGTGTCAGGCCCATGCTTTCGCATGCCTTGGTGAAGATGTTGACGATAACTTGGAGTTCAGCCTCTGAATGTCTCCAACGATGTCTCCACAAGATCCTGCAAATTCCCTTGGAGGACAAATGTACCAATGTTAGCATCCTCAATCAGGCCAACATCCCCAGCATCGAAGTACTGACCACACTTGACCAGCTCCGTTAGGTAGGCCACATTAGTTGCATGCCCGACACAAGATTCCCAAAGCAAGCACTCTACTTAGAATTCCTACATGGCAAGCGAGCCCCAGGTGGGCAGAGGAAATGTTTCAAGGACACCCTCAAAGCCTCCTTGATAAAGTGCAACATTCCCACTGACACCTGGGAGTCGCTGGCCAAAGACCGCCCTAATGGAGGAAAAGCATCTGGGAGGGCGCTGAGCACCTCGAGTCTTGGCGCCGAGAGCATGCAGAAACCAAGCGCAGGCAGCGGAAGGAGCGTGCGGCAAACTAGACTCCCCACCCACCCTTTCCTTCAATGACTGTCTGTCCCACCTGTGACAGAGACTGTAATTCCTGTATTGGACTGTACAGTCACCTGAGAACTCACTTTTAGAGTGGAAGCAAGTCTTCCTCGATTTCAAGGGATTGCCTATAATGATGATGATCTATAGTGCTTACAGATCACTCGTCTTTGATCCCCATATTTTTGCAAGACAGTCAAAACCTTCTGGAATTTGGTGTAGGTTACTGAAAGTCCAGTTATATGATATGATCATTAACTATCACCCTGGATTGAGGTTCCTGATGCCTACAGTCAGATCTGGATGTTGCCACAAGCCATTATTTGGACAGAGCATGGTATTCATTAACCTTGTAGTTATCCAAGGCAATCAGCCTAGCTGATATCAAGCAATTCAACGTCCCCATGCAAATCAGTGGCACAAGATGAAGGTTAACTTCTGGAGGATAATAACATTCTACTCAATGTGTGTACAGTTATCCCAATTAGAGCTAAAGGACCATCAAGGAATTGTCAAAACCAATGCTCTGTTCAGAACCAAACTGTGCTTTCAGGAATGGATAATAAGAAGCTATTAAAAGACATCTCAGTTCTTGGGTATCCAATGTTGAACAAACAACATTGCCGTTCACCATGCTAAATCTACCTGATCATAGAGCATTAGTACTGATTTCTGTAGCCTCTTTCCGATAGCAGGTTCTCTCTTGGTGCTCTTTGGTGCTGATTGATTTCTCCCGATTTCCAACACTATTCCACAACACCGTCCCATCCAGATCTGAAAAATTGTGCAATGACAGTGTGGTATAATAGGCGTTCAATCCAATTTCGCCTGTTGAACAACCCCACCACCACCGCTCCCCTCCGCCCCCCTCCCCTCCCCTCCCCGACCCCGCCCCCCCCATCGAGGATGAAAGTTCCAGCATAGGTTTTGGGCAAACTCAAAGCCGAAAGAATGAACTTTCTTAACCAAGATCATTTCTTTCCTGAGGAGAATTCTCTTACGATTGTTAAGGCTGTCCATCTTAATAAAGTCATAAAGAAAGATGCATTTATACAGCAGCTTTCATAACCTCTGGACACCTCAAAGCACTTTACAGCCAATGAAGTACTATTTGAAGTTTGTCACTGTCACAATGTAGGCAACGCGGCCGCGAATCTACACACAGCAAGCTCCCACAAATAGCAATGAGATAATGACCAGATAATCTGTTTTACTGATATCGGTTGAGGGATAAATATTGGCCGGGATATTGGGGAGAACTCCCCTGCTCTTCGATATAGTTCTGGATGAGCAGAAATTTTCTCCAATAGAATATTGGGAAGACCAAAGCCATTGTCTTCGGACCCTGCCACAAACTCCGTTCCCTAGCCACTGACTCAATCCCTCTCCCTAATTTCTGTCTGAGGCTGAACCACTCTGTTCGCAACCTTGGTGTCATATTTGATTCCAGAAATTAACTTTCAACCACCTAGCCACAGCATAACTAAGACTGCCTATTTCTGCCTTCATAACATCGCCCGATTGCCCCCTTGGCTCAGCTCATCTGCTGCTGAAGCCCTCATCCATGTCTTTGTTATATCTAGACTTGACTATTCCAACGCACTCCTGGTTGCCCTCCCACATTCTACCCTACCCTTAGAGGCGATCCAAAACTCGGCTGCCCATGTCCTAACTCGCACCAAGTTCTGTTCACCCATCACGCCTGTGCTCATTGACCTACATTGGCTCCTAGTTAAGCAATGCCTCAATTTCAAAATTCTCATCCTTGTTTCCAAATCCCTCCATGACCTCACCCCTCCCTCTCTCTATAATCTTTTTCAGCCCCACAACCCCCGAGATGTCTGTGCTCCTCTAATCTGCCCTCTTGAACATCCCTGATTATAATTACTCAAACATTGGTGACCGTGCCTTTTGTTGCCTGGGCCCCAAGCTCTGGAATTCTCTCCCTAACCCTTTCTACCTCTCTTTCCTCCTTCAAGATGCTCCTTAAAACCTACCTCTTTGAACAAGTTTTAGGTCACCTGCCCTAATTTCTCCTTATGTGGCTCGGTGTCAAATTGTTTCTCACATAATACTTCTGTGAAGTGCCTTGGGACATTGCACTACATTAAAGGTGGTATATGAATACAAGTTGTTGTTGTCGTAAAGCCATGGGATTTTTTATGACCACACGAGAGAGAGACAGGCCCTTGGTTTAACAACTCATCCGAAAGACGGCACCTTTGACACTGTAGCACTCCCTTAGTACTACATTGAAGTGTCAGCTTAGATTTATGTGATCAAGTCCCTGGAGTGGGCCTTGAACCCACAACCTTCTGACTCAGAGGCGAGAGTGCTGCCAACTGAGCCATGCCTGACACATAATTAACATGATTATGTTGAGGAACTGAATCAAAGGTTTATCCTTAAGAGTAAGAAAGGCCTCCCTTACAAAATACTGGAGCCTTAAATAACCTTCACAGAAATTTAACATATATTACAACATCTTATCTGGCACCCTTAATAATCTCTATTTGGAAAGTCTGCAAGGGGATGGATGTGCTAATGGGGTGAATGAGGCCCTGAGGCACTCAATGACCCAATTCAAGATAAATGCGCCAGAAATGCAAATGTAAATATCTAATCTTAATAGGTATTAATGAGACATGCGAGTAGGTGATATTCTTCTGGTACGAACTGGGTTTATTATGCTTCAAAGTATGGTGAGGAGACTTGAAATCACCTCGTCTCTGTACAAAGGGAAAATCTTAATGAGAATTGAGCCCTTTTGGCCCCACAGGTTTCAGGAGAGTTGAGATAAGACTTCCCTTGCCCTGTCACCCTTACACACACATACAGATACACACACACATGCACAATATTTGCAGGCCAAGATATGTGGGATTAGGAAAGACTAATGCTAGGTAGGATTGTTGGACATTTTTAGGAGCACTTTATTTTTTCAATTGTTTTTGCCAGCATCTTTTGTAAACTCCCCAAGAACATGAAAAATTACAAAATACAGTAATGCGGTTGGTTAATTTTCAATAGACAAATTTGCTGGGTAAGTTAATCGTGCTATCCAATATGCCGGACGGTTTAATTCTGCGGTGATTGAGGAGTACTTGTGGAAATGTAGGATTTATTGGTCACATAGCATCAAGACAAAACAATTTATACTTCCCAAAGGCACCCTCATTTTGAGCGCGACAGCTGAATTTCTGAACAATCTGTTTCTTTCCCACACTCACACCATCATCTGGATGATTCTGAATCATAAATTGAAAGGTCTACAGAAGTCACTGCACATTTTAAATTCTAATAATTGGTTTCAGTGTTACTATAGCAATTCACGTGTATACAGAATTTAACATTTCCCTTTAAATTCTCATTTTGAGTTTACATATTGCGATGAAAAAAACTATCGATCTCTCCGGACACATTTACTTTGGGGTGGAATATTAAAAGTGACAAAAAAAAAATTGATATATATATATATAGGATATATAGAGGAAAGATTGGATCAGCTGGGGTTGTTTTCTCTGGAACAGAGGAGGCTGAGGGGAGACCTGATTGAGGTGTATAAAATTATGAAGGACCTATTTCCCTGAGCAGAAGGGCCAACAACCAGGGGGCTTAGATTTAAAGTTATTGGTAGGCGGTTTAGAGGGGATTTGAGGGGAATGTTTTTCACCCAGAGGGTGATGGGGGTCTGGAACTCACTGCCGAAAAGGGTGGTAGAGGCAAAAACCCTCACCACATTTAAAAAGTACTTCTATATGCACTTGAAGAGCCGTAACTTACAGGGCTACGGACCAGGAGCTGGATAGTGGGATTAACTAAATAGCTCTTGGTCGGCCGAATATGGCCTCCTTCTGTGCTGTACATTTCTATGATTCTATGATACCAATATTCATTTATTGGCTTTCTGTGCTGGTGTTTGGCTCTTAGATGATAGCTGAATCCATTATTTTTCCACTGGCGCTTTCAACATATAAATAGATATCAAAGCTGCATAAGTGTCAATATGGCAAAGTTAACAATCAATTAATTCAGCAGGTTTGCTTTAGCTTCATGCTATCCTATATCTCTACCATGATTTATCAATTGATAAGCTCTAAACCTCATTTTAAATTTCAAGCCTCAAAAGGTAGAAGTGGAAGCAATTTAGAACTAAAAAAATGTTAGTACACAAACCAAAGCATTTCATTAGCGAGCAGAGACTTCTCCACCAGGGATTTGTATGGGCTCTGGAAAATTGAGCTAAAATGTAAAAAAAGATTTTATATGCTTCAAATGGTTCAGCCAGGGCAAGGGTCGAAATGTCAAGAACAAAATGGAGAAGAGAGTGGTGCAGATCATAACGCGATAGTAAAGTGACCCAAAATAGAAAATAAGGCCTTAATCTTTTGAACTATTGTCCATTGCTGGCAGAAATTTATATGATTTGCCAAGAGCTATGGAACGAAAAACAGAAGAAAATCTGTCTGCCGATAGTTAGAATACCAGTCGAGTTCCAGAAGCTTAGAAATGAGGGGGTGGGGGGGGGATGCTAAAAATTCTTAATTGACTTATAATTCCAATCTTTTGAAATAAAATGAAATCCTGTAATCTCTCTGTACTGCCTGACAGCTGGCCCGTCTGATCCCACAGTCTGCTTACAAATTGGTTTTAGTGGGGCTAATAAAGCTGATTAATGTTGTGACTGGAGACCCACTAACCTAACACTGCCAGCTGGGCTGACAAAAGCTGTCAATTACAGAGCAGCTGTTAGCTTGCATCCGAACCTCATACTCCCATTTATACTTCACTCTTTAAAAGACATTTTCACTAATTGGACTACATTGCAGCGCTACTATTTAATGAAAATCTAGTTTTGCCTTGGATTTTCACGACTTCCGAACTCATTTAAAAATAATTAAAAGGCATTTTTTTCTCCTTTGAATAAATGTACAAAATATGCACGCACGATTGCAAAATGACAACATTCCCTTTCTTGCAGAATTGCCGTAAAGTGAGACTTTCTGTGCAGTACCAGAGAACAAGGCACATCAAGAGCCAGGCATCCCCTGTGTACTAATACTTGAATGAAACAGCAAGAGTGAAAATAGATATTCACAGAGAGGAAAATTTTGAGTTTAGCATTAATGGGCATTTATTTTCCAGAAGCATAATGACTATAATGTGACAACAATGAAGAAAACTTCACTCCAAGTAAACTTTAAAAAGCATCGCTGAAATGTTTTAAAACGTCTTGATCCAAAAAAAAGATCCTGTTTTTGTTTTGCTGAAGTAGATTGAAATCTGATCTCTGGTTTCATTACAGAAATAGTTGTGGTCTGCTGCTGACTGAAAAAGCTTCCTTTTCATATAAGCATATACTTAAATACTTGTGCCATTTTTCACAGCAGATTACTTGATAACAAGTATTTTCAATGAAAACCATTTGTTTTCACAGGCACAGATTATGTTAAGATATATTGATCTCTAGGTAGACCAATGTAACAAGGCTATCAAAATGCCATCACTCAAATGCCATGACATACAATTGTCCAGATATGCTTTTTATTTTTAAAAGATGTTGGCCTTTGACACATGCAAAGTAGCTTGTGATAATTCCATTCTCTTCATTTAGTTCTACAGTACAGGACAAGTTCCTTGAATTAAACAACTGGTGCCCTGGAAAGTAGTGTATGCAGTGGCTCAGTTAGTATCACTTTTGCCTCCGAGTCAGAGGATTGTTGGTTCAAGTCCCACTCCAGATATTTCAAGATGATAAATAAAAAACACACACACCTTCAACCGCAAAAGCATAACTGAACACAGCTTTGAAGTGGTGCGCTTTACAATAAATTGGAAGGGAAATAATGAAAGCTTCATTAGCCTCAATGTGCTTCCTAGCATCATGACATCACCAGCATGCAGCGACCACATTTTGGTGATAATCCAAGCAGCAGTGATTGCTGCCAGCACTGTCAAGACAACCTAACTCTGACTTTTTGGAGTGTGCAGCATCGTAGCTTGGGCCAATATTTGCGAGGCAGTTAATGCAAATTTCTCTGTAATTCCCATTCATTGTCATCCATTGAGATACACAAAGAAAGTTTTGTAATTGCTTTGTGACCATCGGGCCTATGCTCTGATACGGGTTGCCCTGATTCCATTAATTTTCTTTTTAATTTATTGGACTAAAATATTTTGCTTCAGGAATTTTGTACTTTTTTTTTAGGAGCTGACGTCTTAGATTTATGCTTGGCGTTGTAATATTTTGTTTTTAAAAAAGAGTGCCACTTCATTTGAAGGATTTTTGCTCCCTTTAATCTCTCCGTATGATACATCTATCCCCAGCAGAGAGGGCAGGTGCGATCTGCTGCCAGGCTTCTGCTATTGCTGCTCTGAAATTGGCTGCGACAGAGGTGTGCGAGGGGTGCCTTGGGTGACCCTCCCCATGGAGAAGGCCCCTGCTCTCCACTTGGCACATCCCTACAGTGCAATTGCATATAACTCGCCATGCGCAGGACAGAGCCACGAAAGTACATCTGCCTCACTGTTTCATGTGGCCATACAAGGTTGGGCTCGCGTGCCCAAATCAGAGCCGGTTTGATTATTCTTCCACTTAAATTCATGCAAGGCAAATAGAACGGGCTCTGTTATGGGAGTGCAACCCTGCCCACCCGATTTCCCTCTCTGCGCTCCGCCCATCTGAGATTTAGTTCCAAGATGGTACAGATGTAAATCTGCCCCATTAAAACTAATCGTAAAAAAATAAGATCAGTCATTCCTAACGAAGGGTCTACCTCTGAAACACTAACACATGTTTGTTTTTCTTCTCCGATGTTGAGGGACTTGTGCTTTCCAGCACATTTTATTTCAGAGTCCACCTTTCCTTCCTGTCCATGGGGGGCTGTTATTTTGAATCCACTTGGCACCAGGAATTCACTCTTGACGAAGCAGGTTATGCGTGACTCCACAGAGTAATTTGGAAATCTGTGCTTGAATCTGTGTTGGATAATGATCTAAAGGTGCCCAAGCTGGGATAAATTAGTACCAGTTGAGAACACAGTAGCACTTTGAACCATTCGTTAGGTATGTGCGAGAGGCACAGGACAACGTCCTGTCAGGACAAGTCCATTGCTTAATAATTTCCGTCGGACACGCAATCTATTTTTAATCAAACAATACTAGACTGCCTGCATTTAAGTTCAGGAATATGACTATCATATTGTTTTGCCATATTGGCTGTAGCTCGGTTGCAGCACTCTCGACTCTGAGTCAGAAGATAATGGCCGGGATTGTCTCTTCCTCGTGATGGTGTACACACAGTATCCGCCATCCTAAGCCGCAAGTTCTGTGTTTCCGCCTTGACAGATCTACCGCACCGACCCAACAATCGCTTCCGCTGGTGCAGTGTTGGACACTTTGTCTGACTACAGCCCAGCAAATGCCCACAAAATCCTTATGCCTGCTATAAGCAGGTGTAGGGCCTGCTTTCACCAGTGTAAGGGTTAATATAAAGCTGAAATTAAAAATTAAAAGATTTAAAAAAAATCATGTACACACATTTAAAACTAGCTTATGTAAATTTTGGCCCGGACTAAAATGTTTAAAATTATTTTTCAAAAAATAAAATTTTTATTGTAAATGCTTCATTAAAGGAACTCTAATTAAATTTGAAAATGGGCACATATTTTAGTGGTCTAAATTATTTAAATATTTGGGGATTCTTCTAATGCTTGATGGGGATTCAATTTGTAAATGGAATTCCCATAAGCATTTGAGGAATTCTCATTGCTGATAGGAGGATCCGGCCACAGGGATGCTTCAGAACCACCTGCATCCTTGGGATCCGTGGGCCTTTACGCAGGCATACGCATGTAGGCCCAGGGTCCGAAGTCTCTAAAGCCTGGGAGCCAGCAGGTAGGTGTGGATTTTTTTATCGGGTCAGAGACATACTCCGGAGGTACACGTCCGACTGCAAATTCCGGCCTAATAGGTTCAAGCCCCACTCCAAAAATTGAGCACAAAACCTAGGCTGACACTCCAATGCAGTACTGAGGGAGCGCTGCACTGTCAGAGGTGCCGTCTTTCAGATGAGATGTTAAACTGAGACCTGGTCTTCCCTCTCAGGTGGACATAAAAGATCCCATTATACTATTTTGAATAAGAGCAGGGGAGATCTCCCTAGTGCCCTGGCCAATATTTATCCCTCAACGAACATCACTCAAAGCAGACTATCTGGTCATTATCACATTGCTGTTAATGGCAACTTGCTGTGCGTAAATTAGCTGCCATGTTTCCTACATTACAGCAGTGATTGCACTTCGGAAGTACTTCATTGGCTATAAAGCACTTTGGAGCATGCTGAGGTCATGAAAGATGCTATATAAATGCAAGTCTTTCTATTTTTTCATCGGGAATTGGAGTAAGGAAAAACAAAATTATTCATTGGTTTTCAATTATCCTTGTAGGACAATTTAGAAATATGTTCCTTTTTCACGCTGATATTTTCAAACTGCCACACTGACTCAATTAACTTGTTCAATGACATTCTAATTTAAAATACTGAAAAATTGCCTTTGCTCGTAGTGAGTTGGAGTTGATGCTTTTGCATTCAGCAATGACATCCACCGCCTAGAAAGACTAGGGCTGCATCATCACCTCCAAGTCCCTCTCCAAGTCACACATCATCCTGACTTCAACATATAATCACTGTTCCTTCATGGTCGCTGGGTTAAAATCTTGTAACTCCCTACACTTTCACCACATGGACTGTAGCAGTTCAAGGAGAAGGTCCACCGCCACCATCTCAAGGGCGACCACGGATGGACAATAAATCTTGGTCCTGCCAGTGATGTCCACATCCCAAAGAATGACTTAAAAAAGGGTCCAGTTCTGGAATGTGGAAGTGGATGGTTTACATTTTCACTGAAAGAAGTTGGATAAAGGTTTATTAGAGAACTCATCGGAGACAATGCCATAAGTGTGTTTTAATTGGTTTCTGGAAATAAAACAAATATTAAATACATAAATAGAATTAATCTTATCCACTTCGATGGTTAATAGTTCCTGTAAAGAGGGAGAGCAGCCTGTTAATGTTGTACTGTTTAGAATTTGCGTTTTATAATAAACACCAAGAAATATAATAAAACTCAGAAAAGATTAAACTCATTTACATCATTCCTTCTTCACCAAGTATTGCTGAAACACTATGAAGCATTCCCAACATATATTCTACTTAAATTTAAACCAGGAATTTTAATCAGAAGCATCCTCCAAACTTAAATAATGACACACGTCTCCATTGCGAGAAGATAGAAAGAAGCTTATAAAAGATTTCCTTATGGATAATGAACGAAGCACTTTTTTTGGATTGGTTCTGGAAATAAAGGGTGGAATTTACTTCGGGGAGACGGGTTTGGGGGGTCCAAAGTGGGCAAGAATCCCGGGAGGCCGGGTTTCCCGTAGGCCCTGACTTTACCGGCAGGGCCTAATTTGAATGTGAAGCTGGCTGGCTGTGAGTGGGTAGGCCTCAGTTGTAAGGTGTCGGTCCGGGGGAGGGATCGTGGGAGAGGGGTCAGCAATCGGAGGGAGAGTCGGCAATCGGAAGGTGGGCGGAAATTGGGGCGGAGGTCGGGAATCGGTGGGGCGAGTCGAGAATTGGGAGGACAAGAGAGAATCGGCGGTGGTGGGGGGAGGGGGGGGGACGTTGCAGGATCGGCAAGGGATTGGAGAGGTTGGGGATCGGCAGGTGATGGGGGGGTGGTCGGGGATCGGGGAGGTCGGGGGCTTGGCAGGCAAGCAGGGATTGCTGGGGGTGGGTCGGCCAGGAATCGAGGAAGGGGGGGTGCGGAGGATCGGCAGCGGGGCCGGAGAATCGGGGCTGACCACCAGAGGATCGTGGCCGGCCTCATCATCATCGTTGGGGTGGGGCATGGGGGGGGGGAGAAGGCCTGGGGGTTGGAGAGGCCTGGGAATATGATCGGAGGCCTTGTGGGAGCGGGTGTCTCTGATCGTAGGGAATGCGTATGGTCAGGACCCTAGATCCAGGTGGTAGGTATAAAGCCACTTACCTCCTTGATGCAGCAGTCCCCGCCTCAGTTTAGCTGCCGGGTTTCATGAAATTAGTGAAACCCGTCCCCGGGCAGTTAAATTCATAATGGACGGGGAAAAAGAGGCTTCCAGCCTCATTACAATATTTAAATGAAGGTAAAATTTCCTGGGAGCGGGTTGGTTTCCCGCCTCCCTCCCCCCGTCCCGCCTCTAGCAAAACTGGAAGTGGGCAGGTTGGAGGCGGGATCAGGTCATGAATCCCATTTTCAACACTGGGAAAATTCTAGCCAAAGTGCTTTTGTAGTTACATTAAATGAATTATTTAATTGCTCAGAAATCCCGGCCCCGTACGGAGTGTGTACAGATCCGGGAAGGCATCGGAAAAAACGGTTTTCAGCGCACAATGCGCATGCGCTGAAAACCGGCTTTTCTGATCTGTCAAGCTGGAGCTCCCACTTCTCTACTTCCAGGACATTCACATGGGCAAGATTGTGGTATTTACCCATATCTTGCCCAGCGAATGTCCTGAAAACTCTTGCACCTGATAAAAGCAGGTGCATAGCCTATTTTTACAGGCGTAAGAGTGTTAAAATACACAAAACATAATCAAAGTAAATTAAAAAACACATTTTATTGTTAAAAACCCTCCCCATTACGGTCAGGTTATTTTAAACTATAAGTAAAAAACTTTTAAAAAATCAGAAAAATAATTTTCTTTTATAATACATAAATAACTTTAATTTAAATTAATAAAAAATGGTGTATTTTTTTCTATTTTTTTATTTGTGTTTTGGATGTTTGGGAGGGTTTCTCAATCATAATAATGGGAACTCCAACTTATGGAGTTCCCATTATTATGAATGAATATATACTTTACCTGATTGGCTGCCCAGAGCCATGTGACTGCAGCTCCAGCTCTGCGGACATCCTGATGTGCACGCGCTCCGACACGCAGTCAGTGGAGGCCTCAGGACCGGGATCGCTCGTGGGCGCAGCAGGCTCAGGCAAGTGCTCGTCTTTTTTAACTTTTTTACCCGAGCGCCCGCGGGAAGCAGCTGACTGGGATTTCGAGGCCAATTAATTATTTCCTGTAATTTTTTTAATTTTCAAATATAAATGAATAAAAGAAAGACGGCTACTATAATTATTTAGAATTGCAAAATATAAAGATTACACTTTAAAATTTGGCCTAGTTTAAACTTGCCTCTGTCACTCATCTAATGCTGCCACTAATTCCTTGAGTAGAGTAACCAGTTTTTATGAATGAAATCGCATCAGAAATAGTGGATTTCATGCTTTATCTTGTCTTTCATATTTTAAACAAGTGAAACCAAATTCCAGTTACTTTCATTGTCCAAAAAACGGTTTCTACTGGAGTTTTTCTATTCTCAGTAATTCTCCACCAGAGGGGATGAGGCCTATGAACAGCAAGGCCTGGCATGCTCTGAATGGTTAGTCTCCTCACTTAGTAACAGGTCTGGCAATATGCATGAATTCACAGCTGAGGAAAGAAAGAAAGACTTGCATTTATATAGCACCTTTCACGACTACCGGACGTCTCAAAGCGTGTTACAGTAAATGAAGTACTTTTTGAAGTGCAGTCAATGTAGTAATGTAGGAAATGCAGCAGCCAATTTGCACACAGCAAACTCCCACAAACAGCAATGTGACAATGACCAGATCATCTGTTTTAGTGATGCTGTTTGAGGGATAAATATTGGCTAGGACACTGAGGAAATCTCCCCTGCTCTTTTTCAAAATAATGCCATGGGATCTTTTATGGAGGATTCTTACAAAGAGACAGGCATAAGAACATAGAGGATTGGCTAACTAACAGAAAACAGAGAGTCGGGATAAATGGTTCATTTTCCGGTTGGCAAACTGTAACTAGTGAGGTGCCACAGAGATCAGTGCTAGGCCTCAACTATTTACAATCTATATTAATGATGTGGATGAAGGGACCGAGTGTAATGTAGCCAAATTTGCTGATGATACAAACATAGGTGGGAAAGCAAGTTGTGAGGAGGACACAAATAATCTACAAAAGGATATAGATAGGCTAAGTGATTGGGCAAAAAATTGGCAGATGGAGTATTTGGGAAAGTGTGAGGTTATCCACTTTGGTAGGAAAATCAAAAAGCAAAGTATTATTTAAATGAGGAGAGATTACAAAATGCTGTGGTACAGAGGGAACTGGGGGTCCTTGTACATGAAACACAAAAGGTTAGCATGCAGGTACAGCAAGAAATCAGGAAGGCAAATGGAATATTGACCTTTATTGCAAGGGGGCTGGAATATAAAAGTAGGGATGTCCTGCTACAGCTGTACCGGGCGTCGGTAAGACCACACTTGGTGTACTGCGTATAGTTTTGGTCTCCTTATTTAAGGAAGGATATACTTTCATTGGAGGCAGTTCAGAGAAGATTCATGAGGTTGATTCCTGAGATGAAGGGGTTGTCATATGAAGAAAGGTTGAGCAGGTTGGGACTATACTCATTGGAGTTCAGAAGACTGAGAGGTGATCTTATTGAAAAGTATAAGATGCTGAGGGGGCTTGACACGGGAGATGCAGAGAGGATGTTTCCCCTCATGGGGGGATCTAGAACTAGGAGGCATAGTTTCAGAATAAGGGATCACCCATTTAAAATGGAAATGAGGAGGAATTTCTTCTCTCAGAGGGTCGTGTATCTTTGGAATTCTCTGCCTCAGAGAGCTGTGGAGGCTGGGTCATTGAATATATTTAAGGTGGAGATCGACAGATTTTTGAATGATAAGGGAGTCAAGGGTTATGGGGAGCAGGCAGGGAAGTGGAGTTGAGGCCAGGATCAGATTAGCCATGATCTGATTGAATGGCGGAGCAGGCTCGAGGGGCCAAATAGCCTACTCCTCCTATTTCTTATGTTCTTATAAGAAATAGGTACTTAACCAAAAGTACTTAATTGGCTGTAAAGCCCACCTGTAACACAGACAGCGTGACATGAGACACCAGAAAAAAAACGGATACGCGGAAAATCTAAAATTAATTTTTTCTTCAAGAAAAAGAAAACTATAGGGTAAAGTACAGTATTGTTGCATTTATTGGATTTTTGACGATTTTGCCACAGAAAGGACTTTTGAACGATTTATATTGAAATGATTGGGCCTGAAATTCCGGCCTCTCCGGGTCCGTACGGAGTGTGTACGGACCCGGGGAGGCATCAAAAAAGCTGGTTTTCAGCGCGTGATGCGCCTGTGCCAAAAGACGGCTTTTCTGATCTGTTTTTTTCGATCAATTTCTGGCTTGACAGATCCAACGCATCTTGGGGAGAAGGACATTCGCATGGGCAAGATTGCACTATTTGCCCATCTCTTGCCCAGCGATTGTCCTTAACACTCTTGCACCTTGTAAAAACAGGCACATAGCCTACTTTTACCTGAGTAAGAGTTTTAAAACATATAAAAATAAAATTTAAAAACACATTTTTATGTTAAAAATCCTACCCACTAAGGTAAGTTTAGTTTAAATCCTAATTATAAAACTTTTTAAAAAATCCCAAAAATATATATTTTTCCTAACACATTTTTTGGGCTCAATTTTCCCCAGTGATTTGCGTGTTATTTGGTGCGCGCCGCTTTTTTTGGCGTGAGTTAAAAAATTTAAGTTTCCCCAAAGAATGTGGGCCAGCGTAACTCAGTTAGTTACGAATTTTTTTTAATTTGTTTTTTTTTGCGTAACCTGATCTCTGCACCAGTTTTACTCAATTATGTAAGTTTGCCCACAAATGAAATGTCTCCTAGGTCGACGTATGTGACCACTACTGAAAAACCTTCTGGTGAGTTAAGAAAAAAACAAGCGTGGATTGAAAAATCGTCGCAGAAAGACGCCATTGTTTTCAGCGAAGTTTTGGAGGGGCGAAGAACACTTAAATATGCATAATAAAGAATTTTTTTCACTTTAAAATACACTAAATGGATGTTTAATGGAATTCTGTAAGTTTTGATTTTTTTTAAACTGACACGTCACCACTGAACGTCTGCCACCAGGACTCGAGCATCGTCCAGCAGAATGTGATACTCGCCCGGACACAGGGGCTCGGGGCTCGGCTTCACAAGAAGCCCGAGGGTGGGTGGGGGGCTGTGGAAGGCATACGGAAGGCATCAGAAGCCTGCACTACTCATCAAACATTGCCCGGGGGTTTGGGAGTGGGGGGGGGGCAGGTTCCCGATCACTGCACCTGCTCAGACCTGGGTGTAGTCCATACAGATCTTGTGAGGAGAGAGAACAAGGAACCTGTCCTGCCTGCCTGCTGTTTTGAGCTTCTTGCAAAGGTAAAATTTAATCATGTGGTCAATACTGACAATGCCATACCTCGTACAAGCCTTCTGCATGATGGCGTTGCGGAGGAGACAATTGATTCGACGTCATCGTATGAGGAACCTCAGAGCATGTAGGATGATGGGCAGGAGGCCTTACTCACGTCGGGTATATCGAGCAAGATGTTAAAACTGCACCCAAGTGATGCAGACTGTGCCAGAATGCCGTGTTTCTGCAAAGTAACTGAGATCTGTGAGTTAGTAAAAGCAGACCTGCAACCTAGAAGCATCAGGAGGACTGCTTTGTCAGTTGAAGTGAAGGTTACAGCTGCACTTTCATTCTATGCATCTGGATCATTCCAAGCTACAACTGGGGAGGTGTGTGCCATTTCTTAACATGCAACACATACCTGCATTCGGCAGGTGACTGCTGCACTATATGCCTGATGACCGGAGGAATGACGACATAAAGTTCCCCATGACCGTC
Organism: Pristiophorus japonicus; assembly: GCF_044704955.1. Lineage (NCBI taxonomy): Eukaryota > Metazoa > Chordata > Chondrichthyes > Pristiophoridae > Pristiophorus > Pristiophorus japonicus. Next base: position 39,381,841 of record NC_091979.1, on the reverse strand, counting down.
CAGGCAATGTGTGACATTCACTCCCTCATGTGCCCTGACAGTGTCTCACCTACCTGTGACATGCCCTCCCTCATGTTGAGCAACAGTGTGTCAACTACCTGCGACATTCCCTCCCTCATGTGCACTGACATTGTTTCTGCTGACTGAGATATTCCCTCCCTCATGTTCCCGGACAATGTTCCCATTTCTTGTGAGAGTGTTGTTACTTCTCCCAACAGTCCCGATACCTCATCACCCACCCCACAGATGGTGTCCAGGAGTGATCATGTAAGGTCAATGCTCTCCGCACTCATTGCCATCATTGAACCACATCTGTTAGATCCTGCACCTCTGGAGATCGCGATCAAGCTCTTCTTCCCCTCCTCACCCCGGGTGTGCCTTGCTGCATCCCACTGGGACCCGCAGCCTCGGACAGTAAAGCCCTGGGTGTGCCTTGCTGCATCCCACTGGAATCCCCAGCCTTGGATGGTGGGAAACCATAGAATGTCCCAATCCTCGTACCACTACTCATGGAAGGGGCTAGCACCTCAATGGGTAGCACCTGCACCTCCTCAAAAGTGAGTACAACAGTGGGGGCTTCATCCATCCCCTCCCCCTCCCCCTCATCCCCATGTTCTGGAAGGTGAGATTGGAAGATGTTCTCCTCTTCAGGCTCATCTTCGTCTGAATCTTCTTCTGCAGCGTCAGGGTTGGCCTCAAGTTCTGCAAAATATAACAGAACAGACAGATGAATATCAGCAGAGGAGGGGGCAGGGTGGATGACATGAGTAGGCTCACCCAGCAGGCTCATTTGAAGGACCACGATGAATGATAGAACAGTGCATCAACTGAAGCGTAGCTGAGGGAGACATCCCCATGAAATGAAGTATGGCTAACCCGTGCTGTACTTAACATTTAGCAAAGCCAGACTGTGAAATTTGCAGGACTTACCCTCTTCCTCGAGTGTGGGCCCAACTTGTGCAGTACTGATTGCTTTTCTCCAGGCAGGACCCATCAAAGCAGCGACCCTCTCTTCCAAGGGTGTCAGTGGGTTCAGATTTGCCGGGCCTCCTCCTGTTTGAGTTCTTTCTCGTTGGTGTGCCACTTTCCTCTTTTTAGAGAGGGTGTCTTTCTGCTGGGTGGGACATATACGGATGGTCACATTTACAATTGTAATTCCATTGAAAAATGAAAATATTCCTTAAACTAACTACTTGACCAAAGTCCTGTCACTTTTTGCACTGGCCTTCAGACCTCGGGGTGGTCACCATTGAACAGTAATCTTGTGCAAGTTGGTTCCAGCGTTTCTTCATTTCTTTGGGTGGAACTTTTATGTGACCTCTGCTGGGTGGAACTTTTTTGTGACCTCTCCTGCCATCTGCCCTTAATCATAGTAACTAGTGCCTTCACTTCATCCTGTAAGAAATTCTTGGTCCTTGCGCCGCGTTGCATCTTGTATTGCAGCTCCGATTTTTCCAATGTTCTCTCACAGCATTCGATCTTCTCACACACACAACTGGCCCTTTAAAAACGGCCGATTGCAGACCGGGAGTTGTACTGTGCATGTGCGTCCAGAGGAATCACGTCAAAGCGTCCTTTTTTGTCCACACATGCGCAGAAAGGGCGGCATCGTTTTCTCGGTGCACACATTAGGCTCCACCCCCCCCGAGGCGACTGGACGGGCTGCGGGGCGCCAATTTCAAACAATATAATGGGGAAACTGGGTGTAACTCTGGCAAACTACGCCAAAAAACGGCTTTGGGCAAAATCGAGCCCATTAACTTTAATTTAAATTAATGTTAAATATGTGAGGTGTTTTTTAAATTTTTTATCTGTGTTTGGGTGCTTGGGATGGTGTTTCTCAGTCATAATAATGAAAACTCCGACTTACGGTGTTCCCATTATTATGAATGAGTACACTTTACCTTCGTTGGCTGCCCAGAGTCACATGACTCCAGATTCTCTCTGTGCATCTGCAAGATGTGAACACGCTCCGATGTGCAGGGAGAGGAGATGTCAGACTGGCGTCGCTGGAGGGTGCAGCAGCAAAAGGTAGGTGCGGATTTTTTGGACTATTTTCAGGCGAGTGCCCGCGGGAAACCCAGCACCGAGATTTCAGACCCATTGTATTTAAATGTGTCCGCAAAGAGTTAAAATGTAGCATGCAACTAGAGCTGGAGGCAGGAAGAGGTATGTAGTCAGACCAGATAAGCCAACCATTCATACTGCTTGCTAAAATGACTGAAAACAATAGGTAATTCATTGGGGAGAAAATCGCGGTTGGAGGCTTCCTTCAGACGAAAAAAATCTGACCCGAAAAAAATCTACCAAAATACCTGGCGGTCCCGGAGGAATGCAGGATTCCGGTCTGACGCCTTTATTCGCAGTGCAGCGCATGGGAACATGTCTTCTGGATACGGATACGTATCCTGAAATCACGTTGGCCTGAACCACCAATTACTATCTAGTATTCTCGTGGATAATAATTGAGCTCTGTTTGTACGGACCTCCCATTACTATCAGTGAGAATACCCCTAAAACAAGAACACAACACAAAAATTTTTTTTAAACTCACATATTTAAAATTAATTGAAATTGAATGAATTATATCTTTTAGGCAAAAACATTTTAATAAAAACATTTTTAATGTGTTTTAATAAGATTAAAAGTAAATCTACCTTAATGGACCTGATTTTTAATATAAAAATGAGTGATTAAATTAAATTTTTCTATGTTTTAAAACTCTTATGCTGGTAAAAGTAGACTATATGTCTGCTTTTACCAAGCGTAAGAGTTTGAAGGACATTCGCTGGGCAGGAGTTGGGCAAATAGCCCAATCTCTGCCCCGCAAAAGTTCTTCTCCTGGGGATGTGCTCGATCTGTCAAAAGTAATTTGGCCCTTCGAGCCTGCACCACTATTCAATATGATCATGGCTGATCATGCAACTTCAGTATCCCATTCCTGCTTTCTCTCCATACCCCTTGATCCCTTTAGCCGTAAGGGCCACATCTAACTCCCTTTTGAATATATCGAATGAACTGGCCTCCACAACTTTCTGTGGTAGAGAAGTCCACAGGTTCACAATTCTCTGAGTGAAGAAGTTTCTCCTCATCTCAGTCCTAAATGGCTTACCCCTTAGCCTTAGACTGTGACCCCTGGTTCTGGACTTCCCCAACATCGGGAATATTCTTCCTGCATCTAACCTGTCCAATCCAGTCAGAATTTTATATGTTTCGATGAGATCCCCTCTCATTCTTCTAAATTCCAGTGAATATAAGCCTAGTTGATCCAGTCTTTCTTCATATGTCAGTCCTGCCATCCCGGGAATCAGTCTGGACTCCCTCAATAGCAAGAATGTCCTTCCTCAGATTAGGAGACCAAAACTGTACACAATATTCAAGTTGTGGCCTCACCAAGGCCCTGTACAACTGCATTAAGACCTCCCTGTTCCTATACTCAAATCCTCTCGCTATGAAGGCCAACATGCCATTTGCCTTCTTCACCGCCTGCTGTACCTGTATGCCAACTTTCAATGACTGATGTACCATGACACCCGTTGCACCTCCCCTTTTCCTAATCTGTCACCATTCAGATAATATTCTGCCTTCCTGTTTTTGACACCAAAGTGGATAACCTCACATTTATCTACATTATACTGCATCTGCCATGAATTTGCCCACTCACCTAACCTGTCCAAGTCACCCTGCAACCTCTTAGTTTCCTCCTCACAGCTCACACTGCCACCCAGCTTAGTGTCATCTGCAAACTTGGAAATATTACATTCAATTCCTTCGTCCAAATGATTAATGTATATTGTAAATAGCTGGAGTCCCAGCACTGAACCTTGTGGTACCCGACTAGTCACTGCCTGCCATTCTGAATAGAACCCATTTATTCCTACTCTTTGCTTCCTGTCTGCCAACCAGTTCTCTATCCACATCAATACATTATCTCCAATACCATGTGCTTTAATTTTGAACACTAGTCTCTTGTGTGGGACTTTGTCAAAAGCCTTTTGAAAGTCCAAATAAACCACATCCACTGGTTCTCCCTTGTCCACTCTACTAGTTACATCCTCAAAAAATTCTAGAAGATTTGTCAAGCATGATTTCCCTTTCATAAATCCATGCTGGCTTGGACCAATCCTGTCACTGCTTTCCAAATGCGCTGCTATTTCATCTTTAATAATTGATTCCAACATTTTCCTCACTACCGATGTCAGGCTAACCAGTCTATAATTCCCTGTTTTCTCTCTCCCTCCTTTTTTTAAAAGTGGTGTTACATTAGCTACCCTCCAATCCATAGGAACTGATCCAGAGTCTATAGAATGTTGGAAAATTACCACCAATGCATCCACTATTTCTTGGACCACTTCATTAAGTACTCTGGGATGCAGACTATCAGTCCCTGGGGATTTATCGGCCTTCAATCCCATCAATTTTCCGAGCACAATTTCCTGACTAATAAGGATTTCCTTCAGTTTCTCCTTCTCGCTAGACCCTCGGTCCCCTAGTATTTCCGAAAGGTTATTTGTGTCTTCCTTAGTGAAGACAGATCCAAAGTATTTGTTCAATTAGTCTGCCATTTCTTTGTTCCCCCTTACAAATTCACCTGATTCTGACTGCAAGGGACCTACATTTGTTTTCACTAATCTTTTGCTCTTCACATATCTATAGAAGCTTTTGCAGCCAGTTTTTTAGTAGTCAGAGTAGAAATAGAATAGTTAAGATGAATACGTGGCTTGAGGAATGGTGCAATAGGGAGGGATTCAAGTTCCTGGGACATTGGAACTGGTTCTGGGGGAGGTGGGACCAGTACAAACCGGACGGTCTGCACCTGGGCAGGACTGGAACCAATGTCCTAGGGGGGAGTGTTTGCTAGTGCTGTTTGGGAGGGTTTAAACTAATATGGCAGGGGAATGGGAATCTATGCAGGGAGACAGATAGAAGTAAAATAGGGGCAGAAGCAAATAGTAGAATGGAGATAAGGAAAGGTAGAAGGCAGAGAAATCGAAGGCAAAAATCAAAAAGGGCCACATTACAACATAATTCTAAAAGGACAAAGCGTGTTAAATAAACAAGCCTGAAGGCTCTGTGTCTCAATGCGAGGAGCATTCGTAATAAAGTGGATGAATTAACTGTGCCGATAGCTGTTAACGGATATGATGTAATTGCAAGAGGATTTGAGTACAAGAGCAATGATGTCTTACTACAGTTATACAGGCCCTTGGTGAGACTGCACCTGGAGTATTGTGTGCAGTTTTGGTCTCCTTATCTAAGAAAGGGTATACTTGCCATAGAGGGACTGCAGCGAAGGTTCACCAGACTGATTCCTGGATTGACAGGACTGTCGTATGAGGAGAAATTGGGTCAACTAGGCCTGTATTCACTAGAGTTTAGAAGAATGAGAGGGGATCTCATTGAAACGTATAAAATTCTGACTGGGTTGGATAGACTGGATGTGGGGAGGATGTTTCCCCTGGCTAGGAAGTCTAGAACAAGGGGTCACAGTCTTAGGATATGGGGTAGGAAGTTAGGACCGAGATGAAGAGAAATATTTTTCCTCAGAAGGCTGTGGAGGCCAAGTCACTGAATATATTTAAGCGGGAGCTGGATAGATTTCTAGACACAAAAGGCATCAAGGGGTATGGGGAGAAAACGGGAATATGATCAGCCATGATCATATTGAATGGCGGTGCAGACTCAAAGGGCCGAATGGCCTACTACTACTCACTATCCTACTTTCTATGTTTCTATGGTCGATCCCTGGTCAGGAGAGAAAATGGAATAACAATTCCTGAGAACACAGTTAGAAAACTGACAAAGACTCTTAAGTTGGAGATCATTTGCGAGAAAGATTGCAAGATGGAGGCCTGATGTTGACTGGCAATTAAGATATCGCCTACCAGTTCTTATCGCTCGTGGCTGACCAGAAAGAAAGGAGAATTTAAAAGTGAGCATTTTGATCACTGTTTGAGAAAGCATAGCACATTCCTGTTGTTTTGTATTTTACTGGAAGCGTTATAGAAGAAGTTAATAATATCTGGAAGCAATATCCTGTTCAGTCCTGTATATTACACAACTCTGATGTTGTTTCCAGACAGGTTCTTGATTTCGTGTTGACCTTCTCTCAGGAAGAATGTGAAGGCTGTGGAAAGAGTACAGAACAGATTTACAACAATGGTTCCAGGGATGAGGGATTACAGTTACCGGGATAAACTGGAGAAGCTGGGGTTGTTCTCCTTAGAGCAGAGAGGGCTAAGAGTAGATTTGATAGAGGTGTTTAAAATCATGAAGTGTTTAGATGGAGTAAATAAAGAAAAACTGTTTCCAATGGCTGAAGGGTCGATAACCAGATTTAAGGTGATTGGCAAATGAACCTGTGGCGACATGAGGAAAAACATTTTTACACAACGAATGTTTAGGATTTGGAATACACTGCCTGATATTGTGATGGATACAGATTCAATAGTAGCCTTCAAAAGAGAATTGGATAAATGCTTGAAGGATAAAAAAAGTGGGGAAAGAATGAGGGAGTGGGACTAACTGGATGGCTCTTCAAAAGAGCCGGCACAGACAAGGTGTGCTGAATGGCCTCCTCCTCTGTTGTACTATTCTATGGTTCTATGATCTGCCTACTGCAAAATTGGTGAACTTTAAGTGAGGTCACATGTGAAGTACACCATATCCAGTTCAGATCACCACGGGGTCCGACTGTTACATTTATTTTATTTTAAATGTTTTAGCAGCCTTTATGTAGTTGTATAGTATTGCATTGCATCAGTGGAAACTGATTTCATGTTTGAATGACTGCCCGGAAAGATTGGAATTTACCAAGACCTGCCAGTATAATAAGGGTTGTGTTGACCCCCCATTATTGGCTCCATTTGTGTTACTCATTCACCAGTATAAAATATTTGCTGCCATATTAAGGCTGCATCAGAATTTTCCAACTGCATCAATATTGCCCAAAGTAATATTAACACTTGTCATTTTCCACATGGCAGTGATTGTAAAAATGATGGATGGTTTCCAACGCAGGACCCACACTCACTAAAGAGCGTCCTTTGCCTGCAGATGTAATACTTCAACAACAACAACAACAACAACAACAGCTTGCATTTATATAGTGCCATGGGGCTGGATTTTCAGCTTTTGAGATTTCGGGGCGGTAATGGCGGCGGAGTTGTACCGCCTGGAAAACGTTTGCGCCCCTGTCTGCAAAATTTGGCAAAACAATGAGGTTCCATGATTGGGGGCGCAAAGTCAGGTGTTACATAAGGAAGTTTTTGCGCCCCAGCCGAAAATCACGGCGTTAATTTCAATAGAAACCAAGAACTGAACCAAGTGGCATGCAACCGTATGTGAGCATTACAGGAAGCAAAAGCAAAACGCTGAAGGTTTTAATTATGGGTTCAGCCACAGGATATTCAACAGTTGTGCATCACTTACTTTGTGCCAAAAATAAGACGGAGTGACTCCTGCCAATGCAACGGAAGCTACCGGAAGGTCCCAAATTAAAAACTAACGTTCACAACAGACGGAGGTCTGCATAAATGCCAACTCTTATTTGCTTTTGATGATCAAAATCCATTTATGATTTGTAATATTTTCCATCTTTACAGTTAAGATCTGTTGTTCTGTGGAGATTCTGATTTGAGAATAAACACAGGCAAGAAATACAGAGAAACAAATATTGAAACATTCCCATTGGATTGGCTCGATAAACATCCTTGTTATTTAAAAGCGTCTTATAGCGGTTTTTTCCCTCGCTGGAAATAATTTTATTATAAAGAAATGCAAATAAAATATAAAACGCGCATAACTTTCTCATTAGCAATCCACGCTCAACTTTATCTCAAGTTTAATATGTTTCTCTGACTATTCATCCAAGTAGGAAGCATGTGCAACTATTTCCGGTTCATTGGCAGCAGTCGCGTCCATAATAAAAGAGGATACAGCTGAGATAAAAGTTGTAATGAACATCAGTTAGCTCAGGTACAATAACACTCCCTGTTACAGATGCGATCAAATGACTTTAGGACCCAACGCTAATATGTCATCTGCTTCAGCACCTAGGGACAAAATTTAAGAACCTGACATTGATGCCAGCCTTGCAATGCACAAACCGACAGTGCAATATCTGTATTTAGTGTTGAAGGAGAAGCTGAGAATGACCATTAGCCTTATAACACTGAAGGTCAACAGTAGCCTAATAGAGGTATTTAAAATTATGAAAGTGTTTTGATAGAGTGGATACTAAGAGAATGTTTCCACTTGTGAGAAAGAGCATAACTAGAGCCATCAATATAAGATAGACACCAAGAAATCCAATAGGGAATTCAGAAGAAACGTCTTTACCCAAAGAATGGTGAGAATGTGGAACTCGCTACCACAGGGAGTGGTTGAAGCGAATAGTATAGATGTATTTAAGGGGAGGCTAGATAAGTGTAAAGCCCTGTCCCCTCAGTACAGATTCACACGAGGCATGTAGTGAAGTCAAGGTCACTCTGGACCTGCATCTTTAGCTCTGGAATGCTGCACTTGCCTGAGACCTGTCCTGAAATACCTGTCTCTTGCAAGTGCACCCCTGGTGGTAAGGTATGCTGGTGATTACAGGTCATATCTTATTACAGTAATGTTTAGCATGTTAGGATACAGTTATATATAATAATGTAAGATACATGACATCATCCTCCCCCAAGGTCTTATTGTCTTTATAGGTTCAGTCTCTCAGGTGGTCTACGCGTGGAGCGTCTGAGTTGTGGTTCAGTTGTTTGCCTTGGTGTCTGTTTTTCTTTGAGTGTGGTTGCTGGTATCTCGCCTGGGCTGTCTGTTTCGATTGGTGTGATTGTTGTTGACTCACCTGGACTGTCTGTTTGGATTGCCCTTTCCTCAGGTTGTTCCCTCTGTCTGTCCACCAGGTGTGGTGCGAGTTCCACATTGTAGTCTGCCTCTGGTTCCGCAGTGTTGTTGGTAAATCTGCTTTTGACTTGGTCCACATGCCTTCGGCAGGTTTTGCCATTGTCCATTTGTACTACCAGTAGCCTGTTTCCTTCCTTGCCCGTTACTGTCCCTGCAAGCCATTTGGGACCCCTGCCATAGTTTAGTACAAACACTTTGTCCCCTATCTCATTCCATCTCCCCCTCGAATTTCTGTCATGGTACTCAGTCAGCTTACGGCGCTTTGCCTCAACGATTTCGTGCATGTCTGGGAGGATTAATGAGAGCCTTGTTTTTAAAGTCCTTTTCATCAACAGTTGCGCGGGGAGGATCCCAGTCAGTGAGTGCGGACGAGATCTGTATGCCAGCAGCAGTCGCGACAGGTGACCCTGCAGCGTGGGACCTTGGATTTTAAGCATGCCTTGTTTAATGATTTGCACTGCTCTCTCCGCCTGGCGTTGGAGGCCGGCTTGAACGATGCCGTCTTGACGTGATTTATGCCGTGGTCAATTATAAAGTCTTGGAATTCTGCGCTGGTGAAGCACAGACCATTGTCACTGACCAATATGTCAGGGATTCCGTGCGTTGCAAGCATGGTTGCGAGGCTCTCCACAGTGGTGGAGGTTGTGCTCGAGTTTAAAATTCGATCTACTTTGAAAATGCATCTACAACTACGAGAAACATTTTGCCCATGAATGGGCCCGCATAGTCTACGTGCACCCACGACCACGGTTTGGTAGGCCAGGGCCAGGGGCTCAGTGGAGTCTCCCTGGGGGCATTGCTGAGTTGGGCACAAATGGTGCACCTTCGGACGCAGAGCTCCAAGTCCGCGTCAATACCAGGCCACCAAACGTGGGATCTGGCTATGACCTTCATGAGAACGATCCCCAGGTGCTCGCGGTGGAGCTCCCTGACAAATGCCTCTCTGCCTCGCAGAGGCATGACTACTCGGCTGCCCCACATCAGGCAGTCTGCTTGTAGTGATAGCTCATGCATGCGCCTGTGGAAGGGTTTTAATTCCTCGGGGCAGGCATTGCGAGCCTCTGCCCAGTCACCGGTTAGGACACATCTTTTTACTCAGGATAACGTGGGGTCGCTGGCCGTCCAGGTTCTGATTTGGCGAGCCGTCATGGGCGAACCTGTGGACTCAAAGGCATTGATTGCCATGACTATCTCACAGTTCTGTTCGTCAGACCCTTCCGTGGTCGCCAGGGATAGCCTGCTGAGCGCGTCGGCACAGTTGTCTGTGCCTGGTCTGTGCTTTATTGTGTAGTCGTAGGACGCCAGCATGAGTGCCCAACATTGAATTCGCGCCGAGGCGTTGGCGTTTATTGCCTTGCTCTCGGATAGGAGGGACGTGAGGGGCTTGTGGTCGGTTTCTAATGCGAACTTCGCCCCGAAAAGGTATTGGTGCATCTTTTTGACACCGTACACGCACGCGAGCGTCTCCTTCTCTACCAGTCCGTACCCGCGCTCCGCCCGCGAAAGTGACCTGGAGGCATAAGCTATGGGTTGTAATTTGCCCGCACTATTGACATGTTGCAAAATGCACCCGACCCCATACGCTGACGCATCGCATGTGACAACTAGCTTTTTACCTGGGTCAAAGAAAGTCAAAACACTGTTGGAACACAATGCCTTATTGAAGGTGCGTTCCTGGGCGTCCCCCAAAACCAATCGCACCCCTTCCTGAGTAGCACGTGGAGAGGCTCCAGCAGCGTGCTTATGTTCTGCATAAAGTTCCCAAAGTAATTAAGTAGCCCGAGTTCTGAGACATTCCGGGGCCAGGGTGCCAGACGAATTGCTTCTGTTTTGGACTCTGTTGGGCGGATTCCATCAGCGACAATCCTTCTGCCCAAAAATTCAACCTCGGGTGCGAGAAACAGGCACTTGGATTTCTTGACTCGTAGGCCTACCCAATCCAACCGCTTTAGTGCTTCCTCCAAATTACGGAGATGGGAGTCGGTGTCCCTGCCCGTGATAAGTATGTCGTCTTGAAATACAACCGTCCCCGGGATGGACTTGAGCAGACTCTCCATGTTGCGCTGGAATATAGCAGCTGCCGATCTGATGGGCATCGATTGTACATGAAAAGGCCTCGATGTGTGTTGATGGTAGATTCCTCGGTCAATTCTTACGTCATATACGCAGATGTGAGGACTAATTTTGAGAAAAGTTTACCTCCAGCCAATGTGGCAAGTAAGTCCTCCGCTCTGGGCAGTGGGTAAACATAGAAAACATAGAAAATAGGTGCAGGAGCAGGCCATTCAGCCCTTCTAGCCTGCACCGCCATTCAATGAGTTCATGGCTGAACATGAAACTTCAGTACCCCCTTCCTGCTTTCTCGCCATAACCCTTGATCCCCCGCGTAGTAAGGACTTCATCTAACTCCCTTTTGAATATATTTAGTGAATTGGCCTCAACTACTTTCTGTGGTAGAGAATTCCACAGGTTCACCACTCTCTGGGTGAAGAAGTTTCTCCTCATCTCGGTCCTAAATGGCTTACCCCTTATCCTCAGACTGTGACCCCTGGTTCTGGACTTCCCCAACATTGGGAACATTCTTTCTGCATCTAACCTGTCTAAACCCGTCAGAATTTTAAACGTTTCTATGAGGTCCCCTCTCATTCTTCTGAACTCCAGTGAATACAAGCCCAGTTGATCCAATCTTTCTTGATAGGTCAGTCCCGCCATCCCGGGAATCAGTCTGGTGAACCTTCGCTGTACTCCCTCAATAGCAAGAATGTCCTTCCTCAAGTTAGGAGACCAAAACTGTACACAATACTCCAGGTGTGGCCTCACCAAGGCCCTGTACAACTGTAGCAACACCTCCCTGCCCCTGTATTCAAATCCCCTCGCTATGCATGTGTCCTGGTCCTGTAGGGAGACTCTGTTTATGGTAGATTTGTAGTCCCCACAGATTCGTACGGATCCATCAGGCTTCATGACTGGGATGATGGGACTTGCCCAGTTGCTAAATTCCACAGGTGATATAATGCCTTCCCGCAGAAGCCTGTCTAGTTCGTGTTCAATCTTTTCCCTCATCACATAGGGCACAGCTCTGGCCTTGTGATGGACCGGTCTAGCATCCTGTGTGATGTAAATTTTGACTTTGGCCCCTTTGAAAGTGCCCACACCTGGCTGAAAGAGATGTTCAAATCGCTTTATAACTGTTGAGCAGGAGGTCCGTTCCTCTAATGACATGGCATGGACATCATCCCATTTCCAGTTTAGTTTTGCCAGCCAGCTTCTCCACAGCAGTGCTGGGGGGTCTCCGGGGACAATCCACAGGGGAAGTCGGTTCACTGTCCCTTTGTGTGTGACAGAGAGCATGGCGTTGCCGAGGACTGGTACGATTTCTTTGGTATAGGTCCTTAGTTTGGTGTCGACCCTTGTGAGTTTTGGTCTGTCTCTTTTATGCGGCCACAGTTGTTCAAATTGTTGAGCGCCCATGAGAGATTGGCTCGCTCCCGTATCCAGCTCCATGTTGACAGATATCCCGTTGAGTAGGACCCTCATCATTATAGGAGGCGTCCTGTTGTAGGAGCAGCGGCCATTGATCGTGTTGACCCGCTGTACATTGGTGTCCCGGGTACTGTCCCCACCATCTTCTGGTCCGCTTTCCGACCCATCCAATTCGTATACCAGCCGAGCTGCCGTTTTTTTGCACATGCGGGCCAAATGCCCTGTATATTCACAATTTCTGCAAACAGCCTGCTGGAATCGACACCCCCTTGACGAGTGCCCACACCCACACCTCCAGCACAGAACTGTTCCATTGTTCAAAATGTTCCCAAAGAATGAGCTGCGTCTGGCTGATCTCTCTTGAGCTTCTCTCAGTTTGTAGTTGATTGCTCGCATTGTGGGTTGATGAGGTGTGAACGGCCGTTCCTGTGGCCCTTGATGGCTTCTGCCTGCTGTCGAGAGCCTGTTCTCCCAGTTTTGTCTGTGTGTGGGGGTAGCAGCTTGTTTAATGCTGTGAACTTCTTGTTCTGAAATTTCGTTAGTTGTCGTACCTGCATTGTAAATCAACCTCGTTTCTTCTTCCCAAGAATGTCTGTGCAACCAGTGCTGCTGCCTCTAAGGTCAGGTTCTTGGTCTCTATGAGCTTTCGGAATATGCCTTTGTGGCCTATTCCTTCAGTGATAATGTCTCTCAGCATTTCTCTCTTCAGTTCATCGGAGAACTCACATAAACTAGCCAACCTCCGAAGTTCCACCACGAAGTCGGGTATGCTCTGGCCCACACAGCGTCTGTAGTTGTCGAACCTGTGTCTGGCCATGTGTAGGCTGCTCGCTGGCTTCAGGTGGTCTCTTACCAGTGTGCTCAATTCTTCAAACGACTTGCTTGCTGGTTTCTCGGGTGCCAACAGATTCTTCATTAAAGCGTATGTTTTCGAGCTACAACTGGTCAAGAGGTGGACTCTTCTCTTGTCTGTCTTATCGTCGCCTAACCAGTCTTTGGTTATAAAGCTTTGCTGGAGCCTTTCTATAAAGTCCTCCCAATTGTCTCCAGCATTGTACTTTTCATCTGATCCGTTGTTCGGCATTCTGTGGTTCTATAATCCCGTAACTCGTCGCCACTGTAAAGTCCTGTCCTCCCAGTACAGATTCACACGAGGCATGTAGTGAAGTCAAGGTCACTCTGGACCTGCACCTTTATTTCACAGTTCTGGAATGCTGCACTTGCCTGAGACCTGTCCTTGTATACCTGTCTCTTGCAAGTGCACCCCTGGTGGTAAGGTATGCTGGTGGTTACAGGTCATATCTTATTACAGTCATGTATAACATGTTAGGATACAGTTATATATAATAATGTAAGATACATGACAATAAGCATATGAGGGAGAAGGGAATAGAGGGTTATGCTGATGGCTTTAGATGAGGAAAGACAGGAGGAGGCTCGAGTGGAGCCTAAACGCTGGCATGGACTGGTTGGGCCGAATGGCCTGTTTCTGGCCGTATATCCTGTGTAATCCTAAGTAACATTTGGTCACCTGCAATGCAAGTAAATGATCATCCAGGTAACTGCAACAGAATTTAAAGCAGCAATGACTGATACTTATATTGACATAAATTATTATATAAGGATGGTAGGCATTAAATAATCTCACAAACACTGTGAAACACTAGCCAACTAGCAAATTATATACCAGTGGGAAAAGAAGACTAGGAGGATGCGTAACACACAAACATTTTTTAAATGAGTTAAAAACTATCAAACCTTATGGTACGTTGCTCAACTTGAATAAACAGCAGAGCGTCCGCCTCTCTCCCCTCATCCATACCTTTATCACCTCCAGGCATGACTATTCCAGTGCTCACCCGGCCAGTCTTCCGCCCTACATGCTCCATAAACTTCAGATTATCAAAAGCTCTGCTTCTCGTATCCTACACCAAGTCCCGTTCAACCATCACTCCTTTTCTCGCTGACCTACATCTCGATCCTCCAACACCTCCAATTTAAATTTCTCACTGTTGATTTTAAATCCCTTCATGGCCCTCTCTATCTCTGTAATCTCCTTCAACCCCACTACCCCACTCCAAATTCTCCATTACTCCAACTCTGGCCTCTTATACCCTTTGCACCAGCATTGGCAGTCATGCCTTCAGCAGTCTGGGCCCCACGCTCTGGAACTTTCTTCCTAAACCGCTCAGCCTCTCCACCTACCTCTCTCATTTAAGTTCCTCCTTAAACTCCCTCCTTGATCAAACTTTTGATGACCCCTCCCAAGATCTTTTTTGCCTTGGCATCGATTTTTCTCTGATTAGCATCTTGGGACATTTTTCTACGTTAAAGGCATTATATAAATGTGAGCTATTGATGTTTCAACATCATCATAGGCAGTCCCTCAAAATCGAGGAAGACTTGCTTCCACTCTAAAAGTGAGTTCTCAGGTGGCTGTAAAGTCCAATGCAGGGATTATAGTCTCTGTCACAGGTGGGACAGATAATGGTTGAAGGAAACATAGAAACATAGAAAATAGGTGCAGGGGTAGGCCATTCGGCCCTTCGAGCCTGCACCACCATTCAATGAATTCATGGCTGATCATGCAACTTCAGTATCCCATTCCTGCTTTCTCGCCATAGCCCTTGATCCCCCTAGTAGTAAGAACTACATCTAACTCCTTTTTGAATATATTTAGTGAATTGGCCTCAACAACATTTCTGTGGTAGAGAATTCCACAGGTTCACAACTCTCTAGGTGAAGAAGTTTCTCCTCATCTCGGTCCTAAATGGCTTACCCCTTATCCTTAGACTGTGACCCCTGGTGGATGGGAGGAGCCTGGTTTGCCGCATGCTCCTTCCGCTGTCTGCACTTGGCTTCTGGGATGAGACTCGAGATGGTCAGCGCCCTCCCAGATGCTCTTCCTCCACTTTGGGTGGCCTTGAGCCAGGGATTTCTAGGTGCTGGTGGGGTTGTTGCACTTTATCAAGGAAGCTTTGAGGGTGTCCTTCAAACGTTTCCTCTGCACACCTGGGGCTCGCTTGCCATGTAGGAGTTCCGAGTAGAGCACTTGCTTAGGGAGTTTCAATAGTGAGAGATAAACAACAGTTATCAACGAAACTAAAGGTAAGTTACCATATGAAAAGGCTTCATAACCACAAACTGGAGTCACACAGTTGAACATCCCCAAAAATTATTAATTGCGATAAGTGTTCTGACTAGGTCAGTCAATGTTTTGCAAATGTAAAGTTTTTTTTAACCATGCTGTATTAATTAGCTAGAAATTGCAAATCAGTGAGTATAATAAGTCCATTGAGCATTGTTCATTGTGCTATGTTTGTGTAGCCGAAGGAATAATACGCTTTTCAGTTTAAAAAAAAACCCAATCAGTGAATTAGACCTTAGATCTGTTCACTATGGATTTAGCTTCAAACCGTAAATGTTATATATTAGATTGTTCATATTATAACCCTATGATCTTTCTCCCAAACAGGAAGGTGCCTACGTGAAACACGATTCTTTAAAATGACCAGGGCAAATATGATTTCCATATGTTTATTGATTAAGCTGAGAGGTCCTTTATAAGTAGGGATAAATGCTTCATTCTTGGGTTGGCAATCAGTAACCAGTGGGGTGCTGCAGGGATCAGTGCTGGGACCCCAACTATTTACAATCTATATTAATGACTTGGAGGAAGGGACTGAGGGGAACGTAGCCAAGTTTGCCGACAATACAAAGATGGGAACAAAAGCAATGTGTGAGGAGGACACACAAAATCTGCAAACGAACATAGACAAGCTAAGTGAGTGGGCAAAAATTTGGCAGATGGAGTATAATGTTGGAAAGTGTGAGGTCATGCACTTTGCAGAAAAAAATCAAAGATCAAGTTATTATTTAAATGGAGAAAGATTGCAAAGTGCTGCAGTACAGCAGGACTTGGGGGTACTTGTGCATGAAACACAAAAGGTTAGAGTGCAGGTATAGCAAGTGATCAGGAATGTCAATGGAATCTTGGCCTTTATTGCAAAGGGGATGGAGTATAAAAGCAGGGAAGTCTTGCTACAGGTGTAGAGGGTATTGGTGAGGCCACACCTGGAATACTGTGTGCAATTTTGGTTTCCATATTTACAAAAGAATATACTTGCTTTGGAGGCAGTTCAGAGAAGGTTCACAAGGTTGATTCCAGAGATGAGGGGGTTGACTTACGAGGAAAGGTTGAGTAGGTTTTGCATCTACTCATTGGAATTCAGAAGAATGAGAGGTGATCTTATCGAAACGTATAAGATTATGAGGGGGCTTGACAAGGTGGATGCAGAGAGGATGTTTCCACTGATAGGGGAGACTAGAACTAGAGGGCATAATCTTAGAATAAGGGGCCGCCCATTTAAAACTGAGATGAGGAGAATTTTTTTCTCTCAGAGGATTGTGGATCTGTGAAATTCGCTGCCTCAGAGAGCTGTGGAAGCTGGGACATTGAATAAATCGAAGACAGAAATAGACAGTTTCTTGAACAATAGGGGAATAAGGAGTTATGGAGAACGGGCAGGGAAGTGGACCTGAGTCCATGATCGGATCAGCCATGATCGTATTAAATGGCAGAGCAGGCTCGAAGGACCGTATGGTCTTCTCCTGCTCCTATTTCTAATCTTCTTATAACTATTGCATTACCATGGTGATAGGAGATATTAAATAAATATTTTACATCAGTGTTTACAAAGTGAGAATGTAGGTTTGGTAGACAATGACATTGAATTTTATTTTTAGAATATAACTGTTCAAAAAAAATGGTTCTGAACTAATTAACAGAACTCAAGATAGATAAGTCACTGGTCCTAATAGCAAGTACTCTGGGCTGTTGAAGGAAATCAAAGAGGAGTTAGCTGAAGTTCTGATCATCATTTTTCAATCCTCCTCAGATAGGCAAATGGTATCACTGGACTGGAGATTAGTTGATGTATCACTTATCTTCAAGAAAGGTGAGAAAAATAAACCAAGTGACTATAGACAGTTAGTCTAAGGTCAATTATAAGAAATAGGAGCAGGAGTAGACCATTTGCCCCCTCGAGCCTGCTCCACCATTTAATAAGATCATGGCAGATCTGACAATTATGTCAAACCCTTAAAATTCATAATTTGAGATCAGATTAGTGAACATTTAGAGATGCATGAGACAATCAAGGACAGTCAGCATGGATTTGTTAAATGTATTTGATCATTTTAATAGAGTTTTTCAAAGAATTGACTGGTTGTATAGATAAAAAGTATGCAGCAGATATGAACATAAGAACATAAGAAATAGGAACAGGAGTAGGCCATAAGGCCCCTCGAGCCAGCTCCGCCATTCAATAAGATCATGGCTGCTCTGATCATGGACTCAACTCCACTTCCCCGCCCACTCCCCATAACCCCTTATCCCCTTATCGTTCGAGAAACTGTCTATTTCTGACAAATTTTTTAATGTCCCAGCTTCCACAGCTCTCTGAGGCAGCAAATTCCACAGATTTACAACCCTCTGAGAGAAGAAATTCTTCCTCATCTCTGTTTTAAATGGGCGGCGCCTTATTCTATGATCATGCCCTTGAGTTCTAGTCTCCCCCGTCAGAAACATAGAAACATAGAAAATAGGTGCAGGAGTAGGCCATTCAGCCCTTCGAGCCTGCACCACCATTCAATAAGATCATGGCTGATCATTCACCTCAGTACCCCTTTCCTGCTTTCTCTCCATACCCTTTGATCCCTTTAGCCATAAGGGCCATTTCTAACTCCCTCTTGAATATATCTAATGAACTGGCATCAACAATTCTCTGCGATAGAGAATTCCACAGGTTCACAACTCTCTGAGTGACGAAGTTTCTCCTCATCTCAGTCCTAAATGGCTTACCGCTTATCATTAGACTGTGACCCCTGGTTCTGGACTTCCCCAACATCGGGAACATTCTTCCTGCATCTAACCTGTCCAGTCCCGTCAGAATTTTATATGTTTCTATGAGATCCCCTCTCATTCTTTTAAACTCCAGTGAATACAGGCCCAGTCGATCCAGTCTCTCCTCATATGTCAGTCTTACCTTTCCGGGAATCAGTCTGGTGAACCTTTGCTGCACTCCCTCAATAGCAAGAACATCCTTTCTCAGATTAGGAGTTCAAAACTGAACACAATATTCCAGGTGAGGCTTTACCAAGGTCCTGTACAACTGCAGTAAGACCTCCCTGCTCCTAAACTCAAATCCCCAAGCTATGAAGGCCAACATGCCATTTGCCTTCTTCACTGCCTGCTGTACCTGCATGCCAACTTTCAATGATTGATGTACCATGACACCCAGGTCTCGTTGCACCTGCCCTTTTCCTAATTTGCCGCCATTCAGATAATATTATGCTTCACGTTTTTGCCCCCAAAGTGGATAACCTCACATTTATCCACATTATACTGCATCTGCCATGCATTTGCCCACTCACCTAACCTGTCTAAGTCACCCCGCAGGCTCTTAGCATCCTCCTCACAGCTCACACCGCCACCCAGCTTAGTATCATCTGCAAACTTCGAGATATTAATTTCAATTCCTTCATCTAAATCATTGATATATATTGTAAATAGCTGGGGTCCCAGCGCTGAGCCCTGAGGCACCCCACTAGTCACTGCCTGCCATTCTGAAAGGGACCCATTTATCCTGACTCTCTGCTTCCTATCTGCCAACCAGTTCTCTATCCACATCAATACATGACCCCCAATACCATGTGCTTTAATTTTGCACAACAATCTCTTGTGTGGGACCTTGTCAAAAGCTTTTTGAAAGTCCAAATACACCACATCCACTAGTTCTCACTTGTCCACTCTACTAGTTACATCCTCAAAAAATTCTAGAAGGTTTGTCAAGCATGATTTCCCTTTCATAAATCCATGCTGACTTGGACCGATCCTGTCACTGCTTTCCAAATGCGCTGTTATTTCATTCCTAATAATTGATTCCAACACTACCCATGTCAGGCTAACCGGTCTATAATTCCCTGTTTTCTCTTTCCCTCCTTTTTTCAAAAGTGGTGTTACATTAGCTACCCTCCAGTCCATAGGAACTGATCCAGAGTCTATAGACTGTTGGAAAATGATCACCAATGCATCCACTATTTCTTGGGCCACTTCTTTAAGTACTCTGGGATGCAGACTATCAGGCCCTGGGGATTTATCGGCCTTCAATCCCATCAATTTCCCTAACACAATTTCCTGACTAATAAGGATTTCCTTCAGTTCTTCCTTCTTGCTAGATCCTCTGTCCCCAAGTATTTCACGAAGGTTATTCGTGTCTTCCTTAGTGAAGACAGAACCAAAGTATTTGTTCGATTGGCATTTCTCTGTTCCCCATTATAAATTCACCTGATTCTGACTGTAAGGGACCTACGTTTGTCTTCACTAATCTTTTTCTCTTCACATATCTATAGAAGCTTTTGCAGTCAGTTTTTATGTTCCCAGCAAGCTTCCTCTCATACTCTATTTTCCCCCTCATAATTAAACACTTTGTCCTCCTCTGCTGGATTCTAAATTTCTCCTAGTCCTCCGGTTTGCCGCTTTTTCTGGCCAAATTATATGCCTCTTCCTTGGATTTAACACTATCCCTAATTTCCCTTGTTAGCCATCCTCTCTGCATCCACCTTATCAAGCCCCCTCATAATCTTCGATAAGATCGCCTCTCATTCTTCTGAATTCCAATAGTCAGAAGAAGCTCGAAAAGGTATCTCAAAGAAAACTTGTTACAAAAATTCCGATCTATGATATAAGAGGAAATGTAGCAGCTTGGAGATAAAGTTGACAGACAGAAAACAAAAAGTCAGGACTCAACATTGAGTTCAACAATTTCAGATCATATCCTCGGCCCCTATTTTTTTGTACGGCAGCTGTTGCAGATGATTCTGATATTCCCATTTACACCTCCTCTGGACCCATCTTCTGTTTCTTTATTTGTCCCATTACCATCATCTTTCAGCTTGTACCATCATCCCCTTTGTCATTTCATCTCTCCTGACTTCCACCCTGTCACAGACCTGCCCTTTTGTTCTTTTCTCCCCTTCCCTCTTTCCCTGCACTTGCTCATAACCTGTTACCTCTCTAACTTCTTCCAGTTCTGATGCAAGGTCATCGACCTGAAACGTTAACTCTGTTTCTCTCTCCACAGATGCTGCCTGACCTGCTGAGTATTTCCAGCTTTTTCTGTTTTTATTTCAGATTTCCAACAGTATTTTGCTTTCATAAATGAGTTAGGACTAATAAGTGTTGCCCAGATTGGAGAAGCGTACGAAGTGCTGTGCCCCAGGGGGTCAGTGCTGGGTCCACTTTTGTTCCCAATTTTATTTCGGTGATTTGGACTTGGCAGACGAAGCACAGCATGGAAATTGGCTGATGAGGGTTTGGAAAGCAACAAACAGGACTGTAAAAACAATCAGAAGGATATGGGTAGGTTAACACAATAGCAGACAAATGTCAGATGCGATTATATACAGGGCAGTGTCAGACGGTGCATTTTAAGAGGAAACAACAAACAAGGAAAAGATGTATCCATTGAATGGAAAGATGCTAAAGGGTGCAAATTCATCATTCCCTGAAAGTATGAGTGCAGCTTGATGAATCCATAAAATAAAGTTGTAATTTGGGTTTTAGGAACAGTGGCATAGAGTACAAGAGAAAAAAGGTTCTGATTAATTTGTTCAAGGCAATGGCTAGGCCAGAGTTAAAAGTACTGTGTAATTTTAGGCAACACCTTACAGAAAAGACATTAAAACCATAGGGTCCAAATTTCCCCATGAGTTGAACCGTTTTTTTTGGTGTAACTTGATTTTTCTGGTGTATCTTTTTAGTTGCAAATTCATTTGCGTCAGTGTAAGTGAGTTAGTTAGGCTTTTTGGTTCGGTCGTTTTTTTTTCAAAAGGGGGCGTTCCCAGCCACTTACATCATTTATGCCAATTTGGCCAGAAAAATGTTGTACTAAACTAACTTAGGGCAACGTATGTGTCCACTTTTGTCCACACAGAAAGACCTTACTTATAGTTAAGGAATCGGTGCAAGTAACTACATTTAAAGTAGCACCAAGCACCAAACGAAGGACAAAAAGTAATAAGCAACTAATTAACAAATAAAATAGAAGGAACCCTGCACCTAAAGCACCAAGACCAAAATAATAAGCAATCAATAAATAAAAATTAAAAAAATAGAAGGAATCCTGCACCTAAAGCACCAAAATCACTCAGTAAATAACAAATAAAAAATAGAAATCCTGCCTTAGGGAACGCAGCGGGCCGCTGATGAGGGAGTCCATTCGGCCAGAGCTAGGGATGGAGTGCTTTGGCCCCTCCCACACAGCCTGCAGCGCGCGTTTACAGAACCATCCTGCCAGGAGCTATTGCACATGCGCGCAGACTCTAACGCGCATGTGTAGAGGTTCCAGCAGTATTTTCAGTGCCGGGACCTAGCTCCGCCCCCAATCCATGCTGACAGAGGAGAGGCTGGGGAGCAGCCAAAGTATGGAAGTCTTTTTTTTAGCACAATTGGAGGCGGGCAAAAGCGGCGCAGCTCGAATGACGGCGCCAGAAAAAGAGGTTAGGGAAATTTGGGCCCATAGAGTGTACAACTCTTGGATGATGCCAGGGATGGGAAACTATAGTTACAAAGTGCCTCTTTAGATACTGGTACTATTTCCACTGGAGCAGATAAAGCTAAAAGACTTTTGATAGGTTGAATAGGGAAAGACTATGTCCTCTGGTTGGGTAGTCAGTGACAAAGGATCATCAATTTCAAATTGCCACTAAGACACTGAGGAGAGAGATTCAGCGAAATGTCTTCATGCAGAGTGTTGTTAGAACATGGAATACTTTGCCACAGGGATTTGTTAAGACAGAGGCCATTGTAACTTTTAAAGAAAGAGTAGATAAACATATGACGCAAGAGGAGTAACGGGGAGAGAGCGAGACAATGGGATTATTTTTTTAAATTGCTCTAGCAAAGAGTCAGCACACTTTGATAGTGCTTTGGGATCTTTTATGTCCATGTGAGAGAGCAGACAGGTCCTCGGTTTAACATCTTATCCAAAAGATGGCATCTCTAACTGTAATGTCTTTGTACCTTGTTACAAACTCACACGAGGCATGGATATATCAGACACGGTCATTCTGCAACCTTCACTTTATTTCCAGGACTGAAGAGTGCTGATCCTGGGTGGGACCTCCCCTTTTATACCTGGAAGCCCAGGTGAGGAGCTCACTCCCTGTGGTCAGGGTGTGCATTACAAGGGTACAGGTACAGCATGCATGAGTTACAGTTACATATTTATAGTCATTGCAAGATGGTGAACTACATGACATCACCTCCCCCCTTAGGTCTTTTAGTTTCAGAGGTTAAGTCTATCGGGTGGTCGGCGCTCTCTCGTGGAGCGCCGCAGTTGTGGCTCTGGTAGCTGGACCTCAGCACGCATCTCTGTCACTTGAGGTGATTCTGGCCTATCTGGGCTGGCCGCAGGGATTGTGCATGCTGAGGGCTGTCTTTGTTGCTTGTGCGCTGGCAGTGGTGTGGGTGCTATCTCATCATGCTCTTCTTCCGGTTCCTCCGTGTCTGCACTGAATCTTGTCTTTACTTGGTCCAAGTGTTTGCGGCATATCTGCCCATTGTTTAGTCTGACTACCATGATCCTGATTCCTTCTTTGCCAATTATGGTGCCCTCAAGCCATTTGGGTCCCAAAGCATGGTTAAGAACAAATACCGGGTCATCTATTTCTATACACCTCCCCCTTGAGCCTCGATCATGGAGCTCAGTTTGGGACTGGCGCTTGCCCTCAACAATGTTTGCCAGGGCTGGGTGAATGAGAGACAGCCGCGTCTTGAGCGTGCATTTCATGAGGAGTTCCGCTGGCGGGATTCTCATGAGCGAGTTCGGCCGGGACCTGTAGGCGAGCAGGAGGCGCGATAGGCGGTACTGATGGGAGGGTCCTTGGATGCATAGCATGCCCTGCTTTATGACTTGGACCGCTCATTCCACCTGGCTATTGGAGGCCGGCTTGAACGGCGCTGTCCGGACGTGCTTGAACCCATTGCCTGACATAAACTCCTGGAATTCATGGCTGGTAAAACACGGGCCATTATCGCTGACCAGGATGTCCGGCAAGCCGTGGGTCGCGAAAACCGTACGCAGACTCTCCACAGTGATGGATGTTGTGCACGAGTTCAATATGATGCACTCGATCCACTTCGAGTATGCATCAACAACGATCAGGAACATATTTCCCATGAACGGGCCCTCATAGGCCACGTGAATATGTGACCATGGCCTGGTGGGCCAGGGCCACGGGTTGAGTGGAGCCTCCCTGGGGGCATTGCCCAGCTGGGCACACGTTGTGCACCTGCGAACCCAGTGTTCCAGGTCTGAGTCAATCCCCGGCCACCACACGTGTGACCGGGCAATGGCCTTCATTAACACGATGCCAGGGTGCTCACTGATGAACGTTTCCCTTCCTTTATGGGGCATGACTACCCGACTAACCCATAACAGGCAGTCGGCTTGGACGGAGAGTTCATCTATCTGTCTCTGAAACGGCCTGACTTCCTCGGGGCGCGCCCTGTGTGCGGGCGCCCAGTCCCCAGTCAGGACACATTTCTTTATCATGGATAGGAGGGGGTCCCTGTTGGTCCAGAGTTTGATCTGGTGGGCTGTGATGGGGGAGCCCGCAGTGTCAAAAGCCTCAATGGCCATGACCCTCTTGGCGCTCTGCTCCGACGCTCCCTTGGTTGTGGCCAGTGGGAGCCTGCTGAGTGCGCCAGCGCAATTTTCGGTGCCTGGCCGGTGCCGTATGGTGCAGTCATACGCAGTCAGCGTGAGGGCCCATCGCTGTATGCGAGCTGACACATTAGCATTGACAGCCTTGCTGTCGGACAACAGGGATGTTAACAGCTTGTGGTCCGTCTCTAGCTTGAACCTTCTACCGAAAAGGTACTGGTGCATCTTTTTCACACCATACACACACACGAGTGCCTCCATCTCGACCATGCCGTATCCACGCTCTGCCTGGGAGAGCGACCTGGAGGCGTAAGCCACCGGTTGGAGTCGGCCGTCATCATTACCCTGCTGCAAAACACACCCAACCCCGTAGGATGACGCATCACATGTTAAAACCAGTTTTTTACAGGGGTCATACAAAGTCAACAGTTTGTTGGAACACAGCAGGTTCCTCACCTTATTGAATGCCCGTTCTTGACAATCCCCCCCAAGACCATTCACAACCTTTACGGAGGAGCATGTGTAACGGCTCCAACAATGTGCTTAAGTTCGACAGGAAGTTCCCAAAATAGTTCAAGAGCCCCAGGAATGATCGCAACTCCGATGTGTTGCCGGGCCTGGGCGCCCGGCGAATCGCCTCAGTTTTTGATTCAGTGGGCCGGATCCCGTCTGCGGCAACCCTCCTGCCCAGGAACTCAACCTCAGGGGCCAAAAACATGCACTTGGCCTTTTTCAGCCGCAGGCCTACCCGTTCCAATCGGCGTAGCACCTCCTCCAGGTTGTGGAGGTGTTGCTCAGTGTCTCGACCTGTTAGAAGGATGTCGTCTTGGAACACGATCATTCCAGTGATGGACTTGAGCAAGCTTTCTATGTTTCGCTGAAAGATAGCCGCTGCTGAACGAATGCCAAACGGGCACCTATTGTAAACAAATAATCCTTTGTGTGTCGTGATGGTGGTCAGAAACTTGGATTCTTCAGCCAGTTCCTGAGTCATGTAGGCTGAAGTGAGGTCCAGCTTCGTGAACAGCTTACCACCTGCCAGCGTGGCAAAAAGGTCATCCACTCTCGGGAGCGGGTATTGGTCTTGCAGCGACACTCGGTTGATGGTGGCTTTGTAGTTGCCACAAATCCTAACCGGGCCATCTGCTTTGAGAACGGGAACAATGGGACTTGCCCAGTCGCTGATTTCAACGGGCGAAATGATGCCCTCTCTGAGCAGCTTGTCCAGTTCACTTTCAATTTTCTCACGCATCAGGTATGGCATCGCTCTGGCTTTGTGGTGCTCTGGCTTTGTGGTGCACTGGTCTGGCGTCCGGAGTGATGTGTATCACTATTTTGGTGCCCTTGAACGTTCCGACACCGGGTTGAAAGAGTGACTCGAATTTTTGCAATACCTGCGAGCATGAACTTCGCTCCACGGATGAAATGGTGTGCACATCCCCCTATTTCCAATTCATCTCAGCTAGCCAACTCCTCCCCAAGAGCGCGGGACCATTTCCCGGAACAATCCAAGTGGCAGCCGGTTCTGTAATCCATTATGTGTTACCACCAAGTTTGCACTGCCGAGCACTGGGATGATCTCTTTGGTGTACGTACGTAACTGCATCTCAATGCGTTCCAATTTGGGCCTGCTAGCTCTGTGTGGCCATAGACTATCAAATTGTTGGGTGCTCATGAGGGACTGGCTAGCTCCGGTATCCAGCTCCATGTGCACTGGAATGCCATTCAGTAAGACTTTCATCATCATGGGTGGCGTTTTGGTGTATGAGCTGTGGACGTCAGCCACATGAACTCTCTGAACTTCAACCTCCATGGTACTTCCCCAGGCCTCATCCTGCATTTCAGACCCCTCGTCTGGTTCGTCTGTCTCACAGACTAGCCTCGCTACTGCCTTTTTGCACATCCTGGCCAGGTGTCCCTTGACATTACAAATCCTACAGGTGTAAAGTTGGAACCTGCAGATTTTTGCAGTGTGTCTGCCCCCACATCTCCAACATGAGCTGAGATTACTGTTAACAAAAGGGCTATTCCCAGGCATTCCTCTCTGATGGCCCGTTTGGCTGTTTCTAATCATTCTGATGGAGGGTGTTAATTGTCTCATCACAGGATGCATTGTTCATCATGATGGCATGAATTGCTGATCCCCTTTCCATTGTCCCTGTTGCAGGCCTGGACGGTGTCGAATTGCCCTTGCCTGCCTGCCTGGACAGTGTCGAATTGCCCTTGCCTGCCTGTGGGGTTCTGTGTCCTTTTTACAACCTTAACTCCCTGGTTCATCACAACATTGAAACCAGGGCTGTGTGCGTAAATTAGCTTGGTCTCCTCTTCCCCTGCCATGAAGGTCTGAGCTATCAACGCTGCCCCTTCTAAAGTCAAATCCTTAGTCTTTATGAGCTTCCTGAAAATGCCAGCATGATTAATGCCCTCGATGAAAAAGTCCCTTAACACCTCCCACCTGCAGGCATCGGAGAACTTAGAGACTGGCCAGACGCCGCAGTTCCGCCACGAAGTCCGACGCCAGTGAGAGTAGAACCAGTGCTGGGCCATGTGTACGCTACTTGCCGGCTTGAGATGCTCACTGATCAGCTGGCTGAGCTCTTTGAAGGACTTGTCCGCTGGCTTTTGGAGTGCAAGCAGGTCTTTCATCAGCGCATACGTCTGTGGACCATGGCTGGTCAGTAGATGTGCCCTCCGCTTGTCAGCCGCTGCCTCTTCCAGCCAGTTCTTTGTGACAAAGCTCTGCTGGAGTCTTTCCACAAAGTCGTCCCAGTCCTCACCCACACAATAGCGTTCCTCTGTGCCACCGGTGGCCATCCTCGTGGTTCGGTGCTTCCCGATTCTCGTCGTCAGATGTAATGTCTCTGTACCTTGTTACAAACTCACACGAGGCATGGATATATCAGACACGGTCACTCTGTGACCTTCACTTTATTTCCAGGACTGAAGAGTGCTGATCCTGGGTTAGACCTCCCCTTTTATACCTGGAAGCCCAGGTGAGGAGCTCACTCCCTGTGGTCAGGGTGTGCATTACAAGGGTACAAGTACAGTATGCATGAGTTACAGTTACATATTTATAGTCATTGCAAGATGGTGAAATACATGACACTAACAGTGAAGCACTCCCTCAGTACTGCCCTGGAATGTCTGCCTCGATTTTCATGCTCAAGTCTCTGGAGTGAAACTACGAATCCATAACCTTCTGACTCAGGGAAGCGAGGGTTCTACCCACTGAGCTACAGCTGACACTCTTAGGGGGAGAAATTCATGTGGTTTGCGCCACACGTTAGCACCACAAGATGGTGCTAAGAACATAAGAACATAAGAAATAGGAGCAGGAGTAGACCATTTGGCCTCTTGAGGCTGCTCCGCCATTTAATCTGATCTTGGGCTCAGCTGCACTTCCCTGTCCACTCCCCATAACCCTTCACTCCCTTATTGCTCAAAAATCTGTCTATCTCCATCTTAAATATATTCCATGATACAGCAAGAATTCCACAGATTTCTGGGAGTAGAAATTCCTCCTCATCTCCATTCTAAATAGGCGACCCCTTATTCTGAAACATTGCCCTCTAGTTCTAGATTCCCCCACGAGGGGAAATATCCTCTCTGCATCTACCTTGTCGAGCCCCTCATTATCTTCTATTTTTCAATAAGATTACCTCTCATTCTTCTAAACTCCAATGTGTATAGGCCCAACCTGCTCAACCTTTCTTCATAAGTCAACCCCTTCATCTCAGGAATCAACCTAGTGAACCTCCTCTGAACAGCCTTCAAAGCAAGTATATCTCTCCTTAAATAAGGAGAGCAAAACTGTGCGCAATACTCCAGGTGTGGCCTCACCACGCCCTGTACAATTGTAGCAGGACTTCTCTGCTTTTGTACTCCATCCCCCTTGACATAAAGGCCAACATTCGATTTGTCTTTCTGATTTCTTGCTGTACCTGCATATTAACTTTTTGTACAAGGACCCCAGATCCCTCTGTACTGCAGAATTTTGTAATTTCTCTCTATTTAAATAATAATTTGATTTTTCATTTTTCCTACCAAAGTGGCTAACCTCATACTTTCCCACATTATACTCCATCTGCCAAGTGTTTGCCTGTCTATATTCTTTTGCAGATTTTTTGTGTCCTTCTCACAATTTGCTTTCCCACCCATCTTTGTATCATCAGCAAACTTGGTTACATTACACTCAGTCCCTTTATCCAAGTCATTAATATAGATTGTAAATAGTTGAGGACCCAACACTGATCCTTGTGGCACCCCACTAGTTAATGTTTGCCAAACGGAAAATGACCCCATTTATTCCGACTCTCTGTTTTCCGTGAGTTAGCCAATCCACTATCCATGCTAATATATTACCCCCAACCCCATGAGCTCTTATCTTGTGCAGTAACCTTTTATGTGGCACCTTATCGAATGACTTCTGGAAATCCAAATACACCATATCCACTGGTCCCTCTTATCCACCCTGCTTGTTACATCCTCAAAGAATTCCAGCAAATTTGTCAAACATGATTTCCCTTTCATAAAACCATGTTGATTCTGCTTGATTGTATTATATTTTTCCAAATGTCCTGCTAATGCTTCATTAATAATGCACTCCATCATTTTCCCAATGACCGATATTAGGCTAACTGGCCTATAGTTTCCTGCTTTCTGTCTGCCTCCTTTTTTAAATAGGGGCGTTATTTTTGAGGTTTTCCAATCTCCTGGGACCTCTCCAGAATTCAGGGAATTTTGGTAGATTACAACCACTATCTCTGCAGCCACTTCTTTTAAGACCCTAGGATGCAAGCCATCAGGTCCAGGGGACTTGTCCACCTTTAGTCCAATTATTTTACCGAGTACTTTTTCTTTAGTGATAGTGATTGTTTTAAGTTCCTCCCTCCCTATAGCCGCTTGATGATCTATTATTGGGATCTTTTTAGTGTCTTCTACCATGAAGACAGACACAAAATATTTGTTCACTGTCTCTGCCATTTCCCTGTTCCCCATTATTAATTTTCCAGTCTCATCCTCTAATGGACCAATGTTTACTTTAGCTACTCTCTTCCTTTTTAAATACCTATAGAAGCTCTTACTATCTGTTTTTATATTTCATGCTAATTTACTCTCATACTCTATCTTCTCTTTCTTTATTAATTTTTTTAACAATTTCCCAAACCTCTGGCCTCCCACTAGTCTTGGCAACTTTGTATGCCATTGTTTTCCATTTGATACCATCCTTTACTTGCTTAGTTTGCCACAGATGGTATTCCCTTCTTTTAATTTATTTCCTTCTCACTGGAATATATTTTTGTTGAGAGTTATGAAATATCTCCTTAAATGTCTGCCACTGTTTATCAACCGTCTTACAATCTATCTTCCCAGTCCACTTTAGCCAACTCTGCCTTCATACCTTTGTAATCTCCTTTATTTATGCTCAGGACATTGGTTTGAGATCCACCTTTCTCACCCTCCAACTGAATTTGAAATTCAACTATGCTATGATCACTCTTTCCTAGAGGATCCTTTATTATGAGATCATTTATTAGTCTTGTCTCATTACACAGTACCAGATCCAAGATAGCCTGCTCCCTGGTTCAGGGAAACCATCCCGGATATACTCTTTGAACTCTTCCTCATGGCTACTTTGGCCTATTTGATTTGTCCAATCAATATGAAGATTAAAATCGCCCATGATTATTACTGTACCTTTCTTCAAGCCTCCATTATTTCTTGATTTATACTCCATCCAATAGTATAGCTATTGTTAAAGAGCCTATAGACTACGCCCCCACCAGCAACTTCTTCCCCTTATTATTTCTTATCTCCACCCAAACTGATTCAACATCTTAATCTTCTGAGCCAATATCATTTCTCACTACTGCACTGATCTTATCCTTTATTAACAGAGCTACTCTACCTCCTTTTCCTTTCTGTCTATCCGTCCGAATTGTCAAATACCCTTGAATATTCAGTTCCCAGCCTTGATCACTTTGCAATCATGTCTCTGTAATAGCTATCAGATCATACCCATTTATATCTATTTGTGCCATCAACTCATCTATCTTGTTATGAATGCTGCATACATTCAGATAAAGAGCTTTTAGTTTTTAATTTTTACTATTTTTCCCTGCTTTGACCCCACTTTCTGCACGCCGTTTTGTTGCCAGTAGCGCTATCAGTAAACTCGATCGCCAGGGACCACGCTATCAGGGATATCGTTATGTCAGTGGGCATGCAAAGCTCATTTGACATCCGATCTCCCAACTTCGTTATAGCCACTTACCTTTATGGCAGCGCAGAACAACGATAGCGGGTGTTGGCGTCGACAAGCAGGAAGCAGGCTGCAGCAGCGATATTTAAAGGCACCATCCCCAATCAGTTGCAACTAATATGGTTTTGCAGTTTCAGTGCCTGTTTGCTACTTCCTGCAAATGAAACAGCTCTCTTTAGTTATTTCAAGGTTTTTGGTGACAGGGAGTGTTCATTCAAGTCAAGAAGTCACTCATTACGAACATACGAAACATATGAAAAATGACGAACAGGTAAAGACCATCTGTTCCATCAAGCCTGTCCCACACAATTGCGATACCTCATGTATCACAACATTTTCACTCCACCCCACCTGAAACCATATTATCTCATGGGAGAGGAAAAAAAAAGATTAAAAATCCAGACCAATTTGGAAAAAAAATCTGGAAAATTCCTGTCCACCCATCTCAGCGATCGAAATGAGTTCAGGAGATGACTCTGGCCTTAAATTCCCTGCAGTACCAACCCTTCTGCAAGAGGTAATCTCCGCCGTAGCCAGAAACAAATCCAGCTTTTGCTTGAAGGAATTCAGTGAGTCTGCATCCACCACATGAGAGGGCAGCTTGTTCCAGAGGTCAACTATTCTCTGGGAAAAGAACCACCTCCTGACATCTAACCTAGATCTAGCTTTATACAACTTAAATTTTTGCCCCCTGGTCCTGCTTAATCTATTTAATAGAAATAAACTGTCAGCTAGTGTCTATTCCCTTCATTAACTTATAAACCTCAATCATATCTGCAGTGTATGGGGAAAGAGTCAGATTGAATACTGTGAGCTCAAAGTAAAGTGTGACCGTAGTCTTTTATTGCAGGTCTCCAGAGTGCCTCTCCAACCTGTGAAGTCTTCTTAAATACCTGTGCTCCCAAGGGATTATGGGATTCCTTGGGACTCTGGGGAATGAGCCCTCTGGTGGCTGTACAGAGTAAATACAAGTCCACATATATAACAACATTAGCCCCGCCAAAGTCAAGAGTGCAACTATTTACAATGTGAGTTGATCTGGGGCCCTTCTTGCCCTGGTCGATCGTCTCGGTGTGAAAGCTGGTGTTGTTGAATCATTTGCTGGGCCCTCGCTGGGCTGCTGTGCAGCTGGCCTTGCTGGGCTGCCTGGTGTGTTGGATCCTGCGGGGCTGCTGTGGATGATGGGTTCTGCTTCGTGGTCAACTGTGGTGTTGGTTGCCACTGGCGTGTGTGTTGGGGGATCAAAAAAGATAGGGTCGAAGATGCTCAGGGTAGTCCATGAATCTGAGTTTGATTCCAAGGGGGAGTGTTTGCTAGTGCTGTTGGGGAGGGGTTAAACTAATATGGCAGGGGGGTGGGAATCTATGCAGGGAGACAGAGGGAAGTAGAATGGGGGCAGAAGCAAAAGATAGAAAGAAGAAAAGTAAAAGTGGAGGGCAAAGAAATCCAAGTCAAAAAGCAAAAAGGGCCACATTACAGCAAAATTCTAAAGGGGTAAATGGTGTTAAAAAGACAAGCCCGAAGGCTCTGTGACTCAATGCGAGGAGTATTCGGAATAAGGTGGACGAATTAACTGAACAGATAGCAGTTAATGGATATGATGTAATTGGCATCACGGAGACATGGCTCCAGGGTGACCAAGGCTGGGAACTCAACATCCAGGGGTAGTCAACATTTAGGAAGGATAGACAGAAAGGAAAAGGAGGCGGGGTGGTGTTGCTGGTTAAAGAGGAAATTAATGCAATAGTAAGGAAGGACAACAGCTTGGATGATGTGGAATCTGTATGAATGGAGCTACGGAATATCAAAGGGCAGAAAACGCTAATGGGAGTTGTGTACAGACCACCAAACAGGAGTAGGGAGGATGGGGACAGCATCAAACAAGAAATTAGGAATGTGTGCAATAAAGGTACAGCAGTTATCATAGGCGACTTTAAACTACATATTGACTGGGCTAACCAAACTGGTAGCAATGCGGTGGAGGATTTCCTGGAATGTATTCGGGATGGTTTTCTAGACCAATATGACGAGGAACCAACTAGAGGGCTGGCCATCCCAGACTGGGTGATATGTAATGAGAAAAGACTAATTAACAATCTTGTTGTTCGAGGCCCCTTGGGGAAGAGTGACCATAACATGGTAGAATTCTTTATTAAGATGGAGAGTGACACAGTTAATTCAGAGACTAGGGTCCTGAAATTAAGGAAAGGTAATTTCGATGGTATGAGGCGTGAATTGGCTAGAATACACTGGCATGTGATACTTAAAGGGTTGACGATGGATAGGCAATTGCAAACATTTAAAGATCACATGGATGAACTTCAACAATTGTACATTCCTGTCTGGAGTAAAAATAAAACTGGGAAGGTGGCTCAACCATGGCTAACAAGGGAAATTAAGGATAGTGTTAAATCCAAGGAAGAGGCATATAAATTGGCAGAAAAAGCAGCAAACCTGAGGAATGGGAGAATTTTGCAAAACAGCAGAGGAGGACAAAGTGTTTAGTTAGGAGGGGGAAAATAGAGTATGAGAGGAATCATGCTAGGAACATAAAAACTGACTACAAATGCTACAATAGATATGAGAAGAGAAAAAGATTAGTGAAAACAAACATAGGTTCCTTGCAGTCAGATTCAGGTGAATTTATAATGGGGAACAAAGAAATGGCGGACCAGTTAAACAAATACTTTGGTTCCGTTTTCACGAAGGAAGACACAAATAATTTTCCGGAAATACTAGGGCACCGAGCGTCTAGTGAGAAGGAGGAACTGAAGGATGTCCTTATAAAGTGAGAAATTGTGTTAGGGAAATTGATGGGATTGAAGGCCGATAAATACCCGGGGCCTGATAGTCTGCATCCCAGCGTACTTAAGGAAGTGGCCATAGAAATAGTGGATGCATTGGTGATCATTTTCCACAGTCTATCGACTCTGGATCAGTTCCTATGGACTGGATGGTAGCTAAAGTAACATCACTGTTTAAAAAAGGAGGGAGAAAGAAAACAGGTAATTATAGACCGGTTAGCCTGAGATCAGTAGTGGGGAAAATGTTGGAATCAATTATTAAAGATGAAGTAGCAGCGCATTTGGAAAGCAGTGACAGGATTGGTCCAAGTCAGCATGGATTTATGAAAGGGAAATTCTGCTTCACAAATCTTCTGGAATTTTTTGAGGATGTAACTAATACAGTGGACAAGGGAGAACCAGTGGATGTGGTGTATTTGGACTTTCAAAAGGCTTTTGACAAGGTCCCACACAAGAGATTGGTGTGCAAAATCATAGCACATGGTATTGGGGGTAATGTACTGAGGTGGATAGAGAACTGGTTGGCAGACAGGAAACAGAGAGTCGGGATAAACGGGTCCTTTGCAGAATGGCAGGCAGTGACTAGTAGAGTGCCACAGGGCTCAGTGCTGGGACCCCAGCTCTTTACAATATATATCAATGATTTAGATGAAGGAATTGAGAGTAATATCTCCAAGTTTGCAGATGACATTAAACTGGGTGGCGGTGTGAGCTGTGAGGGGGACGCTAAAAGGCTACAAGGTGACTTAACAGGTTAGGTGAGTGGGCAAATGCATGGCAGATGCAGTATAATGTGGATAAATGTGAGGTTATCCACTTTGGGGGCAAAAACACGAAGGCAGAATATTATCTGAATGGTGGCAGATTAGGAAATGAGGAGTTGCAACGAGACCTGGGTGTCATGGTACATCAATCATTGGAAGTTGGCATGCAGGTACAGCAGGCGGTGAAGAAGGCAAATGGTATGTTGGCCTTCATAGCTAGGGGATTTGAGTATCGGAGCAGGGAGGTCTTACTGCAATTGTGCAGGGCCTTGGTGAGGCCTCATGTGGAATATTGTGTTCCGTTTTGGTCTCCTAATCTGAGGAAAGATGTTCTTGCTATTGAGGGAGTGCAGCGAAAGTTCATCAGACTGATTCCTGGGATGGCGGGACTGATGTATGAGGAGAGACTGGATCAACTGGGCCTTTATACACTGGAGTTTAAAAGAATGAGAGCGGATCTCATAGAAACATATAAGATTCTGACGGGACTGGACAGGTTAGATGTGGGAAGAATTTTCCCGATGTTGGGGAAGTCAGAATCAGGGGACACAGTCTTCGGCTAAGGGGTAGGCCATTTAGGACTGAAATGAGGAGAAACTTCTTCACTCAGAGAGTTGTTAACCTGTGGAATTCCCTACCGCAGAGAGTTGTTGCCAATTCATTGGATATATTCAAGAGGGAGTTAGATATGACCCTTATGGCTAAAGGGATCAAGGGGTATGGAGAGAAAACAGGAAAGGGGTACTGAGGGAATGATCAGCCATGATCTTATTGAATGATTGTGCAGGCTCGAAGTGCCGAATGGCCTACTCCTGCACCTATTTTCTAAGTTTCTATGTTACTCTGTCCAAGTGTTTCCGGTGAATGAGTCCATTTGAAAGTTTGACCTGAAACACCCTGCTCCCCTCTTTGGCGTGACAGTGCTGGGAAGCCACGTGGGACCTTGTCCATAATTTAATACAAATACAGGATCATTGACTTCACTCTCACGTGACACATTTGCGCTATCATGGTATGCACTTTATTGAAGCCGCCTGCTCTTTACCTGTTCATGTAGATCAGGGTGAACTAACGAGAGCCTTGTCTCAAGTGCTCTTTTCATGAGCAGTTCAGCAGGTGGGATCCCAGTGAGTGAGTGTAGTCTCGTGCGGTAGCTGAGCAGGACTCGGGATAGGCGAGTCTGCAGTGAGCCTTCAGTTACCCTCTTCAAGCCTTGCTTGATGGTTTACACTGCTCTCTCTGCCTGACCATTGGACGCTGGTTTAAACGGGGCAGATGTGACATGATTGATCCGTTACGGGTCATGAATTCTTTGAACTCAGCACTGGTAAAACATGGCCCGTTGTCGCTCACTAGGACATTGGATAAGCCGTGTGTGGCAAACATGGTCCGCAGGCTTTCAGTGGTGGCAGCGGATATGCTAGCCGACATTATCTCACATTCAATCCACTTGGAGTAAGCGTCTACAACCACAAGGAACATTTTATCCAAGAATGGGCCTGCATAATCGCCGTGTACCCTAGACCACGTTTTGGAGGGCCAAGACCATAAACTTAGCGGCGCCTCCCTGGGTACATTGCTTAACTGCGAGCATGTATAACATCTGTGAACGCAGGACTCTAAGTCCGCATCGATACCGGGCCACCGCACGCTGGATCTAGCTATCGCTTTCATCATTACGATGCCTGGGTGGGTCCTGTGGAGGTCATTGATGAAAGTGTCTCTGCCCTTCTTGGGGACCACTACCCGATTGCCCCACAGAAGACAGTCTGCCTGTATAGACATTTCACCTTTGCGCCGCTGGAACGGCTTTATCTCTTCCTGCATTTCCACTGGGACACTGGACCAGCTCTTGTGAAGCACACAGATTTTGATTAGAGGTAATAAGGGGTCCTGGCTTGCCCAGGTTTTGATCTGCCGGGCAGTGACGGGTGATTGCTCACTCTCAAATGCTTCCATAACCATGGCTAGATCTGCGGGTTGCGCCATTTCCACCCCCGTGGTGGGCAATGGCAGCCTACTGAGAGCATCGGCGCAGTTTTCTGTGCCTGGCCTGTGGCGGATGGCGTAGTTGTATGCGGACAACGTGAACGCCCATTTCTGGATGCGGGCCGATGTGTTGGTAATTATCCATTTACTCTCGGAAAACAGGGATATAAGTGGCTTATGGTCAGTTTCCAATTCGAATTTTAGCCCAGACAGGTATTGATGCATTTTCTTTATCCCTTAGACGCACGCTAACGCTTCTTTTTCAATAATGCTGTAGGCTCTCTCGGCCTTAGAAAGACTCCTGGATGCATAAGCAACCGATTGCAGTTTCCTGAAATCATTAGCTTGTTGCAATACACACCGACGCCGTATGATGATGCATCACATGCTTGTACCAAATGCTTACATAGATCATACAACAGAAGCAATTTGTTTGAGCATAACAATTTTCTCGCTTTTACAAAGGCATTTTCTTGGCTTTTGCCCCAAACCCATTCGCCCACTTTTCATAGTAAGACATGTAGTGGTTCTAGCAATGTGCTGAGACCCGGTAAGAAGTTACCAAAGTAGTTCAAGAGTCCCAGAAATGACCGCAGCTCTGTCACGTTCTGTGGCCTCGGTGCGTTCTGGATTGCCTCTGTCTTCGTGTTGGTGGGCCTGATGCTGTCTGCCGCAATCCTCCTTCCCAAGAACTCCATATCACGTGCCAGGAAAACGCACTTCGAGCATTTTAACCTGAGCCCCACGTGGTTGAGTCGACTAAGAACCTCCTCCAGGTTCTGCAGGTGCTCGACTGTGTTCCGACCTGTGACCAAGATGTCATCCTGGAAGGTCATGGTTTGCGGGACCGACTTCAGTAAGCTTTCCATGTTTCTCTGGATTATCGCCACCGCTAATCGGATTCCAAACGGGCATCTGTTATAAACAAAAAGACCTTTGTGCGTGTTGATGCAGGTGAGGGCCTTCGATGATTCCTCCAGTTCCTGCGTCATGTAGGCTGAAGTCAGATCCAGCTTCATGAACGTCTTTCCTCCCGCCAGCGTTGCAAAGAGGTTGTCAGCTTTTGGTAGTGGGTATTGGTCCTGCAGGGAGAAACGATTAATAGGAACTTTGTAATCGCCACAGATTCTGACGGTGCTGTCTCTCTTGAGTACTGGGACAATAGGACTGGCCCACTCGCTGAACTCAATCGGTGAAATGATGCTCTCTCGTTGCAGCCGGTCTAGCTCGATCTCTACCCTTTCTCTCATCATGTACAGTACTGCTCTCGCCTTGTGATGGATGGGTTGCGCCCCCGGAATTAGGTGGATCTGCACTTTTGCTCCTTGGAATTTCCCGATGCCTGGTTCGAACAGCAAAGGAAATTTGTTTAAGACCTGGGCACACAAAGTGTCATCAGCGGGCGATAGCGCTCGGACGTCGTCCCGATTCCAGCGCATCTTTCCCAGCCAGCTCCTGCCGAGCAGCGTGGGACCATCGCTCGGTACCACCCTGAGTGATAGTTTGTGCACCGCTCCATCGTAGGAGACCTTTACGGTAGCATTACCGATCACATGGATCAGATCTTTAGTGTAAGTTCTTAGTCTCGTGTGAACTGGAGTTAAGACTGGCCTTGAGACCTTGTTGCGCCACAAACCTTTCAAAAATCTTTTTGCCCATGATGCACCGGCTGACGCCTGTGTCCAGCTCCATTGACACCGGGAGTCCATTTAGTTCGACATTCAGCATTATCGGGGGACAATTCGTGGTGAATGTGTGCACCCCATGTACCTCTGCCTCCTCTATCTGAGGCTCTGATTCGTAGTGATCCTCCGTGGATCTGTCTTCCTCTGCAACATAGTGGTTTGCAGGTTTAACAGGCTTAGCAGCTTGCCTGCACACTCGTTGGAGGTGTCCATTGTTCCACAGCCCTTGCAAACGTATCCTTTGAATCGGCATAAATGGAAACGATGATCACCCCCGCAGCACCAACAAGGTGTTAATGGCCTTGCATTCATCACCCTTGATGGTGGACTCTGAGACATCTGCGGACGTGTAGCTGCAGGTATGTGTGACCTGCCCTGTACGTTATGATTTGAAAACAGCATCACTTTGTTCACAGTACTTGTAGCAGCAAGCGTGTGCTGAGAGATTTGCTTGGTATTGTCACTGGTGGCAATGAACGCCTGGGCTATCACTATGGCCTTACTCAAGGTTGGGGTCCCTACAGTCAAAAGCTTGCGAAGTATGGTTTCGTGGCTAATGCCAAAATGAAAAAGTTTCTGAGCATGTGCTACAAATGTCCTTCAAATTCGCAATGTCCTGCAAGGCGTCTTAGCTCGGCGACATAACTCGCCATTCCCTGGCCTTCCGACCTTTTGTGGGTGTAGAACCAGTACCTCGCCATCAGAATGCTTTCCTTCAGGTTCAAATGCTCTCGGACCAGTGTGCACAAATTGTCGTACGATTTCTCCGTGGGTTTCGCTGGAGTGAGCAGATTCTTCATGGGGCCATACGTTGGTGCCCCACAGACAGTGAGGAGGATCTCTTTACATTTGGCAGTGTTCTCTTCCCCATCTAGGTCGTTGGCCACGAAGTATTGGTCGAGTCGCTCCACAAAAGTTTCCCAATCATCTCCCTCCGAAAATTTCTCCAGGCTGCCCACTGTTCTCTGCATCTTTGGGTTCGCTATCTGTATCTCGTTACCAGTTGTATCGTATAGAGAAGCAGTCAGATTGAACACTGTGAGCTCAAAGTAAAGTTTGACTTTATTGCAGGTCTCCAGAGTGCCTCTCCAACCTGTGAAGCCTTTTTTAAATACCTGTGCTCCCAAGGGATTATGGGATCCCTTGGGACTCCGGAGACTGAGCCCTCTGGTGGCTGTACAGAGTAAATACAAGTCCACATATATAACAATATATAACACTGCTCTCAGGTAAAGAGTCCCAACTCTTTCAACCTATCTTGATAACTAAGATGCTTTAGACTTGGAATTAGTCTAGTGGCACTCTTCTACATCCTTTCCAGAGCCTCAATATCACCCACCATATGAGATCAAAACTGGACACAGTATTCCAAGTGTGGCTTGACTAAGGTCTTGTACAAGGACAAAATAGTGCACCTCGTCTTATACTTAATTGTCCAATGGATACACCCCAACACCCTATTTGCTCTAGCTATCGCTGCATGGCATTGCTCGTGTACCTTTAAGGATGTATGCACTGGAATGCTAAAATCTCTTTCTCTCTCCACCATCTTTAATGCCTTTCCCTGGAGGGTGTATGAATGTTGAGCATTTGCCCTGCCCACTTGCATAACACTGCACTTATCTAAGTTATACATCATTTTCCAGTCTAGGGCCCCGTCTCCCAACACATTAAGATCTGCCTGAATCAGTCGAGCCTCTTCTACAGTTCTTGCACTTGCACAGATCTTGGTATCATCTGCAATTTTGCAAATTGTGCCACCAACTCCTGAATCCAGATCATTAGTAAAACTAGTAAAAAGCAACGGTCCCAACACTGATCCCTGCGGGACACCACTGGTGACCAGTCTCCAAACAAATCCAAATCCATCTATAACTACTCTTTGCCTGCGTCCTGCCAGCCAGTTCTGAATCCAGCTCAATAGTACCAGCTGTTCCGATCCCATAGCAAACCCTCTTATGAGGTAACCCTGTCAAAAACTTTTTGGAAATCTAATTAGACAATGTCTACTGAGCTTCCCTCATCCACCAATTTTGTAACTTTTTCAAAAACTACAATTAGATTTGTAAGACATGACCTCTTTTTTATGAAGCATTGTTTGGTGTCCCTAATATGTCCCTCCCTATCCAAGTATCACCTTTTGTTACAATGGGGACTACATCAGCCTCCTTCAAATCTGCAGGAACTATTCCAGAGCGCAGTGAGCTATTAAACAGGACCCCACCACTAAAACCAATGCCTCCAAAGCTTCCTCAGTGCTTTCTCCTTGGGGTGGCCATCTGCCATCAGGATTTGTACATAAGTGCTCCTTCTCCTTGTCTTTATCTTTGTTCTTCTGGTTGTTGAGGCAGCTGCACACCCAACAATACTGAGAATGAGGTGCTGCAGCATCAATGAACCTCCCCTTTAAGTAGCAAAAAAAGCCGGTGGCAATCATTACTTGCGTTTAAACTGCCCTCGATATTGGTCCATCTTTTCAGTGAGCCATCCAATGAGCTTGGGTTTTTAGACGAGAATCATGACTGCAATCATTTTAATGAGGGGTGCGGACGAATTTTGCATGCTGCTTAGACGATTTTCAACTGGCGCTACTTTACCATTTTCAGTCTAAACACTGCCCATTTCTTGGCTATAATGAATTTCTAGCCCTTAAAAAGGAAATGGTTATGTAAACTATACTTTAGAGTAAAGAATTTTTATGAATTTATCTAGCTGCACTCGCACTTTCAGGGCATTATATATTTTATCCCTGCCCTCTAACATTCAGGTGTGTGCACAATCAGTTGAAAATCTACTTGGTTATGTTGATTGAGGGATAAATATTAGCCAGGACACCGGGGACTTCTTCAAAATAGTACCATAGTATCTTTTACATCCACTTGAGAGAACAGACAGGGTTTCAATTTAATGTCTCATCTGAAAGATAGCACCTCCAGCATCAGCCTAGATTTATATGCACAAGTTCTTCCAGTGGGATTTGAATCCACAACCTTGTAGACTCAATAACAAGTGTGCTACCCACTGAGCCACAACTAACACTTTGGCTAGTTTAGTTAACTGAACAAAGACAAGATAAGAATTTTATAAGTATCTGTCTCTATTTTCTGGCAAAAAAAAATACTTTCTGTTATGTTTTTAATCACAGGTTTATGTCAACATTTTCCATAACCAATTCTTATATCCACATTTAAATGGAAACTGTCTATGTAAACTGCCCATGCTGTAATGACACCCTCCCACCAGCTGTGAGCACCAGAGTTTGAGTTTCTCGGAAGTTCAGCCTGACTGCATAGAAATTCCGATGCTCCAACTTCTGTTCACAAGTCACTGTAAGTTTTGTTATTTAACTATGAATTTTGTTAACAAATCCAATGTGATGTAAAAATAAGGTCAGATCAATGTGTTTATAATGAGGACTGAATTATGTTAGCATGCATTACTCTTTATTTTGCCCCTGCTCTCTAACTTTGCTTCACAGGAAGATGAAACTTTCTCTTGATGTAACTCTATCATCGACTAGCAAGAAGAAACGTTTCTAGTAACGCGATGAGATAAACAACCCATTTCCTTCCAGTCTTGTAACTACAGTGGGGATGAACATACACAGAGGTTCTCCTGCTCATCTGCCATAAGTTCACTGGAAGAGATGTGGAAATATTCAGAAAGTGGCATCATGGCATTTTCCCGGGAGTTACATGGCACTTGTATCGAAGGTGCAGCAGATGAGTTGGGCGAATGCCCTGTGGAAATTCACCCTTCGGGGGCCCAGTATAGGGCACGAGAAGCAGTGCGATGTGAAAGATGAAGTGGAGTAGACTAATAGCTGAAAACTTGGAACCTTGCAGTGGCCAGACAACTTAGAATAGAATCATAGAAAATTATGACACAGAAGGTGGCCATTCGGCCCATCGTGTCCATGTCAGTCGAAAATGAGTTACGCAGCCTAATCTCACCTTCCAGCACAAGGTCCGTAGCCCTGTAGGTCACGGCTCTTTAAGTGCACATCCAAATGCTTTTTAAATGTGATTAGGAACATAGGAATGTACAGGACACAAAAGGAATGTCACATCTGGTTAGAAACAAAGTTCAGTAAATATTATATTCAATCTGTTTTACCTATCAATCACTTTCTCTGCCAAAGATGCATTTTGACAGATATATGGATCATGAATCTATTTACCCAGTTTTGGCACAGATTGCTTCTTCTTTGGCTTCAAATGACTACTGTCTTGTTAAGTTTTAGTTTTCCAGAAGATAAACAAGTCTATCCAGTTTTTACAGATTCCTGAGCTCAGTTTCTCTCATTACCTTTCTATTTAGCTGGCACAAAGCCTCCTGTGCATTTACAAACATTTGTGTCTTCAGTTTATCTTCTGAACCTTGATGTGTTCCAAGAATGTAAATTCAGTTTGTAACTTCCTCATCTCTGCTATCTTTCAGATGAGACCGAGAACCTGTCTGCTCTCTTCGGTGAATGTAAAAGATTCCATAGCACTAGTCTAAGAAGTGTAGAGGAATTCTCCCAATCACTTGGCCAATGTTTCATCATCATAGGCAGTCCCTCGAAATCGAGGAAGACTTGCTTCCACTCTAAAATGAGTTCTTAGGTGACTGAACAGTCCAATACGGGAATTACAGTCTCTGTCACAGGTGGGACAGACAGTCGTTGTGGGAAAGGGTGGGTGGGACTGGTTTGCCACACGCTCCTTCCGTAGCCTGCGCTTGTGTTCTGCATGCTCTCAGCAACGAGACTTAAGGTGCTCAGCACCCTCCCGGATGCTCTTCCTCCACTTAGGGCAGTCTTTGACCAGGGACTCCCAGGTGTCGGTGGGGATGTTGCATTTTATCAAGGAAGCTTTGAGGGTGTCCTTGAAATGTTTCCTCTGCCCACCTGGGGCTTGCTTGCAGTGTAGGAGTTCCGAGTAGAGCGCTTGCTTTGGGAGTCTTGTGTCAGACATGCGCTCAATATGGCCCACCCAACGGAGCTGGGTGAGTGTGGTCAGTACTTTAATGCTGGGGATGTTCGCCTGGTCGAGGACGCTAACATTGGTGCGTCTGTCCTCCCTGGGGATTTGCAGAATCTTACGGTGACATCGTTGGCAGTATTCCTACAACGATTTGAGGTGTCTACTGTATATGATCCACATCTCTGAGCCATACAGGAGGGACAATCACTTGGCCAATGTTTATCCTTCAAACATTACCACTAAGGCAGATTATCAACCATTTATCTCATTGCTGTTTGTGAGAACTTTTTGTGTGTAAACTGTGTTACCCTGCATTGCAACAGCGACGACACTTCAAAAGTACTTAAATGATTTGGGACATCCTATGGTTTATGTATGCATGCCAATGATGTATTGATGAACTGTAACACTAGACCTAAATGTACCTTCACCCTGTATATACCTTACATGTATACCAGAGGGTGCTGCTGCTGGAGACCTAAGGGTCACCTGCACACTGCAGGTAACCCAGTATAAAAGGGAGCTCACCTCTTGATGTCCTCACTCTAGGAGCTGCAATAAAGGACTACAATCTTCACAGTTTAAGTACCATACGCCTGCCTCATGGAGTCATTAACAGAGTGCCTACATACACAATAACTGGCGACGAGATTACGAATTCCACACATAACATTTCTAATCTTAGCAACTTCCAACAATTCACCGATGGGGAAGATTGGGACACCTTCGTGGAAAGGTTAGAACACTTCTTCATCGCGAACGACCTGGATGGGAACTCACTGGCCACACTGGCGAACAAGCGCAGGGCCATCCTGCTCAGCAGTTATAGGCCCACTATTCATGGCCTTATCAGGGACCTACTAGCCCCGGCGAAGACCAAACCAAGGAGTATGCAGAGCTCGTAACTCTAATACAAGAGCAACTGAAACCCAAAGAGAGTATCCTCACAGCCAGGCACCGGTTTTACACTCACTGGCGGCCCGAAGGCCAAGAAATTGCTAAGTATGCTGCAGATCTAAGAAGGTTGGCTGCACCGTGTGATTTTGGCGACCACCTCACCGAAGCACTAAGGGACATTTTCATTATTGGAATCGGCCACGAGGGTCTCCTCTATAAACTGCTCTCTGCGGACATTACAGTCAACCTGCAGAAGGCAATCAAAGTGAGCCAGGCCTTCATGATTTCGGTCTGCGATTCCAAACGAATTATGACCTAACCCAGGACTCTAAACTGATGAATGCAGTGAACAGAATGGTGACTTTCAAAGCCCCGAGTCCCGCAACCCTGAGTCCGCCACATGGGGCCAACCGGCTAGTCCCGTGCTGGTGCTGTGGAGGAAACCACAGGATCCACCAGTGCCGATACAAAGAGTACACCTGCAAAGGCTGCAACGCGAAAGTATAGAATGCGTAGAAAAAGCTTTACTCACTGTGCCGCTGAAGAGTTGGCCGATCACCTGGGCTCCGACACTGATGAAGACGAAGCTGCTCAACCCCTGGAAGAAGAGTACGGAATATATACCTGCTCCATCGAGAGTTCCCCGTGGAA
Organism: Pristiophorus japonicus; assembly: GCF_044704955.1. Classification (NCBI taxonomy): domain Eukaryota; kingdom Metazoa; phylum Chordata; class Chondrichthyes; family Pristiophoridae; genus Pristiophorus; species Pristiophorus japonicus. Next base: position 39,337,706 of record NC_091979.1, on the reverse strand, counting down.
GATGGAGGTGGACATCAACGGGTTTCCAGTTTCGATGGAGATCGACACAAGGGCGTTGATGAGCCAGATGACCTTCGAAAAACTTTGGAATAATCCCGCCGAACGACCAAAACTGTCTCCACTCCAGGCAAAACTGCTCACCTACACCAAAGGCACCATCCCAGTCGTTGGCAGCGTGGATGTCCAGGTGTCCAAGGGTGGTGCGATGTACAAGCTTCCCTTGTGGATCGTTGCCGGCGATGGTCCAACGCTGCTGAAAAGAAGTTGGATGAAGCAGGTCCAAATCAGTCAGAGCGACGACGGCCTCTGGGCCCCAGTGATCGACATGCTATGCAGCCCCGAACTTTGATCCAACGCAGCATCTCGACATCCTCCCGTCCAGCTCGACTGCGTGGTGATGACTGCACAACACCGTGGCGAGATCACCAAAACTGACCTTCTGGGCCGTGGCCGGACTCCGAGGGAAGAAGATCGGTGAAAAAGGTGGATTCCTGACATTCGTGGCCGAACCTGGGGAGAAAAGGATCACCACAGCCTACCTCGAGGAGAGCGAGCGGCCGCACCACGAGGCGAAGAACCTGGAATCAAAATGGCCGCGACCAGAACACGAGGAGCAGCGTTGGAGGAGCAACACGTGGCACCGAGCGGCGAACCGGATTGAAAGGCCCTCTTAAAGGAGACCGGCAACTCAAGGCAATTAAAGGGACAGTTTCACTCTAGGCACAGCGATGCCAATGACATTAAAGTTAAGAGTGCATTAAGCGAATGCAGGTATGCAAATGTAACGTTAAATTGTGATGCCGGATTAACTAATGGAAAAGATGTAATGAATGCTTTTAAAAGTGATGTAAACAACAAGTTTGTACCATGAAATGATGATGCTAGAAATGCTAATATGATAAATGTGACCCTGTATGGAGACACTGACATACAAGAAAGTGTTGTAAGTGCTAAATGTGATAATGTGAAGAGAGATAACAGTGTCGAATCGACTATTTGTGATCGGAGTCAATGTGTCATGCATGTAAAAAGTAGACTGTTAAAGGACACCAGGTTCTACAGTACAATGTCAATGCCAGAGGAAAATCCCCGTGGGAGACCTCCAGGTCCAACGGGCTACGTGACCATGTAGCCTGGGCTTTTGGGACAAATGTGATGCCCCAGGAAGGGCTCACACACATCCAGTGGGAGCAGACCCACTGCAGGGACAGCAGTCAATGGGAAGCACAGCCACCACCACTGGCAACCTGCCCCAGATCGGCCCTACACCCCCTGGCCACCAGGGCCAGCACCGGGAGCGAGAGGCCAGTACCCTCCAGCTTTCCCAGCAGATCCTGGGATGACCAGACTTCTACCACAATGGAGGACAAGGAGCACACACGGCCCTGTGGCCCTGCCCACCACCAAACGCCACCAGTTACCCATTCTACTGTGTACTGGCTGCACCACTGAGGAATCCTCCAATAGTGACACCCACATGGGCTATGTGTGAGGGGAGGGGTGAGGGCCGCCTCAACATAGAAACATAGAAACATAGAAAATAGATGCAGGAGTAGGCCATTCGGCCCTTCGAGCCTGCACCACCATTCAATGAGTTCATGGCTGAACATGCAACTTCAGTACCCCATTCCTGCTTTCTCGCCATACCTCTTGATCCCCCTAGTAGTAAGGACTACATCTAACTCCTTTTTGAATATAATTAGTGAATTGGTCTCAACAACTTTCTGTGGTAGAGAATTCCACAGGTTCACCACTCTCTGGGTGAAGAAGTTTCTCCTCATCTCGGTCCTAAATGGCTTACCCTTTATCCTTAGACTGTGACCCCTGGTTCTGGACTTCCCCAACATTGGGAACATTCTTCCTGCATCTAACCTGTCTGAACCTGTCAGTATTTTAAACGTTTCTATGAGATCCCCTCTCATTCTTCTGAACTCCAGTGAATACAAGCCCAGTTGATCCAGTCTTTCTTGATATGTCAGTCCCGCCATCCCGGGAATCAGTCTGGTGAACCTTCGCTGCACTCCCTCAATAGCAAGAATGTCCTTCCTCAAGTTAGGAGACCAAAACTGTACACAATACTCCAGGTGTGGCCTCACCAAGGCCCTGTACAACTGGAGTAATACCTCCCTGCCCCTGTACTCAAATCCCCTTGTTATGAAGACCAACATGCCACTTGCTTTCTGAACCGCCTGCTGTACCTGCATGCCAACCTTCAATGACTGATGTACCATGGCACCCAGGTCTCGTTGCACCTCCTCTTTTCCTAATCTGGTACCATTCAGATAATAGTCTGTCTCTCTGTTTTTACCACCAAAGTGGATAACCTCACATTTATCCACATTATACTTCATCTGCCATGCATTTGCCCACTCACCTAACCTATCCAAGTCACTCTGCAGCCTCATAGCATCCTCCTTGCAGCTCACTCTGCAACCCAAATTAGTGTCATCCGCAAATTTGGAGATACTACATTTAATCCCCTCGTCTAAATCATTAATGTACAATGTAAACAGCTGGGGCCCCAGCACAGAACCTTGCAGTACCCTACTAGTCACTGCCTGCCATTCTGAAAAGTACCCAATTACTCCTACTCTTTGCTTCCTGTCTGCCAACCAGTTCTCAATCCACGTCAGCACACTAACCCCAATCCCATGTGCTTTAATTTTGCACATCAATCTCTTGTGTGGGACCTTGTCAAAAGCCTTCTGAAAGTCCAAATACACCACATCAACTGGTTCTCCCTTGTCCACTCTACTGGAAACATCCTCAAAAAACTCCAGAAGATTTGTCAAGCATGATTTCCCTTTCACAAATCCATGCTGACTTGGACCTATCATGTCACCTCTTTCCAAATGCGCTGCTATGACATCCTTAATAATTGATTCCATCATTTTACCCACCACCGATGTCAGGCTGACTGGTCTATAATTCCCTGTTTTCTCTTTCCCTCCTTTTTTAAAAAGTGGGGTTACATTGGCTACCCTCCACTCGATAGGAACTGATCCAGAGTCTATGGAATGTTGGAAAATGACTGTCAATACATCTGCTATTTCCAAGGCCACCTCCTTAAGTACTCTGGGATGCAGTCCATCAGACCCTGGGGATTTATCAGCCTTCAATCCCATCAATTTCCAATAACACAATTTCCTGACTAATAAAGATTTCCCTCAGTTCCTCCTTCTGACTAGACCCTCTGACCCAGTGAAAAAGAAGGGCGGTAAGAGAAGGGATAACCAGCCGTGGATAACCATGGAAATAAAGGAGAGTATCAAATTAAAGACCAATGCGTATAAGGTGGCCAAGGTTAGTGGGAAACTAGAAGATTGGGAAAATTTTAAACAACAGCAAAGAATGACTAAGAAAGCAATAAAGAAAGGAAAGATAGATTACGAAGGTAAACTTGCGCAAAACATAAAAACAGATAGTTAAAGCTTATACAGATATATAAAATGTAAAAGAGTGACGAAAGTAAATGTTGATCTCTTAGAAGATGAGAAGGGGGATTTAATAATGGGAAATGTGGAAATGGCTGAGACCTTAAACAATTATTTTGCTTCGGTCTTCACAGTGGAAGACACAAAAACCATGCCAAAAATTGCTGGTCACAGGAATGTGGGAAGGGAGGACCTTGAGACAATCACTATCACGAGGGGGGTAGTGCTGGACAGGCTAATGGGACTCAAGGTACACAAGTCCCCTGGTCCTGATGAAATGCATCCCAGGGTATTAAAAGAGATGGCGGAAGTTATAGCAGATGCATTCGTTATAATCTACCAAAATTCTCTGGACTCTGGGGAGGTACCAGCGGATTGGAAAGCAGCTAATGTAACGCCTCTGTTTAAAATAGGGAGCAGACAAAAGGCAGGTAACTATAGGCCGGTTAGTTTAACATCTGTAGTGGGGAAAATGCTTGAAACTATCATTAAGGAAGAAATAGCGGGACATCTAGATAGGAATAGTGCAATCAAGCAGACGCAGCATGGATTCATGAAGGGGAAATCATGTTTAACTAATTTACTGGAATTCTTTGAGGATATAACGAGCATGGTGGATAGAGGTGTACCGATGGATGTGGTGTATTTAGATTTCCAAAAGGCATTCGATAAGGTGCCACACAAAAGGTTACTGCAGAAGATAGAGGTACACGGAGTCAGAGGAAATGTATTAGCATGGATAGAGAATTGGCTGGCGAACAGAAATCAGAGAGTCGGGATAAATGGGTCCTTTTCGGGTTAGAAATCGGTGGTTAGTGGTGTGCCACAGGGATCGGTGCTGGGACCACAACTGTTTACAATATACATAGATAACCTGGAAGAGGGGACAGAGTGTGGTGTAACAAACTTTGCAGATGACACAAAAATTAGTGGGAAAGCGGGTTGTGTAGAGGACACAGAGAGGCTGCAAAGAGATTTGGATAGGTTAAGCGAATGGGCTAAGGTTTGGCAGATGGAATACAATGTCGGAAAGTGTGAGGTCATCCACCTTGGGAAAAAAAACAGTAAAAGGGAATATTATTTGAATGGGGAGAAATTACAACATGCTGAGGTGCAGAGGGACCTGGGGTCCTTGTGCATGAATCCCAAAAAGTTAGTTTGCAGGTGCAGCAGGTAATCAGGAAAGCGAATGGCATGTTGGCCTTCATTGCGAGAGGGATGGAGTACAAAAGCAGGGAGGTCCTGCTGCAACTGTATAGGGTATTGGTGAGGCCGCACCTGGAGTACTGCGTGTAGTTTTGGTCACCTTACTTAAGGAAGGATATATTGGCTTTGGAGGGGGTACAGAGACGATTCACTAGGCTGATTCCAGAGATGAGAGGGTTACCTTATGATGATAGATTGAGTAGACTGGGTCTTTACTCGTTGGAGTTCAGAAGGATGAGGGGTGATCTTATAGAAACATTCAAAATAATGAAAGGGTTAGACAAGATAGAGGCAGAGAGATTGTTTACACTGGTAGGGGAGACTAGAACTAGGGGCACAGCCTCAAAATATGGGGGAGGCAATTTAAAACCGAGTTGAGAAGGAATTTCTTCTCCCAGAGAGTTGAGAATCTGTGGAATTCTCTGCCCAAGGAAGCAGTTGAGGCTAGCTCATTGAATGTATTCAAGTCACAGATAGATAGATTTTTAACCAATAAGGGAATTAAGGGTTATGGGGAGAGGGCGGGTAAGTGGAGCTGAGTCCACGGCTAGATCAGCCATGACCTTGTTGAATGGCGGAGCAGGCTCGAGGGGCTAGATGGCCTCCTCCTGTTCCTAATTCTTATGTTCTTATGATCCCTTTTATATCCAGAGGTTGTTTGTGTCCTTAGTGAATACCGAACCGATGTACTTGTTCAATTGGTCTGCCATTTCTTTGTTCCCCTTTATGACTTCCCCTGATTCTGACTGTAGGGGATCTATGTTTGTCTTCACTAACCTTTTTCTCTTTACATATCTATAGAAGCTTTTACAGTCCGTCTTAATGTTCCCTGCAAGCTTCCTCTCGTACTCTATTTTCCCTGCCCTAATCAAACCCTTTGTCCTCCTCTGCTGAGTTCTAAATTTCTCCCAGTCCCCGGGTTCGCTGCTATTTGTGGCCAATTTGTATGCTATTTCCTTGGCTTTAATACTATCCCTGATTTCCCTTGATAGCCACGGTTGAGCCACCTTCCCTTTTTTATTTTTACGCCAGACAGGGATGTACAATTGTTGTAGTTCATCCATGCGGTCTCTAAATGTTTGCCATTGCCCATCCACTGTCAACCCCTTAAGTATCATTCTCCAATCTATCCTAGCCAATTCATGCCTCATACCTTCAAAGTTACCCTTCTTTAAGTTCTGGACCATGGTCTCTGAATTACCTGTTTCATTCTCCATCCTAATGTAGAATTCTACCATATTATGGTCACTCTTCCCCAAGGGGCCTCGCACAATGAGATTGCTAATTAATCCTCTCTCATTACACAACACCCAGTCTAAGATGGTGTCCCCCTCGTTGGTTTCTCGACATATTGGTCTAGAAAACCATCCCTTATGCACTCCAGGAAATCCTCCTCCACCGTATTGCTTCCAGTTTGGTTAGCCCAATCTATGTGCATATTAAAGTCACCCATGATAACTGCTGCAACTTTATTGCATGCACCCCTAATTTCCTGTTTGATGCCCTCCCCAACATCACTACTACTGTTTGGAGGTCTGTACACAACTCCCACTAATATTTTTTACCCTTTGGTGTTCTGCAGCTCTACCCATATAGATTCCACATCATCCAAGCTAATGTCCTTCCTAACTATTGCATTAATCTCCTCTTTAACCAGCAATGCTACCCCACCTCCTTTTCCTTTTATTCTATCCTTCCTGAATATTGAATACTCTTGAATGTTGAGTTCCCAGCCCTGATCATCCTGGAGCTATGTCTGTGTAATCCCAATCACATCATATCTGTTAATATCTATTTGCACAGTTAATTCATCCACCTTATTACGGATACTCCTTGCATTAAGACACAAAGCCTTCAGGCTTATTTTTTTAACACCGTTTGTCCTTTTAGAATTATGATGTTGTTTGGGCCTTTTTGTTTCTTGCCTTTGTTTACTCGGCCTTCCACTATTGCTTTTTACCTTTCTACCATCTGTTTCTGACTCCATATTACTTCGCCCTATCTCGCTGCATAGGTTCCCACCCCCCTGCCAAATTAGTTTAAACACTCCCGAACTGCATTAGCAATTATTACCCCCAGGACATCAGTTCCAGTCCTGCCCCAGTGCATACTGTCCCTTTTGTACAGGTCCCACTTCTCCCAGAACTGATTCAAATGTCCCAGGAATTTGAATCCCTCCCTCTTCCACCACTGCTCAAGCCACGCATTTATTCTAACTATCCTGCTCCCTCTACTCTGATGAGCACGTGGCACTGGTAGCAATCCAGTGATTACTACCTTTGAAGTACAGGGATCACACCTGGCATCCACACAACCCTCACCACAACCTCCCACAGCCCACTATTGATCACGTCCCCATGTCATGGCAATAAGGACTTGGGAAAGGCTTAGGGGAGGACTGTTGTTATGTATGCATGCCAATGATGTATTGATGTACTGTAACACTCGACCTAAATGTACCTTCACCCTGTATATACCTTACCTGTACACCAGAGGCTGCTGCTGCTGGAGACCTAAGGGTCACCTGTACACTGCAGGTAACCCACTATAAAAGAGAGCTCACCTCTTGACATCCTCATTTTAGGAGCTGCAATAAAGGACTACAGTCTGTACAGTTCAAGTGTCATACCCCTACCTCGTGGAGTCATTAACAGAGTGACTACATACACAATACTGTGCTTGTGAAACAGGCTATAAAGAAGCAATTTCATTTTGTCTTTTTTTAATTTGCATTATGTGTGACGTTACTGAATTCTCTCAATGATCCTCTCAGCCTCTCCAACTCTCTCTCCTTGTACTGCTGTTAGTGTAAAATTCAGGTCAACTTTTGAATATGAGCAGAGTGAAAGAAGTTGATAAGTGCCATTTCTTTACCGCACTAAATGACTAAATCCGTCCATCCATCTGATGTGTTCTACACGAGGGTAGGTCCTAACACAAGTTTCACACGTAAGATCCTTGAGCCACTTACTGAGGAAGAGTAGCTGAGGAGGTTTCTCCTTGCCTACCTCGAGATTAGAGTGACTTCTCCTCAGTGGGATGCAACCAAGGTTAAAGTAAGCCGCCGACCTGTTCTGATGGCAGGGGCACACACAACCATCAGACGCAAGTCCCCACCCCTCAATCCAGGACTCAAATTCAGCGATCCGACCTCTGCTTACCAGGCCTGTCTGTAGAGGAGCCCGTGCACACCCTTCAGACTTGGATGAGAACGCTACCACTGAGCCAGTGGCCACTCTCTCCAGATGGGAGAACTCCACTGGATGTCAACCCAGTATTTAGACACCGTATAAAAGAAAGAAAGAGTGGCATTTATATAGCGCCTTTCACGACCACCGGACGTCTCAAAGCGCTTTATATCCAATGAAGTACTTTTGGAGTGTAGTCACTGTTGTAATGTGGGAAACGCGGCAGCCAAGCTCCCACAAACAGCAATTAAATAATTTGTTTTTTGTCATGTTGATTGAGGGATAAATATTGGCCACGGGTCACTGGGGATAACTCCTCTGCCCTGCTTTGAAATAGTGCCATGTGTTCTTTTACGTGCACCTGAGTGTGCAGACGGGGCCTCGGTTTAATGTCTCATCCGAAAGACGGCACCTGTGACAGTGCAGCACTCCCTCAGCACTGCACTGCAATATCAACCTAGATTATGTGCTCAAGTTCCTGGAGTGGGACTTGAATCCACAACCTTCTGACTCAGAGACGAGTGAGGACGCAGCTGACACTGTCCTAGTCTCCACTCGTTGGAGCTGTCTGGAGTGAGGCTTTTACCTGTCACATTCTGACTCGGAGGCGGGAATGTTACCACTAAGCCGAAGGCTCACTCCAAATGACTAATTATTAAACAGGAATTATTCATCTGTTGAATCAGAGGCTATTACTGGAAAGTCAGTCCTATGAGTGTGTTCTATGTTTGAATCTTGGTGACATTTTCTGGAACGGAGTAAGTTCATTTGTTGCATATCTAGCATTTGAATCTCAGTGTTGCTATAAAATGGTCGACATGTTCCCCGTGCACGTCATTGAATGATTCTGTATTTCTGGCATAAGAATATTGGAGTTTCCACCAGGTGCGCTATCGGCAAAATGCGCTCGAATGCGCAGGACACTGCGGCAGTTTTTCCGAGGTGAAGTTGCGCTGAAGATTCTGCAAACGTAAAATCTACCACGAATCAGCGCCATTGAGCAGCATAATCGTCTTGTGACTGGAACAGGGCATCCTCCAGCATCACAAAGAAGAGGGGGGGTTGCCGGAAAATTAGCCATTCTTCAACTGCTTAAACTAAACAATCTGCAGCACGGCAGGGCGGATTAGTTGACTGATCTAATGCTCTTGGTCTTAATTTTTAATTGGCGTCAACTGGCTGCTGGTCACAGCTGGTCAGGTGTTTAACGTTGGATTGATGTGACCACAGGTGCCTGTGCGTCCAGAATTAGGGGCAAGATGAACACCCCCGAACGGACGCAATTGGTGGAGATTCGCCATTCCAACCTGGGAACATGGCCAGTTTTGTGGGTCTTCAGGCATTGAACCAGCAGAAAAGGTGATGGCAACTCCAGCATAAACTGTTAGGACTGCAGCTCACTTACGCTTAAATTTCCACAATCTTTAGCACCGTTTCATTTGATTGAGCTGAGAGCTGGGGGGAAATCATGCAGAAACTCCAGGCTCTTGTCACATTGCCAGTCAATTCTGGCATTCTACAAAATAGGAACTAGGGCATTGCTGCTGTAAAAATGCCAATTTGAGGAAATACCCTTCAATCACCAACAACGATACCCAGGAAGACTCTGATTGACTAACAAAAAGAAAAGCAGTACCTTGGGGCTCAATTTAACTAAAGCACTCTGAAACGCAAGTAAATAGCTAACTAGTTCTAAAAGAAGTTATATTTTCCCCAACTGCAATAGCCAACACTCCGTAATATCCAGTTCTGTACAATATTCTTCCCCTGCGGGATCACTTTGCAATCATTTATTGATACCAAGGGAAACTAAGGAAGTCATAAGTCACACATTAAAGTGGAACTCGTAGCTCATTTGAATTTTACTACTTATTCATTTGTCATCATCCCATCACGTAAATGTGAACTCCAACTCTAGAAAGGATCTACTTACATTGCAATCTTAGCTTGAAGCCGAGAATGCAGTTTATTTTTATCTCGAAGAATACCACCTCAGGTTGTTTAAGCACGAGCTCAACTGCCACTGGTGAGAAAGAACTTCAATTTAGTACAGATTTCATGAACTTTTTTACTGCTTAAAACATCTGTCCATTGTTGGGCCTCAGAATACCTTTGGGGAGGATTTTAACTTGTAGCAGGTTTTGGGCGGGGTGTGGTGGCCAGCGGGGTGGGGGGGGTGGGCCGGGGGGGATGAAGGGGCAGAGCAAGCGTCAAACACGCCCAACGTCACCAGTTTGAGGCCCAGGTTATTTTAACTCCTGGACCTCATCTAAATTTGTTTGGCAAGGTGCCCATCTGATCGCGTCAGGAATGGGCAATCTGCCCACTTTCCAGGCCGGATTTCCAGCAGGCCTCAAGAGGCCTGTTTAAACCATGAATGCACCTCTTAAAGAGGGGGCCGCATTCACTGCTGCCAGATGGGTCTGTGTTACTTCTGGAAAGCACGGATTCTCACCAACGTGTCGCAAGGCTGCCCCTCTTCCCAGCTACTCTGACGACAAGAGTCTTAGTGATGAGTGGCGCGGGCAAAGAGGGATGTTTTGTTTCCCAGAAGTGGGAAGAAGATTGGCAACTCCTACATAAGCCAGGCCTGGAGTGAGGTAGCCATCCAAAACAATGAAACAGAAATGGCACCCACGATAATCTGTGAGCACTTATTCAGGGTGAGTCAGGCAACAAATAAAATCAGGAACAAGCAATCTCCAAGCTCAAAGATCACCTTGGCAATCCAAAATGCACAATATAAGATGGATCCCGATGATCTGAGCACCTGCAACTAGGTAGTTCTTCAAATAGAGCTTCCAGTAGCCCCCTAAATCCAATCGTGCAGGTTCGGTGCTCGGCGGGATTTCCAATATTTTAAATAAAATTCGACATCACATGACCCCGATTTGCATGTGTTCATGAGGTGACCGCCTACTTCTGGCTGGCACTTCAGACACCTAAAAGAAAGCAGGTCATTAAATTGACTTGAGCGGGAATGGGGCGGTATGTGTTGGATGTGAATTTTAACTGCGCTGCCTCCCCTTTCCTGCCGGGCGGTTAAAATTGTCCCCTTAATATCTGTACCAAATTGAAGTTGTTCACCTAGTGCATTTGTTGTCTGTCACAGATCATCTGTTTTCCTGATATACAACCCGCTTTCTGGATTATGGGAAAAGTCACTATCAAGAACCGTTCTGTCCGATGTGGGCCCTTCAGATGTGGATACTGCCATTTTCACAGCAAAGGCATTTTTCTAGCATTGTACCTCAATAGATGGTATGAAAATTGCCGTCAAATGTTAAATCAGCTACTGAAAGCATTTACCTTTCCCTGCAGTGCATCAGAAATGCAGATATTTTTAAACATGTATCTGCAGCCTATATTCACATATTTAGGTCTTGTTTGAAAATAAATACACATATCAACAAAAGAAGGTTCTTGCCCGCTCAATTTAAAAATACATTTCTTTAAAAAGGAACAGTTAGTAATTTTGTGGCCAACTGTTCTTTTTTGTTGTCAACTACCTACTGACTTCTGTACTCTCCTCCACCTGCCCCCCCCCCCCACCCCTGCCCTCCAAAATAAAATAAAGGAGGCGATTATAACCCTATTTGCTCAGCAGAAACTTAGTGAGAGGGCAATTAAAATCGATCTGCCTCGCAACATCAGCAATTTTAACCTGCTCTGCTGAGCAGGCAGCAAGGACACACACCCGGAGCCAACAGGGTCCTTCTTTACATATGCATGTTGTGGCCCGATGATATCATCGAGATCCGACTGTAATTCTAGCGGGGAATCCACCTGCAGTTAAAATCGGGGCCGCAGTCTATTTCTCTCTCCACAGAGGCGGTCTGGCCTGCTGGGTATATCCAGCGTTTTCTGTTTACACATTATAATAAAGAGGTGAGATTGTCGCTCGGCAGCTGCTGAAGATTGCCATTTATATTCCTTCATTGGATGGACTTTATTGCTTTCAAAGTAATGAAAGAAAGAAAAGAAAGACTTGCATTTATATAGTGCCTTTCATGACCACCGGACGTCTCAAAGCACTTTACAGCCAGTGAGTTATTTTGAAGTGTTGTCACTGTTGTAATGTGGGAATCACGGCAACCAATTTGTGCACAGCAAACTCCCACAAACAGCAATGTGAAAATGACCAGATAATCTACTTTTGTTATGTTGATTGAGGGATAAATATTGGCCAGGACACTAGGGATAACTCCCCTGCTCTTCTTCAAAATAGTACCATGGGATCTTTTCCTGTCCACTTGAGAGAACAGACAGGACCTGAGTTTAACGTCTCATCCGAAAGTCGACACCTCCGACAGTGCAGTACTCCCTCAGCATTGCTGTGGGAGTGTCAGCCTAGATTTTTGTGCTCAAGTTCCTGGAGTGGGATTAGAACCCACAGCCTTCAGCCTTATGTGCTACCCACTGAGCCACAGCTAACAGGCATTCAAAAACGATGCTTGTTGCACACTTGGATTCATTACTCCGAACAATCTTTTCATCCCATTTTATTGAAGCAGTGGGATCCCCATTGCACCATATGGTACGCCACTGGGCATTTGCTGAGTTCCTTGACCGCCTGCCGGGGCATTGCGATTGGCCCCTGCATCCTCAGGCTGGATGGGGCGGGGGAGGAATAAAAACCAGAATAGATTTTTGCTGCCGATTCTATATTGAATGATCCTTGCTGGGTAAGTCTACATGTGCAGATATTGGGCCTCATTCTGACTTTGTGTGATAGTGTAAAATGGGTGATAGCAATAGGTTCACTCCGTCATGGAGGAACCTAGAACTAGGGCGCATAGTTTCAGAATAAGGGGTCGCCCATTTAAAATGGAGGTGAGGAGGAATTTCTTCTCTCAGAGGGTTGTGAATCTTTGGAATTCTCTACTCCAGAGAGCTGTGGCGGCTGGGTCATTGAATATATTTAAGGTAGAGATAGACGGATTTTTGAACGATTAAGGGAGTCAAAGATTTTGGGGAGCGGGCGGGGAAGTGGAGTTGAGGCCAAGATCAGATCAGCCATGATCTTATTGCTTGGCGGAGCAGGCTTGTGAGGTCAAATGGCCTATTCCTGCTCCTACTTCTTATGTTCTTATGTTTTACATCTCTCCCGGTTTTTATTCCTTTATCAGCTCATTTCATCTTGCATCATCATAGAAACATAGAAAGTAGGTGCTGGAGTAGACCATTCGGCCCTTTGAGCCTGCACCACCATTCAATAAGATCATGGCTGATCATGCAACCTCAGTACCCCATTCCTGCTTTCTCTCCATACCCCTTGATCCCTTGAGCCGTAAGGACCAAATCTAGCTCCCTTTTGAATATATCTAATGAACTGGCCTCAGCAACCTTCTGTGGTAGAGAATTCCACAGGTTCACAGTTCTCTGAGTGAAGAAGTTTCTCCGCATCTCGGTCCTAAATAGCTTACCCCTTATCCTTAGACTGTGACCCCTGGTTCTAGACTTCCCCAACATCGGGAACATTCTTCCTGCATCCTGCATCTAACCTGTCCAATTCCATCACTTTTGTCATTTAATCACTCCTGCCCCTCTCACAGACTTCTCCCTTTTGTTTATGCCCCTGGCTCCATACTTGCTTTAAAGTTCATCTCTAACATCTTCCAGTTCTGATGGAAGGTTATCGACCTGAAGAGTTAACTCTGTCTCTCTCTCTCTGCAGATGCTGCCTGATAACTCCACTGCTATTCTTCAAAATTGTCCCTTGGGATCTTTAACTTCTATCTACCTGAAAGGGTAGATGGGACCTCGGTTTAACATCTTATATGAAAGACGGCACCTCCGACAGTGCAGTACAGCATTGGATTTTTGTGCTCAAGTCTCTGGAGTGGGACTGGAACCCACAACCTTCAAACTTAGAGATGAGGGTGCTATCCACTGAACCACAGCTGACACTGTCATAGTAAAAGTCCCAACCGTGGGCTGTCCTGTATTGTGTGAAAACACCACCGCAGGTCGGGGCTTTAGAACTGGAGCACTGGGCCCTGGAACATCATGGCGGAGGTGCGGCGAATGAGGGTACGGGGCCCAGAAGAGCCGAGGGCCCAGGGGCAGCACAGACCTGCCCACACTGCGATATGTGTGCGCACTAGGTCTGTGCAGCAGAACAGGTCTCCAGTCATCCTGGTTAATCCTTGCCACTGGATAAAGGCCTAGCTCTGTCAAGCCCGTGTGGTGGCTGATGTACAACGGTCACCACACGTTAAAAAAAAATCCACGCACAGGCATCTTCCACCTCCTCAACTGGAGTTCAGGACTGGAACATCGGATCCTTCATTGAAACATCTGTGAACTCTCGTGGAAGCAAGTCATCCTCGTTCGAGGGACCGCCTATGATGATGAAAAGTCCCAACATGTTCTATAATCAAAAACCTTTACAGTAATATTAACTAATGTTGCGGAGATAATTGGTAAGAAAGAGGCAAATTCATTTTATCTTTCCTTACATGTTATAATTTGGAACGTCACTGTAAAATCCATTCCCCAACACAAATAGAGCAGTGACTTATTTGATCTATTTAAACTCTGCCCAGAACTGAAAAAACCACAGGAAACAAAGTCTGTTTAGTCTGATTTCATTTATATCATACAGGAAAATAAATGTAGATTCACATGTGTAGTGAAGAGCACGTGTAGGCTTCAGGTGAAGTAGATTTAGAGGGTAGACCAGCATGTGCAGACATCACTCAATCCCCATTGCAAACTCAAATCCTTTGTCCTTACTTTTCTATTTCAAAAACAACAACAACTTGTATTGATATAGCACTTTTAACTTAGTAAAATGTCCCAAGGCGCTTCACAGGAGTATTATAAAGCAAAAATTGGACACCGAGCCACATAAGAAGAAATTACGGCAGATGACCAAAACCTTGGTCAAAGAGGTAGGTTTTAAGGAGCGTCTTAAACGAGGAAAGAGAGGTAGAGAAGCGGAGAGGTTTAGGGAGGGAGCTCCAGAGCTTAGGGCCGAGGCAGCTGAAGGCACGGCCACCAATGCTTGAGCGATTATAATCAGGGATGCTCAAGAAGACAGAATTAGAAGAGCACAGATATAGAAACATAGAAACATAGAAAATAGGTGCAGGAGTAGGCCATTCGGCCCTTCGAGCCTGCACCACCATTCAATAAGATCATGGCTGATCATTCCCTCAGTACCTATTTCCTGCTTTCTCTCCATACCCCTTGATCCCTTTAGCCATAAGGGCCATAGCTAACTTCCTCTTGAATATATCCAATGAACTGGCATCAACAACTCTCTGAGGTAGGGATTTCCACAGGTTAACAACTCTCTGAGTGAAGAAGTTTCTCCTCATCTCAGTCCGAAATGACCTACCCCTTATCCTCAGACTGTGTCCCCTTGTTCTGGACAACATCGGGAACATTCTTCCTGCATCTAACCTGTCCAGTCCCGTCAGAATCTTATATGTTTCTATGAAATCCCCTCTCATCCTTCTAAACTCCAGTGTATAAAGGTTCAGTCGATCCAGTCTCTCCTCATATGTCAGTCCAGCGATCCCGGGAATCAGTCTGGTGAACCTTCGCTACACTCCCTCAATAGCATGAATGTCCTTCTTCAGATTAGGAGACCAAAACTGAACACAATATTCCAGGTGAGGCCTCACCAAGGCCCTGTACAGCTGCAGTATGACCTCCCTGCTCCTATACTCAAATCGCCTAGCTATGAAGGCCAACATACCATTTGCCTTCTTCACTGCCTGCTGTACCTGCATGCCAACTTTCAATGACTGATAAACCATGACACCCAGGTCTCGTGGCACCTCCCCTTTTCCTAATCTGCCGCCATTCAGATAATATTCTGCCTTCATGTTTTTGCCCCCAAAGTGAATAACCTCACATTTATCCACATTATACTGCATCTGCCATGCATTTGGCCACTTACCCTAACCTGTCCAAGTCACCCTGCACCCTCTTAGCGCCCCCCTCACAGCTCACACCGGCACCCAGTTTACTGTCATGTGCAAACTTGGAGATATTACACTCAATTCCTTCATCTAAATCATTAATGTACATTGTAAAGAGCTGGGGTCCCAACACTGAGCCCTGCGGCACCCCACGAGTCACTGCCTGCCATTCTGAAAAGGACCCATTTATCCCAACTCTCAGAGAGTAAAAGCTTTTACCGATATAAAAAACGGAAAAGAGTGACTAAAGTAAATGTTGGTCCCTTAGAAGATGAGAAGGGGGATTTAATAATGGGAAATGTGGAAATGGCTGAGGCCTTAAACAATTATTTTGTTTCGGTCTTCACAGTGGAAGACACAAAAACCATGCCAAAAATTGCTGGTCACAGGAATGTGGGAAGGGAGGACCTTGAGACAATCACCATCACTAGGGGGGTAATGCTGGACAGGCTAATGGGACTCAAGGTAGACAAGGCCCCTGGTCCTGATGAAATGCATCCCAGGGTATTAAAAGAGATGGCAGAAGTTATAGCAGATGCATTCGTTATAATCTACCAAAATTCTCTGGACTCTGGGGAGGTACCATCGGATTGGAAAATGGCTAATGTAACACCTCTGTTTAAAAAAGAGGGCAGACAAAAGCCAGGTAACTATAGGCTGGTTAGTTTAACATCTGTAGTGGGGAAAATGCTTGAAGCTATCATTTTTAAGAAAGAAATAGAGGGACATTCAGATAGGAATAGTGCAATCAAGCAGACGCAACATGGATTCATGAAGGGGAAATCATGTTTAACTAATTTACTGGAATTCTTTGAGGATATAACGAGCATGGTGTATAGAGGTGTACCGATGGATGTGGTGTATTTAGATTTCCAAAAGGCATTCGATAAGGTGCCACACAAAAGGTTACTGCAGAAGATAAAAGTACGCGGAGTCAGAGGAAATGTATTAGCATGGATCGAGAATTGGCTGGCTAACAGAAATCAGAGAGTCGGGATAAATGGGTCCTTTTCGGGTTGCAAATCGGTGGTTAGTGGTGTGCCACAGGGATCGGTGCTGGGACCACAACTGTTTACAATATACATAGATGACCTGGAAGAGGGGACAGTGTGTAGTGTAATAAAATTTGCAGATGACACAAAGATTAGTGGGAAAGCGGATTGTGTAGAGGACACAGAGAGGCTGCAAAGAGATTTAGATAGGTGAAGCGAATGGGCTAAGGTTTGGCAGATGGAATACAATGTCAGAAAATGTGAGGTCATCCACCTTGGAAAAAAAAACAGTAAAAGGGAATATTATTTGAATGGGGAGAAATTACAACATGTTGCGGTGCAGAGGGACCTGCAGGTCCTTGTGCATGAATCCCAAAAAGTTAGTTTGCAGATGCAGCAGGTAATCAGGAAGGCGAATGGAATGTTGGCCTTCATTGCGAGAGGGATGGAGTACAAAAGCAGGGAGTTCCTGCTGCAACTGTACAGGGTATTGGTGAGGCCGCACCTGGAGTACTGCGTGCAGTTTTAGTCACCTTACTTAAGGAAGGATATGCTAGCTTTGGAGTGGGTACAGAGACGTTTCACTAGGCTGATTCCGGAGATGAGGGGGTTACCTTATGATGATAGATTGAGTAGACTGGGTCTTTACTCGTTGGAGTTCAGAAGGATGAGGGGTGATCTTATAGAAACATTTAAAATAATGAAAGGGATAGACAAGATAGAGGCAGAGAGGTTGTTTCCACTGGTCGGGGAGACTAGAACTAGGGGGCACAGCCTCAAAATATGGGGGAGCCAATTTAAAACCGAGTTGAGAAGGAATTTCTTCTCCCAGAGGATTGTGAATCTGTGGAAGATGGATAGATTTTTAACCAATAAGGGAATTAAGGGTTATGGGGAGCGGGCGGGTAAGTGGAGCTGAGTCCACGGCCAGATCAGCCATGATCTTGTTGAATGGCGGAGCAGGCTCGAGGGACTAGATGGCCTACTCCTGTTCCTAATTCTTATGTTCATATGTTCTGCCTGTCTGCCAACCAGTTCTCTATCCACGTCAGTACATTACCCCCAATACCATGTGCTTTGATTTTGCATACCAATCTCTTGTGTGGGACCTTGTCAAAAGCCTTTTGAAAGTCCAAGTACACCACATCCACTGGTTCTCCCTTGTCTCCTCTACTGGTTACATCCTCAAAAAATTCCAGAAGATTTGTCAAGCAAGATTTCCCTTTCATAAATTCATGCTGACTTGGAGCGATCCTGTCACTGCTTTCTAAATGTGCTGCTATTTCATCTTTAATAATTGATTCCAACATTTTCCCCACTATTGATGTCAGGCTAACCGGTCTATAATTACCCATTTTTTTCTCTCTCCCTCCTTTTTAAAAAAGTGGTGTTACATTAGCTACCCTCCAGTCCATAGGAACTGATCCAGAGTCGATAGACTGTTGGAAAATGATCACCAATGCATCCACTATTTCTATGGCCACTTCCTTAACTACTCTGGGATACAGACTGTAAAGCCCCAGGGATTTATTGGCCTTCAATCCCATCAATTTCCCTGACACAATTTCCCACCTAATAAGGATATCCTTCAGTTCTTTCTTCTCACTAAACCCTTGGTCCCCTAGTACTTCCGGAAGGTTATTTGTGTCTTCCTTCGTGAAGACAGAACCAAAGTATTTGTTCAACTGGTCTGCCATTTCTTTGCTCCCCATTATAAATTCACCTGAATCTGTCTTCACTAATCTTTTTCTCTTCACATATCTATAGAAGCTTTTGCAGTCAGTTTTTATGTTCTCGGCAAGCTTCCTCTCATACTCCATTCTCCCCCTCCTAATTTAACCCTTTGTTCTCCTCGGCTGAATTCTAAATTTCTCCCAGTCCTCAGGTTTGCTGCTTTTTCTGGCCAATTTATATGCCGCTTCCTTGGATTTAACACTATTCTCAATTTCCCTTGTTAGCCACAATTGAGCTACCTTCCCCGTTTTATTTTTACTCCAGACAGGGATGTACGATTGCTGAAGTTCATCCATGTGATCTTTAATTGTTTGCCATTGCCTATCCACCATCAACCCTTTAAGTATCATTTGCCAGTCTATTCTAGCCAATTCACATCTCATACCATCGAAGTTACCTTTCCTTAAGTTCAGGACTCTAGTCTCTGAATTAACTGTGTCACTCTCCATCTTAATAAAGAATTCTACCATATTATGGTCACTCCTCCCCAAGGGGCCTCGCACAACAAAGTTGCTAATTAGTCCTCTCTCATTACACAACACCCAGTCTAGGATGGCCAGCCCTCTAGTTGGTTCCTCGACATATTGGTCTAGAAAACCATCCCTAATACACTCCAGGAAATCCTCCTCCACCGTATTGCTACTAGTTTGCTTTGCCCAATCTATATGTAGATTAAAGTCACCCATGATAACTGCTGTACCTTTCATGCACGCATCCCTAACTTCTTGTTTGATGCTGTCCCAACCTCACTACTACTGTTTGGTGGTCTGTACACAACTCTGCCCTTTGGTATTCCACAGCTCCACCCATACAGATTCCACATCATCCAAGCTAATATCCTTCCTTACTATTGCGTTAATTTCCTCTTTAACCAGCAATGCTACCCCACCTCATATCATGGGGGGTTGTGTAGCTGAAAGTGATTACAGTGTTAGGGAGGGGCGAGACCACGAAGCGATTTGTAAACAAGGATGAGAATTTTATAATCGAGGCCTTGCTTAACCGGGAGCCAACGTTGGTCAGCGAGCACAACGGTGAAGAGTGAACGGGATTTGGTCCGAGTTCGGACATGGGCTGCCGAGTTTTGGATGACCTCAAGTTTACGTAGGGTAAAATGTGGGAGGCCAGCCAGGAGTGCATTGGAGTAGTCAAGTCTAGAGGTAACAAAAGCATGGATGAGGGATTAGCAGCGGATAAGCGGAGGCATTATAAATACCTGTGTCCTCATTTATAATTGAAAGTGGATTCTGGGAAGGTCCCAGCAGATTGGAAAACTGCAAATGTAACACTCCTATTCAAAAAAGGAGGCAGTCAAAAAGCAGGAAACTATAGTCCAGTTAGCCTAACATCTGTGGTTGGGAAAATGTTGGAGTCCATTATTAAAGAAGCAGGAACAGGACATTTGGAAAACAAAATTTGGTCAGGCAAAGTCAGTATGGATTTATGAAGGGGAAGTCATGTTTGACAAATTTGCTGGAATTCTTTGAGGATGTAACGAACAGGGTGGATAAAGGGGAACCAGTGGATGTGGTGTATTTAGACTTCCAGAAGGCATTTGACAAGGTGCCACACAAAAGGTTACTGCACAAGATTAAAGTTCATGGGGTTGGGGGTAATATACTAACATGGATAGAAGATTGGCTGATAAACAGAAAACAGAGAGTCGGGTTAAATTGTTCATTCTCTGGTTGGCAATCAGTAACGAGTGGAGTGCCGCAGAGATCAGTGCTGGGACCCCAACTATTTAAAATCTATATTAATGACTTGGAAGAGGGGACTGAGTGTAATGTAGCCAAGTTTGCTGATGATACAAAGATGGGAGGAAGGGTATTGTGTGAGGAGGACTTAAAGAGGCTGCAGGAGGACATAGACAGGTTAAGTGAGTGGGCAAATATTTGGCAGATGGAGTATAATGTTGGGAACTGTGAGGTCATGCGATTTGGCTGGAAAAAAATCAAAGAGCAAGTTATTATTAAAATGGAGAAAGATTGCCAAGTGCTGCAGTACAGCGGGACCTGGGGGTTACTTGTGCATGAAATGCAAAAGGATAGCATGTAGGTACTGCAAGCGATCAGGAAGGCCAATGGAATCTTGGCCTTTATTGCAAAGGGGATGGAGTATAAAAGCAGGGAAGTCTTGTTACAGCTATACAGGGTATTGGGTGAGGCCACACCTGGAATAATACATGCAGTTTTGGTTTCCATATTTACGAAAGGATATACTTGCTGTGGAGGCAGTTCAGAGAAGGTTCACTAGGTTGATCCCGGGAATGAGGGGGTTGACTTATGAGGAAAGGTTAAGTAGGTTGGGCCTCTACTCATTGGAATTCAGAAGAACGAGAGGTGATCTTATAGAAACGTATAAGATTATGAGGGGGATTGACAAAGTGGATGCAGAGAGGATGTTTTCACTGGTCAGAGAGACTAAAACAAGAGGGCATGATCTTAGAATAAGGGGCCGCCCATTTAGAACTGAGATGAGGAGAAATTTCTTCTCTCAGAGGGTTGTAAATCTGGACTTCGCTGCCTCAGAGAGCTGTGGAAGCTGGGACATTAAAAAATTTAAGACAGAAATAGACAGTTTCTTAAACAATAGGGGTGATAAGGGGTTATGGGGAGTGGGCAGGGAAGTGGAGCTGAGTCCATGATCAGATCAGCCATGATCTTATTGAATGGCGGAGCAGACTCGAGGGGCCTTATGGCCTACTCCTGTTCCTATTTCTTATGTTCTTATGTTCTTATGTGCCGATGTTCGCCTATCACCCTCACACCACTGGAGGTACTGCAGCGTCACTGGTCGTGGGGGTGTATTTACAGTATCAGGTGGGCCTTGGGCATCACTGGTGTGCCTGAGGTGTTTTCCACCCTTCCAGCCTCTGATTTTCAAATGCTAACTGTTTGCTCCTCAGGTGAGAAATTTGCAGCTGACGGTTGAAAGTTATCCCCATTGTCTTCAGTCCTTCAGCCATGTTGTCGAAGGTTTTTTTTTTAAATGGGTTTCTCAAAAGCTTCACTTTTAAAATGGCTAGCAATTTCCCATAAACATGTTGGATTAAACTATTTCACTTATGTGTGTGTGTGTTTACAGGAGGATATACAAGAAAACAACCAAGGGAATAAAGAGAAAAAGGGAGAAATAAAATGCAGGAAACATCTGATGGTGATCTGGAATACTGCCACTTACAATAATCTCATAAAGGTCATTAATAAATATTATGGACAGCATGAGACCCAGTATCCAATCCTAGAGGGACTCCATTGGTCACAGCTGCCCCACTAGAACTACTTTCATTGTTAATGGGCCTTGTTTCCTATTGTGTAGATTATTCTTTGCTTAACTTGCAGCTTGATCTTATAAGCTCATGATTTCTCTTTTGAAAATGCTGTATTTATTTATTTTATTGAGTTTAAGTCTTCCTTTTTTAAGGTGCTTTCCCCTTTCTTGCGTCTTCTTGAACCTTTTAACATCTGCACCTAAGAGGGTGGCCAAGAGATTTGCTCCATGGTCGCTGCCAATATCACTTTGCAGTTGGCTGTCGGAAAGAGCCTGAGAGTGGCCCAGAGTGGCTCCATCCCTTCCTGTATTGCCTGGAATTAACTTGGTGTTCCTACATTGGTACAGAGTGCGTGGACGATTATAGGTTTAATCTTGTATCTTACTGTGTCCTATTTTTGCAAAAACTTTCCAAAAATCAAAATCAGTTTCTTTGCCTTGACTTTCATAACTCTGATCTGATAATTGATGTGTCAAAACATGAGGGTATACATATCAGGAAAGGATCAACAGGCTTTTCTCTTGAAAAAAGAAGGTTGCGAGGTGACCTAATCGAGGTCTTTAAAATTATGAAAGGTTTGGATAGAGTGGATACAGAGGGAATGTTTCCACTTGTGGGGAAGAGCATAACTAGAGCCATCAATATAAGATAGCCACCAAGAAATTCAATAGGGAATTCAGAAGAAGCTTCTTTACCCAAAGAGTGGTGAGAATGTGCTACCACAGGGAGCAAATAGTTTAGATGTATTTAAGGGGAGGCTAGACAAATATATGAGGGAGAAGGGAATAGAGGGTTATGCTGATAGAGTTAGATGAGGAAAGATGGGAGGAGGCTCGACTGGAGCATAAATGCCGGCATGGATTAGTTGGGCCGAATTAACTGTTTCTGTGCCATATATCCTCTGTAATCCTATGTGATCTCCCATGGTATTAGCATTGCACATGGTCGATTGGAAAATATGGTTCTTTCAACTGTCTCTGATGTATTTGTGTTGCTAATTGACATTATGCTTCCTCTTCTGCTGCTTTCTTCTCTTTTTTGCTGCTTGTCTCCCCAAAACTCTTCTTTTTGTTTCTCTCTCCATCTTCAACTTGTTTTCTTCTTTCTTGTGTGTGAGGCAGTGAGCCGTATGGTGTTGAGTGATGGGGAAACGGGCAACCAAAGGCTGCAGACGGCTTTTTGTCTAGGGGTCACAAGCGAAATATGGCCGTCAGTGGCTCCCTCCCATACCATAAGAACATAAGAATTAGGAGCAGGAGTAGGCAGTGCCACCCCTCGATACTGCTCCACCATTCAATAAGATCATGGCTGATCTTCGACCTCAACTCCACTTTCTCGCCCGATCACCATATCCCTTGATTCCCCAAGAGTACCCTCCCACAATCACTACCTCCTCGATACCATCATGACCCCACCCTTTCTCGCTACCCATTTCCCAGCCTAGGACCCCTTCACTTCCATCATTACTCCTACTTCATTCTAAGAATTACTCATTCAACCCCTGTATCCCCTCAACCCCATGGCTTGGCTGCCACTCATTTCATCTTTAACACTCTCTTATTTCCGCTCAATCCCCCCAGAGGTGGGTGCTGAGAGAGCAGAGCCCCTCACCGCCCCAACACCCCAGGCCCTCAACCAATTTTCTCCCTATCCTCCCTTCCTATCGGTTTTCCTCGAGGAGAATTTGTTTGCTTTCAAAATTCAGCTTGATTTCAAAATAAATCAAATTAAAATGAGAAGAAAAAAAAGACTTGCATTTATATAGCGCCTTTCACGACCACCGGACATCTCAAAGCGCTTTACAGCTAATGAAGTGAATTTGGAGTGTAGTCACTGTTGTAATGTGGGAAACGCGGCAAGCTCCCACAAACAGCAATGTGATAATGACCAGATAAGTTGTTTTTGTTATGTTGATCGAGGGATAAATATTGGGCAGGACACCGGGGATAACGCCCCTGCTCATCTTCAAAATAGTGTCATGGGATCTTTTACATCCTGCGAGGGCAGACGTTTTAATGTCTCATCTGAAAGACGGCACCTCCAACAGTTCAGCACTCCCTCAGCACTGCACTGGAGTGTCAGCCTAGATTTATGTGCTCAAGTCCCTGGAGTGGGATTTAAACCCACAACCTTCTAACTCATAGGCTCGTGTGCTACCCACTGAGCCACAATGAATGGAAAATCTGCTTGTCTATATTTCTCCCATTTCTCTCTCTCCCACTCTATCTCATAGGTGTTATCCTGTGGACACAGAGATTCTTCTTTCTAACACCTATCCAGTTAGTAGGGACTAGGTAGCTTGAAAAGTAAATTGCTGTCTTTTAAAAAAAATTGAAGTCTCATTAAAGGAAGAAAGCACATGTTCTATCTCAACTCTCTCAATTCTTTCTTTCTGATCCAGTCTCTTTATCAGCTACTCCTCTCTCTCCCCTCTTAGTTTAATGCATTTTTTAAAATTTATAGAATACAGAACTAAAGTGACAAGGCTTTGTTTTTTTCTGTCACGTACACTCACACAGACACACACAAACAACGCAGCCTCTTTCCAAACAAAACACTCAATATTGATTGGATGAATCAAATTGGTCAGGGTAGCCTTGAGGAAGCGTTCATAGAGTGCACAAGGGATGGGTTCCTTGAGCAGTATGTAATGGAACCAACTGGGGGTCGGCTATCTTCGATCCAGTCCTGTGTAATGAGACAGGATTAATAAACAATCTCCTAGTAAAGGATTCCCTTGGAATAAGTGATCATAGCATGATTGAATTTCAAATTCAGATGGAGGGTGAGAAGGTTGGAGTGTATTAAGCTTAAATAAAGGAGACTATGAAGGTATGAGGGCAGAGTTGGCAAAAGTGGACTGGGAAAATAGATTAAAGTGTAGGACAGTTGATGAACAGTGATGTACATTTAAGGAGATATTTCACAACTCTCAAAAAAAAAATATTCCAGTGAGGAGGAAAGGGTGTAAGAGAAAAGATAGCCATCTGTGGCTAACTAAAGAAATAAAGGACGGTATCCAATTAAAAACAAGGGTATACAATGTGGCCAAAACTAATGGGAGGACAGAAGATTGGGAAGTTTTTAAATGCCAGCAAAGGATGACTAAAAAAATGATTAAGAAAGGGAAGATAGACTATGAAAGTAAACTAGCACGAAATATAAAAACAGATAGCAAGAGTTTCTACAGGTATATAAAAAGGAAAAGAGTGGCTGAAGTAAATGTTGGTCCCTTAGAGGATGAGACTGGGGAATTAGTAATGGGGAACATGGAGATGGCAGAAACTCTGAACAAATACTTTGTATCTGTCTTTACAGTAGAGGACAGTAACAATATCCCAACAGTGGATAGTCAAGGGGCTATAGCGGGGGAGGAATTTAACACAATCACAATCACTGAGGAGGTAGCACTCAGTAAGATAATGGGACTAAAGGCAAATAAATCCCCTCGACCTGATGGCTTGCATCCTAGGGTCTTAAGAGAAGTAGCGGCAGGGATTGTGGATGCATTGGTTGTAATTTACCAAAATGTCCTGGATTCTGGGGAGGTCCCAGCAGATTGGAAAACTGCAAATGTAACGCCCTATTTAAAAAAGGAGGCAGACAAAAAGCAGGAAACTATAGACCAGTTAGCCTAACATCTGTGGTTGGGAAAATGTAGGAGTCCATTATTAAAGAAGCAGTAGCAGAACATTTGGAAAAGCTAAATTCGGTCAGGCAGAGTCAGCATGGATTTATGAAGGGGAAGTCATGTTTGACAAATTTGCTGTAATTCTTTGAGGATGTAACAAACAGGGTGGATAAAGGGGAACCAGTGGATGTGGTGTATTTGGACTTCCAGAAGGCATTTGACAAGGTGCCACATAAAAAGTTACTGCACAAGATAAAAGTTCACGGGGTTGGGGGTAATATATTAGCATGGATAGAAGATTGGCTAACTAACAGAAACAGAGAGTCGGAATAAATGGTTCATTCTCGGGTTGGCAATCAGTAACTAGTGGTGTGCCGCAGGGATCAGTGCTGGGACCCCAATTATTTACAATCTATATTAACAACTTGGAAGAAGGGACTGAGGGTAACATAGCCAATTTTGCTGACGATACAAAGATGGGAGGAAAAGCAATGTGTGAGGAGAATACAAAAAATCTGCCAAAGGACATAGACAGGCTAAGTGAGTGGGCAAAAATTTGGCAGATGGAGTATAATGTTGGAAATGCACTTTGCAATAAAAAATCAAAGAGCAGGTTATTAGTTAAATGGAGAAAGATTGCAACGTGCTGCAGTACAGCGGGACCTGGGGGTACTTGTGCATGAAACACAAAAGGTTAGTATGTAGGTACAGCAAGTGATCAGGAAGGCCAATGGAATCTTGGCCTTTATTGCAAAGAGGATGGAGTATAAAAGCAGGGAAGTCTTGTTACAGTTGTACAGGGTATTGGTGAGGCCACACCTGAAATACTGCGTGCAATTTTGGTTTCCATACTTACGAAAGGATATACTTGCTTTGGAGGCAGTTCACAGAAGGTTCACTTGATTCCAGAGATGAGGGGGTTGACTTATGAGGAAAGGTTGAGTAGCTTGGGCCTCTACTCGTTGGAATTCAGAAGAATGAGAGTTGATCTTATTGAAACATATAAGATTATGGGCCCAAATTTGGCCCTCCGTTTTTTTCCGCGCACCTCCGAGCCTCTTGCCGACATTTTACCTCAAAAAGCAGTGCTGAAAAAACTCCCTGCAATCATGGCCCATTCTCGGGCCATCTCGGGAGCTGGCGTGGCATACAATGAAGAGAGGGGGGGGCGGAGTTAGGTCCGTGCTGGCCACGCAGAGGCGGCGGGGGGGCGGGGCCTGATCTGAGTGACTGTGTGAGTGCTGGCAGCACACGCATGTGCGTTGTAGCGTTCGCACATGCTCAGTGGGGCATTAACATTGGCAATTGGCCATTTTTAAAGGGGGAACCTCTCACTGAGCTTTGGATGCCTGCTTGATGTTTTGAAAGCTATAGGAGTGCTGTTTGGAGTACTCTGCAAGAAATCAGCTGCTAAACCTCCACAAGGAGTGCTGCATAGGTGAGAATTGTTCATTACTGCAAGCAAAATAAGGACTTTGTGTGTTTAAAAATCACTGAGTGTCAATTCAATAAAGCAATGCAACACTGCCCCAAGAACGAAGAATTTCACGCATCAAGAAGTGGAGGTACTAGTGAATGTAATCGAGGAAAAATGGCAGGAGCTGGATACGAGCAACAGAGGTCGTGTAATAGTGCCACCCAAAGAAATTAATAAATGCTGGAACAATCTTGCAGACGATTACTGCGCAGTGGTGAATACCACGAGAAGTGGAAGGCCGTGTAGAAAGAAATGGCAGGACCTTGGTCAAGCAGTTAGTGCAAGTAATATTTTCATTTGTCAGTGGAATTGCATCTATAAATGTGACCATCTGTATATGTCCCACCCAGCAGAAAGACACCCTCTCTAACAAGTTATGCTTTCATCTTTGCAGAAGAACTTGGCCCACAACAAAAGGAAAAGAACTCGAACAGGAGGAGGCCCGCCAAATCTGCACCCACTGACACCCTTGGAACAGAGGGTCGCTGCTTTGATGGGTCCTGCCTGGAAAAAAGCAATCAGTACTGAACAAGCTGGGCCCACACGAAAGGGAGAGGGTAAGTAGTGAAAATTACTCGTGGCCTTTCAAATCAACCTGCTGCCTGGCTTGCTACATGTGAGCCTACTCATGCCACCCATCCTGCCCCTTCCTCTGCTGCTAACCATTTGACTGTTCTGTTATATTTTGCAGAACCTGATGCCAATCCTGAAGATACAGAAGAAGATTCAGATGCAGGCGAGCCAGACAATCTTTGTAGGGGGGATGGGGTGGCCATGGAGAGGTATGAATGGGAGAATCTTGAACTTGCGTTGCCAAGCACTTCCATGATTTCTGATTTGCCATTCCGTGCTTTGAGTGCGGCCTAGTCCCTGCATAGTGCTGGTTCGACATTCCATGGTTTCAGCTCGTCCCAGTCCCTGCATAGTGGTTTAAGGTTTGGTCCGACATTGGATGCTTTCAAAAGTCCAGAGGTTGCGGGTTCTAGTGTTGCTGGAATGCAGTATGGATCATTCAGTGCCCCAATATACCAGCCTGCACCCCCAGTGCTACTGGAATGTAGTATGGAACACTCAATGCCCCCACCGTCCGAGGTTCTAGGTCCCACTCCTGCTGGAATGCAGTATGGAACACTCAGGGGCCCACCGTCCGAGGTTCTGGGTCCCACTCCTGCTGGAATGTAGCATGGAACACCCAGGGACCCACTGTCCCAGCCTGCGACTCCCAGTGCTGGTGGAATGCAGCCTGTAACACTCATGGCCACACCTTCCCAGCCTGCACCTCACACTGAAGGGATTCCGCTAGACAGACCCAGGGCGAGGCCAAGGAGTAATGTTCCACGCTGTCCTGAGCTGGAGGGTGCAACAGATGTGGCTCAGGTGATGGCATTGGGTATAGAGACCAATGAGCTTACCCGATCACTCGTGAACACCGTCAGTGGGGTGGGTGATGAGGAAACGACACTGACGGCAGAAATAGCAATACTTTCAGGACATGAGGGAGGACATTTCAGAGGCAGCGGGAATGTCGGCATAGGCCATCAGGGCGGGAATGTCGCAGGCAGCCGAAATGATGGCACAGGCAATCAGGGAGGTAGCTGCTGCAATAAGGGAATACAGCCAGGCCAATCCACTGCCACTCCCACAGCAATCCCCGCACTAGTCTCTGTAGAGACCCAAGCTGTAACTCCCCCTCCCCCCTCTACCACCATCACCACCACCACCATCTCCCATGAAGCAGTGCACATTCGCCGAGGATCTGAGATGGGTGCAGCCTTTCTTTGCTGCTGTTGTTTTTGTTGTTGTTGTTGATTTTACTCTTGTAACTGTTTTCAAATGTAAATTGTTTTGTAAGTGATGTAACTTTACAAGACTATAAATGACCTTAAAGTTTTTAAGTGATATTAGGGTTTTTTCTAATGGAAATTGTTTTGTAAGTTTTGTCATTTTACAACTTATAAGTGATCTTAGGGTTTTTAAGTGATCTGAGAGTGTAAATGTTCTCACATTTTGTAAGTTATTTAATTTTACACCGAAAAAGTGATCTTGAAGTTTAAGTGATTTTGGAGTGTAAGATTTTTATTATTTTGTAACTTTTGTAACTTTACAAGTTTATAAGTGATCTTAAAGTTTTTAAGTGATCTGAAAGAGTCATATCAAAGTACAGTTCGATAAAAAAATTATCTTAGTACACTAAAGTGAAGTACATTCTAAAATTTTCAATGAAATATTTTTTACATTGAAACGGAATCATGTACCATTAACACAACACACAGCCCAGCTCTTCTTGATACGTCCTTACTATACAGTATAAATGCACACGAGGCCCATGCTTGAGAGAAGGTCAGTCTGTGACCTGTCCTTTATTCCTTAGCACTCAAGTGATGGAAGTGGGTGGAGCTTGCCCTTTTATATCTGAAGGTCCAGGTTAGGAGTGTCTCCCACAAGTTGACCACCTAGTGGTCATTGTTCTCACAGTGTGCAACTTAGGTCAGATTATACATGGGTTACAATGCTGGTTGAATACATGACATCACCTCCCCCTCCAAAGTCTTATTGGGATCACAGGTTGAGTCTCTCTGGTGGTTTACGCTCTCTTGTAGAGCGCCTGAGTTGG
This sequence comes from Pristiophorus japonicus, assembly GCF_044704955.1. Lineage (NCBI taxonomy): Eukaryota > Metazoa > Chordata > Chondrichthyes > Pristiophoridae > Pristiophorus > Pristiophorus japonicus. The sequence goes on along the minus strand of NC_091979.1, from coordinate 39,308,222 downwards.
GGCTCCGGTTGTTGGGCGCTGGCTTGAGTGTCTGCTGTTTGCGGTGCCTCAGGCCTGTCCGGACTGCCCACAGTGACTGGGCTCTCCTCCCTTTGGTTCCTGTGTTCGGTCACCTGTGGAGGAGTAAACTCTATATCGTGTTCTTCCTCTGCTTCTTCTATGGGGTTGCTGAACCTCCTTTTTGTTTGATCCACATGTTTGCAGCAGATTTGTCCATTGGTAAGTTTAACTACCAGAATCCTATTTCCCTCTTTGGCAACCACAGTGCCTGCGAGCCATTTGGGCCCTGCAGCGTAGTTGAGGACAAAAACAGGGTCATTTACATCATTACATCGCGCCCTCGCCATTCTTGTCATGGTAGTCATATTGTGACTGGCGCCTGCCCTCGACAATTTCTTTCATGGTGGAGTGTATAAGGGATAACGGGTTTTGAGCGTCCTTTTCATTAGCAGCTCTGCGGGTGGAACTCCTGTGAGCGAGTGTGGTCGGGATCTGTAGGCCAACAGGAGGCGTGATAAACGGTGTTGTAGAGAACCCCCTTGGATTCTGAGCATCTCGTGTTTGATTATCTGCACTGCTCGTTCTGCCTGGCCGTTTGAGGCCGGCTTGAACGGTGCCGTTCTGACATGGTTAATTCCATTGCCTGCCATGAAGTCCTGGAATTCAGTGCTTGTGAAGCACGGGCCATTGTCGCTGACCAAGATGTCTGGTAGACCGCGGGCGGCGAACATTGCCCGTAGACTTTCTACCGTGGCAGAGGATGTGCTTGAATTTAAAATGTCACATTCGATCCATTTGGAGTAGGCGTCTACTACAACCAAAAACATTTTTCCCATGAAAGGACCTGCGTAGTTCACATGGATGCGTGACCAAGGCTTGGCGGGCCATGGCCAAGGGCGAAGGGGGGCTTCCCTGGGCACATTGCCCAGCTGAGCACAAGTGTTGCACCTGCGAACCAAAGTTCCAGATCTGCGTCTATTCCTGGCCACCAAACGTGTGACCTGGCAATTGCCTTCATCGTGACAATGCCCGGGTGGTCATTGTGGAGTTCTCTGATGAACACCTTTCTGCTCATCTGGGGCATGACTACGCGGTTTCCCCACAGTAGGCAATTGGCCTGAATCGAGAGTTCATCCCTGCGCCTGTGAAATGGTTTAAATTCCTCAGGGCATGCCCTGTACGTGGTTGCCCAGTCCCCATTCAGGACACATTTCTTGACTCGAGACAATAGCGGGTATTTATTTGTCCAGACTTTAATCTGACGGGCTGTCACGGGTGAGCCTTCGCTTCCGAAAGCTTCAACAGCCATGACCATCTCAGCAGCATGCTCGGTAGCCCCCTCAGTGATGGCTAGTGGGAGCCTGCTGAGTGCATCGGCGCAGTTTTCGGTGCCCGGTCTGTGCCGAATTGTGTAGTCACAGGCGGCTAACGTGAGTGCCCACCTCTGTATGCGGGCCGATGCGTTTGCATTTATGGCCTTGTTGTTGGCCAAAAGGGACGTTAGGTATTTGTGATCTGTCTCCAGCTCAAATTTCCTGCCAAACAGGTACTGGTGCATTTTCTTTACCGTATATACACATGCGAGCGCCTCCTTTTCTACCGCCCCTTTCTGCCTGGGACAGACTACTGGAGGCATAAGCTACCGGCTGTAACTGACCCTTGACATTGACATGCTGCAACACACACCTGACACCATAGGACGACGCATCGCACGTTAACACAAGTTTCTTACATGGGTCATATAGCGTTAACAGATTGTTGGAACACAACAAATTGCGTGCTCCATTAAAAGCCCTTTCCTAGCTGTCCCCCCAGACCCATTCGCGACCTTTGCGTAGGAGCACGTGTAGCGGCTCTAGCAGCATGCTCAATTTGGGAAGAAAGTTACCAAAATAGTTCAGGAGCCCCAGGAATGAACGCAGCTCTGTCGTGTTACGGGGTTTGGGTGCTCTCTGGATCGCTTCCGTCTTGGACGCAGTAGGGCTGATCCCGTCTGCTGCTACCCTCATCCCCAGGAATTCTACCTCTGGAGCTAGGAAGACGCACTTCGCCTTTTTCAGTCACAGCCCTACCCAGTCCAGTCTGCGTAACACCTCCTCCAGGTTGTGGAGGTGTTCTTCAGTATCGTAACCCGTGATGAGGATGTCGTCCTGAAAAACCACCGTCCCTGGAATCGACTTGAGGAGGCTTTCCATATTTCGTTGGAAGATCGCGGCGGCCGAGCGAATCCCAAATGGACGTCTGTTGTACTCAAACAACCCCTTGTGTGCCGTGATGGTGGTCAGCTTCTTCGACTCACTCGCCAGCTCCTGGGTCATGTAAGCTGAGGTCAGGTCCAATTTTGAAAAAGGTTTGCCACCAGATAGCGTCGCAAAGAGGTCCTCCGCTCTTGGTAGTGGTCTTGGAATGACACCTGATTGATGGTGGCCTTGTAATCGCCACAGATCCTGACCGACCCATCCGCCTTGAGCACCGGCACAATCGGGCTCGCCCAGTCACTGAATTCGACTGGCGAGATGATGCCTTCCCTCAGCAGGCGGTCCAATTCGCCTTCTATCTTTTCCCGCATCACGTACGGCAATGCTCTGGCCTTGTGGTGTACTGGCCTGGCGTCCGGGTTTATGTGAATCACTACCTTGGCCCCCATGAAAGTGCCAATGCCGGGTTGAAATAATGAGTCAAATTTGTCCAGGATCTGTGAGTATGATACTCGCTCCACAGAGGAAATTGCATTGACATCGCCCCATTTCCAGTTCATGACAGCAAGCCAATTCCTCCCCAGTAGTGCGGGACTGTCCCCCGGGATAACCCAGAGTGGCAACCTGTTCTCCGAACCTTTGTGGGTCACGACTACCGTGGCGCTGCCTAGCACCGGAATGATCTCCTTTGTGTATGTCCGTAGCTGCGCGTCAATCGGCGATAATTTTGGCCTCCTGACCTTGGACGCCCACAACTTTTCGAACTGTTTGATACCCATCAGGGACTGGCTGGCCCCTGTGTCTAGCTCCATTGATACTGGGATGCCATTGAGGAGCACTTTCATCATTATCAGTGGCGTCCTGGTGTATGAACTATATACGTGCTCCACATGAACTCACTGAACTTCAGCTTCCAGCGATTTCCCCCAGCGTTCATTTCTGCAATTTCTGCAGGTATTTTGCTCATCTCTGCAAACTTCGGTTGAGTGTGTGCCTCCACGCCTCCAACATGAGCTGCTGTTTGAAACTAAAGGTCCCTTGCCAGTCGATCTTCCCTGACTGCCCCTGTTATTGTCCTTGAGTGTGCCATTAACTGGTGTTGTCCCTTGCAATGGCGTGAATCGCTGTTCAGCTCGCCATTGTCTCTGTCGAACTCCCCCTCTGGGTTCGACTACATGTTGGGGCATGCCCGACTGCCCTTGTTTGCCTGGAGAACTGTGTGCTGCTTTAACAATGTTGAATCTCTGTCCCAACCATTCCTTAACACAGTACCTCTCGTCTGTTCTGCTCATGGCCATGCTCGCGTGGTTTAAATCCCAGTTTCTCGTCGCCATTGATACATCCTTACTATACAGTATAAATGCACACGAGGCCCATGCTTGAGAGAAGGTCAGTCTGTGACCTGTCCTTTATTCCATAGCACTCAAGTGATGGAAGTGGGTGGAACTTGCCCTTTTATATCTGAAGGTCCAGGTTAGGAGTGTCTCCCACAAGTTGACCACCTAGTGGTCATTGTTCTCACAGTGTGCAACTTAGGTCAGATTATACATGGGTTACAATGCTGGTTGAATACATGACACTTCTCACTCCCCAAACAAGGTAAGAAACCCAAAGGTCTTTTGTTCTCTCCCCTCCCCCCTTCAGTCATGTGACTTCTCTATCCCTCCTCGACAGCACTCCCCCCCCCAACAACCTGCAGAGTTCTGCCTTCTCCCTCCCTCCATCCCACCCACCACCACCACCAGCACCCCCTCCCACAACCTGCAGAGTTGAGCCTTCTCCCTCCTCCCCCTCACCCCACAGCCTGTCGCGTTCTTTCTCCGTTTCTCTCCCCCCTCCCTCAGCCTGCCGTGTTCTCGTTCCATTTCTCTCCCCCTCCCACAGCCTGCCATGTTCTTTCTCCGTTTCTTCTCTGAGGGTTGTAAATCTGTGGAATTTGCTGCCTCAGAGAGCTGTGGAATCTGGAACATTAAATAAATTTAAGACAGAAATAGATAGTTTCTTAAACGATAAAGGAATAAGGGGTTATGGGGAGCGGGCAGGAAAGTGGACCTGAGTCCATGATCGGATCAGCCATGATCGTATTAAATGGCGGAGCAGGCCCGAGGGGCCGTATGGCCTACTCCTGCTCCGATTTCTTATGTTCTTAATATAAATCTTACCTCTGTAAAGCTTCTGACAGTTGTCACCAAATAAGGTGACAAAAATAATTGAAAAAAGCTCCTGGACACAAATTGTGAGGAAATAAAGTAAAATATCTCATCGGTAGGTCTGACTGAATAGTATCAATGCATCTTGGAAACATTAGGTACACTTCACAGTGTCAGACTGCACAAATTCAGCTCACAGAGTCACAGCTCTGGGCAAAATATCAAATCCAAGCTTTTGGGAGAGATGGGGTGCTTCAAGTAAATTGTGAAATTTATTGTGAAATATGTAATCTTTTATCTTGTTTAAACTCTTATGTTGGATGTTAGAAATTCCACTTACTTTATTCAGAGAGCATTTTGAGCAATTTAAGGGATTCTAGTGGCCGGATTGTACGATTGCAAGCTAATATACTCAAACTATGAGACAGCAGCTAATAGGTATCCCACAGTGTGACACCAGGTAAACACTTACAGGAGTTACAGATACATCAAATGTACTAATGTATCAAATATCTCTATAAACAGGTGGCTCGGTCAACGTTTGGGCTGAAGAAAGGTAAGTTCCCGCGGGTGGTGCTGTCGGTAATTACCCTCTATTTTCGGGATGCTACTGCCCCATTTTACATAAGAACATGAGAAATAGCAGCAGGAGTAGGCCATACGGTCCCTTGAGCATGCTCTGCCATTCCATAAGATCATGGCTTTCACTGGTAGGTCACGGGCTGAAAATGCAGCTGTGAGATTCCTCCCATTTCTTTTTGAGTCCACAGAGCGAAACATCAAAGAAGAATGTGGTAGTATTTGTTAGAAGCAGATGGGATAACTCCGTTATTCAGTTAGCTAACATGATGAATTCATCTAATGACGAGAATGATGAAAGAAAGAAAGATTTACATTTATATGGCGCCTTTCATGACCACCGGACGTCTCGAAGCGCTTTCCAGCCAATTAAGTACTTTTGGAGTGTAGTCACTGTTGTAATGTGGGGAACACAGTATACAATTTGCACACAGCAAGCTCCCACAAACAGCAGTGTAATAATGATCATATAATCTGTTTTTGTTTATGTTGATTGTGGGCTAAATATTGGCCAGAACACTTCTCCGAAATAGTGTTATGGGATCATTTACATCCACCTGAGAGAGCAGGGGCCTTGGTTTAACATCTCAGCTGAGAGACAGCACCTTCCACAGTGCAGCACTCCCTCAGTACTGCACTGGAGCATCAGCCTAGATGTTTCAGCTCAAGTCTCTGGAGTGGGACTTGAACCCGCTACCTTCTAACTCAGAGGCGAGAGTGCTACCCACTGAGCCACAGCTGACACTAGATTAACATCTGCATCTTACTTGTAAGTTTTTGTTGATTTATTCATTCTTGGGTTGTGGGCATCACAGGCAAGACTGACGTTTATTGCCTAGGCCTAGTTGCCCTGTGAAAGTGGTGTTAGGTCTTCTCCTTGAACTGCTGGTAGCGGTTTGTTATAACTGAGTGGCTTCCTCGGCCAATTCAGAGGGCAGTTAGGAGTCCACCATCTTGGTGTGGGACTAGAGTCACATATAGGCCAGACTGGGCAAGGCCAGCAGGGTTCCTTCCCGAAAGGACATTAGGGAACCAGTTGTTCCATTACAACTGACAGCTTGTTACAATGATACCAGCATTTTAATTTCCAGATTTTTTAAACTGAATTTAAATTCTCAACGATTTGAACTCATGTGTATTAGATTATTAGACCAGGCTTCTGGACTACTAGTCCAGTAACAAAGGCCCCAAGTTTCCACATGATTTGCTCCTGATTTTTAGGAGCAACTGGTGGAGAACGGAGTATCTTAGAAATTGGAATTCTCCACATTTAAGTTTTCTGCAGTTCTAGTCAGGTAGAACAGTTTCACTTTTGAACAGAATTTTTTATCCAAAAGGGGGCGTGTCCGGCCACTGACGCCTGATTTGAAAGTTTCCACAGTGAAAACGTATTCCAAACTAACTTAGAATGGAGCAAGTGAAGATTTTTGTAGGCTTGAAAAAACCTTGTCTACACATTAAAAAGTCAGGCGCAGGTTACAAATTAGGCGTCGAGAACGAGGTGGGAGGGGGGAGGGGGGGGAAGGGAAGTCATTAAATTCTACAATAAATCCTTAGTTATATTTATACAAATATTATACAAATAAATCCAACCTGAATAAAAATTTATAAGCAAAGAAAAGATTAAATAAACCATGTTCCTACCTGTGTGAAAGTGCTTCAGGCAGGCCTTTCAGGCAGCGGTTTGCCGTCAGGACCGACCGACGGCAGGGGAGGGAGGGAGAAGGGTGCAGGAAGCCTCATTACTTGAGGCAGCCGTTTGCTGTCGGGCCTGACCGATGGCAGGGGGAGAAAGCTGCAAGAAGCCTCAGTGCTGATCATGGAAGGGCAATGTGGTTTTATTAAAAAATGTTAAAAATTGAACAGCTACAAAGGATTTGAATAGTCTCAAACAAGTGCATGTGTCCCATTTATCACAGTCTATCTTTAATTATAGAATGCACTCCCTCACCCTCACACACAGAAATATCAAGAAAATTAAAATACAAGCCTTTGCAAGGGTTAAATAAACAAATTTTCACTTTTTCTGCAGCACTTTTTAAAATGGCCGAGTGCCAATGTTTCCTTCACACTGCGCGTGCGCGAACGCTCCAACGCGCACGCGCAGGGTTGCCGGCACGAAAAAAACTCATTTAAATTCTACCCGCCCCCTCCTACTTACAAAATTGGCGCGAGTGGTAGGCTCCGCCCCCTGTGCGCCGCGCCAAGCAGACATCGAGCTGCAAAGCGCTCGAGAATAGTGCGTTTTTTTTCAGGCGCCGTTTTCGGCGCGAAAAACGGGCGCCCAGCTCGGAGGGGCGCCCGTTTTGCCGCGTGTGGAAACTTGGGGCCATAACCACTGCACTATCGTAGCTATCAGTAGAGAGACTGCCACCTTGTGTTTTTTAGTTTTTAACTATAGTGAGTGCTATTTTGTCTTATGTCATAGATTAATTATTGTTGTAGATGCAGAGAGGATGTTTCCGCTGTGGGGAAATCTAGAACTAGGGGACATAACTTCAGAATAAGAGGTCGCCCATTTAAAACGGAGGTGAGGAGGAATTTCTTCTCTCAGAGGGTCATGCATCTTTGGAATTCTCTACCCGAGAGAGCCGTGGAGGCTGGGTCATTGAATATACTGAAGGTGGAGCTGAACAGATTTTTGAATGATAAGGGAGTCAAGGGTTGTGGGGCGCGGGTAGGGAAGTGGAATTGAGGCCAAGATCAGATCAGCCATGATCTTATTGAATGGTGGAGCAGGCTCGAGGGGCCAAATGGCCTACTCCTGCCCCTATTTCTTATGTTCTTATGTTTTTAATTGAATATTACAATACAGACCATTTGGCCCACTAAGTTTACTCGAGTATTATTGTCCATATAAGCAACCTATTTTAATCTCACCCTCCTACTTGCTCTCAATACCTTTCAAAATTCTTCTCTTTCAAGATAACAATTCAATTCCCTTTTGGAAGAATTTATGGATTCTGCTTCAACAATGGTTTACATCAGACAGTTCCATATTCTAACCACTCTCCGCGGAAATAATGTTTTTCTAATCTCCCTTTTAATTCCCTTTGCTATTACCTTGCTTGTGCCTTTGTTATCAGCTTGCTGACCACTGAAAACAATTTATCACTATTTATCTTATCATAACCCTTCAACATCTTGAAGGCCTCTCTCTATCAGGTCACCCCTTAACCTTCTTGGCTCCATGAAAACAGCCTCAACTTCTCAAGATTTTTGACATCAGTAACATTTCATCCCTGGTAACCTCCCAGTGAATTTGTGTTGCAACTTCCATAAACCAGTGATTCATTATTGATTACTTTGACCATCTAACTCAGCCAGTAAAAGATTTTGCGTTGTATTTCCTTCCACAATTCATCATAAAGACTTAAAAAGCAACACAGCACGTCCAAGGCATCAACTAATGCCTTTAAATTCCTTCTTCAAAATGCAGAGTCGAAGCCTAAAGCAGCAGAACTAAATTAGAAATATTGTAAATCAAAATGTAGTATTGGAAAACAAAAGACTAAATGCAAGCTTCTAGTTACTGGAAGTCAGCCATTGCCACTAGCTTCATGGAACTCACACCATATGTTTGTGAAGATATATTGATGTTTGTGTCAAAGTACTTTTACACAGTTGCACTGTCGTAAGGTTAAAGCTGCAACCGAGAACTGTGGAGACAAAAAGCAATTTTACTGTCTTTGTAACAGAGTTTACACAGGTTCGGTTGCACTTGATGAATACTTAGATGTCCAAATTTAAAATACTATTTTTTTTCCTTATCTTTGAATATCTAGCAATTCTCATTAAAATGTATCCCCCAACATGGCTCAGTGTTACTTTACAGCTAGAGGAAGAATTTTGCTTCTTTGACGATTTTGTTTTATGGACCCGGAACAACAGAGGTAATTCACTCTCGCGACACCCAACAAGTTACTAAAAGCAGTTGCTCATTAGCTTTTAGATGGTACATGAAGCAATTTTCTTTGGACAAAATCTATAAATGAAAAAAATTGCTCAACATAGTGGCTAATATACAATGTGAGAGGTTAAAAGAAACTCTCTACTAATACAGCCTTTAAAACTTGGTAGGGCAAACTGTTTTTTTTCTCAACTAGAAAGCTGCTTATAGTATTTTGATAACATCAAGGGCTTCACAGGTGAGATGTGTTGGATGAAGTGACTGTGTAATATTTAGACATTGAAATATGTCAATTGCTGATGCATGGCCCTTGTGGTTGTCAACAGGACATAAGAACATAAGAAATAGGAGCAGGAGTAGGCCATACGGCCCCTTGAACCTGCTCCACCATTCAATACGATCATGGCTGATCCGATCATGGACTCAGGTCCACTTCCCTGCCCGCTCCTCATAACCTCTGATTCCCTTATCGGTTAAGAAACTGTCTTTCTCTAACTTAAATTTATTCAATGACCCAGCTTCCACAGCTCTCTGAGGCAGCGAATTCCACAGATTTACAATCCTCTGAGAGAAGAAATTTCTCCTCATCTCAGTTTTAAGTGGGCAGCCCTTTATTCTAAGATTATGCCCTCTAGTCTAGTCTCCCCTATCAGTGAAAACATTCTCTCTGCATCCACTTTGTCAAGGCCCCTCATAATCTTATTCGTTTCGATAAGACCACCTCTCATTCTTCTGAATTCCAGTGAGTAGAGGTCCAACCTACTCAACCTTTCCTCATAAGTCAACCCCCTCATCTCCGGAATCAACCTAGTGAACCTTCTCTGAACTGCCTCCAAAGCAAGTATATCCTTTCTTAAATATGGAAACCAAAACTGTATGCAGTATTCCAGGTGTGGCCTCACCAATACCCTGTATAACTGTAGCAAGACTTCCCTGCTTTTATACTCCATCCCCTTTGCAATAAAGGCCAAGATTCCATTGGTCTTCTTGATTACTTGCTGTACCTGTGATCAGGTGATACTTGTTAGTTGTCTGTTGGTATCTCAGCCTGGTTAATGTAGTACCTTATATTCTAGACCTAAATATGTGATAGAATACTCTCCACTTGCCTGGATGAGTGCAGCTCCAACGACACTCAAGAAGCTCGACACTATCCAGGACGAAGCAGCCCGCTTGATTGGCACCCCATCCCCCACCTTAAACATTCACTCCCGCCACCACCGGGGCACCATGGCAGGGGTGTATACCATCTACAAGGTGCACTGCAGCAATTCGCCAAGGCTTGTTCGACAGCACCATTCAAACCCGCGACCTCTCCCACCTGGACGGACAAGGGCAGCAGACGCATGGGAACACCACCACCTCCAAATTCCCCTCCAAGTCACATATCATTGTGACTTGGAAATGTATTGCCGTTCCTTCATCGTCTCTGGGTCAAAATCCCTCCCTAACAGCACTGTGGGAGGACCTTCACCACACGGACTGCAGCGGTCCAAAAAGCCGGATCACCACCCCCTTCTCAAGGGCGATTAGGGATGGGCAATAAATGCTGGCCTTCCCAGCGATGCCCACATCGCAGGAGCCAATTTTTAAAAAAGTGTCCTCATAGTTTTACTTGTCAACCTTCGTACTTATTAAAGAAATGTGTACCATAGAAAAAATGCAAAAATCATGCAAGAAAGAACAGTCGTTTACACCATTTCTTTGGGGTATCCGTGAGACCCATACCTGAGTTATAGCGTGAGAATTTCAGGGTCCATGAAACAGCGGTGGGAAAGTGTGGCGGACAAGTCACGCACAACAAAAAGGTGACTTATGAAAGTTCTAATCTACATGAAAGAAAACAGCAACATGGAGCTTCTGCAGAAGTATTCATAACTGAAGCTCACAGATTGGCAGAACAGTCAGTATGGACAGGTTGGAGGCAACTTTCATATGCCCCCCTCCCCATGAATATTGGAAAATGGGGCTGCAGACAAACAAAAACTAAACAGAAAAATCTAGTCCAGCCTATTGGCCGCCTGAGGCCCAGCCGACTCGATCTTCGGGTGGGCAGCACTTCTGCCTGAAAGAGGTGATAGTTTTATTTTGATAGCGGTCCTGTGCCAATTGAAGGATTCTAATATGATTTTCGTCGACTAATGGGTGAGTCGAGCGCCGCACGCACTTCACCCATTGGTCCTTGGCGTGGAAAGGCCTAACCAGTGGTCCTTAAAGGGACCACTGCAGAGCTCTCCAAAAATGGGCCAAAATAGTTTTGTGTTTTATTTCTTGTGGGGTCAGGAGAGCTCCTCTGGACCCTACAAAAATACTCTGATCCACTGCCGGTCCCTGTGCAGCCTCACCCAGCATCGCATCTCTCATTCCTCCCGTGCCCCAACACCCCCTGCCGAAACAGACTGTTGATCGCCTCCGCATAGAAGTCAGCCAATTACGGGGCACTTGCTGACCGTTGAGTTGCCTCAGAGCACCTGTTTAGTGCTGGCAGTTCGCTGGCTGCCGACTAATGGTGCCCAACCACCAATATGGTAGGGGCTCCCACTGGTGCGTTCGGGTGGGTGGTGTGTTGGAAACACCTTCCACCCATTCGATTCGCGCACCAGACAAGAATTGCTTCCATCATATCCAAAGAAGAAACGATCGGGAGCAAACCACCGTGAGAAACATAGAAATCTACAGCGAAGAAGGAGGCCATTTCGGCCCATCGTGTCCGCGCGGCCGACAAAGAGCCGCACGGCCCTCGATCAGCAGCCCTGAAGGTTACATATAAACCTATGAACAATGAACAATGGCGGAAAGGTTAAGAGCACCCAGCCCAACCAGTCCACCCCATACAACTGCGACACCACTTATACTGAAACATTCTACATTCTACCCCATGTGATCTCCTGGCAGAGTCATAATCCAGATAAAAACCCAGGACAATTGGGGAAAAAGAACCTGGGAAAATTCCTCTCCAACCTATCCAGGTGATCGAAACTAGTCCAGGAGATCACCCTGGCCATATTCGATTCCCTGCAGTACTTATCATCATATCTGCACCAGCCAATAAGAGGTTATCCAGCCTAATCCCAATTACCAGCTATAGGTCCGTAACCCTGCAGGTTACAGCGCTTTAAGTGCCCATCCAACCACCTTTTAAATACTAAATGAGGCTGTCGGTGGCTAATTGGCAGTTAGGTGGCAACAATGCAAATAAATCAGAAAGAAGTAGTGAAGGAGCAAATGTTAGTGATCAATGCAGATGATCTACCATGAATTCCACAAACTGCAGCACCCATGGAATCCTACTGAGCACACAGTCAAGAAACGATACATAGAATCATAAAAATTTACAGCACAGAAGGAGGCCATTTCAGCCCATCATGTCCGCACCAGCCGACAAAGAGCTATCCAGCCTAATCCCACTTTCCAGCTCTTGGTCCATAGCCTTGTAGCTTACGGCACTTCAAGTGCACATCCAAGTACTTTTTAAATGTGGTGAGGGTTTTTGCCACTACCACCCTTTCAGACAGTGAGTTCCAAACACCCACTGCCCTCTGGGTGATAAACGTTAAGGGAAATAGATCTTTTCTATCCACTCTATCCAGGACCCTTATAATTTTATATACCTCAATCAGGTCTCCCCTCAGCCTCCTCTGTTCCAAAGAAAACAATCCCAGCCTAACCAATCTTTCCTCATAGCTAAAATGTTCTAGTCCAGGCAACATCCTCGTAAGTCTCCTCTGTATCCTCTCTAGTGCAATCACATCTTTCCTGTAATGTGGTGGCCACAACTGCACGCAGTACTCTAGCTATGGCCTAACTAGTGTTTTATACAGTTCAAGCATAACCTCCCTGCTCTTGTGCCTCGACTAATAAAGGCAAGTATTCCGTATGCCTTCTTAACCACTTCAAGCACAATTTCAAGCACAGGAATTGTCAGAATTCCAGCAAATATAATAGACCTACACAACCACCACATAGCAGGGGATACTGGCCAACCATAAATGCCAACTGCGACAAGTGAGGGCAAACAAACATATTCCAAATCTATGCATTGAACTAAACGAGGTGTACACTGAAAGAAAACGATGTATGTTCTGACAAATAATTCTGATCAAGAGGATGCATCTCTCAGTGAACCGTGCATTAGCTCCCTGTTGGAAATAGAAGTTAACGTTACTCTAATGAATAAATTCCTTTTTGACCACTGTTTAAATGTTAGCATGTTTAAGATGTATTTTATTTGTGAGGCAATCATTTGAAAAAAATGAACTTCAACTGAATTTGTTAATAGTCACTTTAAACCCACAAATCTCCTGACAGGAACAAAGCAGTTATCTGCAAGTGTTATTGATTGAGTTCTTGGTGTTATGCCAGATGAATAAGATACTCCTTTCTCTTACAGCTTACAGTACAGTATATTCTATGCCATATCAAACATTTGACTTGGCATCACTTTGCAAAAGGACTCTAATCCCCTTTCTTTTACCTGGAAGTATTGCTTCAAGACGGGATTATGTTATTGAGACACATTTCTTATCGTCATGTTATTACTATTGTTGCAAAATCAGTGAATCCAGCTCAACGTAATACTCGGTCTAAAATTTATAATTCCAGAGAGTTAGCTCTTGTTCTCAAAAGAGAAGAAGTATTAGGCCGAGATATTGATTTAAAGGTGTTGCAGTGTTCTAATTATTAATTGATGCTTGCTGTTGCAATTTTGGAGGAACCACTCTGGGAATCTCTATGTAAGATAATGACACAGTGATACACGGACGGTGAGGAATTATGCAATGTATTGCCTAATCCTCTTGTTAAAGTTTGATTAAATAGTGCCAAATGGTTGTAATAGAAAGCACAGAGGGCAGCTATATAAAAGTGCAAGTGATTATCAAGATGAATTAAAACAAAATTCTTATTATAGATCTAAGTTACATATCATGCAATTAGGCTAATAAACAGAAAATGTCATTATATCTAATGGGTCTACCATTAAAGATATTGCATTAATTGTCATTTAAAATAACTCATTAATTATAATTATCCTTATTGTCATCCTTATTGGATTATTGATAAATAATTCATAAGTAGATTGCGCTCTATATTTTAATAAATGATGAAATATAGAAACACATAGAAACACAAGCATGCCAGCAATGCACTTAAACATGTAGGATCATGTGGCAGATGTTCTGAAGCTAATTTACAAAAACAACTTGCTTTGCTATAGCACCTTTAACGCAGTAAAGTGTCCTAAGGCGTTAATTTACTGGTGTTTTTGGGGTCTCAGAGGCAAGATATACGAGAATTCTTTTCTCAGGAAAGGTAAAAGCCCAGAGTAGAAGTCCTCCGCGAAAATTAAACTTTCATTCTGATAACACATCTTCAGAGTTATGAAGGAACTATAAGGCAGGAATTACAGGGGAGTCAAGGGTTATGGGGAGCTGGCAGGAAAGTAGAGTTGAGTCCATGATCAGATCCAGCCATGATATTATTAAATGGCGGAGCAGGCTCGAGGCGCCATGTGGCCTACTCCTGCTCCTATTTCTTATGTTCTTATGTTCTAAGGATATAAAATCTGATGTACTAAAATGTACCTTACAACCAGAGCCCAAATCTTCATGAACTGCTGAATGGGGACCCTCTCCTTCTTACCTCTTAACCATGGAGCGTTTTAACAAATCAAGACCTGGGGCTAGACTTTCCACTTTTTTTGCTTCGATACCGCCCACTTAACGTCCATTTTAATGCTGAGATGAGATATAACGCCCAGATATCGACCATTTAGCAACAAAATAGAAACCAATGCCCATGTATCGCTCACTTATCGCCCAGTGTTACTTTCGGCATGTAGTTAATGCCGAGAATTAATAATACCGCCCGCCCACTTTTTTTGGCATGAAGATCAGAATGGGCGAAACTAACGTCCATAATATCGCCGAGCATTACTTTCAGCATGTAGTTAACGCCGAGAAATAATAATACTGCCCGCCCACTTTTTTTTGCCGTAAAGATAAGAATGGACAAAACTAACGCCTATAATATCACCGAGCGTTACTTCCGGCACCTCGCCTACATATCGCGGAAAATATCGCTTGCCAAAAAACCCGCTGAGAAAAAGTTGCTCTCACTTGAACTAAACCCAGCAGTATGGATGGCATTTGTAAATCGGAGGTCGGTTCATATAAAAGGCTGCTTCAACTTCTGGGGAATTTTGATGTATGCTGGAGGTCTTTTAAGGTGATTTGAACATCTGAACAAACATCTTATCATACTGTGGACAATTTAAAGTTATTTTAGGTTTTTTGTAGGTAAATTTATTGTTTGTGAACAATAGGTATAATACTGATTGTGATTGTAATGGGGCCTGTAATTTCTCAGCCTGTCTTGATGACTGCGCACATGCTGCAGACTAGAGATGGCAGAAGGTATATTCAAGAGCATTATGTGCCCAATCAAAGAGGTGGCAGACTGCTGAGGAGGACGAGAACTTACACCCCACACACTTACAGGGAGAAGCGATCTTACCTGAACTTGTCCGATAACACGTGCCTTAGGAGACTTCACTTCCGGAAAGTGGTTATCAGTGAGATATGCCAGCTCATCAGGGGAGATGTGCAGCCTGCCAGCACCATCAGGACCGCATTGTCCGTTGAGGTCAAGGTCGCTGCGGCACTTGTCTTCTACGCTTCGGGTTCCTTTCAGGTCTCAGCTGGCGACATTTGCGCTAAATCTCAGCATGCCGCACATTGCTGCATTCGACAGGTCACTGAAGCCCTTTACGCATGCAGAATGGACTTTATCAGCTTCCCTATGACCAGGGAGGCACAGACTGAGAGGGCTTCAGGATTCTACCGAATTGCAAACTTCCCCAAGGTGCAGGGAGTAATAGACTGTACACACATCGCCATGCGGGCACCTTTTCAGGATGCAGAGTTTTTTGGAACCGAAAGGGATTCCACTCCCTGAATGTGCAACTCGTTGTCGACCACCAGCAAATTATAATGGCAGTAAATGCTAAATTTCTGGCAGCATCCTGATGCTCACATCCTGAGTGAGAGCACTGTATCTGATATATTTGCCAGTCAGCCACAAGGTCAATGCTGGATGCTTGGTGACAAAGGATATGGCCTCGTCACCTGGCTGATGACCCCCCTATGTAACACCCAGACAGAAGCCGAGAAACGATACAATGAGAGCCACAGAGCCACATGCAGTATCGTCGAGAATACCATTGGAGTGCTTAAGCAGCGCTTTAGATGCCTGGACCACTCAGGAGGCGAGCTACAATACCACACTAAGCAGGTAGCACAATTCGTGGTGGTGTGTTGCATGCTGCACAACTTGGCTATCAGGAGGGGACAAGAATTGCCAGAAGGGACTGACGGTCCACCTCAGGAGAGAGAGGAAAAGGAGGATGAGGAGGTGGACGCTGTCCTCGGGGCAGACAATCAGGCTGATGATGAAACCATGCCCCCGCCCCCCTCTAGACCACAGGAAAGGGCCCGTGGTGGTTACATAGCTGCAAGACTTTTACGTCAGCGGCTCATAAATGAGTGCTTTGCTTGAAATAACGTTGGTGGTATTTACAAAGCTGCAAGACTGCTGTATCTGCAGCTCATACATGAATGGTGTGCATTACCTTGGTGACAGTTAAAGTTTAAGTTGATTCAAGTGATGTTGAATTATCTCCTTTCATGTTAAGGAATCACAGTGTGCAATGGTGCAGCTATCTGAGACAATGCACAACAAAGTTATAAGAACATAAGAATGTAAGAAACAGGAGCAGAGTAGGCCATATGGTAACTCGAGCCTGCGCCGCCATTCGATACGATCATGGCTAATCCGATCATGTACTCAGGACCACCTCCTTGCCTGCTCCCCATAACACCTTATTCCCTTATCATTTAAGAAACTGTCTATTTCTGTCTTAAATTTATTCAATGTCCCAGCTTCCATAGCTCTCTGAGGCAATGAGTTGCACAGATCCACAACCCTCTGAGAGAAGAAATTTCTCATCTCAGTTTTAAATTGACGGCCCCTTATTCTAAGATCTTTCCCCCTAGTTCTAGTCTTTCCCATCAGTGGAAACATCCTCTCTGCATCCACTTTGTCAAGCCCCTTCATAATCTTATATGTTTCGATAAGATCATCTCTCATTCTTCTGAATTCCAATGAGTAGAGGTCCAACCTACTCAACCTTTCCTCATAAGACAACCCCCTCATCTCTGGAATCAACTTTCTCTGAACTGCCTCCAAAGCAGGTATATCCTTTCGTAAATATGGAAATCAAAACTGCACACAGTATTCCAGGTGCAGCCTCACCAATACACTGTACAACTGTAGCAAGACTTCCCTGCTTTTATACTCCCTCCACTTTGTGATAAAGGCCAAGATTGGCCTTTCTGATCACTTGCTGTACCTCCATACGAACCTTTTGTGTTTCTTGCACAGTACCCTGTAAGGGGTGGTTTTCGGGGGGGGGGTCAGCTTTTCCTTCTGACCTTATATGAGCGGTTTCGAATCGCTCCCACACCCTTGGTTCGAAACTCTGGAATTATGAAGGGACTGTGACAGACTTGGACAGACAATCGGTTTCAAGGTAGGAAGCAGGTATGGCTTTATTGTGTTTAAAAGGAAGTAAAAGGCACACCTTTAATAACACACACAGAATAGTAATACCAATACACACTGAGGGGTACAACACATTTGAATAAATTGTAAATATACAGCCTGTGGGGAAAAAAATACAGCTTAAACTCTAAATGGGGTAAAGAGGAGAATGCAGATACATTTACACAAGTTATCCCAGCCTCTGCCTCCCAATTCCCCTAGCTAACTAAGTTATAGCTCTGGGGTTCAGGGGCTATGCTCACCAATCCCTTTTGACAGTTGCCGGTGAATCGCGGTTTCAGGTTCGATGCACTTGGCCTTCTAGGTGATCCGTATCCCGGATGGAGGAGAGGACTACGGACTGCGTAGTCTTCAGTTGGGGTGAGTCCGTTGATGCGGTAAGTTGCGTTTTGGATGTATAGGGTAAGTACCCACTTTCTTTGGTTAGGAATAGTTTTAGTTAGTTCTTTTAGGTAATTTCTTACCCGTTGGTCATTCAGATGTAGATTGTAGAGTGGAAATAAATGTCGATTCTTAGGTTTTTGCTGAGTTGGTTTCGGTTGGTCGTTTTGCTGGTTGTGGTGGCCCGGGTTGTCAATTTGGTTGCTGACAACTTTCCGTTTCATGGGCCTCTTGCTGTTGGCGTGCTCGGTCAGTCCTTGATGATTTCTTGCAGTTTTCTTCATTACTCCATTTCTTCACTCCCCACCTCCGACTGCTTGTGTTCTTTTCCTTGTAAAACTGGGAATAGATATACCTCCAAAAGGCTTCCTTATCTCCCACCAAATCTGGCCCAGCTCTTTGTTTCAAGGGAGCTACTCATTAGTTTTGAACTCTCTTTGTCAGAATTTGTCGGGCTCGTTCAGCAGTAATTTGATTGAGTTCTATAGTTTAGATAATGGTTGGTAATTTGATTATCTCTTAGGGGGTGAATTGGTGTTGCATAGTTCCCCCAGATAGTCTGGGATCCTTAATACACGAATTTGCTTCACAGAGGTTAGCCCCACCTCCTGTATTTGGTAACTCTTTTTTTTTCCGCAGCCAAAATGTTGTAGAATCTTAAAATTGATATGCACCTTCCCATAGATGTTTAGGGGATCTCAGGCTTCTGTAATTTAGGTCCAAATTAAATTCCCTTCTCTATGAGTCCAAACACTGGGGGGCTGGGGGGGGGGGGTCTCCATGAATGCGGCCCCTTTTATCCCCTGCAGGCCTCGTCTGCCCCTTTAAACTCATTTGTGTCCCGAAGTTTTTCCTTCCATTTTAAAAGTCCAGAAAGAGATTCTTCTCCTCTGCAGGGGAAAAGGTACAAGGAATCTTTGCGAAATATTGGTAAATTCTACAACCCTCAGGTCCTGCTGCGCTGCATCACTTTGCAATCTCTCTCCATTTAAATAATAACCTGCTCTTTGATTTTTTTTCTGCCAAAGTGCATGACCTCACACTTTCCAACATTATACTCAAGCTGCCAAATTTTTGCCCACTCACATAGCCTGTCTATGTTCTTTTGCAGATTTTTTGTGTCCTCCTCACACATTGCTTTTCCTCCCATCTTTGTATCGTCAGCAAATTTGGCTACGTTACACTCGGTCTCTTCTTCCAAGTCGTTAATATAGATTGTAAATAGTTGGGGTCCCAGCACTGACCCCTGCGGTACACCACTAGTTACTGATTGCCAATCCGAGAATGAACCATTTATCCGGACTCTCTGTTTTCTGTTTTCTAGCCAATCCTCTTTCCATTCTAATATATTACCCGTAATCCCGTGAACTTTTATCTTGTGCAGTAACCTTTTATGTGACCTTGTCAAATGCCTTCTGGAAATCCAAATACACCACATATACTGGTTCCCCTTTATCCACCCTGTTCATTACATCCTCAAAGAATTCCAGCAAATTTGTCAAACATGACTTCCCCTTCATGAATCCATGCTGACTCTGCCTTACCGAATTTAGCTTTTCCAAATGTCCTGCTACTGCTTCTTTAATATTGGCCTTCTACATTTTCCAAACCACAGATGTTAGGCTAACTGGTCTATAGTTTCCTGCTTTTTGTCTGCCTCCTTTTTTAAATAGGGGCATTATATTTGCAGTTTTCCAATCTGCTGGGACCTCCCCAGAATCCAGGGAATTTTGGTAAATTGCAACCAATGCATCCACTATCCCTGCTGTTACTTCTCTTAAGACCCTAGGATGCAAGTCATCAGGTTCAGGGGATTTATCTGCCTTTAGTCCCATTATCTTACTGAGTATCACCTCCTTAGTGATTGTGATTGTGTTAAGTTCCTCGCCTGCTATAGCCCCTTGACTATCCACTGTTGGAATATTGTTAGTGTCCTCTACCGTAAAGAGTGATACAAAATATTTGTTCAAAGTTTCTGCCATCTCCATGTTCCCGATTACGAATTCCCCGGTCTCGTCCGCTAAGGAACCAACATTTATTTTTGCCACTCTTTTCATTTTTATATACCTGTAGATACTCTTGCTATCTGTTTTTATATTTTGTGCGAGTTTATTTTCATAGTCTATCTTCCTTTTCTTAATGATTTTTTTAGTCATTCTTTGCTGGCTTTTAAACACCTCCCAATCTTCTGTCCTCCCATTAGTTTTGGCCACATTGTATACCCTTGTTTTTAATTGGACACCGCCCTTTATTTCTTTAGTTAGCCACGGATGGATCTCTTTTCTCTTACACCCTTTCCTCCTCACTGGAATATATTTTTCTTAAGAGTTGTGAAATATCTCCTTAAATGTACACCACTGTTCATTAACTGTCGTACACTTTAATATATTTCCTATTCCAGTTTAGCCAACTCTGCCCTCATACCTTCATAGTCTCCTTTATTAAAACTTAGTACGCTGATTAGAGATCCAACTTTTTCACCCTCCATCTGAATTTGAAATTCAATCATGCTATGATCACTCATTCCAAGGGAATCCTTTACTAGGAGATTGTTTATTAATCCTATCTCATTTCACAGGACCAGATCTAAGATAGCCTGCCCCCAGTTGGTTCCGTTACATACTGCTCAAGGAACCCATCCCTTATGCACTCGATGAACTCTTCCTCAAGGCTGCCCTGACCAATTTGATTTGTCCAATCAATACGGAGGTTAAAATCACCCATGATTATTGCAGTTCCCTTTTTACAAGCCTCTACTATTTCCTGGTTTATGCTCCAACCAACTATTAGGGGGCCTACAGACTACGCCCACCAGTGACTTTTTCCCCTTATTATTCCTTATCTCCACCCAAACTGTTTCAACATCCTGATCATTTGAGCCAATATTGTTTCTTACTATTGCAGTGATTCTATCCTTTATCAACAGAGCTACCCCACCTCCTTTTCCTTTCTGTCTGTCCTTCCGGATTGTCAAATACCCCTGAATATTTAGTTCCCAGTCCTGGTTTGCAGGTGCAGCAGGTAATCAGGAAGGCGAATGGAATGTTGGCCTTCATTGCGAGAGGGATGGAGTACAAAAGCAGGGAGGTCCTGCTGCAACTGTATAGTGTATTAGTGAGGCCGCACCTGGAGTACTGCATGCAGTTTTGGTCACCTTACTTAAGGAAGGATATACTAGCTTTGGAGGGGGTACAGAGACGATTCACTAGGCTGATTCCGGAGATTAGAGGGTTACCTTATGATGATAGATTGAGCAGACTGGGTCTTTACTCATTGGAGTTCAGAAGGATGAGGGGGGATCTTATAGAAACATTTATAATAATGAAAGGGATAGACAAGATAGAGGCAGAGAGGTTATTTCCACTGGTCGGGGAGACTAGAACTAGGGGGCACAGCCTCAAAATACGGGGGAGCCAATTTAAAACCGTGTTGAGAAGGAATTTCTTATCCCAGAGGGTTGTGAATCTGTGGAATTCTCTGCCCAAGGAAGCAGTTGAGGCTAGCTCATTGAATGTATTCAAGTCACAGATAGATAGATTTTTAACCAATAAGGGAATTAAGGGTTATGGGGAGCGGGCGGGTAAGTGGAGCTGAGTCCACGGCCAGATCAGCCATGATCTTGTTGAATGGCGGAGCAGGCTCGAGGGGCTAGATGGCATACTCCTGTTCCTAATTCTTATGTTCTTATGGTCACCTTGCAACCACATCTCTATAATGGCTAGCAGATGGTTATGTGAAATAAAAAACATTTAATGAGAACATTTGTATAAAATCATAATTACAATTGTAAAAAACACCCCACCCCACCTCACAACAAATTTATAACATTTAGATCATTCATTAAATGTGTAACATTTCCAACAACACAGAACACCCTCCCCCCTTACCTCCCAACAAAATAGCAACAACAATATAAAAATACTGTGACCAAGACAACACCTGCGGCCATGCACCTCACTTTCCTTTCTCCCCTCGCTTCTCCTCCCCAGCTCTACCCCTTCCCCTCCTGACTCCAAGCCGCTTGGCCAAGGAGCTCCTCAGGCGCTGCTTCATTGGGGGTATGACGGCAGAACCGCTGATTGGACGGATACGGGAGAGGATGGTCCCGAGGTAGGAACGTGCTCCGAGCCAGAAGCAAGATCTTCTTCCTGGCTCTCAGGTGTCGTTGGCAATGGGGGGGTGTGGCACCTCGGGGCCCAGTGCTGCGCTCTGGGACCACACGGAGGCCTCTGCCACCAGTGTTCTTGGCTATCGCCTCCAGGGCCTCCGCCCTCCGCGGCACGTACTCGCTCATGGTGGCGGATATGCTGGCCATCTGTTGGGATATGTCCCCCATTTTCTGTAGGATCTGCTGACCTATGTCAACACTCCTCCTGGACAAGTGTACCTTGTCCCCGCTCAGATCTGCCGCTCGTGGAGCAGACCTGCTGCGTCGAAGCAACCTCCGGCTTGGTCGGCGCCGGACTGAAGATACCTCGGGTGCCCTGCGGCAAGGTGCTTGGGCCCGGTACCCCCACGGTGGAGGAGCGAATGGCCGCAGGAGCACTAGATGTCATGAGTGTTGACTGCATTATGGAGTTTGGCGATGCAGGCTCCTCGAAGTCCGCACTTTCATCCATGGAGAAGGCACCCTGCAGCTCCACAGGCGAGAACCGGAGCTCCTGAGCACCAGATGCACGATCGTCCGGCGACTCCTGCCCACATCCCCAGCTACCGGGCTCAATGGTGTCGCATGGGGCCGAACTGCTGGCTGAGCTACAAAACATAAATGAGGTTATTAGAGGAGAAGGGGGTGCTAGGGTCACAAGATGATTCCAATGCTACACACAGCATCTGCATGGCAAAAGTACCACTGCTATCAAAATCATCACAGAAATCACATTTCATGACCATCACCAAATTCTGCATTGCAATGATTCTCATGATGCCATCATTATTTCGAGAACACTTTTATCAATCATCTATCATTGGTTGGATATGAGTGGGTGTGGCATCTATTGACTTTACATCTTGCTATCATCATCATCATAGGCAGTCCCTCGAAGTGAGGATGTCTTGCTTTCACGCCGAAAAGGGATGAGTTCACAGGTGTTTCAATGAACGACCTGATATTCCAGATCCCGAACTACATATTAAAGGGTGGAAGATGCCTGTGCATGGATTTTTTTTAACGTGTGGTGACCGTTGCACACCAGCCACATGGGCTTGACAGAGCTAGGTCTTGGTCCAGGGGCAAGACGACTGGAAACCAGCTCTGCTGCACGGACCTAGTGCGCACATATATTGCAGTGCTGCCCCTGGCCTTGCCTCTTCTGGGCCCTGAACTCTGGCCTCTCCTGGGCCCTAATCACATCCCTCTATGAACTCTTGCCGCTTCTTCGCCCCAACCTCGGTATACCCTCATGCCATAACCCAATGAGTCACTGAACCGCATCTCGACTTCAGACGGATACTGCAATCAGCAGATACGTAAATGGAATTAAAAAAAGAGCCACATGTTCCCACGGGGATACACGGTTGAACGAGATCAGTGGGATCACGCAATAGTGTATACTTTACTCATGTGGCATCACATCAGGTTCTGCAGCTGCATGCGTGGCCGACCGGGGGTGACTCCCCACTAGTGCCAGCACCCGCTCCTCGATATTGGTGAAGTCGCTGATGACTGGTGGCCCGCCACCCGTTCGCCTGCGCTCGGCCCTATTCTTCGAAAGCTTCTTCTGTAACTCGTAACACCAGCACGACATGGCATGAGATCATTGTGTGAGATCGTTGCTAGGTACTGTCACAGAGACTGATACAACACATAACCGACAGATGTAACCATGATTATTATGATCATTATCATTCTTTACCTAAAGACGTACACCGTAAATGCAGGTTTTGAGTAAAACACTCCCGGTATAAGTGCAAGACATCACATCTGATTTTAATCAATCATTACACTTACAATTCAAATTATATAAATATATAAGTACATGTAAATAAGTGTAATACTTACTCTAGCGGATCTGACAAGGTCGTTCCAGTGCTTGCGGCACTGTTTGCCCTCACGCACCTCGTTGGTCGTTGACGAGACCACCTCGGCTATATCGGCCTATATCTGCCGGTAGACCTTTGGGGTGGGCTTCCCATGCTCACCCTGGGTCAATTGACCCCAGCGTGACTCAACCTCCTGCAGGAGGAAGACATTTGCCTCGTCCGAGAATCTCCTCGCTCGTTTGCGTACTCCCAATTGTTCCTCTCCCACCTCACTGCTTTTGCCAGCGTCCTCAGTCTCCACAGCGTGCTGTGTCACCTCCTCCGTCCCTTTCATTTAAATTTTTTTTTTTCACCAAAAACTCCGTAAGAACAAAATTCTTTGTGCTCACAAGTCTTTTTGCTGCTGGTGAATCTCTGTCGTTCCTCCCACAACAGCCAAACAAGCACACAACACAGCCACATACGCTTTTAGTTCCTTTCTGCTCCCCCTCTCTTTCTCTCCTCTTCTGTGCATGTATTGATGACCCCTGACCTCCTGAAACATGGGAAACGACCGTTGCCATAGCATTGCTGTGGACGCCGACACTTTACGGTAGAAGATCAAAAAATTTAACGCAAACGTCCATTTCATATCGCTCGTGGTAACACCCATTTTATAAAATGGAAAATTGGGGTTTTGAAAATGGGTGATAATCCGGCATTCTCAAAACCCATATTTACCGCCAACGCTGGAAATAACGCCAATTTTTGGGCAATCTGCACAAAAGTGGAAAGTCTAGCTCCTGGGATGCTGCAGGCAAAGCCAAAGAATGGGGTCTCAATCTTGTGTGGAGGGAGTCACAACTGTTAATATTAAGAAGACAAGCTTGATTGATGCAATGAAGCTTTTCCATGGGCTTTATTCTACATTTAACAACATAAGAAATAGGAGCAGGAGTAGTCTATATGGCCCTTCGAGCGTGCACCACCATTCAATAAGATCATGACTGATCTCCTACCTCAACTCCACTTTCCTGCCCTATCCCCATATCTCTTGATTCCTTTAACATCTAAACATCTATTGATCTTTGTCTTGAATATTCTCAACGACTGAGCATCCAAAGCCTTCTAGGGTAGAGAATTCTAAAGATTCACAACCTTTGAGTGAAGAAATTCCTCATCATCTCAGTCGTAAATGTTCAACCCCTGATTCCGAGATTGTATTTCCTAGTTTTAGACTCCTCAGCCAGGGGAAACACCTTCCTAGCACCTACCCTGTCAAGTGCCTTAAGAATTGTATGTTTCAACGAGATCACCTCTCGTTCTTCTAAACTCTAGGGAATATAGACCTCGTCTACTGAACCACTCCTTATAGGACAATCCCCTCATCCTAGGATCAGTTCAGAGAACTTTTTTTGCATTCCCTCTAAGGCAAGTATATCCTTCTTGGGTAAGGAGACCAAAATTGTACACAGTACTCCAGGTGTGGTCTCACCAAGGCCCTATACAATTGCACTAAGACTTCTCGGGGCCGAAATTGCCCCTTTCCTTGAGGCCTCTTAACACCAGAAAGCAGCAGCCACACTGCGGAGTGCAATGGCCGCCGACTTTTCTTGTAATCGCCGCCATTATCAAAATCCCGCTCCCGTGTTATCCCAGCGGTGACCCGCTCAACCCCCACCCCCGCCATTGCTCTGCTGCTGTCGATCCGTGCTATATGCATCATCACAGTATCACAGTGCGCACTGCCGACCTAACCCCCCACCGCCGCAACGGCGAAATTCTGCCATGAAAATCTTCGGCTTGCCCAGCGCTATCAAAACAAGCTTTTTCGCGACAGTCCAGTGAGGCCGAGGTCTTCTGTAATGGCGGTGCCGCTCCCCTTAAAAGGGAGGACCTACTGCTGGTGCTGCCAAATTTATTTTTGTCGCCGACTACCAGGTCGGCCCAACAATTATGCCCCCAGGTTCGGCTGGGCCGCCAACAGGCAGCCTGGCACGGCCTCTTGGGTGCCAGGCCGCTGACCTGGCTAAAACCCTCCCTGGTGGCTCAGTGGACTGAAGTTTAAAGATTGTGCATGCTCTCCCCTTTAATTGAAGGGGAGAGCCGTGACGCGGTGCTGTGATGACATCATTGCGGCGGCCACTCCGCACCGCTCCCAACCTCCGCCCCTCCAGTGGTGTCACCGCCGCATATCCACCACCATTAAGAGCGGCTTCTGGATCCAAGTGAAAAAAAAACAATGCTCAAGAAGCCATGTCAACCACTGTGGTGGTACAAACCATAGAAATGGGCTGCATTCGCCCCGTTTTGGGCGGGGGACAATTTCGGCCCCTTTATTCTTTATTCCAATCCCTTCATAATAAAGACTAACATACTATTTGCTTTCCTAATTCCTTGCTGTACCTGTATGTTAACTTTCAGTGATTCATGCACAAGGACACCCAGGTCCCTCTGAACACCAACATTTCCCAATCTCTCACTTTAAAAAAAAAAAATTCTGCTTTTCTATTTTTCCTGCCAAAGTGGATAACTTCACATTTCTCCATGTTATATTCCATCTGCCACATTCTTTCCCACTCAACTAACTTGTCTATATCCCCTTGCAGCCTCTTTGCGTCCTCCTCACAGCTTACTTTCCCACCTAGCTTTGTATGCTCAGCAAACTTGGATACATTACACTTGGTCCCCTTATCTACATCATTGATACAGGTTGTAAATAGCTGAGGCCCAAGCACTGATCCTTGTGGTACCCCACTAGTTATAGCCTGCCAGCCCCAAAATGACCTGTTTATTCCTACTCTTTGTTTTCTGTCTGTTAACCAATCCTCAATCCTTGCTAATATATTACCCCCAATCCCACGAGCCCTAATTGTGCGTATTAACCTCTTGTGCGGCACCTTATTGAATGCTTTTTGAAAATCCAAATACGCTACATCCACTGGTTCCCCCCTTATCTACCCTGCTAGTTACAACCTCAAAAAATAAAGGGGCTGTGTTTTCCAGACATTAAGGAGTTTGTAGCCTATTCCAAGTGTAGTTCATGAAAAGAGTGATCAAAACAGGAATCGACTTCTGGTTAGGGTATCGGAAGCAAAAAGCATGGACATCATTCAAGAGACAGATAGCTGCTGTGGTCAGCACTCTAGGTTTTTCTAGATGGACAAACTAAGGTGGGCCGAATGGCTTCTTCATCGGTATTTATCTTACAACCTTAAAACACGAGTTATCTTTATTTGGGGTCAGTAATATATTGGGAATGTTTACTGTGTTTTGTGTCCCGATTTTTTCCCCGCAGGGCGCCTCTGAAAGCGCTCTGAAGCCGACTCTGTAACAATGGATTTTCAGTTGCTCACCCGGCCTAGCACCCTAAGAGAGGTGTGGAATGCCTCCCTTAACGCTCCGCTCCACACTCAGGGCCCAGTTGCTGAATTTTGTGGACGCCGACGCAAACTATTTCCCGGCGCAAAATGTACCGCCCTGCCGCCATTAGCGCCTGAAAATGCCTCCAACCAAAAATCCAGCCGTACATTTTTGGTACATGTGCTCAGATGGTCCAGCCCTTCGCCCTTTCGCTGTTTGCTGAATTTGTGCAGCTAATTGAAAATACTTTGGAGGACCTGGACAAGTGCCCTGCTGTTAACCCATCTGCATCAACCCATTCCAATGCTCTGAGAAACTGCCACAAACTCGGTTCTGTTCAAGCTTTCTGGTCATGCGATTGACTGGTTTAATTGTAAGACACACTATCTACTGACTTCATGGTTAACAAAATAATTGTGGTGCATTTACAACCATGGGTCATTGGGAACCATTGTTATACATTGGAATTCAGGATTGGTTGCAAGCTCTGATTAGCCTCTGTTTAGTTCCTCCGATGGCTGAGTGGGTGAATGCACCATGTGGTACAGTAGGATGTCATACAGATCAAATGGTGCTAAGTTCAGTGATCTCAGTTGGGGTGCCACAGTTGGTCTCCATGCCAACCTGCTCAAAACGTTGTTATTGCAGGCCTCAAACACCATCTGAATCCATGAACGAGATTACTGCTGTCCAAAACACTCCTAGGCGTCCCATGAAGCCCTCAAAGGAGGTTGGGAAATCAGCCAGGATTCCCACCTGTGACTGTTACCCAGTGGCCTTTGCTGGGAAGTTCACAAGTCCTAAGCATCAGGTGAGGACGAGATAGGGCTCAGTTGTGACCTCTTTCATATCTGAATATTGCTGTCCCTGTTCAAGGAGGAGAGGTGTTGGAGAGCGAGTGACACACTTGGAACTTTATCCAGGCACAAGGGAAGAAGTGAGGCAGATTTTGACTTTGGGTGATTGTGTAAAACGGGTGATAGTGAGATGGCAGCCCGGTTGACATCTATCCCCATTTTTACTTCCGTTGACTTCAATGTAAATAAAAATCGGGAGAGATGTAAAATGGGCTGCCAACTAAATAGCACAGAACTCCAAAGATTCACCACCCCCTGTTTTGAAAATAAGAAATTAATCACATTAAGGAATCATAACTGTAAAAATACAATATGATTCCAAGGCTAAATTGTATGTTATTAAAATAAAATGTAAATAAATAGATGATTGCCAAAGGGTTAAGTAACTTTCTGGTTTTTGTAATTCTGTTTTTCGCTCATTCACTATGAACAAAAGCAATTTATTTCTTATGATTCACACAGTACCAGCAATGAAGTTTGTCACATTCAGTTATACTACTCATGTGCGATCATGTTTACTCTTTATTTAATTACTTTTTCCATCTGTAAATCTATTTAGGATCATTATGCGAGAATTACTTTTGCTCTGACCATCAATTTAAAACGATTTGAATACTGGGAACAAAGATCAGCCTGTCTGGACCTGCTAATGTGACTCACAGAATGCAGGCTACGGCCCACAGCTCACTGATAAAGCCTTTTTATTACCACTGTCACTAATATTTGGTTCAATGCACAAATCTCCAAAACATTGTGCTGCACAATCATGACCTCCGAATGGGGACATGTGTTAGACGGTTCAGGAGGAATCATGAATCAAGCGACACACAGAAAGAAAGTGAAATCCTCAGGAGGAAAAATAAAACAAAGTTCTATCAACCAACGATAGGTGACATCATAAGGTCAGCTGCCTGAGCTTTGTTGTCAGCATTTCAAGTTCGTAAACGAGTTTCTGGAGCAAGACTAATGAATGTGTAATAGTTCCAAGAATAGCAAGAGTGTGCACGGCGGACGAATCCAATTGCCCGACGCCCACTTTTCAGGCGTAAACCAAGAGGCCAGAGATCTACCATGGGCATGAGGTGGGCGTGGGATTGACCTGTGCCAGGGGTGCGCCATATTGGGTCGGGAGCCCTGTAATCATCCAGGACATCCACCAGAAACACACACAGAGCCCATTGTATCATGTAATAAGGGTCCTACGGAGGTTGTTTCATGATGCTAACAGTTGGGATGGAACCTGCAAGAGCACTATTTAAAGGGACCGTCACCTAATGTTCAAGTAAGTCACTGGTTTGTCCTGTTATGCTGCTGGTGGACTTCTGCGCCCTCATTTGGCAATTGTTTCATTGGAGAACTGACCCTCTGTATTCCGACAACCACTTTTTGAAGGCGCAGGAGTGGTCGTTTGCCTGGCAACTAATTATTTGCCTCATGGGTTCTCTGTTGGGTCTGCCTTTGAGGCTGGAGAGGGAGGGGGTGCAGCAGCAGCAAAAATGACAACTGTGACTATATCCTATGTAATCCTATGTAGAGAAGGGCATGAGGGAGAAGGGCACTGAGGAGGAGGTCTTACCCAGCCCGGTGACAGGCTTCAGGTGACAGCTCTACTTTCTGAACCTGATGGGAGGATCAGTGTGTGAAGCTCCTGTTTCACCAGGGAGGCTGTCACTGAGCTGTGTTACCTGTTGTAGCCCCAACTGGAGCCCCTAACCAGGGAATAGGCAGCACTGCCTGTGGCTGTCAAGGTGAGCATGGCTCTTAACTTCTATGCCATAAGCTCCTTTAAGGTTGCATCAGGTAACAACAATTCAAAATAGATCCCTTCTATGATGGTGGACAATAGAGATTGCATTTCTCGACCTCTGGATGTCCCAAAGCACTTTACAGTAGGTGAATTACTTTTGAAGAGTAGTCACTTCTGTAATGTAGGAAACGCAGCAGCCAATTTACGCACAGCAAGCTCCCACAAAGAGCAATGTGATAATGACCAAATGAATCTGTTTTATAATTATGTTGATTGAAATAATGCCAAGAGATCTTTTATGGCCATCTGGGAGTGGATGGGGCCTCGATTTAACGTCTCATCCGAAAAACGGCACCTCCAACAGTGCAGCACTGCCACAGTACTGCGCTGGAGTGTCAGCCTAGATTCAATGTAAGAATACATAGTCACAAAATCTAGCCAATAATGAGGGAGAAAATCACATTCCCAACTTAAATGAGTGCCACTCTGCAAGGATTCCTAAAATGGGTTACACTTTTCTTCTTGATATTTGAAACACATGTACTTGTTGTAGCTCCCCTGATTACTAAGCGGGTAAATGCACTGTGTGCTGTGGTACAAAACCACATAGGCTAGAAGATCCTAACCAGGGCCAGCTGGACACTACAGTCAGCCTTAGCATTCCGGACAAGAAAGAGGAAGGAACAGGATTTCTGCATCTAATTGCCATTCAGTGATCTCTGATTCAAACTGCATGTGTGGGGGACAGGATTGTGCTTCATTGTCTTGCCCTCTATAATCCAGGGCGCCGCCTTGGACAATGTGGACCATTTTCCATACCTCGGGAGCCGACTATCAGCAAGGGCAGACATCGATAACGAGGACCAACATCGCCTCCAGTGTGCCAGCGCAGCCTTCGGTCGCCTGAGGAAGAAAGTGTTTGAAGACCAAGACCTCAAATCTGGCACAAAGCTTATGGTCTAGAGGGCTGTAGTGATACCCGCCCTCCTGTATGGCTCAGAGACATGGACCATATACAGTAGTCACCTCAAAGCGCTGGAGAAATACCACCAACGCTGCCTCTGCAAGATCCTGCAAATCCACTGGGAGGATAGATGCACCAACGTCAGTGTTCTCACTCAGGCCAACATCCCCAACATCGAAGCACTGACCACGCTCGACCAGTTCCGTTGGACGGGCCACATCGTCCGCATGCCTGACACAAGACTCCCAAAGCAAGCGCTCTACTCGGAGCTTCTACACGGCAGGTGAGCCCCAGGTGGGCAGAGGAAACGTTTCAAGGACACCCTCAAAGCTTCCTTGATAAAGTGCAACATCCCCACCGGTACCTGGGAATCCCTGGCCCAAGACCGCCCAAAATGGAGGAAGAGCATCCGGGAGGGCGCTGAACACCTCAAGTCTCATCGCCGAGAGCATGCAGAAATCAAGCGTAGACAGCGGAAGGAGCGTGTGTCAAACCAGCCTCCCCATCCATCCTTTCCTTCAACCACTGTCTGCCCCACCTGTGACAATGACTGTAATTCCTGCATTGGACTGTACAGGGACCTGAGAACTCACTTTTAGAATGGGAGCATGTCTTCCTTGATTCCGAGGGACTGCCTATGATGATGCCAGCCTCCACTGCTTAGGCTAGCACATGAATAGCAGTTCTGAGGTGCTGGAATTTTGCATAAAACCATACTACATCAGAAGAGAGAAAAATGTTGCCGGGGTGGGTGGTGGGTAGATAACAATGCACTTGTAGGGAGTAATTTTGACTTTTGAAATGAAAATCGACATTTGTAACATCAATTCAAAATAGATCCCTTCTATGATGGTGGATAATAGAGATTGCATTTCTCGACCCCTGGATGTGCCAAAGTACTTTACAGCCAATGAAGTACTTTTGAAGAGTAGTCACTGTTGTAATGTAGGAAATGCAGCAGCCAATTTGCGCACAGCAAGCTCCCACAAGTTTAATGGGCAGCTGATTTATATCTAAGTCAAACATAGCCCAATTATTTCTTTACTAATTATTGCACATTCTCACCATTTTACTAGATTGGTGAGAATGTGGAACTGACTATCCCATGGACTGGTTGAGGCGAATAGCATAGATACATTTAAGGGAAAGCTAGATAAGTACATGAAGGAACAGAAGGATATGTTGATAGTGTGAGATGGAGGAACGTGCGGAGCGTAGACTTGATGGGCCGAATGGCCTGTTTCAATGCTGTGATTTCTGTGTAATTCTCTGTGATTGATCATTCACAGTAGTTGTATCTCAAGAATACAACCCTAATGAACAGGAAATTAGCAACCTTTTTCATAGAAAGAATTAAATCTGTCAACAAACTGGATTTTTTAAAGATGAGCATATTTGAAATATCTGAGCAATCTATAGGCCAATACCCCACCAGGAAAATGCACCTTGTCCTCCTCGGTAAACTGATCCACTGCATTTGGCCTTGTGTGTAAAGATTGCTTCTGAGGAGCATGACCTAACTCCTGCTTTTGTCTCCAATAACAGGTGCATCTGCTCCTAATTCCTAACACCTGTGAAGTTAATCAGCGCATTTTACACTTCACGATCGGAGCAAATGTCTGTCAGGGTATTCAGTTTTTTTTCCTCCAAAAAGTCAATAAACTCATAAACTTTCAGATGTAGCCATCAAAACTTCTGATCAAAGCTAGTTGTTTAAATTATGAGGACAATGCCCACAGACAGCTTAAATAATGGCTCATTCAGTCTTGCAGAATGTTTGTCCCAGAATAGGCTGTAGTGAGATGCAGGTGGACATTTAAACATTTAAACAAATATGGGAATTCATATCACAAGGTGCGATTGAGCAGCTCGTGGCGTACATGTGGCCGTCCTGCAACTGAAAATAATTTGAAATGGTTAATTTTTAAGCCGGTGCTAAAACACAGACAATCATCAGGCTACAACAGGAAAATCAGAAATGCAGTGATTTTACAAAATGGATCACAAGGCAGAAAAGTCTGCAGAACCAGGGAACATTTGTGAGTGGCAACATTTTCTGAATGACTTACAAGTACATTTTCTAAATTCGTGGCTCACAGTGTTGACCTCATTTGAAATAAATTTGCTGCATTGCATCCTCCAAGGCTATTATGTGAAATAAATTAGAACTGCCAGGTATTTATTTTAACAGCAATCGTACTGGTGCTAGTTATGTTGAGTTAAAGCCACAAATAATCTGTATTCGGGTCTTAGATGAATCTTGTGCAGGACTTGACTGATATTGTCACTGTGGGTTAATTAAGATTAGCAGAAACCTGCAAAACATTTACGGTCAAATTAATATAATTGTTGCAACAGTACTTGTTTGTCTATAGAATCAACACTGATGTCCTCCCTCCCTCTCTCCCTCCCCCCTCTCTCTCGCTGTTCCTCCTGCTCTCCCTCTCTCACTCTCCCTCACATTCTCCCCCTCCCACCCTCTCCATCCCTCCCTCTCTCTCCGTCTCTCTCTCTCTCTCTCTCTCACACTCCCTGTCGCTCCCACCTTGTTTCAGTATTAACTATTGCATTGCACAATCAAAAATCTCATATTTTGTAGGGGTATGAGATAAGAATCAATGAATGCACTGGAGCAAAGAAAGAAATAATTTTTCTGGTCACTCTGTGTAACAGCATCAGAAATACATTCAAGAATAATGTGTCCACCATGTGACTGTGCATAGCAACCAAAGCACTTCTTCCTTTAATACCAAACCCAATACCCGATTTTGTAACTGTTTCATTAAAAGGCTATTGATTTACCAGATGACTATTTGAGATCTGAAGTGAACTGAGCCTCTTAGTCTGATCATACTGCTGTCGAGGTTAAAAATAAACTGTAATATCTCTCCTTCATCCTGTAGTATGGACAACATAAACTGTGGGTACTCATATGGAAACAGAATAAAAACATAAGAACATAAGAAATAGAATCAGGAGTAGGTCATTCGGCCCTTCGAGCTGCTCCACCATTCAGTGAGACCATGGCTGATCTTCTACCTCCACTCCACTTGCCTGCACTATCCCCATATCCCTTGATTCCCTTAATATCCAAAAATCTATCGATTCACAACCCTTTGAATGAAGAAATTTCTTCTCATCTCAGTCCTAAATGCCCAACCACTTATTCTGAGACTGTAACCCCTGGTTCTAGATTCCCCAGCCAGGGGAAACATCCTCACTGCATCTACCCTGTCAAGCCCTGGATTAATTGTGAATGCTGCAATGAGATCATCTCTCATTATTCTAAATTCTAGAGAATATAGGCCCAGTCTACTCAATCTCTCCTCATAGGACAATTCCCACATCCCAGGAATCAGTCTGGTGAACCTTCGTTGCACTTCCTCAATGGCAAGTATATCCTTCCTTAGGTAAGTGGACCAAAACTGTACACAATACTCCAGGTGCGGTCTCAGCAAGGCCCTATATAATTGCAGTAAGACATCTTTACTCTTATACGATATGATGGTAAGTACTGCAGGGAATCGTATATGGCCAGGGTGATCTCCTGGACTAGTTTCGATCGCCTGGATGGGTTGGAGAGGAATTTTCCCAGATTTTTTTTCCCAATTGGCCAGGGTGTTTGTCTGGTTTTTGCCTCTCTCAGGAGATCACATGGCTCTGGTTGGGATGGAATGTAGTATGTTTCAGTGTAAGGGATGTCGCAGTTGTGTGGGGCGGACTGGTTGGACTGAGTGCTCTTTACCTTTCCACCATTGTTCATTGTTCATAGGTTTATATGCAACCTTCAGGGCTGCTGACCGAGAGCTGTGCAGCTCTTTGTCAGCCGGCGCGGACACGATGGGCCGAAATGGCCTCCTTCTGCACTGTAAATTTCTATGTTTCTATGCTTTCTATACTCAAATCCTCTTGTAATAAAGGCCAACATACCATTTGCTTTCTTAATTGCTTGCTGTACCTGCATGTTAACTTTCAGTGATTTGTGTACAAGGACACCCAGGTCCCTCTGAACACCAACATTTACCAATCTCTCACCATTTAAAAAATACTCTGCTTTTTATTTTTCTTCCAAAGTGAGTAACTTCACATTTCTCCACATTATATTCCATTTGCCATGTTCTTGCCCACTCACTTAGGCTGTCTCTATCCCGTTGAAGCCTCTTTGCGTCCTCCTTACAGCTTACATTCCCACCTAGTTTTGTATCATCAGCAAACTTGGATATATTACATTTGGTCCCCTCATCCAAATCATTGATATATATTGTGAATGGCTGGGGCCCAAGCACCGATCTTTGTGGTACCCCACTAGTTACAGCCTGCCAACCAGAAAATGACCTGTTTATTCCGACTCTCTGTTTTCTGTCCGTTAACCAATCCTCAATCAATGCTAGTATATTACCCCCAATCCCATGAGTCCTGATTTTGTTCAATAACCTCTTGTGTGGCACCTTATTGAATGCCTTCTGAAAATCTAAATACACCACATCGACTGGGCACCCCCTTATCTATTCTGCTAGCTACAACCTCATAAATCCTTATTGACCGTGCCCAAGCTTATTATTATTTTCTAAGTGCCCTGCTACCGCGTCCTTATCAATAGAATCATAGAATTAAATGAACCAATCTCAACTAGGGCCTAGATTGCTACATTTTCCCTTTCACTTCTGGGTTTCAATGCAGCCCAAAAAGTTAATAGTCTCCACTCTTTGACAGATGTAAGGAATTGGGAATGGAACAACAATATGCAAGCAAGAGCCAGATGCCTCCCCTTAGGAACTGCTTTCCTGTTGCCAACATTGCAATATAAATGCACCACGAGTCTTTGATGTTGTCCGGCCATGAATTGATTAAGATGTAAATTGCCAAGCCATTGTCTTCTATAGCTTTAATAATCGCTTGTGGAACGAGCTGTATTGTCAATGCGTACCCAGTTCTGACGTGTTTGAAGCTATCGAGGAGTGATGTAACATTTGACTGTGTAGTGCATGTCAACCCTCATCATATTTCCCAGCAAGGGATAACACAATGTATTAATGTACCTTTGTTCTAATTAGACCATGGCAGACATCCTGTCACCACATACTGTGATATACCAGCCAACCCAGGGAGGCTTAGAACAACATTTTGTCCTGCAGAGTATCAGATATGTGGAAAGTAGAGATGTGAATAGACTCCCTCAGAAGCAATTTCTATTTCACGTAATATTTTAAAGAAGAGCTATAGAATAGTTCCTAAAATGGGGCTGACGGTTGAGAGGATAATAATGTTCTTGCACTTGGCTGTCCTGCACTTTGGGATATCCTGAGGTCATGAAAGGCGCTATATAAATGCAAGTCTTTGTTTTTCTTTCATAAGTATTGGCAGAGAAGATCAAATAAGCTGCACAGCATTCTCAAGCTACTGTGACTGTGGAGATAACGGTGGGCTATATCTGGTTGTTGTTGAACATAGTGTATTATAATCTTACATTGCTATCTTGACGTCTTTGCTTAATTACTTTTAGGAGTCAATTCAGAATACCAAGGAAATGATCGTCTTGGAAGTTGCACCTGTACTTATTCACCTCTATCTGCAGAGTTAGTAAGCTGAGGGGAGTCCATGACGGTGTGCATCAGGAGGTCTATTGGAAGGAATAGGCTGAGTGAAACAAATGATTTGATCTCGTTTGACTTTTTTACGTTCTTTATAAATCAAGGCGCTGACTACTGTCCTAATGGTGAGATTGGGCAAGTTTGAAGAGTGTTATGTGATTGATATCCTAAGGGCACCACCCTCACGCAACATCTGCTGGGGCACAATATACACATAATGCGAGACTGTGATAGTCACAGAGAAGCAGAATTCACAGGTATGGTGGGTAAATCTTTTTGGATTTAATAGGTCAGAGCTGAGGGTAATATCCCATTAACGAACATTCCTATAACTGATGTGTGCTGCTTCCCAAGCCTATCACCTTATGCAACCATATCATCTTGACTGTTGCTTTTTTCCCGCTAATGATTAGTGTTGATGGCATGCTGTTAACCAGTATTTTGAAGGTGTTTGGTGGCATTGACAAATATTGAATAGTAGTGTAACAAAAGTGAAAAGCGAGGTGTTTCTCCTGATGAAATGAGATTTTCCTTTGGAATTAAGAGGGGGGGGGGCAAAATTGTGTGCCTTTGTGCCTCCTGTCAGGGCACTAATGGGGCGCAAACGGCTTTGTGACCGGGCGCGGCACTGACATCGACTCCCGCCATACTCGGCGGGGCTCTCGCGACAGTGCTACGGTGTTGCACCCTGATCTCCTTCGCCCGGAAATCGTAACGTCATCGCTGTGCGTATTGCCCTGGTAGCGCTGCGGACCTGAAATTGACCTCTGCCCCCTGCAGCAGGGCCGGGCGAAAAAACACCGGCAGCTACAGGAGGTGTGCATCGGGCGGCCGGCCACTTCAGGGGCGATGCTTAAAGGCAAGGTGGCAGAGATAAGTAAAAAAAAACGGACCTTTCTCCTTCTGTTTTTTTTGCCCGAGTTCCTGGTTGCGATCGATCAGGCCAGCACTATGCTTGAGTGCCGGGCTGGTCGCACGGGGCTGCAGCTGCCGTGGTGGTCTAGGTAGGTACTTTTTATTTTGCAGAGCCTGCAGCGATGTCCCTTCCCTTTAAGGGAGGAAAGGAGTCTTTGAACCCAGCAGCAGCGCTACTGAAGTCACGGCGCCCCCTGCTGCTGATCGCGCTCCAGGAAGGAAGTGGAGAGC
Source organism: Pristiophorus japonicus (assembly GCF_044704955.1). Lineage (NCBI taxonomy): Eukaryota > Metazoa > Chordata > Chondrichthyes > Pristiophoridae > Pristiophorus > Pristiophorus japonicus. Next base: position 39,270,756 of record NC_091979.1, on the reverse strand, counting down.
TTGATTTCGAGCTCCACTTCCTTCTTGTGGTACAAACGGCGAATGTTTTAAAAGTTTGAAATCATTAGCGCCTGGCGCTAACTTTTCAAACTTTTAACATTTAGCGCCCCAAGCGGGATGATAGTGAACTTCTCCAACATAGTCTAAACTAGTTAGGTGATACTCTGCATAAGTGGGATTCATCCAATAGTTGACTCAATGCTGTCATGTGTACTGAATGGAAAAATGTTGCTTTCTCAGTATTGTTTTGCTGTAATGAGCACAAAAGCAGGAATATAGAAATGTAATGGAGCAGAAAAGAAAGACTTGCATTTATATAGCACATTTCACAACCTTAGGACTTCCCAAATAGCTTTACAGCCAATTAAGTACTTTTGAGGTATGGTCACTGTTGTAATGTACGAAACTCTGCAGTCAATTTGCACGCAGCAAGATATCATAATCTGCAAAGTGATAATGACCAGATGATCTGTTTTAGTGATGTTGGTTGAGGGATAAATATTGGCCAGGACACCAGGGATAAGCTTATTCTCTCCGATGCCTGTATAGAATCATCAGCTGAGGTCCTGATGAATGCGAGTCTATCCGTAATTTGGCAGAAGTCGTCAATCTCACGCAGAATAAGTATAAAGATGGATTCCATGGGAAACATCATACCAGTTCAAGAAGGAGTGTTGGTTTGAGTAGAGATTATACAGCACGGTAGTCCCATACTATGCCAAGTCGTGTTAAAAATGATTGTGCTCAGTAATACAGCAGTAATACAGCACTTGCTTCATTGGCCCATGATTAAAGATTCTAATTCTGGCATTAGTTAACATTTGAATTTCCCGGCCTAACCGCAAGGGAGTAAAGCACTGAACAGTGGGTTTCATGGCATTGTCAGCATGCCTCCCAGCTGGGTAAACACAGAGCACCATTAGCATCAAGATCATGGGCAACTCACCATCTCAGCTCAAGGAGAAAAATCCATAAGCAGAAGAAACACTTGAGGTTGACACAAAAGAATAGCACGACGAACACATCTGTATGCAGCGGCTCTTGGAATTACTGTAAGGCCAAACATTACTCCGTTCATCTTCTGGTCAGTTGGTTAAAATATTTATCAACAGATAGGTGCGACCACCGAGTTTTTAATTAAAGTAATCAGCAAATAAACATCAATTGGAACACCTATTGTCAGCCTGGTTAGCAATGCTTAAATTAATTTAATTTATTCTTCGAGGGCAGAATATAAATTTCCTATTGTGAATGTGACAAATGAATAGGAACCTATTCAAAAATTTTATTGGGTATCATGCCAAATCTCTGTAATCAAAGTCTCTCGCGGAGACTGCGAGCCATTGAAAGATTTTCACACAGGCTGGCTCTGCATGCTTTTCTGTTGCCTGGGTTTGAAAGAATACATTGTGAGAACAAGGCATGTACCCATGCTTTGTTTAATTGTGGTCCTGGAGATATTTTGTGTTTAGATTTCAAAGAATGGACGACCCACGTTTATCCTTTTCTCAACCAAAAAAAGAAATATCGAATTCAGTTCCTCAAAATCATTTTTTGCTTTCATCCAAGGAATATATGTTGAGAGAGATTGTCAGTGGAGATCAAGGATATTTGCATTTCTTCCTAGACCTTTGCATAATCTAAAGCAAATGTGTAGTTTTAATATTGAGGTACGAAAGTATGTCACACTTTATGACCTGGTAATATTTGCCCTTCTAAAAGGTCGCTGTCAATTCTTTTAGACACCTGGAGACATTTTACCTGTACAAAGTGTTAAAATAATATATCGGGAAGTTATCATATGTGCTACAATTAATAAAATTGTTAAGCGATTGATAAGGAGCATGTTTACAATTTTGTTTTACATAGTCATGCCCAGTGTATCAAAATGGCTGGAGTAAAACCGAAACAATTATATTTAAGAAAAAAAAATGAATTATCATTGAGTCACATTCTGAATTTTGATCGTGGTCCAGGGTCTTCTCATAATAATTGAACCCAGAAATTTCTGTCAGCGCTAAGCCTGGCATAGGCAATAAATGAGCAATGGTGGTCAGTATTATCAGAATATTGTTACAGTGCTCGCTTACTGCCCATTACAATATGTTGTTTGAAGACAGCCCAAACATGTTCATGGCTGCACCCTCACCTCTGGACATCCCCAAGTATCCATCCTTGGTCCCCCTCTTCTTCCTCATGTACATGTTGTCGCTTGGTGACATCATCTCACATTTGGGGTCAGCTTCCACATCTGCGTTGATGACACCCAGCTCTACTGCCCCACCACCTCGTCTGACTCCTGCACCTGCTCTGTGCTGTCAGACTCCTTATCTGACATCCAGTTTCCTCCAGCTTAATACCGGGAATACCAAAGCTATTGTCTTTGGCCCCGCCGCAAGTTCTATATCTTCGCCACCAACTCTATCCCCATCCTTGGCCACTGTCCCCGGCTGATTCAGAGTGTTTACAACCTCAGTGTCCTAAGCTCTCCATCACAATGAACCGCCTACTTATGGACAATAACATTGTCCACATCTGCCTCGACCTCAGCTCTTCTGTCGCTGTAAACCTCAACCATACTTTGTCACCTCCAGATTCAATTTATTCCAAAGCTCTCCTCAGATGCTTTATAAATGCAAGTTGTTGCTGTTTTTGTTGCACAGAATGATGTAAGCGAATTCCAGCTGCCCTGGAGGATCTCATAATTGCGTAATTGTAAAGCTATTATCTGTGCGACCTTTATTTGAAGGGGCAGGTAGAAGCTTAAAACTAATCCATGTAGCCAAGACTCATGACAGCGATCCAGCAATCACAGACAGAAACAAGAGTACAACAGAACTCAGACTATAACTAGAATGATTATCAAACATACCATTGGGATCTTGAAGTAGTGCTTTACATGTCTGGATCAATCAGAGCAAACAACCCCCCCCACCCTAGTGTTTCCAGAACAATTTTCTGCTGCAGTTTCTCTGACTTCCCTCCAAAAAGAGGCTTCAGCATGTGGAGCAGTGGCCAAGATACAAGAGTGAAAATGCCAAAGAAAATTAGCAGTGGTCGCAGCAAACCTTTGCACAGGCATTAATTCAAAAATGCCTTCTAAGTAGTGTCACAGTGACCTCATTTTTAAAGCAGCAAACTAAAAAAAATAGCTGCCCAAACAGCCTTGTCCCACACTCTCCTGCTCAGTTCTTCAATAATATCTATTGCCATCTTACACTGGGCTCCTGCTTTCTTTGGAAGCGACGACAAATAAATACTAAGCACTTTGTTCAGATCAAGTGCGCGGCGTTTATTTCCTCTATTATGTAGCGTGTGAATGTTGGCAGCCTGAGTTGGTACATTGCTGCCCCTTGGTCCTTGTGCTTTGTTTCCGGCGTGTGACACCTAACCGAGTGCTCTTTCCAAGGGATTACCTTGTGGGAGGCTCCCACTCAGATCCTGTTGGGATTGTGGTGTCCTTAGATGTCCTTGGGCTGTGCGTTGTGAGGGCTCTGGGAAGGTGCCATTTAAATGCCTGGGATGTAATAGTGGCTTTCTTCATTCTGTCGAAAGCACTTCACATCCAATCAATTACTTTGAAAGTGTAGTGGTGACACATGTTCACAGGATCACAAGATTGTTATGGCCGAAGCTCCTAAGCCAATCTATCTAGAAACAATTGAAATGTCTCCCCATTTCTGTAGTATATGCAAGCACTCTAATAACGACTCCACGAGGTAAGGGTATAGTACTTAAACTGTAGTGATCTTAGTCCGTTTATTGCAGCTCTTTGAGTCAGGACACCAAGAGGTGAGCTCCCTTTTATACTTGATTAGCTGCAGTGTGCAGGTGACCCTTAGGTCTCCACCAGTAGCACCCTCTGGTGGTACAGGTATAGTGTATACAGTGTGAAGGTACATTCAGTGGTCAGGTGTTACAGTACATACATTAACATACATACATAACAATTTCAGTATCCAATTGTTCATTAAAATATTCCAGGCTCTTCACCGCCATCACTCTTGCTAGAAATCTATTTCATACTTTACTGACTGTCTGTGTCCTCTTGTATTCTTACTTCTAATAAATATGTTGTTGTCATGACTTGCCAATTATTTTCCTAATCTCATATCAGCTAACCCACTTTAGGTGTCAGCTGTGGTTCAGTGGGTAGCACTCTCGCCTGAGTTTGAAGGTTGTGGGTTCAAATCTCACTCCAAAAGACTTAAGCATGAAATCTACACTCACACTCCAGTGCAGTACTCACTATCAGCAGAAACATACACATTTTTCAAATTGAAAAAACACACCAGTAATTCAAAGGTTTAGGTGCAAAACACAAAATTAAGTGGGAATAGACATCTTTTGTGGATATGGAATCCTGTGATCAGGCGGTCCTGAGGGAAACAGTAAGCGATTTTGTATTAAAGCAAAATATTGTGGATGCTGGAATCTGGAATAAAAACAGAAAATGCTGCAAATACTCAGCAGGTCAGGCAGCATCTGTGGAGAGGAAGCAGAGTTAACGTTTCGGGTCGATGACCCTTCGTCAGAACTGGAGAGTGTTCGGAAAGAACAGATTCTTAACAAGCACTGAAAGGGGGAGGGGAAGAAAGAACAAAAGGGAAGGTGTGTGATAGGTTGGAAGACCTTGTTTGAATTGAAATTTGTAAATGCTTCTGGCAATTGCAATGCTAAATCTGGCTCCCTGATGATGATACAAAACCAAAATGGTGGGTCAATAACCTAGGTCACTGAGCTGAAATGTTGGCCTTGATTTTCCAGGGGGGGTCAGTGGCCCAGATCGGTGACAGGTCAGGTGGGAAAGTGGTTTTATACCCCTGCGGGTAGGGACCCTGCTGTGAACCCGCCATCACTCGCCTTTCCCCAATGTTGGAACATAGAAACATAGAAACATAGAAAATAGGTGCAGGAGTAGGCCATTCGGCCCTTTGAGCCTGCACCACCATTCAATAAGATCATGGCTGATCATGGTTGGGTCTATCAATGCTGAGCAGACCCGACATGCACCGGCGGGAGACCCAATTCAGATCATTATGACCTTGTTTAGAGATGATTAAGAACATTTGCGCTTGATTTTACTTGCTCGCCCATGGAATCCTCGATGCTCGGGGATCACGTCTGTGAAGCTGAGGAGGGAGTTCAGTGGCCATTGAATCAGCTGTTGAATTGACAGCTTCAAATGTAAAGTAAAAGCTCCCATCTTACAGAGATATCTTTCCTCAGCCACAAACTTTCTCACTGCATTTCCACGACAGACCATGCTGCAAGTTTTTACACAAGTCTCCATCTAGTCTGACCTCATTACCTCTCTCACCATTGACAGATCGCTTCTGTCATCTCTACTTCACCTGTCACCTATTCCATCAGCATGATGCCGTTTATACTCTCTCACCTTGGTCCTCAGAATCCCACCACCATCAGCCCCAACACCAGCAGCACCAGGCACACCAGCAGCACCAACAACAACACCAACTTTCTCCACAATCACCTGATGCTGCACAGGAAACAGGGCCTCAGCACCCAACCACATTGCTGCCCGGGATGCCTGGAATGGCCGCATCATGGCCAGGTTTACTTCACTTGATACTGTACACCCTGGTTGCAACATGATGCGCCAGGTTGGCACCACCCCACACCAACACCATAAGGTGTTCCTATAATGCCCAAGCCATTCCTTTCACACTCATGACCATTGTGGGGGGTACCATTATGTCTCACCATTCACTGCAACTCACTAAACCACTTCCAAAGATGCACAAAAATCTGTCCAAGAACGCAAAGTGTTTAAAATAAAGGGTTCACTGATTGACACCACATTAACAGAAACTTTGCATGAACATGGCATAAGACATGCTTACTCTTGTGTGTTGTTAGTTGATATGATTGCACTAGAATGAGGGTGAGTGTGAGGGTTGGCCATTGAGATGGGGAAGTAATAATGTAGATAGAGCGAGAGGGATGGGTAGAGGTGCAAGGTAAGTTGGTGTGAGTAAGGATGTGCAGGAGTAGGGCAGGGAAGGCAGAGTGATGGGGATGTGATGAGTGGCACAGCAGGATGAGGTCGAGTATGGCTTTGCAAAAACATTTCGTGATCTACTGAGATCATTGAAATGTTTGCGGCACTAAACCTAGGTCCTCCTGACCACATCCCTGCTTGTGCCCTCCTCTGCAATGTGCAACCATGCTGTGTTGGTTTCCTGGGGAAGTCTCTTCCGCCCATGGGAAGGTAAGAGAACCTCCCTGCATGCTGTGACTCCCTGATGAGAGACCATCAGCGGCAGGTCGGGGCCATAAAAGAGATTGTAGACGGACGTGATCGGGGCCCAGGAGAGGTGCGAATTCGGGGCCAGAAGAGGCGAGGACCCATCGCCAGTCAGGTTCATTTGCATCCGGCACTGCTTGATTACAAATAAGAAGGTTGGACTGTGGTATAGTGTAAGCTGCGGCTCAGTGGGTAGCCTACTTGCCTCTGAGTCAGAAGGTTGTGGGTTCCAATCGCACTCCAGAAATTTGAGCACATAAATCTAGACTGACACTCCAGTGCAGTGCAGAGGGAGTGCTGCACTGTTGGAGGTGCTGTCTTTTGGATGAGACATTAAACCAAAGTCCTGTCTGCTCTCTCAAGTGGACATAAAAGATCCCATGGCAATATTTCGAAGAAGAGCAGCGGAGTTATCCTTGGTGTCCTGGCCAATATTTATCCCTCAATCAACATAAGAAAAACAGATTATCTAGTCATTATCACATTGCTGTTTATGGGAGCTTGCTATGTGCAAGTTGGCTGCCGTGTTTCCCACATTACAAGAGTACTACACTCCAAAAGTACTTCATTGGCTGTAAAGTGCTTTGAGATGTCCTGAGGTCATGAAAGGCGCTACATAAATCTATGTCTTTCTTTCTTTACATGATTAAAGTTGTCTTGTTTACAGTACTTGTGGTAGAAAAGGGTGAGGAAGGGCAACTTAAACTGCCTCTTCAGCATTCTTTAAAACTGTGAAATAAGGGAAACATGTGGCATATGTCTGCCTATGAAATAAACTGCAGACCTCACAGGCTGAGAATTAACTATTGTCAAAGTAGCTAGGTCTAACTCAGAAGTATGCTATGATGGAGCAGAAATAAAAACAGAAAGTGCTGGAAATCTCAGCGGGTCAGGCAGCATCTGTGGAGAGAAAAACAGAGTTAACGTTTCGGGTCGTTCACCTGTATCCGAAGTCTGTGGGGATTCAGAGATGCTGACAGTTGGGATTTTTGATCTAGCGCTTACATTGACATCTAGTGTGGCCTCAGGTCACTTGTGGCTGTGGTACCTGTGTCCACCTCTGGAGTTGAGGTTTATATTTTGGATGGGATATTGTTCTTTCCCTTGATCACAGTGCTTGTTGGAATCGAATGCAATGAGTCAGAACTCCTTCTGTCATAAAGAGCTTTCATCAAAATAGCAGGATGCTGGGAGAGATAGAACAAAGAAACGGCAATAGTTCTAGTGCGGAAGGTAGGCACGACTGGCAAAAAAAAGGCCTCTTTTGAAGGAGAATTGAAAAGCAGAAACTGTAAAGTCCTTACTCTACAGTATGAAACCACACGAGGCAGATTCTGGGGACAAGGTCACTCTGTGACCTTAACTCGTTATTCACAGGACCCCAAAGATGATGACCCTCCCTTTTTATACCTGTGTGATTAGGTAAGGAATATCTCCCACATTGTGATTACATACATGACATCACCTCTCCTCCCCGCAAAGTCTTGTTGGGATCATAAGTTTAGTCTTTCAGGTGGTCTACGCTCCCTCGTGGAGCGCCGCAGTTGGGGCTCTGGTTGTTGGACACTGACGTGAGTGTCTGTCACCTGTGGTGATTCCGGCCTGTCCGGGCTGACCGCAGGGACTGTGCATTCTTCTGATTGTTCTTGTTGCTCGTTCACTGGTGGTGTTGTGAGCTCCATCTCATGGTCTTCTTCAGGTTCCTCCGTGTCGATGCTGAACCTTTTTATTACTTGGTCCAGATGCTTACGGCATATCTGACCATTGTTGAGTTTTACCACGATGACCTTATTCCTCTCTTTGTCAATTACAGTGCCCTCAAGCCATTTGGGCCCATGATTGAGGACGAATACAGGATCATTTATTTCTATACATTTCCCCCTCGAATTACGGTCATGGTAATTGGTTTGTGACTTGCGCTTGCCCTCAACTATGTCGGTCAGGACTGGGTGAATGAGGGACAACCGAGCTTTGAGTGTCCATTTCATTAGTAGCTCTGCGGGCGGGACCCCGGTGAGCGAGTGCGGTCGGGATCTCTAGGCCAGCAGGAGACGCGATAGGCGGCATTGGAGGGAGGGTCCTTGAATCCTGAGCATACCTTGCTTAATGATTTGGACCGCATGTTCCGCCTGACCATTGGAGGCCGGTTTGAACGCCGCAGTACTGACGTGGTTGATGCCATTGCCCGACATAAACTCTCGGAATTCGTAGCTTGTGAAACACGGGCCATTATAACTAACCAGGATGTCCGGCAAGCCATGGGTTGCAAAGATCGCACGTAGGCTTTCCACGGTGGTGGATGATGTGCATGAATTCAGAATGATGCACTCAATCCATTTCGAATACGCAGCTACCACAATAAGGAACATCTTACCCATGAACGGGCCCGCGTAGTCAACATGAATGCGTGACCATGGCCTGGTGGGCCAGGGCCATGGGCTGAGCGGGGCCTCCCTGGGTTCATTACCCAGCTGGGCACACGTCGTGCACCTGCGAACACAGTGTTCCAGATTTGAATCAATTCCAGGCCACCAAATGTGTGACCGGGCAATGGCCTTCTTCAGCATAATGCCTGGGTGCTCGCTGTGGAGTTCCCTGATGAATGCCTCCCTGCCCTTCTGGGGCATAACTACCCGGCTGCCCCATAGTAGGCAGTCGGCTTGGATGGAGAGCTCATCCATCCGTCTGTGGAATGGTCTGACCTCCTCAGGGCATGCTCCGTGAGTGGGCGCCCAATCCCCAGTCAGGACACATTTCTTAATCAGGGATAGGAGGGGATCTCTGTTTGTCCAGATTTTGATCTGGTGGGCTGTGATGGAGTGCCTGCGCTGTCAAAGGCATCGACAGCCATGACCATCTCGGCGCTTTGCTCCGCTGCCCCCTCAGTGGAAGCCTGTTGAGTGCGTCAGCGCAATTTTCAGTGCCGGGCCGGTGCCGGATGGAGTAGTCATAAGCAGCCAGCGTGAGAACCCATCGCTGTATGCGAGCTGATGCGTTGGCATTGATAGCCTTGCTGCCTGACAACAAGGATGTTAATGGCTTGTGGTCCGTCTCTAATTCAACTTCCTACCAAAGAGGTATTGATGCATTTTTTTTACACCACAGACACATGCATGCGCTTCCTTCTCGACCATCCCATATCCCTGTTCTGCTTGAGAGAGCGAGCTGGAGGCATGAACCACAGGTTGTAGTTGACCATCAGCATTGTCCTGCTGCAACATGCACCCAACCCCATAGGACGATGCATCACATGTCAGAACCAATTTTTTACAGGGGTCGTACAGGGTCAACAACTTGTTTGAACAAAGTAGGTTTCACACCCAATCAAAAGCCCGTTCCTGACAATCTCCCCAAAACCAATAGCAACCCTTACGCAGGAGCATGTGTAGCAGCTCCAACAACGTGCTCAAGTTCGGCAGAAAGTTCCCAAAATAGTTCAACAGTCTCAGGAATGAACGCAACTCCGATATGCTGCAGGGCCTAGGTGCTCGTCGAATCGCCTCTGTATTGGATTCGGTGGGCCGAATCCCATCTGCAGCAACCCTCCTGCCCAGAAACTCAACCTCAGGAGCTAAAAACACACATTTAGACTTCTTGAGTTGCAGGCCTACCTGGTCCAGTCGGTGTAGCACCTCCTCCAGGTTGTGGAGGTGCTCCTCGGTGTCCTGATCCATAATGAGAATGTCATCCTGGAATACGATCGTTCCAGGAATGGATTTAAGCAGGCTTTCCATGTTTTGTTGAAAAATCGCGGCCGCTGATCGAATGCCAAACGGGCACCTGTTATAAACGAACAGTCCCTTGTGCATGGTGATGGTGGTCAGTAGTTTAGATTCGTCGGCCAGTTCCTGGGTCATATAGGCCGAAGTGAGGTCCAACTTGGTGAACAGCTTGCCGCCTGCCAGCGTGGCGTAAAGGTCCTCCGCTCTCGGGAGCGGGTATTGGTCTTGTAAGGTCACCCGATTGATGGTGGCCTTGTTGTCGCCACAGATCCTGACAGAGCCATCCGCTTTTAGTATGGGAACGATGGGGCTCACCCAGTCACTGAATTAGACAGGCGAGAAGATGCCCTCTCTCAACAGCCGGTCCAGTTCGCTCTCGATCTTTTACCACATCACATACAGCACCGCTCTGGCTTTGTGGTGCACTGGCCTGGCGTCTGGGATGATGTGTATCACTACTTTAGTGCCTTTGAAAGCCCCGACGCTAGGTTGGAATAGTGAATCAAATTGTTGTAGGAGTTGTGAACACGAACTTCGCTCCACAGTTGACATTGCGTGAACATTCCCCCATTTCCAGTTCATCTCGGCTAACCAGCTCCTCCCCAACAGTGCGGGACCATTGCCCGGGACAATCCAAAGTGGTAGCCGATTCACTAACCCATTGTGTGTGACAGCCAACATTGCACTGCCTAGCACCAGAATTATTTCTTTCGTGTAAGTCCGTAATTGTGTGTCAACACGTGCTAATTTGGGTCTACTGGCTTTAAGTGGCCATAGCTTCTCAAATTGCTGAGCATCCATGAGTGACTGGCTGGCCCCAGTGTCCAGCTCCATGCGTACTGGGATACCGTTTAATAAAATCTTCATCATCATTGGTGGCGTTTTGGTGTATGAACTGTGAATATTCGCCACATGGATCCGCTGAACCTCGGCGTCCAACGAATTGCCCCAAAAGTCATCCTGCCTCAAAGAACCCTCTTCTGGTCCATCCACCTCATATATTAGTCTGGTTGCAGACTTCCTGCACATTCGAACTAAGTGGCCACTGAGATTGTCAGTTCCTGCAGACTAACTGTTGAAATCTGCAAGATCTAGCTGAGTGTTTTCCCCCACACCTCCAGCATGAGTTAAAGTTTCCATTGTTGGGAACAAAGGGACTATGGCCAGGCATTCTGCGCTGACTGTCCCTTTGACTGCTCTTAAGTACCCGATTAGTGTGTGTCAATGGCCCCATCCCGGGCTGCATTGTCCGTGAATGTCCGTTCAGCCTGCCATTGTCACTGTTGAAGTCCTACTCTGGGGTCTATTGCTGCCTGGGGAGTGTCAGACTGCCCCTGCCTCCCTGTGGGGCTCTGAGTTGCATTGATGATGTTGACTCCCTGATCCATCACCACGTTAGAGGCAGAATTGCGCGGGTATATTATTTTCGTCTCTTCCTCCCCCGCCATGAAAGTTTGAGCTATCAACGCCGCCGCTTCCAAGGTCAAATCCTTGGTCTCAATTAATTTGCTGAAAATTCCCGCATGACCGATGCCCTTGATAAGGAAGTCCCTTAGCATCACCCCCCCTGCTGGCGTCTGTGAACTTACAGAGGCTGGCCAAACGCCGGAGGTCCGCTACGAAGTCCGGTATGCTCTGTCCTTCACGACGTCGGTGGGTGTAGAATCTGTGTCATATGTATGCTACTCGCCGGTTTGAGGTGCCCCCCAATCAATTTGCTAAGTTCTTCAAAGGTTTTGTCCGCCGGCTTTTCGGGTGCTCGTAAGTCCTTCATGAGCGTGTAAGTCTTTGGTCCGCAGCTGGTCAAAAGGTGAGCCCTTTGCTTGTCGGCCGCTGCATCCCCCAGCCATTTTTTCGGAACGAAGCTTTGCTGAAGCCTCTCGACCAAATCATCTCAGTCTTCCCCAACACAGTACCGTTCCTCTGTGCTACCGGTGGCCATTCTCGTGGGTCATGAATTCCCGTTTCTCGTCGACAATGTGAAGTCCTTACTCTACAGTATGAAACCACACGAGGCACATTTTGGGGACCAGGTCACTCTGTGACCTTAACTCGTTATTCACAGGACTCCAAAGACGATGACCCTGCGTGGGACCTCCCTTTTTAAACCTGTGTGATCAGGTAAGGAGTGTCTCCCACAAGTTCACCCCTTGTGGTCAAGGTGTGCATCTAGGTTGAGTGTATACAGTAATACAGTGGTGTTACATTGTGGTTACATACAAGACAGTAACAAAAATAATTTGAAGCGGAAGAAACAAACCTTTGAGGCTCACATGCTGTTCATGGCATTGTACTGAGCCAAAAAACTGGTGGGAAATGTCATCACATCTGTAGATGTTGCTTCTGGTCTGAATTTATTAATGGAATCCATGTGCTGCTTCTTGCGAGTGTTAGTCTTATCTCCCCAGTGGGTGAAGAATTACAAGTTGGAGAAGAAGAATTATTAAAATGAGGGCGGATACAGATTCGAGGTGGCACGATATGCAACTGAGCAACACAACAACAACAGTAATTTGTATCTATATAGCACCTTTAATGTAATAAACCGTCCCAAAACACTTCATAGGAGTATTATAAGACCAAAAAATTGACACCGAGCTACATAACGAGAAATTAGGGCAGATGACCAAAAGCTTGGTCAAAGAGGTATGTTTTAAGGAACGTCTTAAAGGAGGAAAGAGGAGTAGCGAGGTGCAGAGGTTTAGACAGGGAATTTCAGAGCTTAGGGCTTAGGCAACAAAAGCCACGGCCACCAATGGTTCAATAGTTGAGCGATTATAATCAGGGATGCTCAAGAGGGCAGAATTAGAGGAGCGCAGATATCTCGGGGGGGGTTGTGAGACTGCAGGAGATTACAGAGATAGGGAGGGGCGAGAACATGGTAGGATTTGAAAACAAGGATGAAAATTTTAAAATCGAGGTCAGCAAACACAGGGGTGATGGGTGAACGGGACACACAATGCGAGTTAGGACACAGTCAGTCAAGTTCTGGATGACCTCAAGTTTACATTGGGTAGAATGTGGGAGGCCAGCCAGGAGTGCTTTGGAATAGTCAAGTCTCGAGGTAACAAAGGGATGGATGAGGGCTTCAACAGCAGATAAGCTGAGGCGAGGGTGAAGACCGACGATGTTACGGAGGTGGTCTTAGTTATGTCGGGGATATATGGTCGGAAGCTCATTTCAGGGTCAATTATGACACCAAGGTTGCGAACAGTGTGGTTCAGCCTCAAACAAATGTTAGGGAGAGGCATGGAGTCAGTGGGCGGAGACCAAAATAATAGCTTCGGTGTTCCCAATATTTTATTGGAGAACATATTTGCTCATGCAGAACTAGATGTCGGCCAAGCAATGGGAGGGGTCGAGAGAAGTGGTGGGGAGATAGAGCTGGGTGTTGTCAGCATACATGTGGAAACTGACATTGTGTTTTCAGATGATGCCAAGGGGCAGCATGTAGGTGAGAAATAGGAGGGGTCCAAGGATAAATCCTCGGGGGACACCAGAGGTAACGATACAGCAGCAGGAAAAGAAGCCAATGCAGGTGAATCTCTGGCTATGCTTAGACAGACAAGGATGGAACCAGGCGAGTGCTGTCCCACCCAGCTGCACGGCAGGTGGAGAGGTGTTGGAGAAAGATGGAATGCTCAACCATGTCAAATGCTGCAGACAAGTAGAGAAGGACGAGGAGGGATAGTTTATCTTTGTAACAGTCACAAAGGATGACAGGGGCAGAAACTTGATTGGAGGGATTCAAACATGCAGTTGCGGAAAAGATGGGCACGGATTTGGGAGGCGACAGCACGTTCAAGGACTTTGGAGAGGAAAGGGAGGTTGGAGATGACGTGGTAGTTTGAAAGGACGAAAGGTTCAGGGGTTGTTTTTTTGCAAAGAGGCGTGATGAAGGCAGATTTGAGGAAGAGATGGACAGTACCTGAGGAGAGAGAACCGCTAACAATGTCAGCTAACATGGGATCCAGAAAAGTAAATTGGGTGATCAGCAGTTTGATGGGAATAGGGTCAAGGGAGCAGGAAGTGGGTCTCACGGACAAGATAAGCACAGAGAGGTCATGAGGGGAGATCGGAGAGAAACTGGAGAAAGATGCAAGATCAGGGATAGAGCAGAGGGAACCTTAGAGAAAGTTTGGCCCAGTGGGCTAGTGGAAGGAAGGGAATTGTCGGAGGCAACTGAATGGATGGTCTCAATCTTAGAGGCAAAGAAGTCTATGAGTTTCTTACCCTTGTTGTCGGAGGTGAGGATGCAGGAGACAGGGGAGAGGAGTTTAAGAAAACGGTTAGCAGTGGAGAATAGAAGCTGGGGTTTATCTTTGCATTCCAGAATGATTCTGGCAATTTTGGCAGAGAAGGACCCAATAATGCTTTACGTGGTCCAGCTGGATCTGGATACAGATCCAATACAGGCCGTGAAGGTACCAAGTTCAAACCCTAATCTGTGCTGCGTTAACTGATCTCAACTGGAGAGCAGTTGTGGTGCTACTATTGGACTGAGCGCTCCTGGGCTTTGTAAGGGTTACACATTTCATGATCAAGGCACAGCAAGAGACCACGGACTAAAATGGTTTAAAAGAAAACCTGTGGGACTGTTGGGCAGGAGAAACAGCGCCAGCCTGGGGCAGGTGGTGACTCATAACTGGTTAATGCAATTTCTGCGGTCAGGAGCGAGACCGGATTTACATCGAGACAAAGGGTTTTGATACAATCAAGCAGAGAAGCCCATGGATTAATTGGCCGGAGGGGGAAAACTAGTTCCCTATGGAGACTACAAGTTTGCAAAGCAAGCAGCTGGAACTCAACATCTTCTCTAGCTCCACGAGCCTACAATCGACAACAGCAGCAACTGACTGGATGGGTGATTGTATGTCTTCGATCAATCTCTAAGAAGTCTTGTTCTGTAATTTTTAGTTGTTTTTTGTGTAATAAACTAACAGTTGGGTTGAAGCTTAAACTTTGCGTTATGTGGAGTCCTTCCTGTAATTCCTGAGATCGATGAATCAAAGTAGAGTGGAAAATGAACACCCTATAGCTTGGGGGGAGCAAATTTAGCCATCTTCCCACTCACATTTGGGCTACCCTGCCACTCCTGTTGGAGGTGTGCTTGTGTGCAATTTGGATGAGGAGAAGATTGAGGTCGCCGGGATGGCCCTCACACTTGAATAGCCTGCTCGCACTCACTGCCGAGAATCGCGCATGTAGCATGACCCGTTGGGCAACTGTGGCCTGTGGAGCTGTGTCACAGCAAGCGAGTCGATGCTTTTAGGGAAATGAGAAGGGTAAAAAAAAAAATTGCAATGTTTAAAAAAAATTGGCACCAATACTGGGAAGCACGGATATTGTAGGGGTAAGCAGGTTATTTGACTTAAAAAGTGATCACAGAGCTAGAGGATCTGAAGGGGAAAATTAGGAAGCTTTAAGAAAGATTAGAGATTAGAGGAATTTATTTTTTCCCCACATTGTAGTTGATATAAAAATAAGTTATATATTTATATATAACACCACATTGATTAACTTCTTTCTAAAGCAATCGAGCCAATATCTGGTTAAGAATAGGATTGGAGATTATAAGGATAAGTCTAAATATGGATGATCAAATGCTCTGTGGAAGATAGTTCCAACACTGTTAAGACCATGGGAATCTATCCATGCAATGTAAATAGCCAGGGCTGAATAATCACATAGATTGTAATCTTAAAATTTGGAGCTTTCACACAATTATCTTTTTTCTTTGGTTTTGTAGAGTATCAGAGTGTTATCTTCTTGGAAGTTATACCTGTGTATTCACCGCCCTCGGGAGATTAAATATGTTGGGCGGTGTCCAAAGCAGTGCACATTACACATGGTCTGTTGTAAGGCTCAGCTGAGCAGATGGCCTTCCCTCGTTCCATACTTTCCTTTGTTCTTAATATGAGGATTACTCATGCATCAGAGGTGACTGGTAATGATTCACTGAAGCGCTGCGCTTAGATCCAGAGGCATTTATACAGAGTCCAGTGTATCACAGAGAGAGACTTGTCTTTTCACACGAAGGGTGATTAAGCAGAAGAATACAAAAATATAACATGTCCTGATATCTCCTTATTTGGCTCAGACTCATTTTTTTTCACTGATAACTCTCTGTGAAGTGCATTCGGAGGTTTTTACTACATTAAAGGCTCTAAATAAATGCGTTGTTATTGAAGCATTTCATTATAAATGATGCTGAAAACAATGTGATATGTTATTACTCCCACTCCATGCAACAGTCAATGACAGGAAGCATGTCATGAGGTATAAAATGGCACATTATCAACACTGTCAATCCCAAAACATAAGTGTACGAAATTGCAACACAAAACTTTAAAATATTAGAGAAAAAAATGTAAAGTTTTCTTTCAAATAATTTTTTCTCTCTAATTTTCTCCAATGCCTTCCTGAAGGTGGTGGCTCATGATCCCATCAGCACCAGAAGACCCTCGCCCCTGCATGCGTTTGATGGATAGGGAGTTTCTGCAAATTGTGCAACCACAGAGGGCAAAGCCGGAGAGCCCAGTCCTGCCCTCACTCACGTCACACACACACATTCCGCAGCTGTGACTTGATGCTGATCAGGTGCACGGACTCTAGCTAGGAATCAGCTGTGGCTCAGTGGTAGTCTCTGAGTCAGAAGGTTGTGGGTTCACAGTTGCACTCGAGAGATGTGAGCATATGATCGAGGCTGACACTCCAATGTAGCCCTGAGGGGAAAGATATCCCACATTGGCCTAGAAATTTGTGTGCAGTGTACAACACCTTTGCCTGGATGGTGAGGGCTGATGCTCGTCTGATATTGGGCCTCATTTCAGTAGAGCCAGCCGGCTACGCCAGTGAATTGGGACTGGAGACCAGACCGCTGATGACATTGCAGCAGCCCCCAGGTAATGTGAGGGAGGGTGGGTGATCATTGGCAGGGTAGGGGACAGCGATTGCTGGCTGCACAACCATTGGCTGGGGTTTGGGCCGATTGGTACCCGGTGGGTTGGGGAAGTGGCCTGTGTTCTTTTAAGGTGGGGTCAGGAGGAGTCGGTACGGGGCGACGTCCTGCCAGTTAGCGTCTGTGTGGTGCTGTGCAAGTTCATCCCGTGGCGCGTGAAGCCCTGGGGCATTTGAAAATCAGGAAGCAGGCCCTGCAAGACATGCAGGACCCTGATTTAAATAAATGGGAACTGGCACAGCAGCAGTGAATTTTAAATTGAGCTCCCAATTGCAATGTGAGAGACGGATTTCAATATGTTAATTAAGAGCCCCACTTCTTCACAGCAAGATATTCAGACGCTCCGTTATCCACTGCCTTAAAAAAAGTCGGCAGAGTGTTGGGGACACCTTGCCCGTATTTAAGTCTTTAATCACCAGCCCCGCGACCCTCTCCCGCCTGTCGTGACGGGTTAATATTGAGGCCCATGTTTGTGTTATTGTTTAATGGTATAATGGAATCTTAACCTGCTGAAAAGCTGACAATCCATTTCAATATACAATTGAAATGTATGTGCAGTACGTTGAGGGTTATCGCCATAGGCAGTCCCTCGAAATTGAGGAAGACTCGCTTCCACTCTAACAGTGAGTTCTCAGGTGACTGTACAGTCCAATGCGGGAATTACAGTCTCTGTCACAGGTGGGACAGACAGTGATTGAAGAAAGGGGCGGTGGGGAGTCTCGTTTTCCGCACGCTCCTTCCGCTGTCTGCTCTTGATTTCCGCATGCTCTTGGCGACGAGACGCGTGGTGCTCAGCGCCCTCCCGGATGCTCTTCCTCCACTTAGGGCGGTCTTGGCCCAGGGATTCCCAGATGTCGGTGGGGATGTTGCATTTTACCAAGGAGGCTTTGAGGGTGTCCTTGAAACATTTCCTCTGCCCACCTGGGGCTCGCCTGCTGTTTAGGAGTTCTGAGTAGAGCGCTTGCTTTGGGAGTCTTGTGTTGGGCATGCGGACGATGTGGTCCATCCAAAGGAGCTGGTCGAGTGTGGTCAGTGCTTCGATGCAGGGGATGTTGGCCTGAGCGAGAACACTGATGTTGGTGCGTCTATCCTCCCAGTGAATTTGCAGGATTTTGCGGAGGCAGCGCTGGTGGTACTTCTCCAGTACTTTGAAATGTCTGCTGTATATAATCCATGTCTCTGAGCCATATCACCATCATCATCATAGGCAGATCCTTGAAATGAGGATGACTTGCTTGTACATCGAAAAGGGATGAGTTCACAGGTGTTCACAATGAAGCACCTAGTATTCTGGATCCTGCACTACAGCTTGAAGGGCGGAAGATGTCTGTGCTTGGATTTTTTTTAACGTGTGGTGGCCGTTGCACACCAGTCACCACACGGGCTTGACAGATCTAGGTCTTGGCCCAGTAGCAAGGATTAACCAAGAAGACTGGAGACCAGCTCTGCTGCACGGACCTAGTGCGCACACATACCTCAGTGTGGGCTGGCCCATGCTGCCCCTGGGCCCACGCCTCTTCTGGGCCCGGAACTCTCGCCTCTTTTGGGCCCCGAACACTCACCTCTTTTGGGCCCCGATCACATCCCTCTATGAACTCTTGCCGCTCCTTCGCCCTGACGTCGCCACTCCTGCTGTACCTGCCCACACTGCAGTCGGCCATTGCTCCCTACAGTGGTATGCCACCGCATGCTGCTCCCTCAAATGGCCCCGGCCTGCTGATGGTCTTACAGGCCAGGACCATGCTGATTTCTGGGCCAGGCTGCTGCACGCTGCTCCCTCTAATGGCCTCAGCCTGCTGATGGTCTTGCAGGCCGAGACCGTGACGATTTCCGTGCGGGGCCACCGCATGCTGCTCCATATAGGAGGGCTGGTATCACTACTGCCACCATTAGCTTGGTGCCAGATTTGAGGTCCTGGTCTTCAAACACTCTCTTCCTCAGGCGACCGAATCCTGCGCTGGCACACTGGAGGGGTGTTGGACCTCGTCATCGATGTCTGCCCTTGATAGTAGGCTCCCGAGGTATGGAAAGTGGTCCACGTTGTCCAAGGCCACACCATGGAATTTGATGACCGGGGGTGGGGGACAGTGCTGTGTGGCGGGGTCAGGTTGGTGGAGGACCTTTATCTTACGGATGTTTAGTGTAAGGCCCATGCTTTCGTATGCCTCGGTGAAGGTGTTGATGATGGCTTGGAGTTCGGCCTCTGAGTGTGCGCAGACGCAAGTGTCATCCGCATACTATAGGTCGATGACAGAGGACAGGGGAGAAAGCAGGAAAGACAGCAGAAGCAAAAAACTGCAATTAAAACGCGCACACTCTGGTCTCTGTCATAGGAAAAGTAAGCTGCTTGTTAAGATAGCTAAGTTGGCAGTCAAGGGTCAACTGCAGATTTATCTAACCACGCAGAGGTCAAATAGAGAGGAATTAAAGAGGAAGTGTGTTCATCTTTTGGAAGGAGAAGGATGACTGATCAATTTTGTCACAGTGACATCAATGCAGTGAGGTTTTTTTGTGATATAATAATATGTTTTGATGCAAATTGAGCCATCACATCACAGTGCTTGGCAAACAGACAAAAAAAAAGTGCGCCAAATGTTCAATAAAGACAAGAATGTTTCCTCCCAGTGTGAAATGGTCAGAAGTCAGTCTGGATAGTGAAGTGAGGGAGAGACATATGGAGCACAAAAAGTAAATGATGATAGTTTGCTCTTGAGGTAGAAAAGTTTTCTTACGCTAGCAGTAATAACAGGAAACAGGCCAATTATCATTCACTTGTAATAATGCTCTTCCACACTTCACATTAACTTGCCAATTAATCAGTGCAAATGTCAGCCAATTGTGGAGTGCACTGAAGAGCAAAATACCATCGTTATGGCTGGTCCTGAATTCGAAAAGGTCAATTCTATAAACTGGGACATGGGAGTTGATGGCATTCTTGAAAAAAAAAGAAATATAATTTTTGGTACACCATGACAGTCAGGCACAGTGGTCAAAATCATTAAGAAGCCCTTAATAGAATCATAGAATCATAGGGGCCAAGTTTCAGCCTGAATTGCTCCTGTTTTTTTGGAGCAACTGGTTTAGAATGGAGTATCTTAGAAATTGCAATTCTCGGCAGTTAGTTTGCTCCAGTTCTAGTCAGTTTCAGTTTGGGACAGATTTTTTTTTCAAAAGAGGGCATGTCTGGCCACTTACGTCCATTTTGAAAGTTTGGGCAGTGAAAACATACTCCAAACAAACTTAGAATGGAGTAAGTGTAGATTTTTGTACGCTCAGAAAAACCTTGTCTACACTTAGAAAATCAGGCATAGGTTACAAATCAGGCGTAGGGAATGGTGGGGGGGGGGGGTTTAAAGGGAAGTTTACAAACATTAAACACTTCAGTTTTACAAATAAAGAGCCATCATCAATAATAAATGATAAATACATCAATAAATCAACCAATAAATCAATCAAAAAAATTAATAAAAAATTAAAAAATCTATAAATAAAACATTTTCTACTTACCGACTGCAGCACCGAGAGTCCTCCAACAGCGTGCTGGGATGTCCCCCCCAGTGTGTCTCTGTCAGTGTCTCTCACTCTCTGTCTGTCAGTGTCTGTGTTTCTGACAGGGAGGGAGGGAGGAAGGAGGGGAAGGGGGAAAGGAGGGGAGGGAAGGGAGGGAGGGAGGATTAGGGGGGAAGGGAGGGAGGGAGGGAGGAGGAAGGGGGGAGAGGGGAGGAGAAGAGGGAGGAAGGGGAGGGGGAGGTGGGAGGAGAGGGGGGAAGGGGGTAAAGGGGGTAAAGGGGGGAAGAGGGGGGAGTGGGAAGGGGGGTAAGAGGGGGGAAGGGGGAGGGGAGGGAGGAAGGAGGGGCAGGGGGAAAGTAGAGGGAGGGGGAGGGAGGGAAGGAGAGGGAGGGGGAGAGGGGGGAAGGAGAGGGAGGGGGAGAGGGGGGAAGGAGGGGGAGGGGAGAGGGGGGAAGGAGAGGGAGGGGGAGAGGGAGGGAGGGGGAGAGGGGGCAGGGGGAGAGGGGGGAAGGAGAGGGAGGGGGAGGGGGGAAGGAGAGGGAGGGGAAGAGGGGGAGAGAGGGGGGAGGAGGGGAAGGAGGGGGGGAAGAGCTGGGGGTGGGGAGAGAGGGGGAGAGGGAGGGGGAGGGGGGAAGGAGAGAGAGGGGGAGAGGGGAAGGAGAGAGGGGGGAGGAGGGGGGGAAGAGCTGGGGGTGGGGAGAGAGGGGGAGAGGGAGGGGGAGGGGGGAAGGAGAGGGAGGGGAAGAGGGGGAGAGGGGAAGGTGAGAGGGGGAGGAGGGGGGGGAAGAGCTGGGGGTGGGGAGAGAGGGGAAGGAGAGGGGGGTGAAGAGAGGGGGGGGAAGAGCGGGGGGGGGAGAAGGAAGGGGGGGTGGTGGAGGAGAGAGAAGGAGGCTGAACGGCCGGGCCCAAGACACGTCGGGCTGGATTTACAGGTAGGTGGCGTCGGGTCTCAGATCCGGGGGGGGGGGGGGGGCGGGGTCGCGGGTCGGGTGGGAGGGTCACGGAGTTCGGGGGAGGGGGAGAGTCTCGGCGGGGGGGGGGGAGAGTCTCAGAGGTTGGGGGAGAGAGTCGCGGAGGTCCGGGGGGGGAGAAGAGAGTCGTGGGGGTGGGGAAACGGAGGTCGGGTCGCCCTGGGGGGGGGGGGGGGTGGAGCGGGGGTCGGATCCGGCCGGGTGGGAGGTGAGCCTTATGCACGCAGCCCCAGTGAGGCCATTCGGCCAGGGCTAGGGGCTGCGTGCTTCGGGCCCCTCCCACAGTTTTGGGCGCCTGGAGCTACTGCACATGTGCGCCCGCTGTAGCACGCATGTGCAGAGGTCCTGGCACTGTTTTCAGCGCAGGGACCTGGCTCCGCCCCTCACAGCTCGTGCTGCGCCGCGCCCAGCTCCAGAGGACCTGCAGGGAGCCGGAGAAGAGGTGAGTTTTATTTAGGCGCACTTTGTGGCGCGAAAAACAGGCGTCCAGGTCCGGGCTGCGCCGTTTTAGGCGCGACCCGAAACTTGGGCCCATAAAATGGTTACAGAAGGATAATATTTGGCCCATTGAGCTTGTGCCGGCTCTCTGTTTGAGAACTTCAACGAATCCCACTCCCCATCCTTTCCCCGTAGCCCTGCCAATTTTTTTCCTTCGGGTACTTATCCAGTTCCCTTTCGAAAGCTACAATTGATTCTGCCTCCACTATCCTTTCAGGCTGTACATTCCAGATCCTAATCATTTGCTGTGTAAACAAGTTTTTCCTCATGTCGACTTTGGTTCTTCTGCCAATCACCTTAAACCTGTGAGCCTCTGGTTCTCGAACTTTCCGCCAATGGGAACAGTTTCTCTCTGCCTACTCTGTCTAGACCCCTCATGATTTTGGTATTTTATTCTCTCTTAATTTTAGGTGGCAATGAAGATGGTAAAGGCCATAAAATTGGAAAAGGGATTCTGGATATTTTACACGAGGCATTGAACATTAAAGCAAGGAAGTGATGTTTAATTTGTACAGGACATTGATTAGGCAAGATTTGAAGCATTGCAAGCAGTCTTGGATTTTAGAATATATTAGAGGCATGGAAAAGGTACAGAAAAGATTCAAAGAATAATACTGGAAATGAAAGTGATATATTTATAAGGAAAGGTTAGAAGCATTTTCTCACCAGAACTGAGATGTTAGAGATTTTAACAATTACAAAAGTTTCTGAGAGGATAAATAATGAAAGATGATTTCCTCTGGCTGGTGAATCAATAAAAATGGGGCAGATTCTGGAGATTATCACTGGAACAAAGGGGAATATGGAAATATTTATCATATAAATGGTTATTAGGACGTGTAATGCTTTACCAGAAATGGCTATTGAAGCAGACACTCTAATTCATTTAAAGTGGAATTGGATGTGTTGTTGAAGAGAAATAATATAAAAGGATATAGGGAAAGGACAAGGAAATGGGCTTAGAGTAGATAGCGCCAATGTTCCCCCTAATTTTTTGTGGTGTGCGGTCCCTTTAAAGGGCAGTGTGGCCCATTCGCAGCTTAACATCGGAAATGCCCATCCTGGGCTGACCGCCCCGCAGCTCACAGGGAATGTTGTTAGCTCTAGTTGAAGCGTTCTCAGACACAATGGACTGAATGTCCTTCATCTGTGCTGTCCTTTCTATGATTATAAAAGAAAGAAAGGACATGCATTTATATAGCGCCTTTCATGACCTCAGAACATCACAAAGTCCTTCACAGCTATTGAAGTACTTTTGAAGTGTATTCACGGTTGTAATGTAGGAAAACATGACTGTAGTGCCTTTGCTTCATGGGTTCTTGGCTTAAGAATTCATAGCAACACATTGCTATTAAGAACTAGTTGGTTTATTAACAAAGGTTTAGCAACCAGACTACACATTACGACTGGGCTCACAACTGCATACCTCATCGTGGATGACTTAGACCGAACTGACTGGGGTTTTATTGAGTCTTGTGAACATCATGTGACTGGCTAAGCCACTCACAATGCAACAGCTCTACAACTATTTTTTTGTAGACACAAATAAACAAGTGCCCCCTGACTAAAGCGGGGAGCACACTCCAAAAACTTTTCAAATGCTCCCTTTTATTTTTGAGGGCACTAAAACATAAATTATACAAGTGCCCCCTGGCTAAAAGGTGCCAGGGGGGTTACTAAGCCTACTACACCTGGCATTCCTCGGCAGTCTCCCATCCAAGTACTAACCAGGCTTGACTCTGATTAACTTCTGAGATCAGACTAGTCTGGCGATTTCAGACTAGCATAGCCATCGGCTAATGTTTCCAGCCGGGATCGAACTGGGGACTTTTTGCGTATAAAGCGAACGTGATAGCCGCTACGTTACTGAAACCTCTGGCACTGGAAGCACAACTCACAGGTGCATACATTACAGCGACAGTCAATTTGCGCCCAGCAAGGTCCCACAAGCAGCAGTGAGATATTTTTTACATTGACCTCAGAGGACAAACAGAGCCTCGATTTAAAATCTCATTCAAAAGGCAGCACCTCTAACAGTCTAGCATATCATCAGTATACTGCACTGGAGTGGCAGCCGAGATTATGTGCCTAAATCTCTGGAGTAGGGCTTGAACCCACGTGCTGTCGACCCAGAGGCAAGAGTGCTACCACTGAGCCAATAGAATTGAGGAATATGAGGATAAGTTGGCAAGATGAAGACTGAGGGATATGAGGACAAGGCGGAGAGGTGGGGATTGAGGGATATGCGAAGAAGGTGGGGAGGTAGGATTGAGGGATGCAGTTGTTCTGGGTTGTCAGCAAAATTGAGACTAGAGGATGAATTTGGCTAGATGATGCATGCAATTTTCCGGCCATTAATTGGAACAGTCAGAAAATAACATGCTGCACGCCCACAAATTTCCAATATGTGATGGGCGAGGCTCTGCGTCAACAGCATAAAGTCAGAAAAATCACCCCGCAGGAGTAATACTGGAAGGAAAACTGGCTACTGCTTTTACTCACCAGTTTTGCTCCCAATAACAGCAAGAGACAGTCAGAACAGAAAGATACAAATTCACCAAAGGAACGGTATGTTACATTTAAAGGACCAGTATGGTAGGGAAAGGACCTAACACAGAGAATTCAGAGACAAAATACAAATGATTTAAAAAATAGATAAGATAGACCCAGCAGAAATGCTCAAGCAGAAAAAGAGTTCTTGCAAAAAGGCTAAGTAGGAAGGTAGCCAGTGAGTTAACCCACCTGTTAGAACAGAACCTGAAGACATGGTTATTAGGATGGATGGTCCATTGACAGTTAATGTTCCTACAGAGCTGAACTTCTATTTTAACAGAATGTTTCCGGTCCTGATCAGTGGCTATATTTGGACTAGCCCCATTTGCAAATCACCATGCCATCAGGATTTCACAGATACTCGTTTTGCACATGCGGCCAGCTGCATCCGACTCCTCCACAGCAGCAGCAGAAGGGACTAAATTGGGTCTTGCTTAAGGTACAAATTGCGATCAGTTGTAACTTCTTTCACACAGCTGTGGACCATGCTATGGTGTAGCCTAACAGAACAGGATACTTCTACGTAAATATTCACATTGAAGCTGCATTCATAATAGAATCATGCATGTGAAGGTAGATATCCAGGGTCACATGATGCATTCATTAGGAAACATGTGTGCCAGATGTTGACTCTGGCTTAACCCGCTGCAAATAGGCTGCTCAAGTTTCTACATTATACTCAGAGCCCAACCGAGACTAGCTACAGTGAGGACCAAAGGAATTGTCAAAGTGCCTTCTGATTCTTTTACACCTATATAGTGCTCTCCTCACCCGATGTTTACACACTGACCGATCCCGTCAGGCATTACGCCCCTGTACTTTAGAATGCGATTTCTGAAGTGTTCCACCTTGTTATCACAGAATGATACAGCACCGAAGGAGGCCATTCAGCCCATCGTGCCTATGCCAGCTCCTTAAAAGAGCTCTCCAATTAGTCCCACTCGCCTGCTCTTTCCCCATAGCCCTTCAAAATTTTCCTTTCCCAGTACTTATCCAATTCCCTTTTGAAAGTTACTACTGAAATTTGTTTCCTCCACCCTTTCAGGCAGTGCAGTCCTGTGCTGTGAATACCTCTCCCAGTCTTCAACAGTCTCTTCAGAATCTAACTCTTGGACCGCAGTCATCTCTGCTCATCCTTCTTCCAATTCTTGCTCGAAGTCTGATCCAGCTTCATGGAGTACCTTGGGATGTTTTGCTATATTACTGACATGATAAAATTGATAATAACTGATGCAAGACATTTTATAGATTACTTTCTAAAATGGAGTAGTTTTGTGTTGAGAACAAGAATGAGATATCCAGTGGTACTAATCGACTGTAAGGACAAATATATATGGGGGTTCAAGTCTGCTTAATGTGTTCATGTCACATTCCAATATATACTCTTTCAACAAAGTCACAACCTGTTTATCACATCATCTGCTGCTCAAACTCATTTATTCACTTTGAAAGCCGAGAACTCTTTTACCTCCTTCAGTCTTCCCTTGCACAGATCCGGCACTACCTAATCACTGCCTCTTGATTTAGCACATTGTCTCTCCTTGGTAATCACCAGGCAGGCAGAGGAAACGTTACAAGGACACCCTCAAAGCCTCCCTGATAAAGTGCAACATCCCCACTGACACCTGGGAGTCCTTGGCCATAGACCGAGGAAGCAGTTGAGGCTAGCTCATTGAATGTATTCAAATCACAGATAGATAGATTTTTAACCAATAAGGGAATTAAGGGTTACGGGGAGCGGGCGGCTAAGTGGAGCTGAGTCCACGGCCAGATCAGCATAATCTTGTTGAATGGTGGAGCAGGCTCGAGGAGCTAGATGGCCTATTCCTGTTCCTAATTCTTATGTTCTTATGTTATGTTCTTATGACTGCCCTAAGTGGAGGAAGTGCATTCGGGAGGACGCTGAGCTCCTCGAGTATCGTCGCCGAGAGCATGCAGAAATCAAGCGCAGGCAGAGGAAGGAGCGCGCGGCAAACCAGGCTCCCTGCCCACCCTTTCCCTCACCGACTATCTGTCCCACCTGTGACAGAGACTGTGGTTCTCATATTGGACTGTACAGCCACCTAAGAACTCATGCTAAGAGTGGAAGCAAGTCTTCCTCAATTCCGAGGGACTGCCTATGATATGAAACCTGCACCTGAGCGTCTCAACAGCAACAAATGTTGCAACTAGCTGCAGCCAAGGAGCCCAACACTGTGTGGTTTTCTTTTTAAACATAAGACTGAATGTCTAAAACAATGTGGACTTGGTGACATTTTGAAATTATTCAAAACGTTGCTATGGTGACCATCAATGGCCATAATTCCCAGTGTCCACAGCTGTAGCCCAGTATCAACAGCTGTCAGCTTTAGTACTGGAAGTGATCGTTTCCCACATTATGATGCAGCCTCTGTATGACTTTCTTGTGTCTAAATCCAGCACTTGGTTCTCAAGAGCCGGCATAAATTTATAATTTTTCTTAATGGTATGAGTATTCTTTCAACTGCGATTCTACAGGCGACCACAGAATTACCAATAAAATGCAATTTTATACCAGACTTCCGTTCACAGATGATGAGATAACACATTAAAGCAACGAATCAGTCATTTAACAGTTAAAAGTATGTGTCACTGGCTTGATGCGTGTGACCAAGGAAATGAGTCACTAGTTTAGCAAACAGAGAATATGAATGACTGCACAGATTTAATAGTTTAATAGGGGTATCTACGTAGGCCCTCAGAACTATCATTATATTCAATTAGAATGGCATTTATACTGAAGGTTTCGATTGACTTATGTTAATTATATGGACATGTTTGCTCCACTTTTTTAATGGCAGATTCACGCACATCGTTTCCTGCAGAGAAATGCTTGGCAAGAATGAAAGACTCTGAAAATCTAATAATTATCTGTAATCGGTAAAACTCTAAATCTGCTTCATTCTCCATTAGCCAAACTAGACCGTTATCATCTTTCAGCAATATCGCATTAATTTAATAAAAAGCTATTCTCCTTCCGATTCGGAATAAGGGATAAAGTATGGCTGTTGACTGTGTAGCTCAGTGAAGTTACTTAGCAACAGGTTTTCTGTACTCTACAAACATACAGCAGCTTATGAAGCTGTCAGGGCCTGTAATTTTGACACTGCCAAGCAATTTGTTCCCCCTGACATGCACACACATTACTTTACTTGAGAATAATGATTATTAACCCATGCTTTGGTTTTGTCCATTATTAACATTTTAATGGTACAAAGTAGCAATGGTGAACAATCACAGTAGGTACAAAATAAACAAATCTGCTAATTTTCTGCCAATGCTTCTCCTTTTCAAGTCCCACTCCAGGAACTTGAGCACATAAATCTAGGCTGACACTCCAATGCTGAGGGAGTGCTGCACTGTCGGAGGTGCCACCTATTGGATGAGACGTTAAACCGAGGCTCCGTCTGCCCTCTCAGGTGCATGTAAAAGATCCCATGGCACTATTTCGAAGAAGAGCAGAGGAGATATCCCCGGTATCTTGGCCAATATTTATCCTTCAATCAACATTACAAAAATACAGATTATCTGGTCATTATCACATTGCTGATTGTGGGAGTTTGCTGAGCGCAAATTGGCTGCTGCGCTTCCTACATTACAACAGTGACTACACTCCAGAAGTATCTAATTGGTTGTAAAGTGCTTTGAGACGTCCGGTGGTCATGAAAGGAGCAATATAAATGCATGTCATTCTTTCTTTCTAATGCATATTGAATATCGTACAGTCTGTTTGGCTTAGTTCGACTTGCTTTATTCTTATAATACGGCTGTTAACAATTGCAATGTTGACCTCGGTTAAACTGCACTGACTAAAATGAATTGCACATTCTCATGGAAGAGATGCTGCACAAACTCCGAGTTTTGTCTGTAAAGCTGTTTTGTGTTCTTATGAAATACCAACTCGGACCTTGTCAAGGGCAGAAAGAATGTAGACCCAAACAATCTAGCTTCACACTTCGATAGATACAATGAGACGCTCTTTCAGAAGATGCGCTTATCAACAGTTGCTGAAGTGGGAGGAATTCGTGCATCTGTTCTTTCAAATAACCTTTTATCTTTCCCACATCCCGAAGCAAAAAACAATTTCATGTCTTGGCTTTGTATATGGCGAGGTGCTTGGATGGCCACTAAGATGTTGAAGGTTGTTGCACATTTCTGTAACCGATAAGCATTATTAAAGAGGAAACAGTATTAAAAGAATTAATGTGATTTAAAGAAAGGCAGAACTTGCCTTTCTCCAGCATCCATGTCCTCACACTGCCTCACAGCAAAGGAATGACTTTTTCCAAGTGTGGTGTCTCTGTTAGGTGGGCAATCACAACAGCCAATTCATGCACAGCAAGGTCCCACAACAACTATGAGATGGATGGGCAGTTAATCTGTTTTGCCGGTGGATGCTAAGTTAGAGATGTTGGTTGATTTAAAGATGATAATTCACGAGGCGGTCTATACTCTAGAATATACTCTGAGAGCCTATGCACCAGGCATGCATTCGGCTTATCAAGGGCCTAAAAAATGTATTAATGCAGTGATATATGCAGTGTCAGTGCCTGAATGGTGCTGCAACCCTTATGATTAGGATCCTCGGCCCCAAAGCCAACCATGTTGAGTCTTCTTACTTCGAAATGGCCCTCATCAAAGTCACAAATAACATCCTTTGTGACTGTGACAAAGGCCAACTATCCCTCCTCAGCATTTTTGACCTGTCTGCAGCCTTGGACACAGTTGACCACTCTATCAATCTCCAACGCTTCTCCACCGTCGTCCAGCTGGGTGAGACTGCACTCGCCTGGTTCCATTCTTATCTATCTAATCGTAGCCAGGGAATTACCTGCAATGGCTTCTCTTCCTGCCTCTGCATCGTTATCTCTGGTGTCCCCCTAGGATCTAGATCCATCCTTGGCCCCCTCCTACTTCTCATCTACATGTTGCCCTTTGGCGACATCATTTGGAAACACAGTGTCAGTTTCCACATGTACACTGCTGACACCCAGCTCTAGCTCACTACCACGTCTCTTGATCCTTCCACAGTCTCTAAATTGTCAGACGGCTTGTCCGACGTCCAGTTCTAGATGAGCAGAAATTTTCTCCAATTGAATATTAGGAAGACCGATGCCATTGTTTTCGGTCCCCGCCAAGAACTCCGTTCCCTGGACATTGACTCCATCCCACTCCCCAACTCCTGCCTGAGGCTGAACCACACTGTTCGTAACCTTGGTGTCATATTTGACCGTGAAATGAGTTTTCGACCTCATATCCGCAGTATAACTAAGACTGACTATTTCCACCTTCGTAACATTGTCCGTCTCTGCCCTTGCCTCAGCTCATCCGCTGCTGAAGTCCTCATCCATGTCTTTGTTATAAGAACATAAGAACATAAGCAATAGGAGCAGTGTAGGCCATTTGGCCTCTCAAGCCTGCTCCTCCATTCAATAAGATCATGGCTGATCTGATTCTGGCCTCAACTCCACTACCCCACCTGCTCTTCATAACCCTTGACTCCCTTATCTTTCAAAAATCTGTCTATCTCCACCTTAAATACATTCAGTGACCCAGCCTCCACAGCTCTCTGAGGTAGAAAATTCCAAAGATTCATGACCCTCTGAGAGAAAAAATTCCTCCTCATTTCTGTTTTAAATGGGTGACCACTTATACTGAAACGATGTCCCCTAGTTCTAGATTCCCCCACGAGGAGAATCATAGTCTCTGCATCTACCCTGTCAAACCCCCTCAGAATCTTATACATTTTAATAAGATCACCTCTAAGTCTTCTGAACTCCAATGAGTATAGGCCCAACCTGCTCAACCTTTCTTCATATAACAACCCCTTTGGGCCCAAATTTGGCCAGGAATTGCTCCGTTTTTTTTGGAGCAACTTGATTTTTCTGGAGTATCTTAAAAATCCCCATTCTGCGCATTTAATTTGCGCCACTGTAAGTGAGTTAGTTAGGAGTTATTTTAGTTTGGTTTTTTTTTCAAAAGGGGGCATTACCAGCCAACTATGCCTGTTTTGGCCATTTAAGCCAGTTTGGACAGCTAATAGTTGCTCCAAACTAAGTTAGGCCAGCGTATCTTATACATTTTAATAAGATCACCTCTAAGTCTTCTGAACTCCAATGAGTATAGGCCCAACCTGCTCAACTTTTCTTCATATAACAACCCCTTTGGGCCCAAATTTGGCCAGGAATTGCTCCGTTTTTTGCGGAGAGTTAAGAAATCAGTGCAGGTAAGTACATTCTAAAGCACCAAGCACTAAACAAGGCACAAAAATAAGCATTCAATAACAAATACAAAATACAAGGAAGCTGAGAGGACCTGCACCTAGAAGCAAGACTTACAAAGCACTAAATAAAGCCCAAAAAGTAATAAGCAATTAATTAACAAATAAAAAATAGAAGTAACTTTGCACCTAAAGCACCAAAACCAAAGTAATAAGCAATCAATCAATCAATCAATAACAAATAACAATTAGAAGTCCTACCAAAACACGGGCCGGGAAGGCAGCGGGCTGCCGATGAGGGAGCCCATGCGCACACTCTAGCGCGCATGTGCAGAGGTCCCGGCACTGTTTTCAGCGGCGAGACCTGGCTCCGCCCCCGAATCCAGTGGCCACGCTACGCCACCATCGAGGAGAGGCTGGGGAGCGCCCAAATTCGGCCCAAAGATTTTTGGAGTACTTCGAGTCGGACAAAAGCCGCGCACCTCTGGTGAGAGCGCCAGAAATCTGTACCGGCCAAATTCTACCTCTTTATCTCTAGACTTGACTATTCCAATGCACTCCTGGCTGACCTCCCACATTCTATCCTACGTAAACGAGAGATGATCCAAAACTCGGCTGCCCATGTCCTAACTCGCACCAAGACCCGTTCACCCATCACCCCTGTGCTCGCTGACCTACATTGGCTTCCGGTTAAGCAACGTCTCGATTTCAAAATTCTCATCCTTATTTTCAAATCCCTCCATGGCCTCGCCCCTCCCTAGCTCTGTAATCTCCTCCAGCCCCACAACCCCACAAGATGTCTGCGCTCCTCCAATTCTGCCCTCCTGAGCATCCCTGATTACAATCGTTCAACCATTGGTTGCCATGCCTTCTGTTGCGTAGGCCCCAAGCTCTGGAACTCTATGCCTAAACCTCTCCGCCTCTCTTTCCTCCTTCAAGATGCTCCTTAAAACATATCTCTTTGACCAAGTCACTGCTTTCCAGATGCGCTGCTATTACATCTTTAATAATTGATTCCAGCATTTTCCCCACCACCGATGTCAGGCTAACTGGTCTATAATTCCCTGCTTTTGCTCTCTCTCCTTTGCTAATTTCTACTTATGCGGCTCGGTGTCAAATATTTATTGCATAATACTCCTGTGAAGCACCTTGGGACGTTTCAGTATGTTAAAGGGGCTATATAAATACAAGTTGTTGTTGTTGTTCAAGGGATAGGCAATGGCAGACATTTAAATATCAACAATTGTACATCCCTGTGTGGCATAAGAATAAAAAAGGGAAGGAAGGTGGCTCAATCGTAGCTAACAAGGGAAATTAGGGAAAGTGTTAAATCCAAGGAAGAGGCATATAAATTGGCCAGAAAAAGCAGCAAACCTGAGGACTGGGAGAAATTTAGAATTCAGCAGAGGAGGACTAAGGGTTTAATTAGGAGGGGGAAAATAGAGTATGAGAGTAAGCTTGCAGAGAACATAAAAACTGACTGCAAAAGCTTGTATAGATATGTGAAGAGAAAAAGATTAGTGAAGGCAAATGTAGGTTCCTTGCAGTCAGAATCAGGGGAATTCATAATGGGAAACAAGGAAATAGCAGACCAATTGAACAAATACTTTGGTTCTGTCTTCACTAAGGAAAACACGAATAACCTCCCGAAAATACTAGGTGACCGAGGGTCTAGCAAGAAGGGGGAACTGAGGGAAATCCTTATCAATCAGGAAATGGTGTTAGGGAAATTGAAAGAACTGAAAGCTGATAAATCCCCAGGGCCTGATAGTCTGCATCCCAAAGTATTTAAGGAATTGGCGCTAGAAATAGTAAATGCATTGGTGGCCATTTTCCAACATTCCATGGACTCTGGATCAGTTCCTACGGATTGGAGGGTAGCTAAAGTAACTCCACTTTTTAAAAAAGGAGGGAGAGAGAAAACAGGGAATTATAGACTGGTTAGCTTGACAATCAATTATTAAAGATGTAATAGCAGCGCATCTGGAAAGCAGTGACAGGATCGGTCCAAGTCAGCATGGATTTATGAAAGGGAAATTATGCTTGACAAATCTTCTGGAGTTTTTTGAGGATGTAACTACTAGAGTGGATAAGGGAGAACCAGTGGATGTGGTGTATTTGGACTTTCAAAAGGCTTTTGACAAGGTCCCACACAAGAGATTTGTGTGCAAAATTAAGGCACATGGTATTGGGGGTAATGTATTGACGTGGATAGCGAACTGGTTGGCAGACAGGAAGCAAAGAGTGAGAATAAATGGGTCCTTTTCAGAATGGCAGGCAGTGACTAGTGGGGTGCCGCAGGGTTCAGTGCTGGGACCCCAGCTATTTACTATTTACATTATACATTACTGATTTGAACGAGGGAATTGAAGGTGATATCTCCAAGTTTGCAGATGACACTAAGCTGGGCGGCAGTGTGAGCTGCGAAGAGGATGCTAAGAGGCTGCAGGGTGATTTCGACAGGTTAGGTGAATGGGCAAATGCATTGCAGATGCAGTATAATGTGGATAAATGTGAGATTATCCACTTTGGTGGCAAAAACGGGAAGGCAGATTATTATCTGAATGGTGACAGATTAGTAAAAGGGGAGGTGCAAAGAGACCTGGGTGTCATGGTACATCAGTCATTGAAGGTACGCATGCAGGTACAGCAAGCAGTAAAGAAAGCAAATGGCATGCTGGCCTTCATAGCAAGGGGATTTGAGTATAGGAACAGGGAGGTCTTGCTGCAGTTGTACAGGGCCTTGGTAAGACTACACCTGGAATATTGTGTGCAGTTTTAGTCTCCTAATCTGAGGAAGGACGTGCTTGCTATTGAAAGAGCGCAGCGAAGGTCCACCAGACTGATTCCTGGGATGGCAGGACTGACATATGAGGAAAGACTGGATCGGCTAGGCTTATATTCACTGGAATTTAGAAGAATGAGAGGGGATCTCATAGAAACTTATAAAATTCCGACGGGACTGGACAGGTTAGATGCAGGTAGAATGTTCCCAATGTTGGGAAAATCCAGAATCAGGGGTCATATTCTGAAGATAAGGGATAAGTCATATAGGACCGAGATGAGGAGAAACTTTTTCACTCAGAGAGTTGTGAACCTATGGAATTCTCTACCACAGAAAGTTGTTGAGTATAGTTCAAAAGGGAGTTAGATGTGGCCCTTATGGCTAAAGGGATCAGGGTGTATGGAGCGAAAGTAGGGTGGGGTACTGAGGTTGCATGATCAGCCATGATCATATTGAATGGTGGTGCAGGCTCAAAGGGCCGAATGGCCTGCTCCTGCACCTATCTTCTATGTTTCTATGTTTCTTAGTAGTTAAATTTTTGCCCAAGTGTTTGCCAAGGGAAGTGTCCATAACCAATCATCCATGAAAGCAGGTCAGTGTATTTGTATTTAATCAGAGAGACAGTGAAACAACTGTTCGATCTTTTGCAGCTAGGAATAGCTCTGGCTGTAGTTTCAATATGACCACTGCCGTTAATTTTTATGCCACAGGGATATTGCAGGAAACAGCAGGAGAAATCAGTCTAATTTCCCAACCTTCAGTGAGCAGCTGTATCATGCATTGCTTAGCTAGACCAGGGATTTCATTATTTTTCCTATGGATGGTGCTAAGGGACTTGGGCTACCTATTGGAAAACTGTCTCAGGATCATTCTGATACACTTGGGGACTAGACCTTAAGACAGAGATACAACGAGGACCTCAAGCTTCCAGGATCTTGGCGGAGAAAACCATCACAATGCTAAAGGTGTGGTTCAGATGTGTTGCTATATCAGGCGGAATCTTGCGATACAGCCTGGTCAAGCTATGCTAGGTAATTGTAATCTGGTGCACGTTATACAATTTAATCCTGCAAAGGGCCAACGCCATGGATCAAGGGAGAAGAAGAGAGAGAGCCAGTCTCAACAAATCGCGGAAGAGCACCCCGACCAGGACCGAAGATGTCTGAAAAAGTGATTATTCACTCAGAAAGAGTCTTAAGACAGGCTGTAATTATCAAAACCTTCATTGTTCACATCATTCAACGCATGATACCCAGTTGCACACATGCCAATACTCTGATGAAAAATCCCTGCCATTGCCCTCAGACTTGTTTCAAGACACATGATTACCACAGCATTTCTCCCCAATTACCTTCTTCTAATCCATCCCGTGAAGTTTCATGACACGTTAGAATACCAGTTTACCTAGATCTTATTTACTCGTGTGGTGTGGATAGGTTCAGTGTGGCTTATGCCAGTGCTTCCCATTTGTGACCATGTGTGGTTTATGTTTCCTACTTCCTAACCATATGTTCCTTCTAAGTATGTCTCCACTGTGAAGAGACAATTAAGTGGATTATTAAATGACAACAGCTGCTTTTGAGATGCAAGTGTTCCAGTACTTCCTTGTTCTGGGTCAGTAGATAGTTTTGGAACCACATGTGCTGTGCTTTTTGCCACATCGAGAACCATTTGATCTCTGCAAATTGATATGGTCCACTCAGGGCGATATCTCCATCCTGCTATTCGCCTGGTTCTGAGCACTCCCTCAGCATGGCCAGAGGTTTGTGTGGAAGCAGATTGTTGAGTTACAATGGGAATGTTGACGTCCTGCTGCCTCAATCGAATTTGCCGATATGGTGAATCAAGTCAGGTTCGAGTGATGTAGATCGCAGAACACAAGTCAGGGAATTGGTCATGAAAGCTGTGACTGAACTTGGCCATGGAAGCTCTTCCCGCAGAAGGTCCTATTGTTACCATGCTTTCTGTTGTGGTCTGTGCTCGGTCAGTCAATCATGTGCCGCTGCACTGATGTGGGTTGTAGACTCCTCTGCGGACACCCTAAACCCTTGTAAGGCAAAGGCATTAAAGGCTATGGAACCAAGGCAGGGTAGCTGGGAGTTAAGATACAGATCAGCCTTGATTTAAATGAATGGTGGAACAGAATTGAGGGCCGCGATTTCTACGACCAAAGTGGGTTCGGTGCAGCCAGGGTCTGTAGCAAGGTCCCAGCTCGCTGTCGGTTCCATACTGCTCTGGTAAAGTGATCTTACGATGATTAGACTTGGTGAGCCTGCCCAGCAAGATTCTCGGCCAATTAAAAGGAAGTGGGTCTGATGATGTCATTTGATGAAGCATCATCAACCAGTTTCCTTAAAGGGACCAAGTCCAAATTTATTTGACAGTTTTGCTGTCAGTGTTCTACAGCATCGAGGTGCTGCAAACACTGACAAGCACTGCATAGAGGTGCACAGCTGCTCCCAGACTCTCCCATGACACCCTCCATAAGCTTATGGAGAGAGTCACAGCATACAGGGAGATTCTCTTCCCTTCCAATGGGCAGAAGAGACATTCCCAGGAGATCAACACAGGCTGGTTGCACATTTCAGAGAAGGACACAAGCAGGGATGTTATCAGGAGGATCAGGCTGCAGTGGCACAAACCTTTCAATGATCTTAGTAGATCACGAAATATTACTGCAAAGCCACACTCAACCTCATCCTGCTGTGCCACTCATTACATCCCCATCAATCTGCCTTCCCTACCCTACTCCTGCACATCCTTACTCACACCAACTTACCTTGTACCTCTACCTATCCCTCTCTCTCTATCTACATTATCACTTCCCCAACTCACTAGCCACCCCTCACACTCACCCTCATCCTAGTTCAATCATACCAACTAACAGGGTGGATAAAGGGGAACCAGTGGATGTGGTATATTTGGACTTCCAGAAGGCATTTAACAAGGTGCTACATAAAAGGTTACTGCACAAAATAAACGATCACGGGGTTGGGGGTAATATATTAGCATGGATAGAGGATTGGCTAACGAACAGAAAACAAAGAGTAGGGATAAATGGCTCATTCTCGGTTCGCAATCAGTAACCAGTGGGATGCTGCAGGGATCAATGCTGGGACCCCAACTATTTACAATCTATATTAATGATGTGGAGGAAAGGACCGTGTGTAATGTAGCCAAGTTTGCTGATGATTCAAAGATGGGAGGAAAAGCAATGTGTGAGGTGGACACAAAAAATCTGCAAAAGGACATAGACAGGCTAAGTGAGTGGGCAAAAATTTGGCAGATGGAGTATAATGTTGGAAAGTGCGAGTTCATGCACTTTGGCAGAAAAATCAAAAAGAAAGTTCTTATTTAAATGGAGAAAGATTTCAAAGTGCTGCAGTATAGCGGTGCCTGAGGCTACTTGTGCATGAAACACAAAAGTTTAGTATGCAGGTACAGCAAGTGATCAGGAAGGCCAATGGAATCTTGGCAAAGGGGATGGAGTATAAAAGCAGGGAAGTCTTGCTACAGTTGTACAGGGTATTGGTGAGGTCACAGCTGGAATACTGCGTGCAGTTTTGGTTTCCTTATTAACGAAAGGATATACTTGCTTTGGAGGCAGTTTAGAGAAGGTTCACTGGGTTGATTCCGGAGGTGAGGGGGTTGATTTATGAGGAAAGGTTGAGTAGGTTGGGCCTCGACTCATTGGAATTCAGAAGAATGAGAGGTGATCTTATCAAAACGTATAAGATTATAAGGGGACTTGACAAGGTGGATGCAGAGAGGATGTTTCCACTGATGGGGGAGACTAGAACTAGGGGGGCATAATCTTAGAATAAGGGGCCGCCCATTTAAAACTGAGATGAGGAGAAATTTCTTCTCTCAGAGGGTTGTGGATCTGTGGAATTCACTACCTCAGAGAGCTGTGGAAGCTGAGACATTGAATACATTTAAGACATAACTAGACAGTTTCTTAAATGTTAAGAGAATGAGGGGTTATGGGGAGCGGGCAAGGAAGTGGTCCTGAGTCCATGATCAGATCAGCCATGATCGTATTAAATGCGGAGCAGGCTCGAGTGGCTGTAAGGCCTACTCCTGCTCCTATTTCTTAGGTCCTTCTATTCTTATGTTCTT
This sequence comes from Pristiophorus japonicus, assembly GCF_044704955.1. Lineage (NCBI taxonomy): Eukaryota > Metazoa > Chordata > Chondrichthyes > Pristiophoridae > Pristiophorus > Pristiophorus japonicus. The sequence continues at coordinate 39,233,131 of NC_091979.1, read as the reverse complement.
AACAACACACACAGGTAGGCACTTGGGTATTTTAGCCAATGTTCATGTGTTAATGTGCTGGCAAACATTAAATTCTTTATTTTCAACAATTTGCCTTCTTGGACAGATTTGTGTGCACCTTTGGAAGTGGTTAGTGAGTTGCAGTGAATGCTGAGACATAAAGGTATCCCCCACAATAGTGATGTGTGTGAAAGGAATGGCTGAGAGATGCTTTATAGTGTTGGTGTGGAGTGGTGCCAACCTGGCACATCATATGGCAGCCATATGGTTGTGCAGTGTTAAGTGAAGTCAATCAAGCCATGATGAGGCCATCCTTGGTGTCTCGGGTAGCAATGTGGTCGGGGTGTTGATGCCCTGTGTTCTGTACAACATCAGTTGATTGCGGAGAAAGTTGGTGCTGTTGTTGGTGCTGGGGCTCATCATGGTCTGTATCTAAGGACCAAGTTGAGATTTTTTCAAGGGCAGCAATGCTGATGGATTAGCTGGCAGGTGAGGTTGAGGTGACAGAAGCGATCTGCCAATGGTGAGAGATGTTGTTCCAATGAGGTGACACTGGATAGAGAATTTGCTCCAAACACTTGCAAGCTGAATAAAGCTTTATCTCTCTTCCAAATGTTGTAGGAAGCAACAGCTTCTAACCTTCAAAAATGAATACCTATGAAATGGGAGCTTTTATAGATCATTTGCAGCTGTCAAGTTAAGAAATCATCACATGCTGACACAACACCTGACCTCCTTACCTGACATGATCCCGGAGTAATGGGGAAGCCATTGGCGAACTCTTAAAATCTGAGGGCGAGCTAAAAATAGTTTTTACTTGCCTGTTAACAAGTTCTTAATAATCTAAATTGCATCCCCCGCCGCTTGGTGTCGGGTCTGTTCAGCGCTGACAGATTCGACACTTGAGAGACTAACGTGGAGGTGGGTTGACAGCAGGGTCCCGACCCGCTGTCAACCATTTCAAATTTCACAGCTTAATCAGCCTCCGATCCTGTTCTCTCATCACCGGTAAATTCCAGCCGAGGTTGCTGAATGGTTTGCTCCTGATGCTATGTTCCTAAACTGGCACAGTTATTGGAAAACAGGAGAAGGACTAGTGCTTTTCACAACCTCTCGATGTCTCAAAGGGCCTTATAGCCAAGGAAGTACTTTTGAAATGCAGCAGCCGATTTGTGCGCAGCAAGCTCCCAAAAACAGCAACATGATAATGACCAGACAATTTGTTCTTTTGGGATGTTGATGTTGAGCGATAAATATTGGTCAGGACACTGGGAATAACACCCCTGCTCTTCTTCGAAATAGTGCCATGGGATTTTTTACATCCGCCTGAGAGAGCAGACAGGGCCTCAGTTTAACATCTCATCTGCTCTGAAAGAGCAACACTCCCCCAGTACTGCACTTGAGTGTCAGCCTAGCTTTTTGTGCTCAAGTCTCTGGAGTGGGGCTTGAACCCACAACCTTCTGACTCAGAGGCAAGAGTGCTACCAACTCAGCCACGGCTAACACTGGAAAATATCCCTCAGCTCTAAAAAGGACTATCATTCTCAGGAAGAGAATTGCCATTTTTTTTTACCTCATAATACTCCTGTGAAGCGCCTTGGGACGTACACTATGTTACAGGCGCTATATAAATACACGTTGTTGTTGTAAGATCTCCTGCAACTAAACTTTCAAAACTGCACTCTGGAATAAAGCCATTCTGCTTTGTTGACTTACTCAAACCCTTTCTGCCCCTCAGTAGCAGGACCACTCGTTAACACATTCCTTCACCCCGACGTGCAGCAGATCAAGCACTGTGTGGCAGACACACTACAATTTCGTGTAACCCTCCCATTATAACACATGGTCAGCTCACAGGGCTACAGGTATGTGCAGCATCCAAAGAGGAGCGCTCCCGATGCCACAGCCGTAGCATTTTAGACGCTATAGCCTTGCAGAACATCAGTCAATTTCTAAGACAAGGGGGCTGAAAATCAGGCCCCCCAGAAAGCTGGTGCACCTACCTTTTTCTAGATATTTTTACCGTCGGGTCCGACGAGGCAGACTCTTGATCCATTTTCACCCCTTTGCCAATTTTTTTGGAGCGGACTGGAAGTCAGTCATAATGGGGTCAGAAGTGCGGCGGTAAGTGCTGGTGAGGGGCAGAAGTGGGGGCGAGAACGAGTCTCCGCCGCTCTCACTCAGCGGCGGAGTGGTGGTGACGTCAGTGCGCGTGTACGCCACCACGTCTCTCCCCTCATTTAAAGGGGAGAGGAGCAGCGAATAATTAGGCTCAGCCACTGGGCCACCAGGGAAGGTTTCGGCCCGGCTGAACCCGGGGGGGCTTAATTGTCCAGCCAATCGGGAAGTCGGCTGGGAAAAAAAACATGGCGGCCGCAGCAGTGCGCCCTCCCCTTGAAGGGCCACCACGATGATGCATGGCTCACTCACAAAAAACAAGGCGCACTGACAGAAAAATCTGTCGGGGGCAAAGTGCGGCGGATCGTGGATTTTTTTTCAGGTAAATTTCGCGCGGAGTGGGATGGAGGTGCGGGAGAGCGGCAGTGCAGGCTTTGATGACTCGCTTGGGGCGGTCGGCAGCAGCGGGGCAGAAGTGGGGCCTGCCCGAAAAATCCCCGAGGTGAATTTGGATCGTGGCGGCCAATCGGCTGCAACGCGACGGCCACTCGATTCCGCCGCATGGCTGCCGCAAAACCGTGGTTACGGGCCTTATCCAGACCCCTGAATTTCGGCCTCATTGTTCACTTGGGAGACAAATGTTGTACGGAAGAATAGGGGAGGAAACCTATCAATGGGAGTTTAAGGAATTAGGTTCTAGAATAAAGAGCCAACCTCAAGAGCATTCACCTCAGTATTACCCGCACTGCCACAAATTAGGCCAGATAAGGAGAAACAGATTGGACTCTTCATACATGGCTTCAGATATGCTGAAGGATTGAGGGTTTTAGATTTCTGCAGCAGTGGGAAGTTCCTCAAACTTTACCTAAACTTAATTGGTACCAATATCCTCACAGGCAGGGCAAATAGGGCCGTGAAAAAGGATTTAAATAAGTAAGATAGGGGTAAACAGAACAATCCTTCTGCAGATTACAAAACAGACTACATCATCATCATAGGCAGTCCCTCGGAATTGAGGAAGACTTGCTTCCACACCTGAAGTGAGTTCTTTGGTGGCTGAACAGTCCAATACGAGAACCACAGACCCTGTCACAGGTGAGACAGATAGTTGTTGGGGGAAGGGATGGGTGGGACTGGTTTGCCGCACGTTCTTTCCGCTGCCTGTGCTTGTTTTCTGCATGCTCTCGGCGTTGAGACTCGAGGTGCTCAGCGCCCTCTCGGATGCACTTCTTCCACTTAGGGCAGTCTTGGGCCAGGGACTCCAAGGTATCAGTGGGGATTTTGCACTTTATCAGGAAGGCTTTGAGGGTGTCCTTGTAGCGTTTCCGCTGCCCACCTTTGGCTTGTTTGCCATGAAGGAGCTCCGAGTAGAGCACTTGCTTTGGGAGTCCCGTGTCTGGCATGCGAACTATGTGACCTGCCTAGCGGAGCAAAACAGACTACACCAATGTAATAGATACCTTCAGGGCAATGCTTTACAGTACATTCAGACACTTGTGGATACCAGTATCATCATCTCATTGTGCATACATGTGGCAATAACAAAAATGGTGTTGAACAGCTTCATTTAATTACTTATGCGTGGCGTAATTGTGACAAACTCAACACCTAGCTCTTTTGGCTTTTGCTTCAAACAAAAGAAAGTTTGGCAAGCACCTTTGTAGGAAGAGGAAACAGGAGACTGAAAGACGTATTTATTTTTTTTTATATTGAAAATAACAAGGATCAAAGTTGCTGCGCAGAAGCTAAAAGTCCCCTGAATAGAATTTGGCAGCTTTCAACAACTCACTCAAAGGGAAAAACAGAACTATTGGTCAGAGAAAAACAACTGGAAAATTAAGTCTAGGTTTGGATATAAATTCACGTTTGGGTCCAACATCCTAAAATCTGCTTTAAAGGCTTTCAGTGCTTTGATTTAATGATGGTTTTCAAATACCCTGATATTCGACTCATGGCTCCATTCAAATGAGTTAGTTCAAATTCAATGACCCAATAGGGTTTGGCCTATCTCCATGCCTAGGCCCATATTTTTTTAGTCTGTTCTTCTTTTCAGTTGGTGCAGTGTTGGCTGGAACAAGCCTGGCATTGTCAGTCTGCCAACCGTTGGTTTGCAGGTTCAAGCGTTTCTATTGACATTTAAGCAGACATCCAAACTGGAGAATGCTTAGTAATGTTGGCAAGAAAATAAGGCTAAATGACTTCAGCATCTTGGGAAAAAAAGCTTCAGCTAGCCTATACAGAACAGAGATATACTGCCATTCCACTGACCACTGCATCAGATCGATGTATCCTAGCTTTTGGAATACTTGAATAGTTTTATACATTTTCCAGCCTACCAGGTGAGCTTGGTTTACAAAAAATAATTTGTGTAATACTTATTTTATTGTGAGAGCCACTCGGGTATTGTTGGTTGGGTTGTACCTGCCTTGCCCTAAATGAAGAGATGTCGATCTCGCTAAGTGAAGCATGTTCGTTGCATGCATCCATCAAAATATCACTCAGTTTTCCTCAGGTGCCTGGGACAAGCTGATTGAGTACCCTTTGTGGCTACGAAGATGAGAGACTCAAGCGAAAGTAAAATAAATTCAAGAAAGGGGTCAATAAAGGCGAATATAAAAATATATTTCTTTCCCCCCCCCCAAATGATCTACATAGATTACATAGGATATATGGCACAGAAACAGGCCATTTGGCTCAACCAGTCCATGCCGGTGCTTATGCTCCACTCGAGCCTCCTCCCGTCTTTCCTCATCTAACCCTATCAGCATAACCCTCTATTCCCTTCTCCCTTATATGCTTATCTAACTGCCCCTTAAATGCAGTCATACTATTTGCTTCAACCACTCCCTGTGGTAGTAAGTTCCACATTCTCACCACTCTTTGGGTAAAGATGTTGCTTCTGAATTCCCTACTTGATTTCTTGGTGACTATCTTAAATTGATGGCCTCGAATTATGTTCTTCCCCACACGTGGAATCACTCTGGCCCCGATTTTCATGAATTGCAAGGCCGCCCAAAGGACTGCCAATGGCCGCCGAGAGACCAGGCCAAAAAGATTCCTCTAAAAGAGGTGGCGGTACCGACCGGTGGCAAATTAACATCTTATGCCTTAAATCTGGGTGGCAGCGGGTGGGAGCTCTCAATCTCGGCGGCAAATGAGCTTGCCACCCAAGTGCCGCCGACAATGGAGTCGGGCCCAGGGAGTAGGGAACTCTGAAAAGTAAAAAAACATCACCAAACAAAAACCACTGGAGCACATCACTGTAAAAAAATGTTTTTAAAGATGATTACTAACCTTTTCTTTCAGGTCTTCATACTTACCGTCGGGGTTAGACCAGCCTCCACAGAACGGGCCCTCCCCCTGCTGGCGTCGACTCCTGCCGACTCCCGCCCGCGCCAATCTGGCATCTCGGCGGGCGGGAGGCCATTTACACGACTTGGTCACCAGAGGACATCATAGAAACATAGAAAATAGGTGCAGGAGTCGGCCATTCAGCCCTTCGAGCCTACACCGCCATTCAATGAGTTCATGGCTGAACATGCAACTTCAGTACCCCATCAGCGGGCGGTTCCCGGCGGTGCTCCCCTCCCGCCTGCTCCAGCCCAAGTGGAAACTGGGAGAGAGGAAAACGGCAGCAAATCTCGATGGCAGTCGGCGGCAGCCGGCGGCAGTGGGCGGTAAGGCCATCAATATCTCTGTATCGACTCTAATAGAACCTTTCATAATTTTAAAGACCTCTATTAGGTCACCTCTCAGCCTTCCCTTTTCAAGAGGAAAGAGACCCAACCAATTTATCCTTTCCTGATAGGCGTACCCTCGCATTTCTGGTATCATCCTTGCAAATCTTCTCTGCACCCTCTCTAGTGCTTCTATATCCTTTTGATATCCACTGGGAGGTTAGACACACCAACGTCAGTGTTCTCGCTCAGGCCAACATCCCCAGCATCGAAGCACTGACCACACTCGACCAGCTCCGTTGGGCGGGCCACATCGTCCGCATGCCCGGCACAAGACTCCCTAAACAAGCGCTCCACTCAGAACTCCTATGCGGCAAGCGAGCCCCAGGTGGGCAGAGGAAACGTTTCAAGGACGCCCTCAAAGCTTCCTTAATAAAGTGCAACATCCCCACCAGCACCTGGGAATTCCTGGCCCAAGTGCAGACAGTGGAAGGAGCGTGCGGCAAACCAGACTCCCCACCCACCCTTTCCTTCAACCATTTTCTGCCCCACCTGTTACAGAGACTGGTAATTCTGGCATTGGACTGCACAGCCACCTGACAACTCACTTTTAGAGTGGAAGCAAGTCATCCTCGATTTCGAGGGACTGCCTATGATGATGATTCTTTTTATACTATGGCGACCAGAATTGCACAGTACTCCAAATGTGGTCAAACCAAGGTTCGATATAAGTTTAGCATAACTTCACTAGTTCTCAATTCAATCCCTCTAGAAATAAACCCATTTGCTTGGTTTGCTTTTTTTATGGCCTTGTTAACCTGTGTCGATTTTCTTAGTGATTTATGTATTTGTACTCTGAGATCCCTTTGCTCTTCTACCACATTTAGATTCTTATTTTCCAAGTAATATATGACCTCCCTATTTTTCTTACCGAAATGTAATCATCATCATCATAGGCAGTCCAATACGAGAGCCACAGACCCTGTTACAGGTGGGACAGATATTCGTTGGGGGAAGGGGTCAGTAGGGCTGGTTGGCCGAGCGCTCCTTCTATGCCTGCGCCTGGCCTCTTCATGCTCCTTGCGTCGAGACTCAAAGAGCTCAACGCCCTCCCAGATGGACTTTCTCCACCTCAGGCGGTCTGCGGCCAGGGTCTCCCAGGTGTCAGTGGTGATGTCGCACTTTACCAGGGAAGCTTTGAGGGTGTCCTTATAACGTTTCCGCTGTCCTCCTTTGGCTCGTTTACAATGAAGGAGCTCCGCATAAAGCATTTGCTTAGGGAGTCTCGTATCTGGCATGTGGGCTATGTGGCCTGCCCAGCGAAGCTGATCAAGTGTGGTCAGTGCTTCAATACTGGGAATGTCAGCCTGGTCGAGGACACTGATGTTGGTGCGCCTGTCCTCCCAAGAGATTTGCAGGATCTTGCGGAGACACCGTTGGTGATATGTCTCCAGTGACTTGAGATGCCTTCTGTACATCGTCCATGCCTCAGACCCATAAAGGAGGGTGGGTATTACTATAGCCCTGTAGACCATGAGTTTGGTGGTAGATTTGAGAGCCTGGTCTTCAAACACTCTTTTCCGCAGGCGGCCGAAGGCTGCTCTGGCACACTGGAGGCAGTGTTGAAACTCCGCATCAATGTCTGCCCTTGTTGATAAGAGGCTTCTGAAATATGGGAAATGGTCCACGTTGTCCAGGGCCATGCCATGGATCTTGATGATTGGAGGGCAGTGCTGTGCGGCGATGACAGGCTGGTGAAGGACCTTTGTCTTACGGATGTTAAGTGCAAGGCTCATGCTTTCATATGCCTCAGTGAATACATTGTCTATATCCTGGAGTTCAGCCCCTGAATGTGCACAGACGCAGGCATCGTCCGCATATTGCAGCTCGATGACAGAGGTTGGGGTGATCTTGGACCTGGCCTGGAGGCGGTGTAGGTTAAACAGCTTCCCACTGATTCTGCAGTTTAATTCCACTCCAGCGGGGAGCTTGTTGATTGTAAGGTGGAGCATGGTGGTGAGGAAGATTGAGAAGAGGGTTGAAGTGAGAACGCAGCACTGTTTGACCTCGGTCCGGACGTGGATTGAGTCTATAATGGATCTGTTGGTAAGGATCATGGCCTGCATGTCATCGTGAAGCAGGCGAAGGATGTTGACAAACTTTTGGGGGCATCCGAAACGGAGGAGGACGCTCCATAGACCCTCACAGTGTCAAAGGCCTTTGTAAGATCGAAAAAGGTCAGGTATAAGGGCTGGCACTGCTCCCTGCATTTTTCCTGCAACTGGCACGTTGCAATGATGATGTCTGTTGTGCTCCGTAGGGGATGAAATCCATATTGTGATTCTGGGAGGAGCTCCTCGGCCACAGGGAGAAGACGATTGAGGAGAACTCGAGCAACAACTTTCCCAGTGGCTGAAAGCAGGGAGATTCCCCTGTAGTTGCCGCAGTCGGACTTGTCGATTTAGACTTTGGAATCAAAACACAGTTTCTAGTTGACTAGTTATTATTATATTTTTCATTTCTAGATATTCTTCTATTTTCTCCTTTAGTAGGGATTCCAGTATTTTTCCCACCATCAATGTTAAGCTGACTGGCCTATAGTTCCCTGGACATGATCTATCCCCCTTCTTAAATATAGGTATTACATTAGCTATCTGCCAGTCCTCTGGCACTACACCTTTTTCTAAACAATTACTAAATATGTGTAGTGTAATTTTCAATGATTAACCGCTCCCGGAATAGATTGACCATCAACTAGCTAGTGACCTCCATGAAATAGGAGTAAAATAGAAATGAGGATTCAAGCCAAACTTTAAAAATTCTTTTGATGCAAGCTTATCGAAGGCCTTTTGAAAATCTAGATAAGTTGCATCTACTGCGTTATCCTTGTCTATTTTCTCTGTAAGCACTTCAAAAAATTGTGGAGGGATTGGAAGAAATGAAAATGCAAGCTTATGCATCTGTCGAGTCCCCTTGGCTCAGTTGGTTGCACTCTGGGTCAAATGGTTGTGAGTTCAAACCCAACTTTCAGGACTTGAGCATGTAATCTAGGCTGCCATTTCAGTGTGGGACTGAGGGAGTGCTGCATTTTCAGACATGTTGTCCTCAAGCAGCCTATTTGAAATCCTGTTGCACTATTTGAAGAATAGCAGTCAGTTGTACTTACCCATGTTCCTCGCCCAGTCATTTGCTGGTCTTGCAACCTTGATGTGTGGACATTGGTTGCCATGTTTGCCTCCGTAACAACAACGATTACACTTCAAATGTAATTTGTAGGAATGTCCAAGGTTTCAATAAGCTGCTGCACAAATGCAATTTCTTTCTTTTAGTCTATATTGTGCTGATTGTGCGTCATCAGACTGAGCATATTTGTGAAACAATGCATATAATCAGAATCCCTTTCCTTAACTGTCATCACCATATTTACTCTATTGCCCTATTATTGAAACCCATCAAAACTAGAAAGATCCACTGTCGGTTAACTGTAATTCATATTGGATTACAGAAACTGCATGCTCAACTTTGAATAATGATTCTCTGTTGCAGCACCAGATTAAGGGCTTTACATAAGTGATGGCAGCTTCATCACGTTAAAAATATTGGGCCCAAATTTCCCCAGCCGCCTAGAGCGGCGTAGTTAGGGGTGGCACGCCGACTTTGTGAGCCAAAAAAAGCACCAAAAATTGACCTATTAATTTGGCCGCTCCCTCGTCGTCTGAATCCATTGGCGTGGCACTGCAGAGTCTGGGGAGTGGGGGTGCTTGGGCCGCGCTTGCTCAGCACGGCCGGCAGGGGACGCATGTCCGTTTGAGTGTGTGCGCAATGGGCATTTCAACATGCGTGCATGCGCAGTGCAACAGGAAGCTTGGCAATCGGCCAATTAAAGGGAGAGCGTCCTCAGTATCATTGGCAATGGACCATATATAAAGGTAAGGTTTAAATATTAATTTTTGTGTGGCTGAGGGAGTGGAAAGGAATGCTAGATAGGTGGAAGAAAGGTGAGAAGTGTGATTTTTGAACATTACCTAAGTGTGAGTCCAATAGATGAATGGTGCAAGAGCGTGCAAGACGAACAAAGAATTTCCTCCATGAGGAAGTGGAGAACCTAGTGAATGTCATCGAGGAGAAATGGCTGGAGCTGGATATCAGCAAGCGTGGTCCGTCAAAAGTTTCACCCAGGAAATGAGAAAAAGATGGAACTCCGCAGGGGTCAATACCGCAAGATCTGGAAGCCAGTGCAAGAAGAAATGGCAGGACATTGGTCAAGTAGTGAGTGTATGTAATATCTTCATCTTTAAATAAAATTGCAGTGGAAAATGTGACCATCTGTATGTGCCCCACCCATCAGAAGCGCACCATGTCTGAAACTTAATATTTTCATCTTTGCAGAAGAAATTGGCCCACAACAAAAGGGAAACTTAGAACAGGAGGAGGTCCGCCAAATCTGCACCAACTGTCACCCCTGGAACAGAGGGTTGTTGCTTGCTGAGTCGCACTGACAAAATAAGAATCAGCTCTGCACAAGCTGGACCCACACGCGAGGGTGAGGGTGAGTCATTAAAATGCATAGTCGCCCTTCAAATCAACCTGCTGACTGGCCTGCTACACGTCAGACTACTCATGCCACCCATCCTGCCCCCTCCTGTGCTGCTAACCATTTGAATGTTCTGTTGTATTTTGCAGAAGAAGAAGACAATCCTGAACATCCTGAAGATCCACCAGAGGACCCAGATGCGTGCGCTCCAGACCAAGGCGGGTGGGGGGAGGAGGGGTCCATGGAAATGTGTGCATGGGAGAATGCTGACCGCGATATGGATCAGGCCATAGTACAGGTAATCACACTGCCAGAAATCTCCATGAGCTCCTCGGCAACATTCCATGGGTTCACACCTTCCGAGGTCACGGGTCCCAGTGGCGGTCATGAAATGCATCTTGGGACACCCAGTCCCCCACCGTCCCAGCCTGCGCCTCACACTGGAGGGGTGCCACTAGGCTGACCCACGGCGAGGGGAAGGAGAAGCCGACCAGTCTCTCCTGAGATGCAGCCCTCTGCAGAGGTTAATCAGGTTGTGTCATTGGGTGAGGAGACCAATGCCCTCGCAAGATCATTTGTGGCGGCTGTCAGAGGGGTGTGTAATGAGGTAGCGACTCTGTCGGGTGAAATCTCTGCACTGAGATGGGAAGTGAAGGCGGGCATTTCAGAGGGTGTGCAAACGATGGCAGCTGCCATGAGGGAGCTAGCTACTGCAATAAGGGCACAAAGACCCGATACTCAAATGCCACTCTCACTTCAATCCACGCACCAGCCACCGGTGAGACCCAAGCCGGGACCCCAAGCCCCCCCACCACCATCACCGACTTTATGAGGAAGTGCGTTTCCCCCGAGATGTGGGCGAGGGATGGGTGCAGCCTTTCTTTGCTGTTGTTGCTGTTGTTGTTGTTGTTGTTGTTGTTGTCGTTGTCATTGAAGTGCACTGTAAAATATCCAATAAAAGTTATTTTGCATTAAAACTGAATCATGGTCCATTAGGACCACGCAACATTTAGGGACCTCTGTAAAAAGTCAAAATCCCTTACCCCTACAGTCATGCATGCCTGCCACCCCTAGCCGGTGCGCTCTGCAGGTAGGACTGCTTTATTTTCAGTAGCTGATTTAGCTTTCATTTATTTTTGATGATGTTTTGCAGCTGTTGTGCTGAAGATGTTGCAATGCTGTGCTGATGTTGTGAAGGTCTTTAGTGCTTTAGAATCCTCTAACTCACCTTCCCCTCCCCCACCCCCCATCTCTGGCTACCTGCGCTGATTTCTTAAATGTAGGTAACGCTTTTCTGTGCCTACAAAAGTGGCCACATACACTGGCCTAAGTTAGTTTGGAGTAACTTTCAGCTGGCCAAATTGCTTCTATGACCAGAAGAGGCGTAAGTGGCTTGTTGTCATACCCCCTTTTGAAGAGAACAAACTAAACTAGAAAAAAACCTACCTAACTGACTTGTACTGGAGCAAGTTAAATGGGGAAATTTGCGATTTTTAAGTTACTCCAAAAAAAGCAACTTACTCCAAAAAAACAGGGCAACTCTTGGGGAAATTTGAGCCCATTGAACTGGGTCAAAATATGTCAATATCAATATCAATAAACTGAAAACAGCCTTTCCTATAGGATACTTCAAAAACAGCAATGCCATGCAAAAAAAAATCAAATCTTAAATCAAAACTGAACATGTTGAAATGCACAGAAAAATTGATGAGCATTTGAAAGAGAAAAAAAAGTTAGCTTCTTTGTCCCTGTCTCTTTCAGGAGCTGATCCACTTGCCCTGTATTCCCAGCATCTTCTGTTTATTGCAGCATGTAAAACCTCACAGCATTTAGAACATAAGAACATAAGAAATAGGAGCAGGAGTAGGCCATATGGGCCCTTGAGCCTGCTCCGCCAATCAATAACATCATGGCTGAACTGATCATGGACTCAGGTCCACTTCCCTGCCCACTCCCCATAACTCCTTATGCCCTTATCGGTTAAGAAACTGTCTATCTTTGTCTTAAATTTATTCAATGACCCAGCTTCCACAGCTCTCTGAGGCAGCGAATTCCACAGATGTACAACCCTCTGAGAGAAGAAATTCCTCCTCATCACAGTTTTAAATAGGCGGCCCCTTATTCTAAGATTATGCCCCCTAGTTCTAATCTCCCCTATTAGTGGAAACATCCTCTCTGCATCCACCTTGTCAAGCCCCCTCATAATCTTATACGTTTCGATAAGATCACCTCTCATTCTTCTGAATTCCAATGAGTAGAGGTCCAACCTACTCAACCTATCCTCATAAGTCAACGCCCTCATCTCCAGAATCAACCTTATGAACCTTCTCTGAACTGCCTCCAAATCAAGTATATCCTTCTTAAAAATGGAAACCAAAACTGTACGCAGTATTCCAGATGTGGCCTCACCAATACCCTGTCACTCATCACTCATAGGCGGTCCCTTGAATGAGGATGAATTGCTTCCACATGAGTTCACAGATGTTTCAATGAAGGACCCGATATTCAAGTCCTGAACTCCAGTTGAAAGGGTGGAAGATGCCTAACTGCAGCAAGATTTCCTTGCTTTTATACTTTCCATTGTTTTCCATCAGTTGAAGTATATTTTAAAATAATGGAGTACTGCAAAGCACTATGAATTAAAATATCAATAAATTATCTATTCCTCCATTATAGCATTGGTATCAATCAATATTCCTTTGATGTACATTGATAATATTCCAAAAAATGTGTGCCAACCTTATGCAAGTAAAGAGATTTGATTCACATATCGTTGATCAAATGAACTGATTTTACATCTGAAGTTTGCATTGAAGAGAATTCTATGTAAGGGAATATTTGTACAACAGCTGAGTCAACATGGAGAAGAATTGGCATGCCTGAGTTGTAAAAAATGTGTCAATCATTTCAAACCAATGTACTTGACTACTGAGTGTAGTTGCAGACTGGGGTTGATCATATCCATTGGCAAGAAAGATATGATGAATATAAAAGATAAGAAAGTCTTTACTTTGTTTCCAAATGCTGGTTAATTATTTCAACCTTGAGTTCATAGAATCATAGAATCATAAAAATTCACAGCACGGAAGGAGGCCATTTTGACCTGTCATGTCCATGCTGGCCAACAAGAGCTATCCAGCCTAATCCCACTTTCCAGCTCTTGGTCTGTAGCCCTGTAGGTTACGGCACTTCAAGTGCATATCCAAGTACTTTTTAAATGTGGTGAGGGTTTCTGCCTCTACCACCCTTTCAGGCAGTGAGTTCCAGACCCCCACTACCCTCTGGATGAAGAAATTTCCCATCAAATCCCCTCTCCAACCTCCTACTAATTACTTTAAATCTATGCCCCCTGGTTGTTGACCCCTCTGCTGAGGGAAATAGGTCCTTCCTATCCATTCTATCTTGGCCCCTCATAATTTTATACACCCTAATTTGGTCTCCCCTCAGCCTACTCTGTTCTAATGTTTACGTTCAATTTCCTCTGTTCAAGTTCTATGGCTTGAATTGGGCATGAGAGGGAATGGATCAAAACAGACTGTGTGATAACAGCTAGCCATGGCTGGTGGAACTGACCTTCTCTCTCTCTCTCATGTGCATTGCTAGTTTCTGTCCCACCACACTTAACAATAATCATATCTTAACCACTGGGTTAGCTGATGTCTGCAGCTTTTCAAGCTTGGGCCACTAATCAATTAATTGGGACCGAGTGATACAGTAGGTTAGAATGCTGTTCACCTCTTGGATGTAAATTTAAAGCCAACAGCAACAACAATTGCATTTATATAGCGCCTTTAATGTAGTAAAACGCCCCAAGGTGCTTCACAGGAAACAAAATTTGACACTGAGCCACATGAGATATTAGGACAGGTGACCAAAAGATTGGTTAAAGAGATAAAAATAAGAAAGAAAGACTTGCCTTTATATAGCGCATTTCATGACCTCAGGACGTCCCAAAGTGCTTTACAGCCAGTGAATTACTTTTTGAAGTATAGTCACTGGTGTAGTGTAACCAATTTGCATATAGCAAGACCCGCAAACAGCAATGTGATAATGACTAGGTAATCTGTTTTTTATAGATGTTGTTTGAGCATTAAACATTGACCAGGACAGTGGTTTTAAGTTTTAAGGACCCTCTTAAAGGAGCAGAGAGAGGTAGAGAGGCAGAAAGGTTTAGGGAGGGAATTCCCGATCTCAGGGCTGAGATAGTTGAAGGCACGGCCGCAATGGTGGAGCAAAGAAAATCGAGGGTGCCCAAGAGACCAGAATCAGAGGAGTGCAGAGATCTGGGAGGGATGTAGGGCTGGAGGAGATTATGGAGATATGTAGGGGCGAGGCCATGATTTGAAAATAAGGGAGCACAGTAGTGATGGGTGAACAGGACATGATGCAAGTTAGGATACATGCAGCAGAGCTTTGGATGAGCTCAATTTTACGGAGGGTGCAAGGTGGGAGGCGTGATTATGGGAGAAAAGCGTCACTTTCTGAGATAGCTGTAGGGCTAATAAACGACATGAGTTTGAGCAACTGGCTCATAGCAGACATGGTAGCGACACCGAACAATTGTTCCTAACTTAACACTAATTGACACGACAAGTCCAACCCAGGGTCCGCAGGATAGTTAACGTGGAAAATGGAAATATGGAACTTGTCAAGTAGGAAATAGCCTTCTGAGGCTGGGGGATAGGACACATGATAGTGGTAGTGTTGAGGGTGCTTTATTTTGTCTCTATCCCATGCTGTTCCTGAACGGGAGTTCCTGAGGATGATGTCGAGCACAGAAAGTGTAAGTCATTTTCATTTTCCCCCAATTCTTTCCCCAAAAAAGAAGAAAAAAGATCAGTTATTAAGCTTAATGTTGACATGCAAAACTGCAATGCAAATATAGGCATGAACATTTCTGGTGAAGCGGAGCCCCCATCCGCCCTTGTCCAAGGTCAGAAGCCCTGGCCTGAATCTTGGGGCTGGGGTCACTTGCATAACAGGGCAGGCTGCTAGCATCTTCAGAAGGCCTCAAAGCAAATCATGCCAGGTCTCAACCGATTAAATGAGTCGGCAAACCTGTGGCAGATGGAGTTCATTCTGAGGAAATGTGAGGTCATCCACTTTGGACCTAAGAAAGATAGATAAGAGTATTTTATAAATGGCAAGAATCTAGGAACTGTGGAAGAGTAGAGAGATTTAGGGGTCCAAGTGCAGAAAGCACTAAAAGCTAGTGGACGGGTACAAAAATAATTAAAACCCTATTGCAATGTTGGCCTTTATCTCAAGCGGGGTGGAATAGAAAGGGTGGAAGTTGTATAAAGCTCTGGTTTATTTAGAGTGCTGCGTTCAGTTCTGAGCACCACATGTCAGGAAAGAGATATTGGCCTTGGAGTGGGTGCAGTCAGATTCACTAGAATCATACCAAGGCTTATAGGGTTAAATTATGAGGGCAGGTTGCATAGGCTAGGCTTGGCCTTTATTGCAAGGGGGATGCAGTATAAAAGCAGAGAAGTCCTGCTATAACTATACAGGGTATTGGTGAGGCCACACCTAGAGTTTTGGTCTCTGTATTTAAGGAAGGATATATTTGCATTGGAGGCTGTTCAGAGAAGGTTCACTCGGTTGATTCTGGAGATGAAGGGGTTGACTTATGAGGATAGGTTGAGTAGGTTGGGTCTATACACATTGGAGTTCAGAAAAATGAGAGGCGATCTTATTGAAACTTATAAGATAATGAGGGACTCTACAAGGTGGATGCAGAGAGAATATTTCCATTCATAGGGGAATCTAAAACTAGGGGACATAGGACCCAAGTTTCGGGTGAAGTTGCTCCAATTTTCTTGGAGCAACTAGTTTCGTTTGGAGCATCTTAGAAATCGCAATTCTCGGCACTTAGTTTGCTCCAGTTCTAGTGAGTTAGTTTAGGTTCATTTTAGTTCAGCTATTTTTTTCAAAAGGGGGTGTGTCCAGCCACTTAGGCCTGTTTTGTAAGTTTCGGCTGCGAAAACTTACTCCAAACTAACTTAGAATGGAGTAAATGTCCACTTTTGTAAGTTCTGAAAAACCTTACCTGAAGTTAAGTTTAGTGCAGGCACAGCCCCGGGCGGGGGGAGGGCGGGGTTGGGGGGGCGGTGGGAAGCATTAAACACAAAGGACACATCAACATCACAACAGGGGGAGGGAAGGGAAGTTAGAGGATTTTCCACAAACACCTTTACAACAACATTAAAGAAGCAAAGTACATTTAAAGCAGTAAGCACAAAATAAAGCAGTACATGTAAAGCAACAAGCACTAAACGAAGCACAAAAAGTAATAAGCAATTAATTAATAAAAAATAGAAGGAACCCTGCACCTAAAGCACCAAGACCAAAGTAATAAGCAACCAATCAATAAAAAATTAAAAAATAGAAGTCCTACCTTTATGTGAAGGGAAGGTGTCTCTGTCAGTGTCTCTCTCTCTCTGTATCGGACAGTGAGGGGTGGGGGTGTGTGGGGGGGTGTGGGGGTGTTGGGGGGGTGTTGGGGGGGTGGGGTGTGGGTGGGGGGGGGTGTGTGTGTGGGGGTAGTGTGTGCGAGGGTGTGTGTGTGTGGGGGGTGTTGTGTATGCATGCCTGTTTACTATGTGATGTCTATAACACTGTTATGCAAAACTGAATGTACCCTTATACTGTACACACCTTGCCTGTACACCAGAGGGTGCTGCTGCTGGAGACCTATGGGTTGCCTGCACACGGCAGGTAACCCAGTATAAAAGGGAACTCACAGCTTGTTGTCGTCACTCAGGAGCTGCAAATAAAGGACTACAGGTCTGCACAGTTTAAGTATCATACCCTGCCTCGTGGAGTCATTACTAAAGGTGCCTACATATACTACGGGGGGGGGGGGGGTGGTGTGTATGTGTGTGTGGGGGTGTGTGTGTGTGGGGGAGGGTGGGGTGTGTGTGTGTGTATGGGGGTGTGTGTGTGTGGGGTGTGTGTGGGGGGGGAGGTGCGTGGGGGGAGTGCGTGGGGGGGGGTATATGTGTGTGTGTGGGGGGGGCTGAATGCGGTGGGGGTGTGGGAGGGGGCTGAACGCGGGGGGGGGCTGAACGCAAGGGGGGTGTGGGGGGTTGAATGCGGGGGTGCGTGTGGGGGGGTGCTGAATGCGGGATGGGGGGGGAAGCTGGACGGAGGCACCCCTGCTCTCTCCTCCGGTCCTTCGATCATTTCGAGTGCCCCCCAACCCACACTCCTCCATCCCTTGCCATGCTCCTCCATCCCTTGCCACGCTTCTCCATCCCTTGCCACGCTTCTCCATCCCTTCCCATGCTTCTCCCCCACTGATCACCTCCCCAGTGCTCCCTTCCCACGGCTCCTGCATCCCTCCCCGGTACCCAAACACAGACTGGGGGGAAACGCCCTGCTGAGCCATTGCGCATGTGCGCATGCTCCAATGCGCCTGTGCAATGCTGCCGGCACTCAGAAGAACGCTGATCCCTAGCCCCACACCCCCTGCTGGCTGCGATCGGCTTGCTCCGCCTCAAGGAGACTCCGCTGCGCCACGCCATGCTCCAGGACGACCGGTGAATTCCCCAGTAAGATTTCGGCGCACTTTTTTCCCCCAGACAGGTTATTTAAATCATGGAGGTGCACCGTTTTCAGCAGCATCGGAAACTTGGGCCCATAGTCTCAGAATAAGGGGCCGTCCATTAAAACTGAGATGAGTTGTGAATCAGTGGAATTCTCTGCCCCAGAGAGCTGTGGAGGCTGGGTTATTGAATATATTTAAGGCGAGGATAGACAGATTTTTGAGCGATAAGGGAATAAAGGGTTAAGGGGAGCGGGCAGGGAAGTAGAGCTGAGTCCATGATCAGATCAGCCATGATCATATTGAATGGCAGAGCAAGCTCGAGGTGCCAAATGGCCTATTCCTGTTCTTATTTTTTGTGTTCTTATCTCTTATGTTCTCACGTACTCCCTTGAGTATAGAAGATCAAGGGGTAATCTAATTGAGGTGTTTAAAATGAAAGGTGTTGATAGGATAGATATAGATAAATTATTTCTTCTGGTGAGGCAGTCCAGAACAAGGATAAATAATCTTAAAATTAGAGCAAGGCTATTCAGGGGTGATGTCAGGAATTCTCTCCCCCAAAAAGTTGTTGAGGCTAGGTAACTTGAAAATTTCAAAACTGTGATTGATAGATTTTTGCTAGGCAAGGGTATTGAGAGTTATGGAACCAAGGCGGGTAAATGGAATTAAGATACAGGTCAGCCATTATCTAATTGAATGGCGGAATAGGTTCAAGGGGCTGAATGGCCTACTTCTGCTCCTATGTTCCTGACCGGCATGAGTTAAGCTAAGGGTTTTCCAGAATGCAAAGGGACAAATTTCTTAGGTTAGCTTGGAAACTCCACGACACACCCCTTTGATGTAGGGAGGTATAATTCTCTGAGGTCCAAATGTGGCAGACTGTAGTGGAGCCCAGTTGCAATGTTTATTCAGTACTCCCTATGGGTGGAAATATGATTTACCCTGGGATTCCAGCATTAGGAATTTCAGGGCCATACAGTTTATTATGTGGTGAGCATTCACTTGGTGTCTTATCTGGCAAATGATGCATTTTCGCTGTAAGGAAGTGTTAAAAAGTTCATCATTCAGTTACCCGTTACAAATGTTATTTTTAACATAATTTGCCTGGCAAGGATGGCATTCCTGCATATCTACTGTGGGATGACAAATATTAAGTGTTATTTTGCAACAGTGGAAGTTGTGGGAGAGTAGGGTGTTAGTGCCAGTGATTGTGCAAACAGTCATTATCTGTGCTTCTGCTGCCACTTCTGAGCCTCTCTCTCTGATATCAGACACTGGCTTCCAATTGTCCTTCGCCCAGGTCACCACATAATGGTCAGAAAGTGCTCATTGGGGAAAAACTCATCCAAAACTCTGCTGTCCATATATCATAGAATCGTGCAATCATAGAAGTTTACAGCACGGAAGGAGGCCATCTCGGCCCATCGTGTCCGCGCCAGCCAACAAGAGGCTATCCAGCCGAATCCCACTTTCCAGCTCTAGGTCCGTAACCCTGCAGGTTACGGCACTTCAAGCACTTTTTAAATGTGGTGAGAGTTTCTGCCTCTACCACCCTTTCAGGCAGTGAGTTCCAGACCCTCACCACTCTCTGCATGAAGACAATTCCCCTCAAATCCCCTCTAAACCTTCTACCAATTACTTTAAATTTATAGCCCCTGGTTGTTGACCCCTCTGCTAAGGGAAATAGGCCCTTTCTATCCACTATATCTAGGCCCCATATAATTTTGTACACTTCAATGAGGTCTTCCCTCAGCTTCCTCTGTTCCAAGGAAAACAAACCCAGCCTATCTAATCTGTCCTCATAGCTAAGATTCTCCACTCCTGGCAATATCCTCATAAATCTCCTCTGTACCCTCTCCAGTGCAATCACATCCTTCCTGTAATGTGGTGACCAGAACTGCACACAATACTCCAGCTGTAACCTAACCAGTGTTTTATACAGATCAAGCATAACCCACCTGCTCTTATATTCTATGCCTCAGCTAATAAAGGCAAGCATTCCATATGCCTTCTTAACCACCTTATCCAGCTAGCCTGCTACCTTCAGGGATCTGTGGACATGCACTCCCAGGTCCCTTTGTTCCTCTACACTTCTCAATGTCCTACCATTTAATGTGTATTCCCTTTCCTTGTTCGCCCTAGCCAAATGCATTATGCCTCACACTTCTCTGGATTAAATTCCATTTGCCACTGTTCTGCCCACCTGACCAGTTGATTGATATCTTCCTGCAGTCCGCAATTTTCTTCTTCATTATCAACCACACTGCCTATTTTCTACTAACTCAAATCCCTCCTATGGCATTGACCTTCCCTATCTCTGTAACCACCTCCATCACTAAAACCCTCCAATTCTGGCCTGTTGCGCATCTTCAATTTCCTTTGCTCCATTACTGACGATCATGCCTTCAGCTGTCCAGGCCCAAGCTCTGGAATTCCCTCCCTAAACCTTCCCACCACTCTACCTCCCTCTCCTTAAAACCTACCTCTTTGGCCAAGCTTCTAACATTGCTTCTAACTCAGCTCATCCAACCTTTCATCATCACCAAACTCAATTATTCCAATGCTCTTTTGAGGCCCTATATAAAAAAAATCAAGTCATTATTGTTATAATCACTCCAGCTAGACCATATTTGGAATTCTTCAATTTTTCTAACTAATGCTGACATGATAAAAAACAAAAATCCAGTAACATGGTCAACCACTACTTAAATGTTCAATATTCAATCTCCATAACAATGTGTTAATCTTGTTACCAACTGTTATATCCGATAAATACTCAAGTTGGTGTGTGAATATAATCGCTGCTTTTGTTGTAGACTCCCTGGAACACTCTCCTTAGATAAAACAATACAAGAGGAAACCCTGGACTATAATTGGTCCCATCAGGTGGCCCTCTAGTGTTCAGTTAACAATATACAAGTACAATACATATAAGTTCATCTTGCTTTTTCAATACATTGAATTCACTCAAATGGGACAGATGTTGGCAGCGAGGTTGCAGTGTGAGCTATAGTTTTCAGTGCTCTCCTTGCCGGCTTAACAAGTGTATTGCATATTAATACACTGACCCTATATTAGTGTATCTGTAAAGGGACAGTTGAAGACTTTCTCCTTAAATGCTTGAAGTTTGGCTTTTAACCTAAGAGTTGTCATTGGCTCATTCAGAGCAGCAGAAGGGAGGAGTTATGCAAGATAACCTGCTACAAATACGTTTGTGTGAATGATTAGCATATGTGTCGCCATTCATGTCAGGAGCATCAGTTGTGCTGCCATGCTACATGAGGAGCAAGGGCTAAAGTGTAGTAGATTTGGAATCTTTGGAATTCTCTACCCCAGAGAGCTGTGGAGGCTGGGTCATTGAATATATTAAGGTAGAGATAGACATATTTTTGAACGATAAGGGAGTCAAGAGTTATGGGGAACAGGCAGGGAAGTGGAGTTGAGGCCAAGATCAGATCAGCCATGATCTTATTGAATGGCGGAGCAGGCTCGAGGGGCCAAATGGCCTACTCCTGCTCCTATTTCTTATGTTGTTCCTGCTGACAATTGACCTGCTATTAGCATGACAAGGTTGAATTTGACTTGTCCATAAAATACAGGCATTTAAAAAGGGTGCCTGATCACAGAAGCATTTGTAAGTTGTGACATGTCAAAAGGATTTCTTCTGGACTGAACACAAGACCTAGCTGTAGCTACTGCCAGCTCAGAAATACTTACATACTTCATCATTTTTCCATTACTTACCAATATGATAAACGGGTACCTGAGTTTGCAAAGCATCCTCACTATGACGAGCCCCTATTTAATTGCCTCGGAAATAAAAGGTGAAAATGAAAGAAATACACAGCACATCCATCAGCATCCGAGATTATAAAAGATAGTTTACCTTTAAGTAAGTGCCCTTGATCAGAATCGTTGAAAGTAGTGTCACCTTCCAAAACGTTAACCTCTCTTTTCTTTTCAAAAGTTGGCAGAGTTACTCTTATTTCCTTTGTCTGCTTTTATTCCTGATTTGCAACATTTGCAGTTTTTCCCCCTTCCTTTTCAACACTTCAATACATTCCGTGTGTCTGACGGTGTAAAACTCTACACCTCTAACACACACCTACTGCTGCGACCCGGTATATCATTCCATCGTCGTAGCTTGGAAAATAACTGTCTATAAGTCGATGCATATGTTTTTTTAGCTGATGTTAAACCATAGGGAGTGGACAGTAAATAATTATTTCAATACAGCCTTCCATTTTTGTAATAAAAAGCAGAATTGTTTCCAGTGTGGCCATGAGTTAATGACAGGCCTTCTCCATTGAATGTCGCATATTGAATCAATGAAAACAAAAAACCTATGGAGACAGGCACTGTACATGGGGGAATCAGGCAACCTTCTCTGGTTTGAGCCCTTTCGGTAGCTTGGTTAGCAGCCTAATAAGGGACTCAGCTGACTTTAAACCGAAGCCCCGTCTGCCCCATCGGGTGGACATAAAAGATCCCGTGGCACTATTTGAAGAAGAACAGGAAAGATCTCCCTGGACAGTATTGATTTCGGAACCAACTATTATTTTCCCCCCTCCTCAAGCACTTTGCTTCATCAGATGTTTTTAACAGTATAAATTGTGGGCGAATGCAGCGATTTTAAATCAATTACTGTTTTGCTAACTCTTACTTCAAAAGACCAATTTTTTTTTACAGTCTGACTAGATTTGTCTCCTTTCCCCGTAACCGCCCCCCCCCCTCCCAAGTACATTTCTGATTCTCAGTGGGTGTACTTTGTCAGGAAGTCTTTATCATTCTCCCTTTTCTGTTTGATATTTTATTACTTTGCATAAGTGAACACAAATCTTGTTTTGCCTGAATTAGATAGTGAAGGGTTGCCTCTGTTCTTGAAATCCCTTTGACTGGGAATTGTAATTTGTAAGCAGTTTAACATTCTGCAATAAAAGGATCTAACACTGTGTAAAATAAAAAATAAGTGTCTCAGCAATGTGACCACAGTTACATTCAGAATGACTCTTCAATTATTAATCAATTGTAACAGAAATCACACAGAGTAAAGCAGTGCAAAGGAATACTTCGAGAGCAATAGTACCATGGATTGCTGAGAATGAAGACTGGTCTTTCCATTTAAGAAGTGAGGGTGATCAGAGGAGAGGGTTCCATGATGGCAAAGCGAAAAGGTGCAGATCGCGCTTCTCTTACCTTACTTAACCTTGTCAGGTTATTAAACATTTTCTAGCGCTGCTCTGCTGTCCTGGGACAAGAGAGGTGGCACCCGATGCCACTGCCACCTGAATCCACATGGTTTCGGTGACTGATTTTAGTCGGTGTCTGTCCCCACAAGCCCAGCAGATCGTCTCTCCTCTGATGGGCCTCGTCCAGGAGAATCTGTAAATCTACATCACTTGCGTGAGTCTTTCCTCATGATCCACCAGTAAGTTTCACGTGAAAACTTACTTGCTGTGCCTCCAGGACGCTGCTGCTACCTTATGCTGCTGCAGGCTTTTAGACTCTGCAGCAGCAAGTTTGTTTTGTTATTCATTCACAGATTGTGGACGTCACTGGCAAGGCCGGCGTTTATTGCCCATCCCTAATTGTCCTCAAAAAAGATGGTGTTGAGCCACCTGTTGAGCCACTGAAGATACTCCCACAGTGCTGACTTTATCGTAGTGGTTTGGTACAAATGAGTGGATTGCTAGGCCATTTCAGTGGGGCAGTTAAGAGTCAATCACACTGCTGTGGGTCTGGAGTCACATATAGGCCAGACCGGGTAAAGGGTGGCAGATTTCCTTCCCTAAAATACATTAATGAACCAGATGGGTTTTTATGAAAATCCAGTAGTTTCATGGCCACCATTACTGAGATTAGTGGGTTTTTTAAAATTCCAGATTTATTTAATTAACTGAATTTAAATTCCCCAGCTGCCGTGGTGGGATTTGAATTCTGGATTACTAGTCCAGTAACATAACCACTATGCTACCATACCCCCAAGTTTCCTCCCTCACTAGCCCCCCACACCAATTTACTCATGGGAATTGGGCCCTTGACCCACTAAATGTGTTCACCCAGTGGAAACAGTGGCACACAAAGTTCATCAATGGGCAGAGGTTCTGCCCCATCAGCGTCCCTACAGTATAAATTACTGTGGATTTCCAGACCCACGTGCAATACCTGCACAAAGCATTGCTGACTTTCAACAGAAGTGGTTCAAATCTCCACTTCAAAGAGAAAAGGGATCTTAAAATAACAAGGCAAGTAAACTTTTTAACATGTGTTGCTAAAACTGAAATGTAAAACTGTCATGTTATGGTCTCATACAAAAATACTAATGGTCAAATGGATAAAAGTTAACAGAACACTACCGTTAATGGACTGAAATTGATCTAGCGGCAATGTTAAACTGGAGTGATAATGGACCCAGGAGATAAAACATACAGGATCATGATTTTAATTCTACTTCTGTTACCCAACAGAATCTCCTTTGGCAGCTGCATAGTTTAATCATCAATATTTAAGAATTACATATTTACATAACATTATGAGACATCAATTCAAATAATGTGTTCGAAAATGAAAGCCTTGAAGTTATATTGCGAGATAATCAGATATGAATGTTTAATGCATTAAGCCAAAATTCCTTTCTCTGCTATAGAATTGTTAAATTCCTACATTACAACAACGATCACACTTCAAAAGTACTTCATTGACTGTAAAGCGCTTTGGGACGTCCTTAGGTCATGAAAGGCGCAATATAAATGCAAGCTGTTTCTTTTTGAATTGCTTAAGCAATAGCATTAGACAGAAATTTACTACAAACACATCAGTGTACTGAAATAACGGACAGGAAATCAAACCATGATGTTCATGCGAGGTGGCAAGTGTCTCACTATTAACAACTTCACTGCACTGTAGCTTTTTGAAGTACTCTGAAGGGTAAACTCCTGACATCAGTTGATCTAAAACACTCTCCTCCACCAATATAGCTTCTGCCATAATGCACACAAAACATTATTAATCATGGAGCAGAAGTATATTGAAGCATCCGTAAAATAAAGGTCCTCTACCAACCTGCCCCCGCCAAACAGCACTGGCCACCCCACCCCAGTTATCAAAATCCACGATGAGGCCTTGGATAACGTGGACCATTTTCCATACCTTGGAAGCCGACTATCAACAAGGGCAGACATCGACGACGAGGTCCAAAAACGCTTTCAGTGTGCCAGGACCTCAAATCCGGCACCAAGCCCATGATCACAGAGCAGTCGTGATACCCGCCCTCCTATATGGCTCAGAGATATGGACTATGTACAGCAGGCACCTCGAAATACTGGAGAAGTACCACCAACGCTGCCTTTTCAAGATCCTAAAAATCAAGATAGGCACACCAATATCAGTGTCCTCGCTCAGACCAATATCCCCAGCATCGAAGCACTGACCACGTTTGATCAGCTCTGCTGGATGGGCCACATCGCCCGCATGCCTGACACAAAACTCCCAAAACAAACGCTTTACTCGGAGCTCCGACACAACAAGCGAGCCCCAGGTGGGCAGAGAAAACACTTCAAGGACACCGTCTCAAAGCTTCCTTGAAAGAATGTAACAACCCCACCGACACCTGGGAATCCCTGGCCCAAGACTGCCCAAAGTGGAGGAAAAGCATCTGGGAACATGCTGAACACCTCGAGGCTCTTCGCCGAGAGCAAGCTGCAGCCAAGTGTCGACAGCGGAAGGAGCGCGCGGCAACCCAGGCACCCCACCCATCTGTCCCTCCAACCACCTGTGACAGAGACTGTAGGTCCCGCATTGGACTCTTCAGTTACCTGAGAACTGATTTCTAGTGTGGAAGCAAGTCATCCTCTACTCCGAGGGACTGCCTATGATGATGGTTGAAGCATGATATAGTCATTAATTAAGGGCGAGTTTTTAAAAATGAAATTTGGTAATTCAAAAATAATCTGAAAAAATAGAAAGATAGAAATATAGTAAATAGGTGCAGCAGTAGGCCATTCAGCCCTTCGAGCCTGCACCACCGTTCGATAAGATCACGGCTGATCATTCCCTCAGTACCCCTTTCCTGCTTTCTCTCCATACCCCTTGCTCCCTTTAGCCGTAAGAGCCAAATCTAATTCCCTCTTGAATATATCCAATGAACTGGCATCAACAACTCTCTGCGGCAGGGAATTCCACAGGTTAACAACTCTCTGAGTGGAGCAATTTCTTCTCATCTCAGTCCTAAATGGCCTACCACTTATCCTAAGACTGTGTCCCCTGGTTCTGGACTTCCCCAATATCGGGAACAATCTACCCGCATCTAATCTGTCCCGTCCCGTCAGAATCTTATATGTTTCTTTGGGATCCCCTCTCATCCTTCTAAACTCCAATGTATAAAGGCCCAGTTGATCCAGTCTCTCCTCATATGTCAGTCCAGGCATCCCGGGAATCAGTCTGGTGAACCTTCGCTGCACTCCCTCAATAGCAAGAATGTCCTTCCTCAGATTAGGAGACCAAAACTGAACACAATATTCCAGGTGAGGCCTCACCAAGGCCCTGTACAACTGCAGTAAGACCTCCCTGCTCCAATACTCAAATCCCCTAGCTATGAAGGCCAACATACCATTTGCCTTCTTTACCACTTGCTGTACCTCTATGCCAACTTTCAATGACTGATGAACCATGACACCCAGGTCTTGTTGCACCTCCCCTTTTCCTAATCTGCCACCATTCAGATAATATTCTGTCTTCGCATTTTGCCCCTAAAGTGGATAACCTCACATTTATCCACATTATACTGCATCTGCCATGCATTTTCCCACTCACCTAACCTATCTAAGTCACCCTGCAGCCTCTTAGTATCCCCCTCACAGCTCACACCGCCACCCAGTTTAGTGTCATCTGCAAACTTGGAGATATTAGACTCAATTCCTTCATTCAAATCATTGATGTATATTGTAAAGAGCTGGAGTCCCAGCACTGAGCCCTGCGGCACTCCACTAGTCACTGCCTACCATTCTGAAAAGGACCCGTTTATCCCGACTCTCTGCTTCCTGTCTGCCAACCAGTTCTCTATCCACGTCATGTGCTTTGATTTTGCACACCAATCTCTTGTGTGGGACCTTGTCAAAAGCCTTTTGAAAGTCCAAATACACCACATCCACTGTCCCTTGTCCACTCTACTAGTTACATCCTCAAAAAATTCCAGAAGATTTGTCAAGCATGATTTCCCCTTCATAAATCCATGCTGACTTGGACCGATCCTGTCACTGCTTTCCAAATGCAAAAGATGGCGGGGCTCGTCCGGGATGTCTCAATGTAACCAAAGAAAAATTGTAAATGGCCGTCTCTAGTGAATTTACAAATATGTTATTTGACTAATGGTGTCGTGTACATAATGGGGCTCAATTTGTGGTCGGAGGCTACCCACGAGCGGATGCCTCTGACCTGCAAAAGCTCTACGAACTTGCCTGGTGGTCCGGGAGGTTCGGCGACTTGTGCTCCTGGGCCTTTATGCGTAGGCCTGCGTAAAGGCCCACATATCCCAGGGCCGCACGCAGTTCGCAAGTACCCCTGGGATCACATGCACCTGACCAACCAATCAAAGAAGGGAATCACCATTCATACTTATGGGGATTCCGTATGTACGGAACTCCCGTAAGTAGGATTGGGGATCGCATAAAAAAACACCTCTGCACATCAAATAAATTTTTTTAAATTACATAGATAAAATTAATTAAAATGGCATTTAATTAAATATTTCAAACAAAAATTAAATTTTTTGAAAAATAAATTTGCATGTTGTAAAGGGGCAAACTAATAAATGTACCTTATTGCACAGGGTTTATAATGTATAAAAGAATGAAAACAATTATTTTTCTGTTTTTTAAAACTTTTACGTTGGCAAAAGCCAGCCTTATACTTGCTTTTACCGGGCTTAAGAATTTCACAGGCATTCGCAAATAGCCCAACTCTCTGCCCGCGGAGACCCATTTCCTTCAGATTCATACAATCTGTCAAGATAATTCTTGACAGATCGCAGGTTCCTGGTTTTAGTGCATGCGCAGCTCTTGCCTAAACCCGGAACCTGCAAGGCCCCTAAGGACATATGCACACATGGCCCGTAGGGGCTGCAAATTCAGCCGCAATGTTTTATATCACAAAATGCTAGTAATATTTACACAGCGAGTTGTTATGATATGGATTGCACTGCCTGGAAGGGTGATGGAAGCAGATTCTGTAAAAAAAATCTTTCAAAATGGAATTGGATAGATATTTGAAAAGGAGAAATTTGCAGGATGATGGGGAAAGAGCAGGGGATTGGGACTAATTGGCTAGGTCTTTCAAAGAGCTGGCATAGACACAATGGGCCAAATGGCCTCCTTCTGTGCTGTACTATTCTTTGAAATACGTAGCAACCTAGTTAGCATCTGAAGGAGAAAGGAAGATTAGAATTTTAGTTAAAGGATTCCACGCAAAACATGAACCTATCTTCTTTATTCAGAGGCCGTCTAACCCACTCTGCATTTCCAAAATATTCAGATCTTAAATTGCTTGTGATTTTTATATCTGATGTTTCAAGTTGGTAATATTTAGGACTTCCATATGAAGGACTAACTGGAGAACATGTCTCCTTCTATTTGATCACCTCCTCCCAGAATACTAACCTATCATCTTCCCACTATAGCATCCAGCTATTTTTTTCGAAATGGGTCCAGCATCCTCGCTTCAATCCCCTTTCCTGACAATCCATTCCAGCTGGTTATTAATCTTTGTGCAAAGAAGTACTTCCTTGATCCGATTGTTTTGGATTTCTGATACTATTGTTCCAGGTTTTCTTTACGTATTCCATTGAGTGTCTTACATACCTTCATCGAATCATACAGTTATAGAATGGTTTCAGCCCATTGAGCTGCTGCCGACTCTCAGCTAGTCCCACTCCCCTGCCCTTTTCCCGTAGCCCTGCAAATGTTTGTCCTTGAGATACTTAATAGAATTCATAAAGTTCCCTCTGAAATGTGTTTTTATTTATGTCTGAAAATCTCCATCTTTTCTAATCTTGTCTCATAGCTCAACCCTATAACTCTGGGGAATTGGCCTTATTGTTTCACCTTTCACTGCCTCCAGTGCCTTGATGACCATCTTCTGCTATGTCCGTAAAATATCCCATGGCACTATTTTGCAGAAGAGCATGGGCAATTTTCCAGGTGCCTTGGCCAATATTTATCCCTCAACCTACATCACAAAAAAATCCAGAATATCTGGTCATTATCACATTGCATTTGTGGGACCTTGCTGTGTGCAGATTGGTTGTCATGTTTCCTACATTACAACAGTGACTACACTTCAAAAATATTTCATTGGCCGTAAAGCATTTTGTGACGTCTTAAGGTTGTGAAAGGTGTTATATATAATATTTTTATGGATCTTTACAAAAAGCAATGAGTACCTGTAAGTACAGCAGTATATCTTGGAGTTAAGTATCATGCTTAACATTGACATAAAGTGCTGTGGAGATTGAATGCTTTTGAGCAAGCACTTGTCTATATCAGAGTCAAATATCAAATTCTATGGATCAATCAAAACAAATGTGCTACAGTTTTCACCATAAATCACTGCGGCTTAATATAACTGACAAAGATAAAATGTAGCTCTGTCTACAGTACAGCACAAGTTTGTTTTAAAAGAACTGGGATTTACTGAAGTCCTATTACTGAGAAAAATCACTTCTAGTCCTGCGTTGGAGGGACAGAGATTACTCTTTCATCTCAAGTTGAAAGAGTTCGTATCAAAGTTATCAATAACTGTGATGAAAAACACTTTTGACATGCAAAAGCAGCTGCTATCAAAATAAACCTTGCACAAGTGAAAGTCTATCTCACATTAAAGGAAACATTTGATCATCCCTTATTTATAGGCAGCGAGAAGTTCCTTTTATTGTGTTACGCCAGATGAGCAAATACAAGGTGCAAATAAATAACATATAAGGAAATCCCCCGCGGCACAGGGTTTCGTGAAGGACTCCTTTAATTTTCGGCCTTGCAGACTAATGGCCTTCAAATTTTTCTGTGCTTATCTGAATAACAGTCAACCATTGTCTGACAACCATTATTTCAACCACAACTGTCAACGCCGGGCAGGTCTTGGGCGTTAGACTTTCAGTTGTGATTCAGCCGCATAGCCGAAGCATTACGTCACACCAAAAAACATAAACATTGTTCAGAGCAGCAAGCTGCATCCATCAGACAAGCTGAGGATGAAGGCTTCTCCATGTATAATCTAAGTCCCCTGTCCCTATTGCGGCTGAAGCCAAAGCTCCAATACATTTTCTGATCAGGTAACCAGATTTGCATCTGTATGTCAGGCGGACCACCCACTAGCATCCGAAGCAACCCCTCAAACAACTCAGCTGAATTCAAATATTAATTTTAGGGCAGGGATGTCGTGCACATCATTTCTCAATGTCATGTGTGGAGGACATCCATCATAAGTTACGTCCATTTCAACGGGGCATCCGGAGCTACTGAGCAGTGGTAAGTATGCTGTTACTTAGTTCTCTTGAGCTTTTGTGCCAACCCCAATGTTTTTAACATTTTTTAGTTCCCAGCACTGTTACTGTCACCAATGGGTTCCCCAATGTGAATCTACGACCTATCTGAGCAAGTAACAGATATGGTGCAAGGGGTAACTGCAATGGATGGACTTTCAGAAGGACTTTGACAGGTACCACACAAGAGACTATTGGAGAAGATCAAGAGCAATGGAATTGGGGGGAAGATAGCAAATTGAATCAGAAACTGGTTAGCAGGGAGGAAACAATGAATAGTCGTTTCACAGTGTGTTTGCAAAGTGGGTAATGGGGTCCCCCAGGGTTCTGATCCCAGACCGTTTCTGCTATGATCTTGAATGCACTGTCTGAAAGGATGGTAGAAGCAGATTCAATCGCAACTTTCAAAAGGAGATTGGATATAAATGGGAAAATGAAAAATTTGCAGGGCTCTGGTGCAAGAGCAAATGAGTGGGACTAATTAGATAGCTCTTTCTAAGAGCTGGCACAGGCATGATTGGCCGAATGGCCTCCTTCTGTGCTGCATCATTCTATGATTCTATAGACTACACTGCCTGGAATTCTAACAATTTTCCAGTTCAAGGTACTGATAAGGTTGCAATAATCTCCTAGCAGGTAGAACCAAAACTGATAGTCTAAATCCCAGCTGCAGAGGGAATGTTTACACAATGCCGCACTCTCTGATTATGTTTCCTACTTTACAGGATCTGAACCTAGGAAGAATCTATCAGAGGATCAAAACATTTACTCAGAAGATTTACTCAAATACTTATACCACTGACTCCCTGAGAAATTAGAAGAGCAATTTTAACCTATGATTCTATTCTATGAACCCTGCCCACCCAGTTTCTGCCGAGTGCTCAGGGTTAAAATCGCCTGTGGAACATACTTGCTGAGGTCCCACTCTCTTCCCATGAGTTCCAATTTTAACCTACTGTTTTGAGAAGGCAAGAAGGACACCTGCCAGTAACATTCTTTAAATATGCAGATCTCCAAGTTTATTGCAGCAACTAATTGACTTTAAGCTAGGTATCATTCTAGTAGCCTTCCTTTGCACGTTTTCCAGGGCCCCTATATCACATATTCATAAATCTGTGGAATTCTCTGCTCCAGAGAGTTGTGGAGGCTGGGTCAATGAATATATTTAACGTGGAGATGACAGATTTTTGAATGATAAGGGAATGAAGGATTATAGGGAATGGGCAGGGAAGTGGAGCTGAGCCCAAGATCAGATCAGTCATAATCTTCTTAAATGGCAGTACAGGCTCGAAGGGCCAAATGGCCTACTCCTGCTCCTATTTCTTAAGTTCTTATCATCTACCATGTGAGGGACCAAAACTGGATATAACACGCCACATGAGGCCTAACCAAGGTCTTTATACAAGGAGAGTATAGTATTTCTTGTTTTTATATTTGACAGGACTCTCGCCCATGAGTCAGTAGGTCGTGGGTTCAAGTCTCAAAGACTTGACCACTTAACCTGGGCTAGCACTTGAGTGCAGTACTGAAAGAATGTGGCACTGTCAGAGATTGCGTCTTTCGTTTAAACCGAGATCCCATCTGCCTCTCGGTAAAAGGTTCCTAGTGGCCTGACCTCAATCAACATCACCAAAAAAAGCCAAAAGATCTGGCCATGTAACTCATTGCTGTTTGTGAGACCCTACTGGGAGCCATGTTTCCTGACATTAGAACAGTGGCTACACTCCAAAATTGGCAGCAAAGTGTTTTGGGATATCCTAAACTTGTGAACGGTGCTATGTAAGTACAAGTTGTTTCTTTCTTTCGTGGCAATACATCCTATCACGGGGGGAATTTTAACCCCCAAAAATGGGTGGGTTTGGGTTGGGTGGGAGGTTAAAGTGTTAAAAATCTCAATCCTGACCCCAACCCACTTCCAAACCGCCCACTTCCAGTTTTAACGGCGGCAGGTCGGGAGAGCAGGTTCCCAACCTGCTCCCAGGAGGCGGGTTGGCCCTTTGAATATTATATTGAGGCTGCGTGCCTCATTTTTAAGCTCTATTTTAAATTCAGCTCTGCCTAGCTGGGTTTCTCAGGCTTTTGGAAACCCACTGGCTAAAGGAAGGTGAGGACTACTGGTTCCAGGAGGTAAGTGCTATTATGTATGCAATAAAGGTTCAAACTGAGTACTGTTTAACTAAGCAAGGTAAGACCCTTGCCTGTGCTTTATTTAGGCCCAAAGTTTCAGACTCACAAAATGGCTGGCCTTTTACACCTGAGCAGCACCATGTGCGTGCTGCTCAGTGGCCTCCAATAATGACGCCATCTGGTGACTACAAACAGCATGTACATACATAACAATACGCTCCTCTGAGATCTTATCACAGTATTTCACAGGTTGAGACGGTCCGGGGCTTTACGCTCCCGGGTTGACCGTCTCAGTTCGATTCTGGCCTTGGGTGAATGTGCGGAGTCTGTTGTGGCTGGTGGCTGGATGGCTGACAAGTTGGGGGTGGCAGTGGCCCTGTCAGGAATTGCAAGTCCATTTTTATCGAACAAGTCCGTGATGGAAATTCTGGGTTCACTGATGAACCTTGAGTTCACTGAAGGCTGCTGGTAGGTTGGTTGGTCGTCGACGGTTTCTTCGTCCGACTGCTCTAGCTCATCTGTGTGCCTCAGCTTTGTTTGATCCATGTGTTTCCTGCAAGCTTGTCCATTCTTGAGAATAACAAATACTTTGTTGCCCTCCTTAGCCATGACCGTACCAGCAATCCATTTGGGACCCTGACCATCATTCAACACATATATAGGATCATTAACAGAAATCTCGCGTGCACAGTGGCATGATTGTGGTACCCTTGTTGACTCTGTCTTCTGTATTCAACATGATTACTTAAATCCGGGTGTACAAGAGATAACTTGGTCTTATGACCTCTTTTCATCATGAGTTCAGCAGACGAGACCCCTGTGAGTGTGTGGGGTCATGTCCTGTAACTCAGCAGTATGCAAGACAAGCGGGTCTGCAGTGACCCTTGGGTTACTCTCCTCATGCTTTGCTTGCTAATTTGTACTGCACGTTCTGCTTGCCCATTGGATGCAGGCTTGAACGGTGCTGACCTTACCTGTTTTATGCTGCTAAGGTTTACAAATTCCTGAAACTCCTGACTGGTGAAGCACGACCCATTGTCGCTCACCACTATGTCAGGCAGACCATGTGTCGTGAACATGACATTGAGATTCTCTATGGTTGCCGTGGATGTATTGGATGACATGATTATGCATTCTATCCACTTCAAATAAGTATCCACCATCATTAAAAACACCTTGCCCAGGAAGGGACCTGCAAAATCTACATGGATCCTGGACCAAGGTTTGGATGGCCATGACCACAGACTCAGCGGCGATTCCGCTGGTGCTTTGCTGAGCTGCATGCAGGTGTTGCACTGATGCAAGCATGCTTCCAGCTCAGAATCAATTCCTCGCCATCATACGTGGGACCTGGCGATGGCCTTCATCATCACCATACCCAGATGTGTGCTGTGTAACTCACGCACAAACTTCTCTCTCCCTTAAGCAATACAACATGATTGCCCCACAATATGCAATCTGCTTGAATAGACAGTTCGTCCTTGCGACGAATGTATGGCTTGGCCTCCTCGCACATTTGCTTAGATATGGCAGACCAATCCCCTTTGAGGATGCAACCTTTTACCACCAATAATATTGGGTCCTGGCTGGTCCAGATCTTGAAGTGTTGAGCCGTGACAAGGGTACCTTCACTCTCAAAAGCATCCATGAT
The DNA here is from genome assembly GCF_044704955.1 of Pristiophorus japonicus. Taxonomy (NCBI): domain Eukaryota; kingdom Metazoa; phylum Chordata; class Chondrichthyes; family Pristiophoridae; genus Pristiophorus; species Pristiophorus japonicus. The sequence continues at coordinate 39,198,940 of NC_091979.1, read as the reverse complement.
TAACATTAAATCTGCCAGTTGTGGCATTACCACCTCCGGTGTGGGCAATGGCAACTGGCTCAAAGCATCGGCACAATTTCTGTGCCAGGTCTGTGGTGAATGACATAATCATAGGCAGATAATGTCAGCGCTCATCTTTGGGTGAGGGATGAAGCGTTGGTATTTATACCTTTGCTCTCGGAAAACAACGTAATGAGCGGCTTGTGATCGGTCTCTAATTCGAACCTCAGACCGAACAGGTATTGATGCATCTTTTTACACGACACTAAAGCTTCTTTTACTACCTTACTGTAGGCTCTTTCTGCCTTAGACAAACTTTTGGATGCATACGCGACAGGTTGAAGTTTCCGCGACTCATTGGCTTGTTGTAACATGCAACCAATTCCTTATGATGATGCGTCACAGGCCAAAACTAAACATTTACATTGGGCATAATATACCAGCAGCTTGTTTGAGCAAAGCAGATTGGTGGCTTTCGCGAAAGCTCTGTCTTGCAATGCGCCCCACACACGGTTGTCGCCTTTTCTCAATAGCATGTGCAGTGGTTCAAGTAAGGTGCTCAATTTAGGGAGGAAATTACCAAAGTAGTTGAGTAGACCCAGGAATGAACGCAGCTCCGTCACGTTCTGCGGCTTGGGTGCATTCTTGATGGCTTTGGATTTCACATCAGTAAGTCTGATGCCATCAGCGGCAATTTTCCTCCCAAGGCATTCGACCTCTGGTGCCGTGAAGACACACTTCGAGCATTTAAGTCTGAGTTCCACTCTGTCCAAATGCAATAGAACCTCTTCCAGGTTGTTCAGATGTTCCTTGGAGTCATGACCAGTAATCAGGGTGTCATCTTGGAACATGACAGTTCTGGGAACGGACTTCAGTAAACTTTCCATATTCCTCTGGAATATTGCTGCAGCCGAGCGAATTCCAAACAGGTGCCTGTGGTAAATTGCTCTTTGTGCATGTTAATGCACGTAAGTCTCTTCAATTTCTCGACCAACTCCTGCATCATATAGGTCGACATTAAGTCCAGTTTTGTGAACGACTTCCCTCCGGCTAGTGTCGCAAACAAGTCATCAGCATTCGGTAATGGGTACTGATCTAGTTTCGAAACCCTGTTGATCTAAAGTAAATGTTGGTCCCTTAGAAGATGAGAAGGGGGATTTAATAATGGGAAATGTGGAAATGGCTGAGACCTTAAACAATTATTTTGCTTCGGTCTTCACAGTGGAAGACACAAAAACCATGCCAAAAATTGCTGGTCACAGGAATGTGGGAAGGGAGGACCTTGAGACAATCACTATTACGAGGGGGGTAGTGCTGGACAGGCTAATGGGACTCAAGATAGACAAGTCCCCTGGTCCTGATGAAATGCATTCCAGGGTATTAAGAGATGGCAGAAGTTATAACAGATGCATTCGTTATAATCTACCAAAATTCTCTGGACTCTGGGGAGGTACCAGCGGATTGGAAAGCAGCTAATGTAACGCCTCTGTTTAAGAAAGGGGGCAGACAAAAGGCAGGTAACTATAGGCCGGTTAGTTTAACATCTGTAGTGGGGAAAATGCTTGAAACTATCATTAAGGAAGAAATAGTGGGACATCTAGATAGGAATAGGGCAATCAAGCAGACGCAGCATGGATTCATGAAGGGGAAATCATGTTTAACTAATTTACTGGAATTCTTTGAGGATATAATGAGCATGGTGGATAGAGGTGTACCGATGGATGTGGTGTATTTAGATTTCCAAAAGGCATTCGATAAGGTGCCACACAAAAGGTTACTGCAGAAGATAAAGGTACGCGAAGTCAGAGGAAATGTATTAGCATGGATAGAGAATTGGCTGGTGAACAGAAAGCAGAGAGTCGGGATACATGGGTCCTTTTCGGGTTGCAAATCAGTGGTTAGTGGTGTGCCACAGGGATCGTGCTGGGACCAAAACTGTTTACAATATACATAGATGACCTGGAAGAGGGGACAGAGTGTAGTGTAACAAAATTTGCAGATGACACAAAGATTAATGGGAAAGCGGGTTGTGTAGAGGACACAGAGAGGCTGCAAAGAGATTTGGATAGGTTAAGCGAATGGGCTAAGGTTGGCCAGATGGAATACAATGTCGGAAAGTCATCCACCTTGGGAAAAAAAACAGTAAAAGGGAATATTATTTGAATGGGGAGAAATTACAACATGCTGAGGTGCAGAGGGACCTGGGGGTCCTTGTGCATGAATCCCAAAAAGTTAGTTTGCAGGTGCAGCAGGTAATCAGGAAGGCGAATGGAATGTTGGCCTTCATTGCGAGAGGGATGGAGTACAAAAGCAGGGAGGTCCTGCTGCAACTGTATAGGGTATTGGTGAGGCCGCACCTGGAGTACTGCGTGCAGTTTTGGTCACCTTACTTAAGGAAGGATATACTGGCTTTGGAGGGGGTACAGAGACGATTCACTAGGCTGATTCCGGAGATGAGGGGGTTACCTTATGATGATAGATTGAGTAGACTGGGTCTTTACTCGTTGGAGTTCAGAAGGATGAGGGGTGATCTTATAGAAACATTTAAAATAATGAAAGGGATCGACAAGATAGAGGCAGAGAGGTTGTTTCCACTGGTAGGGGAGACTAGAACTAGGGGGCACAGCCTCAAAATACGGGGGAGCCAATTTAAAACCGAGTTGAGAAGGAATTTCTTCTCCCAGAGGGTTGTGAATCTGTGGAATTCTCTGCCCAAGGAAGCAGTTGAGGCTAGCTCATTGAATGTATTCAAGTCACAGATAGATAGATTTTTAACCAATAAGGGAATTAAGGGTTTCGGGGAGCGGGCGGGTAAGTGGAGCTGAGTCCACGGCCAGATCAGCCATGATCTTATTGAATGGCGGAGCAGGCTCGAGGGAATAGATGGCCTCCTCCTGTTCCTAATTCTTATGTTCTTATTATGTTCTTATCGTAGCCTTGTAGTCTCCACAGATTCTGACTGTGTCATCACTTTTCAGCACAGGAACAATGGGGCTGGCCCATTCATTAAATTCGACCGGTGATATAATCCCTTCACGTTGGAGTCTGTCCAGTTCAATTTCGACCTTTTCCCTCATCATATACGGCACTGCCCGAGCTTTATGATGGCCGGGTCTTGCATCTGAGTCCACGTGGATCTGCAACTTGGCTCCCATGAAGTTGCCGATAACCCTTTTGAACAGCGAGGGGAACTTGCTCAATATTTGGGCACATGTTTCTTCCTCCGACGACAACGCCTTTGTCGTTCCAGCCACATTTGATTTAGTCCAACCAGCTCCTGCCGAGCAGCGATGGGCCATTGCCTAGAACAATCCACAGTGGTAAATCGTGAACCGCACTGTTATGCAACACATAAATTTGTGCACTACCAATCATCTTTATTAATTCTTTGGTGTATGTGCGCAGCTTGGCGTTAACAGGGCTCAGCCTGGGCCTCGCAGTCTTTTATATCCAACAGCTTATTAAATGCCCTCTCGTTCATGAATGATTGACTCGCCCCTGTGTCCAGTTCCATCGATATCGGTATCCCATTAAACTTCACATTAATCAAAATTGGTTTACTCTTGGTTATGAAAGAGTACAGTCCATACACTTCCTCCTCTGGCATCTCAGATTGCGTATCCGGATCCGCACTAGTCTGACTCTCATTCTCCACGTGGTGTGTCATAGCTCGCTTGCTCATCTGCAGGCACTTGCGTTGGAGAAGCCCCCTTCTCAGACAGCCTTTGCAACTATATTGCTTAAATCGGCACTGCTGATGCCAATGATTTCCCCCACAACGTCAACACGGATAAGTCGGATACATTCCAGCTGGCGGACTTTGGGCAGCCACAGGTTTCGCAAACGCAGCCGGATAGGCCCTGCCATGTACCGCTCTGCCGAATGCCGAATCAGTCGCATTTATAGTACTTGCCGAGGTTCGGTTCTTCACCAATATTTGCTTTAAACTCCTGTCTGTCGTTATACATGATTGAGCGATCTGGATGGCCTCCACAGCCAGAAGTTTGCGCAGGATCACCTCGTGATTGATACCGATAACAAAGAAGTCCTTTAGCATGTCTGCCAACCCCGTCCCAAAATTGCACGGTCCGGCTAGATGTCTCAGGTCGGCAATGAATTCCACCACGCTCTGGCCCTCCAATCGAACGTGTGTATAAAACTTGTATCTCGAGATGAAGATGTCATCGTCTGGCTGGAGGTGCTCCTGTACCAATGTACACAACTCCTTGCATGTTTTCTCTGTTGGATCACTAGGCATGAGTAGATTCTTTATCAGACCGTAGATCTTTGAACTGCACACATAGAAACATAGAAACATAGAAAATAGGTGCAGGAGTAGGCCATTCGGCACTTCGAGCCTGCACCGCCATTTAATGAGTTCATGGCTGCACATGCAACTTCAGTACCCCATTCCTGCTTTCTCGCCATACCCCTTGATCCCCCTAGTAGTAAGGACGACATCTAACTCCTTTTTGAATATATTTAGTGAATTGGCCTCAACAACTTTCTGTGGTAGAGAATTCCACAGGTTCACCACTCTCTAAGTGAAGAAGTTTCTCCTCATCTCGGTTCTAAATGGCTTACCCTTATCCTTAGACTGTGACCCCTGGTTCTGGACTTCCCCAACATTGGGAACATTCTTCCTGCATCTAACCTGTCTAAACCCGTCAGAATTTTAAACCTTTCTATGAGATCCCCTCTCATTCTTCTGAACTCCAGTGAATACAAGCCCAGTTGATCCAGTCTTTCTTGATATGTCAGTCCCGCCATCCCGGGAATCAGTCTGGTGAACCTTCACTGCACTCCCTCAATAGCAAGAATGTCCTTCCTCAAGTTAGGAGACCAAAACTGTACACAATACTCCAGGTGTGGCCTCACCAAGACCCTGTACAACTGTAGCAACACCTCCCTGCCCCTGTACTCAAATTCTATGAAGGCCAACATGCCATTTGCTTTCTTAACCGCCTGCTGTATCTGCATGCCAACCTTCAATGACTGATGTACCATGACACCCAGGTCTCGTTGCACCTCCCCTTTTCCTAATCTGTCACCATTCAGATAATAGTCTGTCTCTCTGTTTTTACCACAAAAGTGGATAACCTCACATTTATCCACATTATACTTCATCTGCCATGCATTTGCCCACTCACCTAACCTATCCAAGTCACTCTGCAGCCTCATAGCATCTTCCTCGCAGCTCACACTGCCATCGAACTAAGTGTCATCCGCAAATTTGGAGATACTACATTTAATCCCCTCGTCTAAATCATTAATGTACAATGTAAACAGCTGGGGCCCCAGCACAGAACCTTGGTACCCCACGAGTCACTGCTTGCCATTCTGAAAAGTATCCATTTACTCCTACTGTTTGCTTCCTGTCTGCAAACCAATTCTCAATCCACGTCAGCACACTACCCCCAATCCCATGTGTTTTAACTTTGCACATTAATCTCTTGTGTGGACCTTGTCGAAAGCCTTCTGAAAGTCCAAATACACCACATAGAGTCCTGCGTGCACAAATGTAACACATGTTCACAGTTAAGCAATGCACCCAGGGAGGCACCACTAAGTTTATGGTCTTGGCCCTCCAAACTGTGGTCCAGCTTCCATGTCAACTATGCAGGCCCATTCTTGGATAAAATGTTCCTAGTGGTTGTAGATGCGTACTCCAATTGGATTGAATGTGAGATAATGTCAGCAAGCACGTCCGCTATCAGCACTGAAAGTCTGCAGGCCATGTTTGCTACGCACGGCCTGCCTGATGTCCTTGTGAGCGACAACAGGCCGTGTTTCACCAATGCTGAGTACAAAGAGTTCCTGACCCGCAATGAGATCAAACATGTTACATCTGCCCCGTTCAAACCAGCATTCAATGGTCAGGCAGAGAGAGCAGTGCAAACTAGCAAGCAGAGCTTGAAGAAGGTAACTGAAGGCTCACTGCAGACTCGCCTATCCCGAGTCCTGCTTAGTTACCGCACGAGACTCCACTTGCTCACTGGAATTCCACCCGCTGAACTGCTCATGAAAAGGGCACTTAAGACAAGGCTCTCGTTAGTCCACCCTTATCTACATGAACAGGTAGAAAGCAGGCGGCTTCAACAAAGTAAATATCATGATAGCTCAAATGTATCACGCAAAATTGAAATTAATGATTCTGTATTTGTGTTGCACGATGGACAAGGTCTCAAGTGGCTTCCCGACACTGTTGTGGCCAAAGAGTGGGGAAGGGTGTTTCGGGTCAAACTTTCAAATGGACTCATCTGCAGGAAACACTTGGACCAAACCAAACTCAGATTCACGGACTATCCAGAGCAACCCACATTAGACCCTACCTTTTTTGGCCGCCCAACACACACACCAGTGGCAACCGACACAGCGGTTGACCATGAAGCAGAACCCATCACCTGCAGCAGTCCAACAGGACTCACCACACCAGGCAGCCCAGCAATGCCAGCTGCACAGCAGCCCAGCAAGGACCCAACAAACGACTCAGCAAAACCAGCATTTGAATCGAGACGATCAACCAGGGAAAAAAAGGCCCAGATCCACTCACCTTGTAAATGGTTACACTATTGACTTTGCGGGGGAGGGGGGGGGGCGTTGCTATATATGTAAACCTGTAAATACCTTGTGTAACCACCAAAGGGCTCTTCCCCTGGAGTCCCATGGGATCCCACACTCCCTTGGGAGCACCTGTACTTAAGGAGGCCTCAGAGACTTAAGAGGCACTCTGGAGACCTGTAATAAAAGACTAAGATCACACTTTACTTTGAGCTCACAGTATCTGGTCAGACTCTTTATTCATACATAACAAATCTCTTGTGTGGGACTTTTTCAAAGAACATAAGAACATAAGAAACATAAGAACATAAGAATTAGGAACAGGAGTAGGCCATCTAGCCCCTCGAGCCTGCTCCGCCATTCAACAAGATCATGGCTGATCTGGCCGTGGACTCAGCTCCACTTACCCGCCCTCTCCCTGTAACCCTTAATTCCCTTATTGGTTAAAAATCTATCTATCTGTGACAAAGGCCTTTTAAAAGTCCAAATACACCACATCCACTGGTTCTCCCTTGTCTACTCTACTAGTTACACCCTCAAAAAATTCTGGAAGATTTGTCAAGCATGATTTCCCTTTCATAAATCCATGCTGACTTGGACCGATCCTGTGACTGATTTCCAAATGCGCTGCTATTTCATCTTTAATAATTGATTCTAACCTTTTCCCCACTACTGATGTCAGGCTAACCAGTCTATAATTACCCATTTTTGCTCTCCCTCCTTTCTTAAAAAGTGGTGTTACATTAACTACCTTCCACAGTCCATAGGAACTGATTCAGAGTCAATCAACTGTTGGAAAATAATCACCAATGCATCCACTATTTCTAGGGCCACTTCCTTAAGTACTCTGGGATGCAGACTATGAGGCCTCGGGGATTTATCGGCCTTCAATCACATCAATTTCCCTAACACAATTTCCTGTCTAATAAGGATTTCCTTCATTTCCTTCTTCTCACTAGACCCTCTGTTCCCTAGTATTTCTGGAAGGTTATTTGTGTCTTCCTTCGTGAAGACAGAACCAAAGTATTTGTTTAACTGGTCTGCCATTTCTTTGTTCCCCATTATAAATTCACCTGAATCTGACTGCAAGGGACCTACGTTTGTCTTCACTAATCTTTTTCTCTTCATATATCTATAGAAGCTTTTGCAATCAGTTTTTATGTTCCCAGCATGCTTCCTCTCATACTCTATTTTCCCCCTCCTAATTAACAGGAGCAACTAATTAACTAAACTACTGCAGCAAGACTTCCCTGCTTTTATATTCCATCCCCTTTGCAATAAAGGCCAAGATTCCATTGGCCTTCCTGATCACTTGCTGTACCTGCATACTAACCTTTTGTGTTTCATGCACAAGTACCCCCAGGTCCACTGTACTACAGCACTTTGCAATCTTTCTCCAGTTAAATAATAACTTGCTCTTTGATTTTTTTTTCTGCCAATGTGCATGACCTCACACTTTCCAACATTATACTCCATCTGCCAAATTTTTGCCCACTCACTTAGCCTGTCTATGTCCTTTTGAAGATTTTGTGTGTCCTCACACATTCCGGCCACTTTATTTGCTTTCACAATAGCCTTGCGGCATTGGTGGCTAACCTTTAGAGCTTCATTTACTATGACAGCTAGGTCTTTCTCCTGCTCAACAGACTTAAGTTCACCACCCTGCATGGCATACACATGGTTTGCATTAGCCCTACCCACTTGTGCAACACCGCATTTATCTGTATTAAACAACATCGACCAGATGTGGGCACAGTCTCCTATCATATCTCGATCTCCTGGTAATCTATTTTTCTCATGTAAGTTCCTAAGATCCACACAAATCTCTGTATCATTCATGAACAAGTAGCACTTTGTTAAAAGACATTTTGAAAGTCAGGGTATAGAATGTCAACCAGGCTACCTAAATCAACCAACCAAGTAACATCCTCAAAAGCTCCAGTTAATTCAAAGCTCTTTAATGCCGCATTGAAAGTCTGTACTCTGTCCCAGAAGAAGTCCCACTTACCCATCACCCCCACTCTTTCTGGCCCACATTGGCTCCATATCTCCCAACACATTAAATTAAAATTCCTCATCCTTACCTTAAAATCCCTCCACGGCCTCACCAATCGTATCGCTACAACTACTTCCAGCATTTATAAACCCTTTTCACATCTTTGAGCTTTGCCATTTTTTTAAATTCCCCTGCTCCTTCACGCCACCATTGATGGCAGAGCATTACTCTCCGGAATCCCTTTCCTCGCTACCACTCACCTCCTTTAAAAACCTTCTTGAGAACCATTGAGCTAAAAATTTGGTTGGCGGCTTCCTAAGGCATTAATGTCGGACGGTCGCTAAACTTAGCACCGGAAAATTTATAGCGACGGGAACAGGAAAATTCCGTTTTTGCGCCCTGACAGTGGAGCGGAGCACTAAGGGAAACGTTCCACATTTAACTTAGGGCGCTCGGCCGGGTGAGCAACTGAATATCCTTAAAGAGCCGGCTTCATAGCGCCCAAAGAAAGGCCTGCCTGCAAAAAAGAAAATCGCAACAAAAAACATTCCCTATACATAACTCACCCCAAATAAAGTTAAATCGCAAAAAGAAAATATCAGTCCCACTTCCCTCATGCAGTCATTCCTTCCCCTAGCACCCCGGGACAGCTCTGCACGCCAGCTTTCTCTGGCAGAGTCACTAGGGGGCGCTACCGGTTCAGTGCAAACCAAATTTTGTTTCCGTGTCAATATCTGGGGCGTTGAGCACTGGCAATATGCTCCCGGACAATAATCCTCAGCGCCACCAGTACCGCCGCACTGAATTTGCCAAATGGCGCTAATTCTGGAGCTCGCGGCTCAAACCCTTTAGCGCCCCTATAGTGACCCTGGCGAGGGGTGCTATCCAACCGAATTTCTCCCCACATATCTTTGATGAAGCTTTCAGTTATCTCTTCGAACCAGCTCATCATGGCTTGCCATCCACTCCTTAGTCCCTTTTATCTATGTTTTTCCTCCGCCCTCTCCGAAGCACCTTGGATAATTTTCCACATTAAAGGCATGATATAAGTGCAAGCTCATACTTCTGCATAACGTCTCATTTGCCAGCTGAAAAAAAAATAGATCAGGGTTGTGCCCACAACTGAGAAGATCTTCTCCACTTGTGTTCCAGCGTGCGTCATAACAGCTGGATTCAAAGAGTAAGGCGATTCTGGGATAGAGATCATACAGAATAAAATGGTTAGATTAACTGATTGATAATATGATGGAATGTGACATGTAGCAACTGGATTTGCATTAAATCTAATGTTTATTACATATGGCTATGAGTAATAAAATCCAGATACTACCAACAGCATATTTGAAATCAATTGACGTGCAGTGGATTAGAATCCAGAATATCAAACTTTTTTCCATATATTATATGTTGTGGGAATGTAGAATTATATAGTTACTCGGGGAGACGATTTCAGTCATTTATACACCAATATTATACCTTCAATCACTCTGGTCCGGCATTTCCTCAGAGCTGTTAGCGTGCCTCAGCGGAAGTTTGGCGGCAACCCCGGGATCAATTTTAACTCTTGGCCGATTGCCGCGAAAGTCAGTTAAGTTTCTGAATCATGGCCGACTTTAACCACCACTCCCCATGACTAGTCCACTTCTCGCCCGGGTGGAAAGTAGCTGCAAGCCGATGGTGGGTGTGCGGAAGGGTCTCTCGTGTTGGACGGTGGTGAGAGGCGGGGGAGGGGGGGATGCGGATGCGAGTCCGGGGCAGGGGAGACCTAAGTTTTCCTTGTGGGGCCTAGAGGACATCGCCTGCTCTTTCTGGCCCTACAAAGAAAAGTGAATCATCATCATCATCATAGGCAGTTCACAGGTGTTTCAATGAAGGACCTAATATTCCAGATCCCAAACTAAATCTTGAAGGTGGAAGATGCCTGTGTGTGGATTTTTTTTAACGTGTGGTGGCCGTTGCACACCAGCCACCACACGGGCTTGACAGAGCGAGGTCTTAGTCCAGTGGCAAGGATTAACCGAGATGACTAGAGACCAGCTCCGCTGCACGGACCTAGTGCACACACATATCGCAGTGTGGGCTGGCCCGTGTTGCCCCTGGACCCCTGGCCCCGACCTCACGCCTCTCCTGGGCCCAGATCACATCCCTCTGCAATCTCTCGCCGTTCCTTCACCCCGGCCTTGCCCTCCTGCTGTACCTGCCCACATTCCAATCACCGACCTGGATCTTGGTGCCATTGCCCACTTCACTGCCATTGCTCTCCTGCTCCAGCACGTGCTGCTCCCCGGAAAAGTGAATGTCTTACCTTTCAATGCCTCTTCATGTGGGAAAGCTATGGTGGCTTCCCTGCTCATGATGTCCTCGGACCCCGACCTGCATATTTAAAAGAGGAAGCCAGCAACTTTGAGCAGGCGGCTTAGCTGCCTGTCCATAGCATCTGGTAAAAATTGGAAGCAGCTGGATCGGAGCTGGGACCTGGAGCTAAAAGTTTCTGGCCACGGCTAAACAGAATAACTTCATTCTTGTCAATGTTGAGCTGAGAAAATTCTGATTAATCCATGACTTGAAGTCAGACACCGCAGCATCAATCATGGAATGAAAATAGTGAAGTAAAGCTGAGCATCATCGGCATAGATATGAAAACTGGCGCCATGCCAGCAGATAATGAGCTAAGTCGTGATGCAATGCCAATCAATTTCTCTGGCCCAGTAATGGAACAATTTGAACTGTTGAGCCAGATTCCTGCATGTAGTAAAATTATTTTAGAGAATATATTCGAGCTGAAAAAGTCTAACTAACGGTAGACGCCACGAGATGCCCTGCTCCAGTAAGATTTGGACCAATGTCATTGAAAGCAACCTGCAGTTGAGAAATAGGCAAGATGGAAACTTGAGGCATATTGAAAGAGCGTGTGTGAACACTCGAGGAGAAGTTGTTGCTGGAGATATGCTGGCTGCAGTGGGATAGGTAAGAATGGAATACGTGATGGCAATGCCAATGAGATGGACCATTGAGAATGGGTAGTGGAGAAGGACATGTGTACCCGGCCCTCCTGGTTCACTTTGCTCTTTGGTCACTGTTGTGTATGCATGCCTGTTTATTGTGTGATGTCTGTAACATTGTATGCAACATTGAATGTGCCCTTGTACTGTACACACCTTACACTAGAGGGTGCTGTTGCTGGAGACCCAGGGGGTTACCTGCACATGGCAGGTAACCCAGTATAAAAAGGAACACACAGCTTGTTGGCAGTCACTCAGGAGCTGCTAATAAAAGACAGCAAGCCTGCAGAGTTTAAGACCATACCCTGTCTCGTGGAGTCATTACTAAAGGTGCCTACATACACTACAGTCACCAGCATGCACCCATCTTGAGAAGCAACACAAGAGGTAGGCCTTAGACCCTATGGCGAGCTCTTCTTCAATCAAAGGACCAGAGAGGGACAAGCAGGAACCATGCAGCACCCAAAAGGTAAGCCACGTTTCTTTCTCGCAGGGACATTGGGCCAGAGATCAGTGCTGTAGGCCGGACCAGGGCCCAGAGGAAAAAAGAAAGGGTTGTAGGGTTGGAACTGGGGCAAGGGCTGAACTGGGAATGCTCAGGGAAGGCAGGACTGCTGGAGTAGGTCAAGGATGATGAGCAGTGCCCCCCCCCCAAAAAAAAATCTTAGGACCTCTGACCCCAAGCAACGTGCTGTCAAACCAAAGGAGGTGCTTCAGTCTGTGCCTTGACCTTTCTTTTCTCTCCCTCTTTGTTGTGTTTAGTTTCCACTTGGAACTTCTTCTTTGATAGAATGAGCAAAAGTGTGAAGTGATACATTTTGGTAGAAAGAATAAGGAGAGGACATATCAACTAAATAGTACATTTCTAAAGGGGGTGCAGGAATAGAGAGACCTGGGGTTTCTGTGCACAAATTGTTGAAGTTGGCAGGGCAGGTTGAGAAAGCTGTTAAAAAGTCTTATGGGATGCTGGGCTTCATAAATAGAGGTGTGGAGTATAAAAGTGTGGAAATTATGATGAACCTGTATAAAACACTGGTTTGCCCTCAACTGAAGTACTGTGTCCAATTTATGGGCATCACACTTTATGAAGGATGTGAAGGCTTTAGAGGAGGTGTAGAAAAGATTTATGAGAATGGTTCCAGGAATGAGGTGACTTCAATTAGGTTGATAGACTGGAGAAGCTGGGATTGTTCTCCTTGGAGCAGAGAAGTTTGAGAGGAGGTTTGATAGGGGTGTTCAAAATCATGAAGGGACTGAACAAAGTAGACAGAGAAACTGTTCCCATTGGCAGAAAGGTTGAGAACCAGAGGACCACAGATTTAAGATGATTGCCAAAAGAACCAAAGACGACGTAAGAAGAAAACTGTTTTACGCAGTGAGTGGTTAGGATCTGGAATGCACTGCCTGAAAGGGTGGTGGAGGCAGACTCAATTTTGTCTTTCAAAAGGGAGTTGGATAAGTATCTGAAGGAAAAAGAATTGTAGGGCTACAGGGAAAAGGCGGGTTAGTGGGACTAGCTGAGAGTTGGCACTGGCTCGATTGGCCGAATGGCCTTCTTCCGCACTGTAACCATTCTATCATTCTATGATTCTATGATTGGGTACTTTTCTTGTCCGAAATAGCAAGCACCTTTCATGCTAGTACTCCATCAAACTGTGTATTGAATCTACAATATATTATGCTCATCCATCACCCCTGTGTTTGCCGACCGACATTGGTTTCCGGTTCCCCAATGCCTCCAATTTAAAATTCTCACCCTCATGTTCAAATAACTTCATGGTCTCACCCCTCCCTATCGTTCCTCTGTAACATTCTCCAGCCCTACAAACTTCTATGAACTGCAAACTGGTACTTTTACATATCTCCCTCTCCCTTCACTCCACTGTTAGCTGCCGGGCCTACCTAAACCTCACTCTGCCACTCTCTCTCAGGTTGTAAGGAGAGTTTTAATGGCTATCACTGACAAAGCTTTTAGTCGTAGTAATACCTCCTTTGGCTCGGTGTCAACTTTGGTCTGATTACGCTTCAGTAAAGCATCTTGGGATGTTTTCCTGCATTACAGGCACAATATAAATGCAAATTGTTGTTATGCTACCCAACAAAAGCTTTTCATTTTCAAATGCAGTGACTGACACCTTAAGGATTTAAGCCAGCCTGCTAGGACAACATTCTCACAATTCCCAATTGTTAACCTGATTAATTGTAAGACTTTTTAAATAAAAATTTACTAAAATGCAACAGTTTGCTGAAAAGATAGCTGATTAAGAAGTGGTTTCCAATTTTATCTAGATTTAAAATATCATACCCTTTTAACATTCCACAAGGGTCTTTTTAATAGGAGTACATTTTGGGCCATGTGCTAAGGTTAACACATGGCACTGGAATACAAAATCAGAATTTTAGCTCCTCCTTAACACATTTAGTATGTGCGCTATCACCAGTAAATTAGCTCCCTATATTTAATCAATTCAGGGATTTAATGATTGTACTGTGGTTAACCATCTACCACAAACAATTGTATTCTCCACAAAAAGAAAATAAATCAAAGACAAACATGAAGCCTCTTTAATTAGCAATCAGAAATTAAGCATCTGTTTTGATTTAATACTGTTGCCAAAACCTTGTAAGTCATGTCATAAATACGCAGTTATCCTAACAAGTTTCAGTAATTAGATTTTTTATTGCTCTTGGCTTTCAGAATTTAAAAAGTCATTATCTCGAAATAAACTTTGTTACATTTTTGAATAGGCCTGTAGAAGCAGCATACGACACTATTTAATCAGTCAGGTATTAACGAGGACATATATAATTACATATCTATTATACATAAAATGTTTGAGATGTATTCACTATACCTCAGAGAGCGAACTTCAATTGAACAATCTTCAAAGTATTTGAAGAAGGAAAAATTACCAATGATTTCCTGCTGTTGCTTCTGACACCTTTGTGAGGAACCGAAGATTCACAACCACTTACTGATCAGCAGGGAAACGAAAGATCTGATGTTCCGTTTCCTATCCACCTGATTTTGATGGAACTTCGGGTTGGGAGGGGGGGCGGGGGCGCGGGTGCGGGGGTGGGGAGGGGGGGTTGCTGGTGAAGATGGGGGAGACAGCAAATCTGAGAAGTCACCCTACCAGGATTTTCCACAGGATGTACAAATATAGAAACATAGAAAATAGGTGCAGGAGTAGCCCATTCGGCCCTTTGAGTCTGCACCACCATTCAATAAGATCATGGCTGATCATTCACATCAGTACCCCTTTTCTGCTTTCTCTCCATACCCCTTGATCCCTTTAGCCGTAAGGGCCATATCTAACTCCCTCTTGAATATATCCAATGAACTGGCATTAACAATGCTCTGCGGTAGGGAATTCCACAGGTTAACAACTCTGAGTGAAGAAATTTCTCATCTCAGTTCTAAATAGTTTACCCCTTATCCTTAGACTGTGTCCCCTGGTTCTGGACTTCCCCATCATCGGGAACATTCTTCCTTCATCTAACCTGTCCAGTCCCGTCAGAATTTTATATGTTTCTATGAGATCCCCTCTCATTCTTTTAAACTCCTGTGAATAAAGACCCAGTCAATCCAGTCTCCCCTTATATGTCAGTCCAGCCATCCCGGGAATCAGTCTGGTGAACCTTCGCTGCACTCCCTTAATAGCAAGAACGTCCTTCCTCAGATTAGGAGACCAAAACTGAACACAATATTCCAGGTGAGGCCTCACCAAGGCCCTGTACAACTGCAGTAAGATCTCCCTACTCCTATACTCAAATCCCCTAGCTATGAAGGCCAATGTACCATTAGCCTTCTTCACTGCCTGCTGTACCTGCATGCCAACTTTCAATGACTGATGTACCATGACACCCAGGTCTCGTTGCATCTCCCTTTTTCCTAATCTGCCGCTATTCAGATAATATTCTGCCTTCGTGTTTTTGCCCCCAGAGTGGATAACCTTACATTTATCCACATTATACTGCATCTGCCATACATTTGCCCATTCACCTAACCTGTCCAAATCACTCCGCAGCCTCTTAGCATCCTCCCCACAGCTCACACCGCCACCCGGTTTAATATCATCTGAAAACTTGGAGATATTACACTCAATTCCTTATTACAACAACAACTTTTATTTATATAGCAGCTTTGCCATAGTAAAATGACCCAAAGCTATTCACAGCAGTGTTATAAGACAAAACAGATAAGTTTGACACCAAGCTACATAAGAAGAAATTACTGTAGATGACCAAAAGCTTGGTTAAAGAGGTGGGTTTTAAGGACCGTCTTGAAGGAGGAAAGAGAGGCAGAGAGGTTTAGCCAGGGAGTTCCATAGCTTGGGGCCTAGACAACAGAAGGCACTGCCGCCAATGGTTGAGCGATTATAATCAGGGATGCTCACGAGGGCAGAATTAGAGGAGCGCAGATATCTGGGGGGGTTGCGGGGCTGGAGGAGATTAGATTGGGAGGGGCGAGGACATAGAGTGATTTGAAAACAAGGATGATAATTTTGAAGTCGATGTGTTGCTTAACTGGGAGCCAATGTAGGTCAGCGAGCACAGGGGTGATGGGTGAGTGGGACTTGGTGCGAGTTAGGACATGGGCAGCCGAATTTTGGATGACCTCAAGCATACGTAGTGTAGAATGTGGGAGGCCAGCCAGGAGTGCGCTGGAATAGTCAAGTCTAGAGGTAACAAAGGCCATGGATCAGGGTTTCAGCAGCAGATGAGCTGAGGCAGGGGCGGAGGCGGGCACTGTTACAGAGGTGGATATAGGCGGTTTTAGTTATGCCGTGGATATGTGGCCAGAAGCTCATTTCAAGGTCAAATATGACACCTAGGTTGCGAACAATCTGGCTTAGCCTCAGACAGATGCTCGGGAGAGGGATGGAGCCAGTAGCTAGGGAACGCAGTTTGTGGTGGGGACCAAAGACAATGGTGCCGAATTTGGCCACCACTAGAAACGGGGCACACCTCCCGTGTTTCTGTTGTTTTTACCGGCGCAGTGAATGCGGTGGCTGCTTGAGCGAAATTCCGTTCCTTGGCCTTTTTTTTTCAGCGGATTAGAAGTTGGTCATAATGGGGGCAGATGTGCAGCAGTGAGCCAAATTTCACAGTCTAGAGGGGCGGAAGTTGGGGGCAGGCAGGGTGTCCGCCGCTGTCAGTCATCAGCACAGCGCTGATGATGTCATCACGGTGGCGCGTCACCGCGGCTCTCCCTTCACTTAAAGGGGAGAGCCCGTGTGATTCTTTAAGTTTGGGCCACCAGGGAGTGTTTCGAACGGGCTAGCGGCCTTGCACCCAAGAAGGGGTCCGGCCGAACCCGGGGGCATAATTGTTGGCCCGACATGGCAGTCGGCCGACAAAAAAAAATGGCGGCAACGGTAGTAGGTCCTCCCTTTTAATGGCAGCCGCACTGACAATTTAAAGGACTCCAAACTAAGTGCACAGGCAGAAAAAGCTGCTGGTGGCACCGAGCAGCGGCAGCAAGATTTTTTCGGCGGAATTTTGCCATTTGCGGGGAACATCGATGGTGCGTGCTCTGATGACGCATTTAGGACAGATCAGCAGCAGCGGAGCGGTCGTGGGGGGGGGGGTGGGGTGCGTCACTGTCGGGATGCTGCAGGAGCGGAATTTTCAAACTGGCGCCCATTACACGAAAGATCAGCGACCATTGCACTCTGCAGCATAGCCGCTGATTTCCGGCGGTAACAGGCCTTAAGGGAAGAGGCAATTTCAGCCCCAATGGCTTTGGTCTTCCCACTATTTAATTGGAGAAAATTTCCGCTCATCCAGTACTGGATGTCGGACAAGCAGTCTGACAATTTAGAGACCATGGAGGGGTCCAGAGACGTGGTGGGAGAGGGTGAGCTGGATGTCATCAGCGTACATGTGGAATCTGATTCCGTGTTTTCAGATGATATCGCCAAGGGGCAGCATATGGATGAGAAATAGGAGGGGCCAAGGAGAGATCTGTGGGGGACACCAGAGATAACAATGCAGGAGTGGGAAGAGAAGCCATTGCAGGAGATTTTCTGGCTACGATTAGATAGATAAGAATGGAACTAAGCGAGTGCAGTCCCGCCCAGCTGGACGATGGTGGAGAGGCATTAGAGGAGGATGGAGTGGTCAACTGTGTCAAAGGCTGAAGACAGGTCCAGGAGGACGAGGAGGGATAGTTTACCTTTGTCACAGTCACAAAGGATGTCACTTGTCACTTTAATGAGAGCCGTTTCGGTGCTGTGGCAGGGCGGAAACTGGAATGAAGGGATTCAAACATGGAGTTCCAGGAAAGGTGGGCACAGACTTGGGAGGTGACAACATGTTCAAGGAATTTGGAAAGGAAAGGGATGTTTGGAGATGGGGCGGTAGCTAGCAAGTACAGCGGGGTCAAGGGTTGTTTTTTTGAGGAGAGGGGTGATGACGGCAGATTTGAAGGAGAGGGGGGCAGTACCTGAGAGGAGAGAACCGTTAATAATATCGGCTAACATGGGAGCCAGAAAAGGAAGTTGGATGGTCATCAGTTTTGTGGCAATAGGGTCAAGGGAGCAGGAGTGGGTCTCATGGACTAGATGAGCTCAGAGAGGTCAAGAGGGGAGATCAGAGAGAAACTGGAGAAAAATGCGAGTTTAGGGCTAGGGCAGGGAGGAGCCTCAGAGCAAGTTCGGCCCGGTGGGCTAGGGGAAAGAAGGGAACTCGCAGAGGCAGCTGATCAAAGGTCTCAACCTTTGAGACAAAGAAGTCCATGAGCTCCTCGCACTTGTTGTTGGAGGTGAGTACAGTGGAGATAGGGAAGAGGGATTTACGAAGACGGTTAGTGGTAGAGAATAGTCGCTGGATGTTATCTTTGCATTCCAGAATGATCCTGGAATAGTGAGCAGTTTTGGCAGACAAGAGTAGGACCCGATAATGCTTTATGTGGTCCAGACAGATCTGGCGGTGAATGGCTAAACCAGTTGTCTGCCAGATCCGTTCAAGTCTGTGTCCCTTGGACTTGAGGGAGCGAAGATGAGGTCTGTATCAGGAGGAACGGCCAGGGTGAGAGAGAGTAATGGTTTTAATGGGGACTAGGGAATTAAATGTGGTGGTGAGGGTGTGGTTGAGCAGATCGGTTGCTACAGAAATGTCACGGTGAAAGAGGGGCCAAAGACTGGAAAGTTTGTTGATATGTGGAGTTGTAGGAGAGTTTGGATATTTTCCACGAACGGAAGCAGAAGGAAGTGGGGTTGGGGGAGGGGGGGGCAAGGGGGAGGTGGGGGATGTGGGTGAACAGCAATACAAGGAAGTGATCACAGATGGTCTTATCTGTAATTTACACAGTAGGAATCCAACCCTATGATTCTATGAACTGCAATGTAACTTCCACCCCTTTATATTCCAGCCTGCTTCCGATGGAGGCCGCGAGAGATGGCAAGGTCAAGGGGGTGGCTGTGAATATGGGTTGAGGAATTCAAATGGAGGGAGAGATTAAGGAAGGACAGGTGTGGTAGTGAGCTCAGAGGAGAGAGAGCATGATGAATTGAGATGGATGTTGAAATTACCGAGGATGAGAAGCCGCTCAGTACAGAGGTTGAGGGAGGAAAGCAGTGAAGATATATCCATGATAACATTTTTACCATACCCCCTGGGTGGGCAGTAGAGGGACAGGCCAAGGTATGATTTGATGATGAGAGCCACACCGCCACCACGGTGGTCTCGACGGAGCAAGTGCTGGAAGGTACAGCCAGGCGGGAAAGCTTTGCTTAAAGGTAAGGTGTCACCGCCCCTCAACTAAGTTTCCACGGATGTTGAGTGTGTCCACCCAAATGTCATGCGTCACATTTTCCATCATTGCTGCCATTACAAGGGTGAAAAATCATTCCCCTAGAAAGTTGGTCAACATTCTTCTTATTTACTTCACAAAAGTCCAGCTTAATCACTTCCATCCTGAACAGTTTCACTTTGGGTGTGTTGGATGCAAATTAGCAATTTTGGGGTGAGACAAAATCTGGTATTGGTGAAAATTCTGTTAATTCTGCGCCTTCTTTCCACAGTAATGTGTAGTTATGCAAGGTGACTTAAAACTAGAGGACAGGTACCAAATGTTATTTAAAAGGTTAATGGAATGTTAGCCTTCATCGGAAGCAGGCTGGAATATAAAGGGATGGAAGTTACGCTGCAGTTCATAGAATCATAGGGCTGGATTTTCCGGTCTGTTGCGCTCCAGGTTTCCCCCCCAGAGTGGCATGAAAGGTGGCGTTCAGGTCTCCTGTGCCCCACCGCGATCCTAAGGTCTGTTTTAGCGGCAACGCTGAGCAGCACTTTCAGGAAGTGCTGCACAGGGTATGCAACGCCTCTGGTTACGACACCGGCAAAGTTTGAACTTTTGCCCGATCTGTCCGCCCGCAATGACCGCCTGGGAAATCAGTGCAGTCCAGCATAGCCGACAGTACAGAGGAAGACAAAGTACTCCGAAGGTAAGTGCGAGTGTTTGTTCTTTTAACTTATTAGCAATTTGTGTTGTGGTGGCGAGGGCAATGTTTGGGGAATGATATTGTGGTTTATTTTAAGGTTTTTAATCCCCCACACCCCCCAGACCTTTCTCAGAGCGCACACGGCCCGGCACTTTAGTTCGCGAGTTTCCCATCCTTGTGCCACGAAAAGTGTACAACGCCTCCCTTTGTGCTGCGCCCGGTGATGCAGGGCCCAGATGCCTAAACTTCCTTACCAAAGTGCACACTATTCCCGGCCGGTAACATTCCCGTCCCGCCTCCGTTTTCACCCGGAAACAGAAAAGCCTAAAAATCCAGCCCATAAAAAAAAAAATCACAGAAATTTAACAACAACAACTTCTATTTATATAACGTCTTTAACGTAGCAAAACGTCCCAAGGAGGTAAAAAAAACGGGATGAGGTCCTACAAAATGAATTTAGGGAGCAAGGAATTAAATTAAAAAGTAGGACCTCAAAAGTAGTAATCTCAGGATTGCTACCAGTGCCACGTGCTAATCGGAGTAGGAATTGCAGGATAGCTCAGATGAATATGTGGCTTGAGGAGTGGTGCACAAGGGAGGGATTCAAATTCTTGGGACATTGGAACTGGTTCTGGGGGAGGTGGGACCAGTACAAACCGGACGGTCTGCACCTGGGCAGGACCGGAACCGATGTCCTAGGGGGAGTGTTTGCTAGTGATGTTGGGGAGGAGTTAAACTAATATGGCAGTGGGATGGGAACCGATGCAGGGAGACAGAGGGAAGTAGAATGGGGGCAGAAACAAAAGATAGAAAGAAGAAAAGTAAAAGTGGAGGGCAGAGAAACCCAAGACAAAAAACAGAAAGGGCCACATTACAGCAAAATTTTGAAGGGGCAAGGTGTGTTAGAAAGATAAGTCTGAAGACTCTGTGCCTCAATGTGAGGAGTACTGGAAATAAGATGGACGAATTAACTGCGCAGATAGCAGTTAAGGGTTATGATGTAATTGGCATCACGGAGACATGACTCCAGGGTGACCAAGGCTGTGAACTCAACATCCAGGGGTATTCAACATTTAGGAAGGATAGACAGAAAGGAAAGGGAGGCGGGTTGGCGTTGCTGGTTAAAGAGGAAATTAATGCAACAGTAAGGAAGGACATTAGCTTGGATGATGTGGAATCAGTATTGGTGGAGCTGCGGAATACCAAAGGGCAGAAAACGCTAGTGGGAGTTGTGTACAGACCACCAAACAGTAGTAGTGAGGTTGGGGGCAGCATCAAACAAGAAATAAGAGATACGTGCAATAAAGGTACAGCAGTTATCATCGGTAGACTTTAATCTACATATTGATTGGGTTAACCAAACTGGTAGCAATGCGGTGGAGGAGGATTTCCTGGAGTGTATTAGGGATGGTTTTCTAGACCAATATGTCGAGGAACCAACTAGCGAGTTGGCCATCCTCGGCTGGGTGATGTGTAATGAGAAAGGACTAATTAGCAATCTTGTTGTGTGAGGCCCCTTGGGGAAGAGTGACCATAATATGGTAGAATTCTTTATTAAGATGGAAAGTGACACAGTTAATTCAGAAACTAGAGACCTGAACTTGAGGAAAGGTAACTTTGATGGTATGAGGTGTGAATTGGCCAGAATTGACTAGCAAATGATACTTAAAGGGTTGATGGTGGATAGGCAATGGCAAACATTTAACGATCACATGGATGAACTTCAACAATTGTACATCCCTGTGTGGTGTAAAAATAAAATGGGAAAGGTGGCTCAACTGTGGCTAACAAAGGAAATTAAGGATCGTGTTAAATCCAACGAAGAGGCATATAAATTGGCCAGAAAAAGCAGCAAACCTGAGGACTGGGACAAATTTAAAATTCAGCAGAGGAGGACAAAGGGTTTAATTAAGAGGGGGAAAAGGGGGAGTACAAGAGGAAGCTTGCCAGGAACATAAAAACTGACTGCAAAAGCTTTTATAGATATGTAAAGAGAAAAAGATTAGTAAAGACAAACGTTGGTCCCTTGCAGTCGGATTCAGGTGAATTTATAATGGGGAACAAAGAAATGGCAGACCAATTGAACAAATACTTTGGTTCTGTCTTCACAAAGGAAGACACAAATAACCTTCCAGAAGTACCAGGGGACCGAGGGTCTAGTGAGAAGGAGGAACTGAAGGATATCCTCATTAGGCGGGAAATTGTTTTAGGCAAATTGATGAGATTGAATCCCCGGAGCCTGATAGTCTGCATCTCAGAGTACTTAAGGAAGTGGCCCTCGAAATAGTGGATGCATTGGTGATCATTTTCCACCAGGCTATCAACTCTGGATCAGTTCCTATGGACTGGAGGGTAGCTAATGTAAAACCACTTTTTAAAAAGGGAGGGAGAGAGAAAATGGGTAATTATAGACCAGTTAGCCTGACATCAGTAGTGGAGAAAATGTTAGAATCAATTATTAAGGATGAAATAGCAGCGCATCTGGAAAGCAGTGACAGGATCGGTCCAAGTCAGCATGGATTTATGAAAGGGAAATCTTGCTTGACAAATCTTCTGGAATTTTTTAAGGGCGTAACTAGTAGAGTGAACAAGGGAGAACCAGTGGAAGTGGTGTATTTGGACTTTCAAAAGACGTTTGACAAGGTCCCACACAAGAGATTGATGTGCAAAATTAAAGCACATGGTATTGGGGGTAATGTACTGACATGGATAGAGAATTGGTTGGCAGGCAGGAAGTAGAGAGTCAGGATAAACAGTGACTAGTGGAGTGCCGCAGGGCTCAGGGCTGGGACCCCAGCTCTTCACAATATACATTACTGATTTAGATGAAGGAATTGAGTGTAATATCTCCAAGTTTGCAGATGACACTAAACTGGGTGCAGTGTGAGCTGTGAGGAGGATGCTAAAAGCCTGCAGGGTGACTTAGACAGGTTAGGTGAGTGGGCAAATGCATGGCAGATGCAGTATAATTTAGGTAAATGTGAGGTTATCCACTTTGGGGGCAAAAACACGAAGGCAGAATATTATCTGAATGGTGGCAGATTAGGAAAGGGGGAGGTGCAACAAGACCTGGGTGTCATGGTTCATCAGTCATTGAAAGTTGGCATGCAGGTACAGCAGGCGGTAAAGAAGGCAAATGGTATCTTGGCCTTCATAGCTAGGGGATTTGAGTAAAGGAGCAGGGAGGTCTTACTGCAGTTGTACAGGGCCTTGGTGAGACCTCACTTGGAATATTGTGTTAGTTTTGGTCTCTTAATCTGAGGAAGGATGTTCTTGCTATTGAGGGAGTGCAGCGAAGGTTCACCAGACTGATTCCTGGGATGGCAGGACTGACATATGAGGAGAGACTGGATCAACTGGGCCTTTATTCACTGGAGTTTAGAAGGATGAGAGGGGATCTCATAGAAACATAAAAGATTCCAATGGGACTGGACAAGTTAGATGCAGGAAGAATGTTCCCGTTGTTGGGGAAGTCCAGAAGCAGGGGACACAGTCTTAGGATAAGGGGTAGGCCATTTAGGACTGAGATGAGGAGAAACATCTTCACTCAGAGAGTTGTTAACCTGTGGAATTCCCTGCCGCAGAGAGTTGTTGATGCCAGTTCATTGGATATATTCAAGAGGGAGTTAGATATGGCCCTAACGGCTAAGGGGATCAAGGGGTAGGGAGAGAAAGCAGGAAAGGGGTACTGCGAGAATGATCAGCCATGATCTTATTGAATGGTGGTGCAGGCTCGAAGGACCGAAAGGCCTACTCCTGCACCTATTTTCTATGTTTCTATGTTTCTATAACAGTAGTGATTCAACACAAAACAGTTTAACTTGACACCGAGCCACAGAAGAAGAAATTATAGCAGATGACCAAAAACTTGGTTAAAGAGGTAGGTTTTAAGGAGCATCTTAAAGGAGGAAAGAGAGGTAGAGAGGCAGAAAGGTTTAGGCAAGGACTTCCAGAGCTTGGAGCCCAAGCAGCTGAAGGCATAGCCACCAATGGCTGAGCGATTATAATTCGGGATACTCAAGAGGGCAGAATTTGAGGAGTGCAGATACCTCGGGCGGGGGTGGGGGGTTGTGAGGCTGAAAGAGATAGTGAGGGGCGAGGCCATGGAAGGATTTTTAAACAAAGATAAGAATTTTGAAATTGAGGTGTTGCTTAACCGGGAGCCAATGAAGGTCAGCGAGCACAAGGGTGATGGGTGAGCGGGACTTACAGCACAGAAAGAGGCCATTCGGCCCATCGTGTCCGTGCCAGCCGACAAAGAGCTATCCAGCTTAACCCCACTTTCCAGCTCCTGGTCCGTAGCCTTGTAGGTTACGGCACTTCGAGAGCGTATCCACGTACACTTTAAATCCAATGATAAAGTTGTATAAAGCTCTGGTTAGACCACAACTGGAGTACTGCGTTCCTGGCACCGCACCTCAAAGGATATATTGGTCTTGGAGGGGACGCAGTGCAGATTCACCAGAATGGGACCGGGGGGGGGGGGGAAAGGGTTAAATTATGAGGACAGTTTGCATAGAACAGGCTTGTATTCCCTCGAGTATAGAGTGAATCTAATTGAGGTGTTTAAGACGATTAAAGGATTTGATAGGGTAAATCTCTATGATAAGAAGGCATATGGAATATATTCAAAAAGGAGTTAGATGTAGTCCTTACTACTAGGGGGATCAAGGGGTATGGCGAGAAAGCCGGAATGGGGTACTGAAGTTACATGTTCAGCCATGAACTCATTGAATGGCGGTGCAGGCTCGAAGGGCCGAATGGCCTACTCCTGCACCTATTTTCTATGTTTCTATGAATACTTATCTTTATAAGTTGAGGCATGGAATACAAGGAGGTTATGCTTGAACTGTATAAAACATTGGTTAGACCGCAGCTGGAGTACAGTGTGCAGTTCTGGTCACCACATTGCAGGAAAGATGTGATTGCACTGGAAATGCTGCAGAGGAGATTAACAAGAATGTTGCCTGGACTGGAGAATTTTGCTTTGAGGAAAGTTTGGAGATGCTGGGTCTGTTTTCTTTGGAACAGATGAGGCTGAGGAGAGACCTGATTGAGGTGTATAAAATTATGAGGGGCCTGGATAGAGTGGATAGGAAGGACATAAGAACATGAGAACGTAAGAATTAGGAACAGGAGTAGGCCATCTAGCCCCTTGAGCCTGCTCCGCCATTCAACAAGATCATGGCTGATCTGGCCGTGGACTCAGCTCCACTTACCCACCCGCTCCCCATAACCCTTAATTCCCTTATTGTTTCCCTTGGCAGAGGGGTCAACAACCAGGGTGCATAGATTTAAAGTAATTGCAGGAAGGGTTAGAGGAGATACGAGAGGAAATGTCTTCACCCAGAGGGTGGTGGGGGTCTGGAACTCACTGCTTGATAGGATGATAGAGGCAGGAACCCTCACCACATTAAAAAAATACTTGAATGTGCACTTCAAGTGCGGTAACTTACAGGGCTATGGACCAAGAGCTGGAAAGTGGGATTAGGCTGGATAGCTCTTGGTCAGCCGCTGTGGACACGATGGGTCGAAATGGCCTCCTTCCGTGCTGTAAATTTCTGATTCTGAGAACCCTTGCCTCAGCTGAACCGCTGCTGAAGCCCTCATCCATGCCTTCGTTCCCTCCAGACTTGACTATTCCAACGCACTCCTGGCTGGCCTCCCACATTCTACCCTACGTAAACTGGAGGTGATCCAAAACTCAGCTGCCCGTGTCCAAACTTGCAACAAGGCCTGCACATCCATCACCCCTGTGCTCACTGACCTACATTAGCACCCAGTTAAGCAACGCCTCAATTTCAAAATTCCCATCGTTATTGTCAAATCCCTCCGTGGCCTCGCCCCTCCCTATCGCTCTAATCTTCTCCAGCCCCACAACCCCTCGAGATGTCTGCGCTCCTCTAACTCTGCCCTCTTGAGCATCCCTGATTATAATCGCTCAGCCATTGGTGGCCGTGCATCGGCCCAAAGCTCTGCAATTCCCTGCCTAAACCTCTTCGCCTCTTTACCTCTCTTCCTCCTTCAAGACGCCCTTAAAACCCACCTCTTTGACCAAGCTTTTGGTCACCTGCCCTAATTTTTCCTTATGTGGCTCGATGTCAAATTTTTTGTCTCGTAACACTCCTGTAAAGCATCTTGGGACGTTTCACTATGTTAAGGGCGCTACATAAATACAAGTTGTTGTTGTTGTAAATCGAAAGAAACTATTTCCTCTGGTGGGAGAGTCCAGTACAAGGGGGGGAAAAACCTTAAAATTAGAGATAAGCTGTACATTGGTGATGTCAGGGAGCACTTTTTACACTCAAAGGATCATGGAAATCTGGAACTGCCTGCCCCAAAGAGCTATTGAGGCTGAGTCAATTGAAGATTTCAGAACTAAGATTGATAGTTTTTTGTTAGGCAAGCTTCTAAAGGAATACAGAACCAAGGCGGGTAGATGCAGTTAAGGTACAGATCAGCTGTGATCTAATTGAATGGCAGAACAGGCTCAAGGGGCTGAAGGTTCCTATGATTTACACCCTTAAAGGTAATACCATTTAAAACCGTTCCTTCTTTGTCCATTTTAACAAGTCAGTAGGCTATTAATGTTGAAGGATAATATCTATTTACCCTCTTTGTCACAGTAACATTACGACTGCTAAACTTTGCACCTCTGGTTTACCTCGGCCTAAAATGTATTCACAAACTGGGCATAGTTAATCCAATTAATCCTATGACGTTAAAAATGCAAAATATTTATGAATCCAATGTCTTTCTCGATAAGTCAGCCGACTCATCTTCTCAGCAACACTCTGTTGTTCTACATTGATTGCGACTGAGCTCTGAGCTGCAGGCCCTGCCAAACTTGCTGCTTTGCCCATTACTCTTCTTGCTGATCTGAATAGCTGATCCTTTTGAATTTGCAAAGGGGCTCCTTAAAGGGTTTAATAAGTTACTGTTCCAATAAGGAGCAATTCTTTGATGCAGAATGTAACTGTAGCCTCAGAGGTCTATGAGTACACTTTAAATATTACCTGTAATGGCCCAGAAATTCCATTCTCTTATAATCATGGTCGAGAAGTTAAGTAAATGTAACTCCACATTACCTTTTGTCCTCAGAACTTACAAAGCTAGCACGCAAACAATATAAATCTTGGGCATATTCATCTGATCGGGCAGTTAACAAACCACAGCACCACTATTGTGAAAAAAATCTTCTAATCTCCAATCTTGCTCAAGGCTTATGAATTCTGTAATTGAGTATTCATGTTCTCTGCTCATTGTGCAAGGTAAATAGTCTGCTTACCGCTACCTTGCCTATACCTTTCATTATTTCGAAGACCATTATCGTGTCAGCTACAGTCTTTTCTGCAAGTGAAATAAGTTCATTTGCCAGAGACTTTATTCAAAACAGTGTTCCCTCAGGCCTGGAATCATCCTTGTCACTCTTGTCTGAACTCTTTCCAATAAAGCCATGCCCGTTTTGATCTAGATAACTTGGAAAGAGTTCAGAAAGAAGGCTATTATTAAGGTGGATATCAATTTAGGGAGAAAGGTTTTGTAAAGAATAACTAGGTGAATGTCACTTCCAGGGATTTTTTTTTAAACTGGGAGCTTTGTAGTGCTACGTGGATGTCCTTGGCGACGGGGTCATGGCCCAGGAGCGGCGGGGTTGAGGGCGGGGGGGTCGGGGTCGAGGAGTGAGGGGGGTCGGAGTCAAGGAGCGGGGGGGGGTCAGGGTCGCAGAGCGGTGGGGGTCGGGGTCAAGGAGCCAGGGGGTCGGGGGTCGAGGCAGTCAGCAAGGGAGGGAGAGAGAGCTTGGGGGGGGGGGAACAGGGGGAGAGAGAGTTTGCAGGGGGGGGAACGGGGGGAGAGAGAGCGCGCTTGCGGGAGAGCGCGCTTGCGGGAGAGCGCGCTTGCGGGAGAGAGCGCTTGCGGGAGAGAGCGGGAGAGAGAGAGAGAGATCGATCCTGGGGTGGGCGAAGAGAGACATTGAGGAGAGGGGAATTGAGAAAGAAGGGGGGAGGGGAAGAGAGAGACGGGGTGGGGGATCGGAGGGGAGAGTGGTTCTTGCAATCCAGAAGTCACGACACTGTCACTATTTACTTCTTACCCAATAAACCTGTTAACAATCCGCACACAATGCTCCATCTATGGCGGGGGAAGGGGTCTGGAGCAAGGGACTTCGGCTGGGTGAGGCATCACTTGCGCTGGGGTAAGGGACTTCGGCTGGGGGAGGCAGCACTTGCGCTGGGGTAAGGGACTTCGGCTGGCACTTGGTGGCTTCTGGGGAGATCTATCCTCTGTGGCTTCCGGAAGTCAAAGTGGATCAAGTTACAATTTGCGAAGTCAGTGAGAACTTGGGCTGGCCGGTTCCAGTTACACATTCCAGAGAAACTTCAGGGTGTGGCTTATCCGCCAAAGGGACCAATCAGAGACAAGAGGCGACCATTTTTGCAGTACAAATAAACGTGTCCTTAAAAGAATTCACGGACAAGCATCTTCCACTCTTCAGGATGTAGTTCAGGACCTGGAATGTCAGGTCCCTCACTGAAATACCTGTGAACTCCTCCCTTTTTGGTGTAGAAGCGGGTCATCCTCGGCACGAGGGACTGCCTAATACTATACTATACCTTGGCCATTGTTGCACAGTTCAGCAACTGTGTACCCTTCTGGAAGAGTTGGAAAAATAATTTTTATTTTTAAAAATAAACAAAATAAGCAGACAATATTTGAAATAATTACAAATAAATGACACGGCCTTTTCTTTTCTTGATGGTTTTTTTTTTCCCCCTCTAATTTTCTCCCCCTCATTTCATGCAACTGCCAAGCTTCTGATATCTCACTGAAGTGATCATTCTTCACAGTCAGCAAAATGTGTGACCGCACGAGGCAGGAAGCACGGACGTCACAGCTGAACAAAATCCTGTTTCATCTTCCATCCACATTTATCAGCAAGAGTCACTATATGGCAATCGGGAGCAGGAATGTTAACTGATTTCTCCCCTCCCGCACTCTTTGTCCTGAGGCCAGTTCATAGAATCATAGGCCTCGATATTGATGGGGAGGGTTTTCCGAGTTGGGGGGAGGGCGCTGGCGGGAAGTTCAGGTTTCAATGAAGCGGAGCTTTAACTCCACAGTGTGCATGGGCTAGATTTTCCTGAGAGCTCCTCAATGCCCCATCGCCCTCCCAGAAAAACTGCTAACATATGACAACTAAAACTGGCGAGAATTTCCATAATTCAGTTAAAATATAATCGCCCGGCGAGAAAATGGATCTTGCACAGTATTCTCGGCGATTTCTCAGCAGTTAAAGGCAAAACTAAGTGAAACGGGCGGTTCTTATAAAGTTTTGAAAAATGTACTCCGTATTGCGGTTGGGCCTAGGGAGGGGGGAAAACTTTAAAAAAAAATTTCACACAAAAAAATAAAAAGTTAAAAAACAGTCCCAAGACAGTTTTAAAGTTTTACAATTAAAAAAAAATAAAGAAGCTTTAACTTACCTTGCTTTGCAGAGTGCTCACCTACTGCCCGATTTAAGCAGTTTTCACAGGGCGGTTCCCTTGGCGATCTGGACAGACTTCCGTTGAGGCCAAACTTACGCCCTGGTGATTTTCTCGGCGGTGCATGTCGGCGGTTTGCTCCTGGCGGGCGTTTCGAGATGTGGGCGGTACCATTCAAAAAGTAAGGTGGAAACTTTCGCCGGGCAGTTTCTCTCTCTCAAACAGCTGTACCGCTGAGAAAAACGCCAAAAACGAAGGTGAAAGTCTAGCTGCAAATTTTTTTTCATGAGGATACCCGCCTGGAAGTCAGCCTGATTGAGAGGCTTGGCTTCTAGTTGGGCGGGAAGCACTTCAGAGCAGGCTGCAGGTAAGGAGCATGTGATGAGGGTGGCCTTCTCCCTGATCGGGAGGGGCAGTCTGATGGGGGGTGGTCCGATCGGGGGAGGGGGTCCAGTCCCAGGGAAGCAGATAAACCTGGGTTGCCAGGGGGGAAGCATCCTGCTCCTCCTGGCCCATAAGCAGTGCTTGCTTCCCTTGAGCTGCCAGGGTTCCCAAGGACTGGGAAACCTGGCCAGCTGGATTAAACCTGTGAAGGAAGTTAAATGTGAATTTCTCAGCCTGATTATAATATTTAACTTGCCAAACCGTCTCCTAGGCGCAGGTTGGTTGCCTGTCCCCTGTCCAACCTTCGTTAAACCTGGAAATGGGCAGGTTGGAGGTGGGTTAGGGGTCGGGTTTGAGATATTTAACATTTTTACATGTCACCTGACCCCTACCCACCCATTTTTGTGGATTATAATTCACTCCATAGACTCACACAGCACCAAAAGAGGCAATTTGGCCCATCGATCCCCTGCTGACTCTTTGAAAGAGCTGTCCAATTAATACCACTTCCTTACTCTTTCCCCATAGCCCTGAAAATGTTTCCTTCTCAAGTATTTATCCAACTCTCTTTTGAAAGTTACTTTAAATCTACTTCCACCATCCTTTCGAGAAGTGCAATACAGATCATAACAACTTACTGCTTAAAATTCTTCTCATCTCCCTTCTGGTTCTTTTGCCAATTATTTTATACCTGTGTCCTTTGGTTACCTACACTCAACAGTAACTACATTTCAAAAGTACTTCATTGGCTGTAAAGCGTTTTAGGACATCCTGAGAAATGTGCAGGCTATATATATGTACAAATCTTTCTTCCTTCTTTCTTTAAAAAAAACTTGCATGTATATAGCTCCTTTCATGACAAACAGACGTCCCAAAGCACTGTTCAGCTAATTATGTACTTTTTGAAGTGCAGTCACTGTTGTAATGTAGGAAACATTACCGACCCTCCTGCCAGTTTCTTCCTATTTATTCTATCAAAACCCTTTATAATTTTGAACACCTCAGTTGCATCTCCTCTTAACCTTCTCAGCTCTAAGGAAAATCCCAGCTTCTCTAGTCTACCCAGTTGCAGCATCTCGACTGTTATCTCAGCTGAGACCAGCTAACACAGCACAGACCAGGGGTGAAATTGGGATTTGCCTGCTCTTAGTATCAGCTGTGACTCAGTGGATAGCACACTTGCCTCAGAGTCAGAAGGTTGTGGGTTCAAGTCCCACTCCAGGAACCTCAACACATAAATTTTGGCACTCCAGTGCAATGCTAAGGGAGTGCTGCACTGTTGGAGGTGACATCTTTCAGATGAGATGTTAAACTGAGGCCCTGTCTGCTTTCTCAGGCGAATGTAAAAGATCCCATGGCACTATTTCGAAGAACAGCAGGGGAGTTATCCCCGGTGACCTGGCCAATATTTATCCCTCAATCAATGTAACAAAAATAGGTTATCTGGTCATTATCACATTGCTGCTTTTGGGAGTTTGTTGTGTGCAAGTTGGCTGCCATGTTACCTACATTACAACTGTGACTATACTCCAAAAATATTTAATTGGCTGTAAAGTGCTTTGAGATGTCCAGTGGTCATGAAAGGCACTATATAAATGCAAGTCTTTCCTTATTTTCTGTATGGCTGAGTACCACACCGGGTGGTGCATTAGCCACGAATGCCGTGCAATTCATAATTGAGCATTCACAAAGTGCAAATGGGAAACCCATCTCTGCATGAATTAATTAATGGAGGCCAACACAAGCCTTTGATTACTTGAGCAAATCCTATTTGTGTGGGCAGTTTAAACCTCATCAGATCCTGTAATAATCATGAACAAATTTACTTATTTTGCAGCGTGTAAGTCAGATAAGTGATTCAAGATCTGCCCCAAGTAATAGCACATGAAGAGGAAATCAAGGACGACACACAGGATATGACCTCAATTGAAGTATAGATGAAAAAAGGCTTCTTTCCAAACATTACAGGAAGAGTCAGGAATCTTGTGGTTATCACTACTCAGATAGTGATTCACACAGACGTGAGAATCTAATAGCTTATGGCATATAATTTAGCAAGCTTACACTCTCCACTGATAAGCCTAATAATGATATGGTATTAACTGATACATGTAGACAATTACATTTTTTATTATTTCCTCCACCATAATTTCCACACCACTAGGTCTCTTCCAACTTCCTCCCTAGTAAATGCTATCCCACCCATGGAGTGCACAAGCCTCTTATTTTTATTATCTAATAAGCAGTGCTTTGCAGTCTTCAGTATTAAACTTTGTTTGCTACTGACCAGCCCAGGTGCAGATCCTGTCAAACTCTCTTTGTCAGATCTTAGCTGTCTCCTCTGAGTCTACAGTCTCCTTTAGCATGTGGTCACTTGCAAACGCAACTACCTTGCATTCAGACCATGTGTCTAGTTCATTTTTATATACCAGGAGTAGGATGGGTCCCAGCAAGGACCCACTACATGTAAGGTATTTTGTAGTTTTTTTAGTTTCATTCTGTTGACCTTTGAACTACCTTTCTAAAGTTGGCTCCCTCTTGTTTGCAATACCTAATTTAATGATCGAAGCTGGTACAGAGGTCACAATAGGTTGAACCAGACAAATTGGGCTAATGGCCTTTTATTGGACAGACAGTGATGTCAGTGTAAAACTGATGGCAACTTCTGGGAAACAAATTTGCACTTTGAGACTTGAGGCATTTGTGCATTTGTTCTCGTCTGAAGACAGAAGCTGAAAAGTTTACAGACAGAAGTCTGCGGTTCTGAAAGTTTAAAAAGAAAAGAAACTTTTGTAAGTGAGAGGCCAGCCAGCTGGCTCTTTACTGAGCCGATGAATGCCGTACATCTAGATTTTTTTTTAAGAAGCCCTCAGTTTTCCTCCAGCAAAGTGTTTTTTTTTATTAATTGCTGCTTCCTGAGCACCGTCACCTCATTGAACACTCCACAGACACGCTTTGTCACATACGGTGTCAGAAGTGGGATACAGTCCTCGAGGATTAACACTTTGGGGGGAGTTGAATCCAACCATTTGGAATGCTGAAGTGAAGTCAAATCCTTTATGGAAAATTGCTAAAACAATGGACGGAACGCGCTGTTTGGGCCTGTGTGAGCAGAATTGTGATAATTCATTGTGGATTACTGTTCAGAGCTGTGAAAGCTGAACAGAAGAGACCATGGCAGATGGTACTCAAGGGAAGAGGCAAAAAAGGAGGCTTGCAAAAGAAGCAAAGAGGGAAACTGTGAGTAAGAGAGACAGTTTTCTGCAGTTGAAATGGATGAAAGAGAAATAAAACAGAGGAACATGGACAAAGAAGAGAGGAGGAGCATTGGCAAAGAGAGATAGAACAGAGGAGACAAGAAACCAGGGCTCATATAACGGAATCTTTTGCTTTATTTCACGTTTCTTTTATCATCAGTATGCAGCTGCTGCTTTGCCTTGTTTGCTACTTCAGCCACTGACTCTTGCACTGATTCCAGTCTGGGCGATACCCTATCGCCTTGTGATTTTCACTTGGCTGCACTGTCATTTCTGCTCTGCGGTAATATGTGACTATTAGTCTGAGCCTCCCGCTCCTGTGCGGGCCAGCTTAAAATTTAAACTTTGTTGCACTTATTCCAGAATGTCGGGAGAAAAGCACGAGAGAGAACAGGATCAACCTGCAGACAGAGCCCAGTGTAGCATCTGAGGACTGAACAGGGAATGACAAAGAAAAAAAAATACATGCATTTATATAGCGCCTTTCATGACTGCCGCAGACAGCTCAAAGATCTTTACAGCCAATGAAGTACTTTTTTGGAGTGTAGTCGTTGCTGTAATGTGGGAAACGACGCAGCCAATTTGGCACAGCAAGTTCCCACAAACAGTAATGTGATAATGACCGGATAAACTGTTTTTTTTGTTATGTTGATTGAGGGATAAATATTGGCCAGGATACCAGAGATAACTCCCCTGCTCTTCTTCAAAATCAACATAGAAAGTAGATGCAAACAGGGAAAGAACTGGAGGGAAAACTGATACTTTTGAGCGGGAGTTTGGGATTCAAATGCAATTGTCACTTAGAGCAGTCAAAATGAGGATGGCTTGGAATGAATTGAAAGAAGTCACTTCTTTCAAAGTGATTAAGTTTCTATCACTGAGCCTTGGGACATTTTAGTACATTAAAGGCGCTATATAAATGCAAGCTTTTATCGTTGTTGTTGAGGACTACTGTTCAAGGCACAATATCTTTGTACAATTTTTCTGTAGTTTCCACATTCGCTTACCTGTGTAGCATGACCTCTACTACGGGAATCCAGAAAGCATTTTTTAGCCTCTTACAGAACATTAAGATGTGAGACTGTCACAGGCAGACTATATGGCTTCAGATCAGCCTGCCAGAACTACAGCCCACTATAATACATACGCATCGAACATTATGTCCACATAGTGCTGACCTCTACACAACATCAAGCATCAAACTCTGCATTAATTTTTCTCAATTCAGATACTCATCTAATAATTGCTGTTTAAATCCTGATGTCCAAAGCTACATTTTCTCTCAACTTTCTGTCATTCCACTACCAATCTTTATTTGAGGGGGGTTGGAGCGGAGGAAGATGGGTGGGGTGGGGGGGGGGGGTGTGGGGGATGAGAGGATGTGCAGTCAAATGATTTTCATCCAAGGTAAGGAACCCTACCACAAGATTTTATAAAATGCTTCTGGCAACATTAAAATGATATGGAGTTTAATAAACAAAAAAAAAAATCAAAGGTTAAGATAAAAGCTAAGCAATCAAAGTTTCAGTTTAAAGCCGAGTATTCAGATGTCTCCAAGGTAATGGGTTTTGTTTTGCTTCTAAAAGGGAAGAGTGTCAAGCAAGGTGAATTGAAAAAGTATGTGAGGTGAATCACTTTGAAATGGGAAGAGACCAAAATCTTTTTTCTAACCTATTATGCTGAGCGAGAAAGGGGCTGACGTTCAATTCTGACATGAAAGAAAGAAACATAGAAAATAGGTGCAGGAGTCGGCCATTCGGCCCTTCGAGCCTGCACCACCATTCAATACGATCATGGCTGATCATGCAACTTCAGTACCCCATTCCTGCTTTCGCTCCATACCCCTTGAGACTTGCATGTATATAGCACCTTTTACAACTAACGGACGTCTCAAAGCGCTTTACAGCCAATGAAGTACTTTGGGAGCGTAGTCACTGTTATAATGTGGGAAATGCATCAGCCAACCTGCGCATAGCAAACTCCCACAAACAGCAATGTGATAATGACCAGATAATCTGTTTTTTTTTTTGTTATGTTGATTGAGGGATAAATATTGTCCAGGACACCGGGGATAACTCTTCTGCTCTTCTTCGGAACAGTGCCACGGGATCTTTTACACCCACCTGAGAGGGTTGACGGGGCCTCGGTTAACGTCTCATCCAAAGACGGCACCTCCATCAGCACTGGACTGGAAAGTTGGCCTAGATTCTTTCCTGACGCTATGCAGCAGGAAAAATCTAATCTTGCATCTGTCGGGGCTCTGAGAATAAGCACAGTGCAAGTTAAATGTAAGAGACGGAAATTGCTGAGAGCAGTATTGCAGGTAATTTGAAGTGAGAGAAACATGCATGATGTCATAAGCAGCAGGTTAGAAGTTCATTCAACTTAAAGTGAAAGTGACTGAATGGACGTGGAATGTTGCCTCTCTGTTATAGAAACATAGAAACATAGAAAATAGGTGCAGGAGTAGGCCATTCGGCCCTTCTAGCCTGCACCGCCATTCAATGAGTTCATGGCTGAACATTCAAGTTCAGTACCCCATTCCTGCTTTCTCGCCATACCCCTTGATCCCCCTAGTAGTAGAAGTAGTAAGAAGTTCCTCCGCATCTCGGTCCTAAATGGCTTACCCCTTATCCTTAGACTGTGACCTCTGGTTCTGGACTTCACCCAGAGAGTGGTGAACCTGTGGAATTCTCTACCACAGAAAGTTGTTGAGGCCAATTCACTAAATATATTCAAAAAGGAGTTAGATGAGGTCCTTACTGCTAGGGGGATCAAGGGGTATGGCGAGAAAGCAGGAATGGGGTACTGAAGTTGAATGTTCAGCCATGAACTCATTGAATGGCGGTGCAGGCTAGAAGGGCCGAATGGCCTACTCCTGCACCTATTTTCTATGTTTCTATGTTTCTATGTTTCCCCAACATTGGGAACATTCTTACTGCATCTAACCTGTCTAACCCCGTCAGAATTTTAAATGTTTCTATGAGGTCCCCTCTCATTCTTCTGAACTCCAGTGAATACAAGCCCAGTTGATAGGTCAGTCCCGCCATCCCGGGAATCAGTCTGGTGAACCTTCGCTGCACTCCCTCAATAGCAAGAATGTCCTTCCTCAGGTTAGGAGACCAAAACTGTGCACAATACTCCAGGTGTGGCCTCGCCAATGCCCTGTACAACAGTAGCAACATCTCCCTGCCCCTGTACTCAAATCCCCTTGCTATGAAGGCCAACATGCCATTTGCTTTCTTAACCGCCTGCTGCACCTGCATGCCAACCTTCAATGACTGATGTGCCATGACACCCAGGTCTCTTTGCACCTCCCCTTTTCCTAATCTGTCACCATTCAGATAATAGTCTGTCTCTCTGTTTTTACCACCAAAGTGGATAACCTCACATTTATCCACATTATACTTCATCTGCCATGCATTTGCCCACTCACTTAACCTATCCAAGTCGCTCTGCAGCCTCACAGCATCCTCCTCGCAGCTCACACTGCCACCCAACTTAGTGTCATCCGCAAATTTGGAGATACTACATTTAATCCCCTCATCTAAATCATTAATGTACAATGTAAACAGCTGGGGCCCCAGCATAGAACCTTGCAGTACCCCACTAGTCACTGCCTGCCATTCTGAAAAGTACCCATTTACTCCTACTCTTTCCTTCCTGTCTGACAACCAGTTCTCAATCCACGTCAGTACACTACCCCCAATCCCATGTGCTCTAACTTTGCACATCAATCTCTTGTGTGGGACCTTGTCGAACGCCTTCTGAAAGTCCAAATATACCACATCAACTGGTTCTCCCTTGTCCACTCTACTGGAAACATCCTCAAAAAATTCCAGAAGATTTGTCAAGCATGATTTCCCTTTCACAAATCCATGCTGACTTGGACCTATCATGTCACCTCTTTCCAAATGCACTGCTATGACATCCTTAATAATTGATTCCATCATTTTACCCACTACTGATGTCAGGCTAACCGGTCTATAATTCCCTGTTTTCTCTCTCCCTCCTTTTTTAAAAAGTGGGATTACATTGGCTCTCCTCCACTCTATAGGAACTGATCCAGAGACAATGGAATGTTGGAAAATGACTGTCAACGCATCCACTATTTCCAAGGCCACCTCCTTAAGTACTCTGGGATGCAGTCCATCAGGCCCTGGGGATTTATCGGCCTTCAATCCCATCAATTTCCCCAACACAATTTCCCGGCTAATAAGGATTTCCCTCAGTTCCTCCTCCTTTACTAGACACCCCGACCCCTTTTATAACCGGAAGGTTGTTCGTGTCCTCCTTCGTGAATACCGAACCAAAGTACTTGTTCAATTGGTCCGCCATATGTTATGTTATGTTATTAAATTGAGAGTGTGGAGGACAGAGATGCAAAAAAAATGAACAATCTATCATTCAGATTCTCTCAAAAAATGGCAGGGGGATGGGAATCTACGCAGGGAGGCAGAGGGAAGTAAAAAGGGGGAAGAAGCTAAAGGTAGGAAGGAGAAAAGCAAGAGCGGAGGGCAGAGAAATCAAGGACAAAATCAAAAAGGACATAATTCTAAAAGGACAAAGAATGTTTAAAAAAAAACAAGCCTGAAGGCTTTGAGTCTCAATGCAAGGAGCATTCGTAATTAGGTGGATGAATTAACTGCGCAGACAGCTGTTAACGGATATGATGTAATTGGGACTATGGAGACATGGCGCCAAGGTAACCAAGGCTGGGAACTCAACATCCAGGGGTATTCAATATTCAGGAAGGACAGACAGGAAAGAAAAGGAGGTGGGATAGCGTTACTGGTTAAAGAGGAGATTAATGCAATAGTAGGGAAGGATATTAGCATGGATGATGTGGAATTTATATGGGTAAAGCTGCGAAACACCAAAGGGCAGAAAACGTTAGTGTGAGTTGTGTACAGACCACCAAACAGTAGTAGGGAGGTTGGGAATGGCATCAAACAGGAAATTAGGGACGTGTGCAATAAGGGTACAGCAGTTATCATGGGTGACTTTAATCTACATATTGATTGGGCTAACCAAACTGGTAACAATACTGTGCAGGGGGATTTCCTGGAATGTATAAGGGATGGTTTTCTAGACCAATATGTCGAGGAACCAACTAGAGAGCAGGCCATCCTAGACTGGGTCTTGTGTAATGAGAGAGGATTAATTAGCAATCTAGTCGTGCAGGCCCCTTGGGGAAGAGTGACCATAATATCGTAGAATTCTTCATTAAGATGGAGAGTGACACAGTTAATTCAGAGACTAGGGTCCTGAACTTAAAGAAAGGAAACTTCGACGGTTTGAGACGTGAATTGGCTAGGATAGACTGGAGAATGATACTTAAAGGGCAATGGCAGACATTTAAATATCACATAGATGAACTACAACAATTATACATCCCTGTGTGGCATAAGAATAAAAAAGGAAGGTGACTCAACAGTGACTAACAAAGGAAATTAGGGAAAGTGTTAAATCCAAGGAAGAGGCATATAAATTGGCCAGAAAAAGCAGCAAACCTGAGGACTGGGAGAAATTTAGAATTCAGCAGAGGAGGACTAAGTATTTAATTAGGATGGGGAAAATAGAGTATGAGAGTAAGCTTGCAGGGAACATAAAAACTGACTGCAAAAGCTTCTATAGATATGTGAAGAAAAAAAGATTAGTGAAGATTAATGTAGGTCCCTTGCAGTCAGAATCAGGTGAATTCATAATGGGGAACAAGGAAATGGCAGAACAATTGAACAAATATTTTGGTTCTGTCTTCACTAAGGAAAACACAAATAACCTCCCGAAAATACGAGGGGACCGAGGATCTAGCGAGAAGGGGAAACTGAGGGAAATCCTTATTAGTCAGGAAATGGTGTTAAGGAAATTGAAGGGACTGAAGGCCGATAAATCCCCAGGGCCTGATAGTCTGAATCCCTGAGTACTTAAGGAAGTGGCCCTAGAAATAGTAGATGCATTCGTGGTCATTTTCCAACATTCCATGGATTCTGGTTCAGTTCCTGTGGATTGGAGGGTAGCTAATGTAACCCCATTTTTAAAAAAAGGAGGGAGAGAGAAAACAGGGAATTATAGACCGGTTAGCCTGACATCGGTGGTGGGGTAAATGCTGGAATCAATTATTAAAGATGTAATAGCAGCGCATTTGGAAAGCAGTGACAGGATCGGTCCAAGTCAGCATGGATTTATGAAAGAGAAATCTTGCTTGACAAATCTTCTAGAGTTTTTTGAGCATGTAACTAGTAGAGTGAATAAGGGAGAACCAGTGGATGTGGTGTATTTGGACTTTCAAAAGGCTTTTGACAAGGTCCCACACAAGAGATTAGTGTGCAAAATTAAAGTACATGGTATTGGGGGTAATGTATTGACATGGATAGAGAACTAGTTGGTAGACAGGAAGCAAAGAGTGGGAATAAACGGGTCCTTTTCAGAATGGCAGGCAGTGACTAGTGGGGTGCAGTGCTGGGACCCCAGCTATTTACAATATACATTAATGATTTAGACAAAGGAATTGAATGTAATATCTCCAAGTTTGCAGATGACACTAAGCTGTGTGGCAGTGCGAGCTGCGAGGAGTATGCGAGGAGGCTGCAGGAGGACTTGGGCAGGTTAGGTGAGTGGGCAAATGCATGGCAGATGTAGTATAATGTAGATAAATGTGAGATTATCCACTTTGGTGGCAAAAACAGGAAGGCAGATTATTATCTGAATGGTGACAGATTAGTAAAAGGGGAGGTGCAATGAGACCTGGGTGTCATGGTACATCAGTCATTGACGGTAGACATGCAGGTTGTTGAGGCTAGTTCGTTAGATATATTCAAAAGGAAGTTAGATGTGGCTCTTACGGCTAAAGGCATCAAGGGGTATGGAGAGAAAGCAGGAATGGGTTACTGAAATTGCATGATCAGCCATGCAATTTTCTATATTTCTATGTTTCTATGTCTGGTATCATATTGTTAAAAAAAGGGAAAATGTTATAATATAAGGGAAACTGCACTTTTGTGTATTACTAAGTGTCAGCTGTGGTTCAGTGGGTAGCACGCTTGCTTTTGAGTCACAATGTTGTGAGTTCAAATCTCACTACAGGGACTCCTGAAAGGTGATTTTACTGAAACTTATAAGACAATGAAGGGGCTTGACAGAGTGGATATTTCTGCTCATAAGAGAAACTAAAACTAGGGGACATAGTCTTAGAATCACCATTTAAAACTGAGGTGAGGAGAAATGTCTTCTCTGTGGGTTGTAAATCTATGGAATTATCTGCCCCAGAGAACTGTGGAGCTGGGTCATTGAATTTATTTAAGGCGGAGATAGACAGATTTTTGAGTGATAAGGGAGTAAAAGGTTATTGGAAGCGGGCAGAGAAGTGGAGCTGAGTCCATGATCAGATCAGCCATGGTCTTATTGAATTACGGAGCAGACTCGAGGGGCCAAATGGCTTACTCCTGCTCCTATTTCTTGGGTTTCTTATGTAAATCTAGGCTGATACTCCATTGCAGTGCTGAGGGAGTGCTGCACTGTTGGAGATGCCATCTTTCGGATATATACGTTAAACCAAGGCCCCGTCTGCCCTCTCAGATGGATGTAAAAGATCCCACGGCACTATTTCAAAGAAGAGCAGGGGAGTTACCCCCGGTGTCCTGGCCAATATTTATCCCTCAATCACCATAACAAAAACAGATTATCTGGTCATGATCACGATATTGTTTGTGGGAGCGTTCTGTGCACAAATTGGCTGTTGCTTTTCCCACATTACAACAGTGACTACACTCCAAAAAATACTTAATTGGCTGTAAAACACTTTGAGACGTCCGGTGGTTGTGAAAGGCACAATATAAATGCAAGTCTTTCTTTTTTTAGTAATGTTACATTCTAAGAATGTAAAAAAATATTGTTGCATGTTGTAGCCTTTGTAGCTTAGTTTAGAGCAATTTTGATTTAAGAAAGTCTCAATTTTAGTGAACTTTGGAATTACAATGTGCACTTTAATTGTTTAATAAATCTATCATAAGGTTTAGACTATCGATGGAAAAAGACAGGGAGCAAGCTAGAGTAAAAATACTTAATTGGAGGAAAGCTAATTTCAATGGGCTGAGAATGGATCTGGCTCGGGTAAATTGGAATCAAAGATTGGCAGGCAAAACTGTAATCGAACAATGGGCTTCCTTTTAAAGAAGAGATGGTTCGGGTACAGTCGAGGTACATTCACACGAAGGGGAAAGGTAGGGCATTGAAAGCCAGAGCTCCCTGGATGACGAAAGAGACAGAGAGTAAGATGAAGCCGAAAAAGGGCGCGTTTGACATATCATTTTGAGAATATGTGCGAATCATGATGAAAATGTTCAGAGGAAAATGATAAAAGAAATAAGAGGGGCAAAGAGAGAGTATGAGAATAGAATGGCAGCAAACATAAAAGGGAATCCAAAAGTCTTCTATAGGCATATAAATAGTAAACGGGTAATAAGAGGAGGGGTGGGGCCGATTAGGGAACATATATGGAGGCAGAGGCCATGACTGCAATACTAAATAAGTACTTTGCACCTGTCTTTACCAAGGAAGAAGATGCTGCCAAAGTCATAGTGAAACAGGTGCTGGTTGAGATATTGGATGGGATAAAAATTGATAAGGAGGAGGTACGAGATAGGCTGGCTGTATTTAAAGTAGATAAGTCAGCAGGATGGGATGGAACTTATATGGGATGCTGAGGGAAGTAAAGGTAGAAATTGTGGAGGTACTGGCCATAATCTTCCAATCCTGCTTGGATACGGGGCTGGTGCCAGAGGACTGGAGACTACCCGCTGGAGTGGAACTAAACTACAGAACCAGTGGGAACCTGTTCAACCTTCGTTGTCTCCAGGCCAGAGCCAAGACCGTCCTAACCTCTGTCATCGAACTACAGTATGTGGATGATACTTGCATCTGTGCACATTCAGAATCGCAGGATAGCTCAGATGAATACGTGGCTTGAGGAGTGGTGCAGAAGGGAGGGATTCAAATTCCTGGGACATTGGAACCCGGTTCTGGGGGCGGTGGGACCAGTACAAACCGGACGGTCTGCACCTGGGCAGGACCGGAACCAATGTCCTAGGGGGAGTGCTTGCTAGTGCTGTTGGGGAGGGGTTAAATTAATATGGCAGGGGGATGGGAACCTCTGCAGGGAGACAGAGGGAAGTAGAATGGGGGCAGAAGCAAAAGGTAGAAAAAAGAAAAGTGGAGGGCAGAGAAACCCAAAGCAAAAAGGGCCACATTACAGCAAAATCCTAAAGGGGCAAAGGGTGTTAAAAAGAGAAGCCTGAAGGCTCTGTGCCTCAATGCGAGGAGTATTCAGAATAAGGTGGACGAATTAACTGCGCAGATAGCAATTAACGGATATGATGTAACTGGGATCACGGAGACATGGCTCCAGGGTGACCAAGGCTGGGAACTCAACATCCAGGGGTATTCAACATTTAGGAAGGATAGACAGAAAGGAAAAGGAGGTGGGCTGGCGTTGCTGGTTAAAGAGGAAATTATTGCAATAGTAAGGAAGGACATTAGCTTGGATGATGTGGAATCTGTATGGGTGGAGCTACGGAATACCAAAGGACAGAAAATGCTAGTGGGAGTTGTGTACAGGCCACCAAACCGTAGTAATGAGGATGGGGACAGCATCAAACAAGAAATTAGGGATGCGTGCAATAAAGGTACAGCAGTTATCATGGAGACTTTAATCTACATATTGACTGGGCTAACTAAACTGGTAGCAATGCGGTGGAGGAGGATTTCCTGGAGTGTATTAGGAATGGTTTTCCAGACCATTATGTCGAGGAACCAACTAGAGGGCTGGCCATCCTAGACTGGGTGATGTGTAATGAGAAAGGACTAATTAACAATCTTGTTGTGCAAGGCCCCTTGGGGAAGAGTGACCATAATATGGTAGAATTCTTTATTAAGATGGAGCGTGACACAGTTAATACAGAGACTAGGGTCCTGAACTTGGGGAAAGGTAACTTCAATGGTATGAGACGTGAATTGGCTAGAAGAGACTGGCGAGTGATACTTAAAGGGTTGACGGTGGATAGGCAATGGCAAACATTTAAAGATCACATGGATGAACTTCAACAATTGTACATCCCTGTCTGGAGTAAAAATAAAACTGGGAAGGTGGCTCAACTGTGGCTAAAAAGGGAAATTAAGGATAGTGTTAAATCCAAGAATTTAATAGGCATATAAATTGGCCAGAAAAAGCAGCAAACCTGAGGACTGGGAGAATTTTGTAATACAGCAGAAGAGGACAAAGGGTTTAATTAGGATGGGGAAAATAGAGTATGAGAGGAAGCTTGCCGGGAACATAAAAACTGACTGCAAAAGCTTCTATAGATATGTGAAGAGAAAAAGATTAGTGAAAACAAACGTAGGTCCCCTGCAGTCAGATTCAGGTGAATTTATAATGGGGAACAAAGAAATGGCGGACCAGTTAAACAAATACTTTGGTTCTG
Source organism: Pristiophorus japonicus (assembly GCF_044704955.1). Lineage (NCBI taxonomy): Eukaryota > Metazoa > Chordata > Chondrichthyes > Pristiophoridae > Pristiophorus > Pristiophorus japonicus. The sequence goes on along the minus strand of NC_091979.1, from coordinate 39,155,327 downwards.
TTTTCACGAAGGAAGACACAAATAACCTTCCGGAAATACTAGGGGACCGAGGGTCTAGTGAGAAGGAGGAACTGATGGATATCCTTACAAAGCTGGAAATTGTGTTAGGGAAATTGATGGGATTGAAGGCCGATAAATCCCCGGGGCCTGATAGCCTGCATTCCACAGTCATTAAGGAAGTGGCTGTAGAAATAGGCTGCATTGGTGATCATTTTCCAACAGTTTATCGACTCTGGATCAGTTCCTATGAACTGGAGGTTAGCTAATGTAACACTGCTGTTTAAAAAAGGAGGGAGAGAGAAAACTGGTAATTATAGCCTGACATCGTAGTGGGGAAAATGTTGGAATCAATTATTAAAGATGAAATATCAGCACATTTGGAAAGCAGTGACAGGATCGGTCCAAGTCAGCGTGGATTTATGAAAGGGAAATCATGCTTGACAAATCTTCTGGAATTTTTTGAGCATGTAACTAGTAGAGTGGACAAGGGAGAACCAGTCGATGAGGCTTTTGACAAGGTCCCACACAAGAGATTGGTGTGTAAAATCAAAGCACATGGTATTGGGGGTAATGTACTGACGTGGATAGAGAACTGGTTGGCAGACAGGAAGCAGAGAGTCGGGATAAACAGGTCCTTTTCAGAATGGCAGGCAGTGACTAGTGGAGTACCGCAGGGCCCAGTGCTGGGACCCCAGCTATTTACAATATACATTAATGATTTAGATGAATGAATTGAGTGTAATATCTCCAAGTTTGCAGATGACACTAAATTGGGTGGCGGTGTGAGCTGTGAGGAGGACGCTAAAAGGCTGCAGGGTGACTTGGATAGGTTAGGTGAGTGGGCAAATGCATGGCAGATGCAGTATAATATGGTTCAATGTGAGGTTATCCACTTTGGGGGCAAAAACACAAAGGCAGAATATTATCTGAATGGCGGCACATTAGGAAAGAAGACGGTGCAACGAGACCTGGGTGACATGGTTCATCAGTCATTGAAAGTTGGCATGCAGGTACAGCAGGCGGTGAAGAAGGCAAATGGTATGTTGGCCTTCATAGCTAGGGGATTTGAGTATAGGAGCAGGGAGGTCTAACTGCAGTTGTATAGGGCCTTAGTGAGGCCTCACCTGTAATATTGTGTTCAGTTTTGGTCTCCGAATCTGATGAAGGAAATTCTTGCTGTTGAGGGAGTGCAGCGAAGGTTCACCAGACTGATTCCCAGGATGGCGGCACTGACATATGAGGAGAGACTGGATCAACTTGGCCTTTATACACTGGAGTTTAGAAGGATGACAGGGGATCTCATAGAAACTTACAAGATTCTGACGGAACTGGACAGGTTAGATGCGGGAAGAATGTTTCCGATGATGGGGAAGTCCAGAACAATGCAACACAGTCTTAGGATAAAGGGTAGGCTATTTAGGACTGAGATGAGGAGAAACTTCTTCACTCAGAGTTGTTAACCTGTGGAATTCCCTACCACAGAGAGTTGTTGATGCCAGTTCATTGGATATATTCAAGAGGGAATTAAATATGGCCCTTACAGCTAAAGGGATCAAAGGGTATGGAGAGAAAGTAGTTAAGGGGTACTGAGTGAATAATCAGCCATGATCTTATTGAATGGCGGTGCAGGCTCGAAGGGCCGAATGGCCTACTCCTGCACCTATTTTCTATGGTGCAGGAGTAGACATCGCCGTCGAGGTTCAACACCGTCTCCAGTGCGCCAGTGCAGCTTTCGGCCGCCTGAGGAAAAGAGTGTTCGAAGGTCAGGCCCTCAAATCTGCCACCAAGCTCATGTACAGGGCTGTAGTGATACCTGCCCTCCTGTATGGCTCAGAGACGTGGACCATATACAGTAGACACTTCAAATCGCTGGAGAAATACCACCAACGATGCTTCTGCAAGATCCTGCAAATCTCCTAGGAGGACAAATGCACCAACGTTAGCGTCCTCAATCAGGCCAACATCCCCAGCATCAGAGCACTGACCACATTCGACCAGCTCTGTTGGGCGGGCCACATTGTTCGCATGCCTGACACAAGACTCCCAAAGCAAGCACTCTACTCTGAATTCCTACATGGCAAGCGAGCCCAAGGTGGGAAGAGGAAACGTTTCAAGGACACCCTCAAAGCCACCTTGATAAAATGCAACATCCCCACCGACACCGGGGAGTCCCTGGCCAATGACCGCCCTAAGTGGAGGAAGTGCACCTAGGTCCTCGAGCACCTCGAGTCTCATCGCCGAAAGCATGCAGAAAACAAGCGCAGGCAGCGGAAGGATCATGCGGCAAACCAGTCCCACCCACCCTTTACTTCAACGACTGTCTGTCCCACCTGTGAAAGAGGCTGTAATTCCCATATTAGACTGTTCAGTCACCGAAAAATTCATTTTAAGAGTGGAAGCAAGTCTTCCTCGATTTTGAGGGGCTGTCTATGATGATGATGAATTGCAAATGTTACACCCGTGTTCAAAAAGGGTGTAAGGATAAACCCAGCAACGACAGGTTAGTCCGTTTAACCTCGGTAGTGGGATAGCTTTTAGAAACTATAATCAGGGACAAAATTAACAGTCACTTGGACAAGTATGGATTAATTAAAGAAAGCCAGCACTGATTTGTTAAAGGCAAATCGTGTTTAACTAACTTGAGTTTTTTGATGAGGTAACAGAGGGGGTTGATGAGGGCAATGCAGTTGATGTGCTGTACATAGAATTCCAAATGGCATTTGATAAAGTGCCACATAATAGGCTTGCCAGCAAAGTTGAAGCCCAAGGAATAAAAGGGACTGTGACAGCATGGATATGAAATTGGCTAAGTGACAGAAAACAGAGAATACAGAAGAACATAAGAAATAGGAGCAGGATTAAGCAATACGGCTCCTCGAGCCTGCTTACATAGAAACATAGAAACATAGAAAATAGGTGCAGGAGTAGGCCATTCAGCTCTTCTAGCCTGCACCGCCATTCAATGAGTTCATGGCTGAACATGCAACTTCAGTACCCCATTCCTGCTTTCTCGCCATACCCCTTGATCCTCCTAGTAGTAAGGACTACATCTAACTCCTTTTTGAATATATTTAGTGAATTGGCCTCAACTACTTTCTGTGGTAGAGAATTCCACAGGTTCACCACTCTCTGGGTGAAGAAGTTTCTCCTCATCTCGGTCCTAAATAGCTTACCCCTTATCCTTAGACTGTGACCCCTGGTTCTGGACTTCCCCAACATTGGGAACATTCTTCCTGCATCTAACCTGTCTAAACCGTCAGAATTTTAAACGTTTCTATGAGGTCCCCTCTCATTCTTCTGAACTCCAGTGAATACAAGCCCAGTTGATCCAGTCTGTCTTGATATGTCAGTCCCGCCATCCCGGGAATCAGTCTGGTGAACCTTCGCTGCACTCCCTCAATAGCAAGAATGTCCTTCCTCAAGTTAGGAGGCCAAAACTGTACACAATACTCCAGGTGTGGCCTCACCAAGGCCCTGTACAACTGTAGTAACACCTCCCTACCCCTGTACTCAAATCCCCTCGCTATCAAGGCCAACATGCCATTTGCTTTCTTAACCGCCTGCTGTACCTGCATGCCAACCTTCAATGACTGATGTACCATGACACCCAGGTCTCGTTGCACCTCCCCTTTTCCTAATCTGTCACCATTCAGATAATAGTCTGTCTCTCTGTTTTTACCACCAAAGTGGATAACCACACATTTATCCACATTATACTTCATCTGCCATGCATTTGCCCACTCACCTAACCTATCCAAGTCACTCTGCAACCTCATAGCATCCTCCTCGCAGCTCACACTGCCATCCAACTTAGTGTCATCCGCAAATTTGGAGATACTACATTTAATCCCCTCGTCTAAATCATTAATGTACAATGTATGGGGCCCCAGCACAGAACCTTGCGGTACCCCACTAGTCACTGCCTGCCATTCTGAAAAGTACCCATTTACTCCTACTCTTTGCTTCCTGTCTGACAACCAGTTCTCAATCCACGTCAGCACACTACCCCCAATCCCATGTGCTTTAACGTTGCACATTGATCTCTTGTGTGGGAGCCTTCTGAAAGTCCAAATATACCACATCAACTGGTTCTCCCTTGCCCACTTTACTGGAAACATCCTCAAAAAATTCCAGAAGATTTGCCAAGCATGATTTCCCTTTCACAAATCCATGCTGACTTGGACCTATCATGTCACCTCTTTCCAAATGCGCTGCTATGACATCCTTAATAATTGATTCCATCATTTTACCCACTACTGAGGTCAGGCTGACCGGTCTATAATTCCCTGTTTTCTCTCTCCCTCCTTTTTTAAAAAGTGGTTACATTGGCTACCCTCCACTCGATAGGAACTGATCCAGAGTCAATGGAATGTTGGAAAATGACTGTCAATGCATCCGCTATTTCCAAGGCCACCTCCTTAAGTACTCAGGGATGCAGTCCATCAGGCCCTGGGGATTTATCGGCCTTCAATCCCATCAATTTCCCCAACACAATTTCCCGACTAATAAAGATTTCCCTCAGTTCCTCCTCCTTACTAGACCCTCTGACCACTTTTATATCCGGAAGGTTGTTTGTGTCCTCCTTAGTGAATACTGAACCAAAGTACTTGTTCAATTGGTCTGCCATTTCTTTGTTCCCCGTTATGACTTCCCCTGATTCTGACTGCAGGGGACCTACATTTGTCTTTACTAACCTTTTTCTCTTTACATATCTATAGAAACTTTTGCAATCCGCCTTAATGTTCCCTGCAAGCTTCTTCTCGTACTTCATTTTCCCTGCCCTAATCAAACCCTTTGTCCTCCTCTGCTGAGTTCTAAATTTCTCCCAGTCCCCGGGTTCTGGCCAATTTGTATGCCACTTCCTTGGCTTTAATACTATCCCTGATTTCCCTAGATAGCCACGGTTGAGCCACCTTCGCTTTTTTATTTTTATGCCAGACAGAAATGTACAATTGTTGTAATTCATCCATGCGGTCTCTAAATGACTGTCATTGCCCATCCACAGTCAACCCCTTAAGTATCATTCACCAATCTATCCTAGCCAATTCACGCCTCATACTTTCAAAGTTACTCTTCTTTAAGTTCTGGACCATGGTCTCTGAATTAACTGTATCATTCTCCATCCTAATGCAGAATTCCACCATATTATGGTCACTCTTCCCCAAGGGGCCTCGCACAATAAAATTGCTAATTAATCTTCTCTCATTACACAATACCCAGTCTAAGATGGCCTCCCCCCTAGTTGGTTCCTCGACATATTGGTCTGGAAAACCATCCCTTATGCACTCCAGGAAATCCTCCTCCACCATATTGCTTCCAGTTTGGTTAGCCTAATCTAGGTGCATATTAAAGTCACCCATTATAACTGCTGCACCTTTATTGCATGCACCCCTAATTTCCTGTTTGATGTCCTCCCCAACATCACTACTACTGTTTGGAGGTCTGTACACAACTCCCACTAATGTTTTTTGCCCTTTGGTGTTCTGCAGCTCTACCCATATAGATTCCACATCATCCAAGCTAATGTCTTTCCTAACTATTGCATTAATCTCCTCTTTAACCAGCAATGCTACCCCACCTTCTTTTCCTTTTATTCTATCCTTCCTGAATGTTGAATACCCCTGGATGTTGATTTCCCAGCCCTGATCATCCTGGAGCCACGTCTCCGTAATCCCAATCACATCATATTTGTTAACATCTATTTGCACAGTTAATTCATCCACCTTATTGCGGATACTCCTTGCAGTAAGACACAAAGCCTTCAGGCTTGTTTTTTTAACACCCTTTGCCCTTTTTAGAATTTTGCTGTACAGTGGCCCTTTTTGTTCTTTGCCTTGGGTTTCTCTGCCCTCCACTTTTCCTCATCTCCTTTCTGTCTTTTGCTTTTGCCTCCTTTTTGTCTCCCTCTGTCTCCCTGCATTGGTTCCCATCCCCCTGCCATATTAGTTTAACTCCTCCCCAACAGCACGAGCAAACACTCCCCCCTAGGACATTGGTTCTGGTCCTGCCCAGGTGAAGACCGTCCGGTTTGTACTGGTCCCACCTCCCCCAGAACCGGTTCCAATGCCCCAGGAATTTGAATCCCTCCCTGCTGCACCACTGCTCAAGTCACGTATTCATCTGCGCTATCCTGCGATTCCTACTCTGACTAGCACGTGGCACTGGTAGCAATCCCGAGATTACTACTTTTGAGGTCCTACTTTTTAATTTAGCTCCTAGCTCCTTAAATTCGTTTCGTAGGACCTCATCCCTTTTTTTACCTATGTCGTTGGTACCAATGTGCACCACGACAACTGGCTGTTCTCCCTCCATTTTTACCATTTAATACGATCGTGGCTGATCCGATCATGGAGTCAGGTCCATTTTCCTGCCCGTTCCCCATAACCCATTATTCCCTTATCGGTTAGAAACTGTCTATGTCTGTCTTAAATTTATTTAATGTCCCCGCTTCCACAGCTCTCTGAGGCAGTGAATTTCACAGATTTACAACCCTCTGAGAAAAGAAATGTCTCCTCATTTCAGTTTTAAATGGGCGGCCCCTTATTCGAAGATTATGCCCCCTAGCTCTAGTCTCCCCCGTCAGTGGAAATAGACTCTCTGTATCCACCTTGTCAAGCCCCCTCATAATCTTATACATTTCGATAAGATCACCTCTCAATCTTCTGAATTCCAATGAGTAGAGGCCCAACCCACTTAACCTTTCCTCATAATCAACCCGGAATCAATCTAGTGAAACCTTCTCTCAACTGCCTCCAAAGCAAGTATATCCTTTTGTAAATATGGAAACCAAAACTGCACAGTATTCCAGATGTGGCCTTACCAATACCCTGTACAACTGTAACAAGACTTCCCTGCTTTTATACGCCATCCCTTTTGCAATAAAGGCCAAGATTCCATTGGCCTTCCTGATTACTTGCTGTACCTGCATACGAACCTTTTGTGTTTCATGCACAAGTACCCCCAAGTCCTGCTGTACTGCAGTACGATGCAATCTTTCTCTATTTAAATAATAACTTGCTCTTTGATTTTTTTTTTCTGCCAAAGTGCATGACCTTACACTTTCCAACATTATACTCCATCTGCCAAATTTTTGCCTACTCAGCCTGTCTACGTCCTTTTGCAGATATTTTGTGTCCTCCTCACACATTGCTTTTCCTCCCATCTTTGTATAGTCAGCAAACTTGGCTACATTACACTCAGTCCCTTCTTCCAAGTCATTAATATAGATTGTAAATAGTTGGGATCCCAGCACTAATCCCTGCGGCACCCTACTAGTTACTGATTGCCAACCGCGAATGAACCATTTATCCTGACTCTCTGCTTTATGTTCGGTAGTCAATCCTCTATCCATAATAAACATAGAAAGTAGATGCAGGAGTAGGCCATTCGGCCCTTCAAGCCTGTACCACCATTCAATATGATCATGGTTGATCATGCAACTTCAGTACCCCATTCCTGCTTTCTCTCCATACCCCTTGATCCCTTTAGCCATAAGGGGAACATCTAACTCCCTTTTGAATATATCTAATGAATTGGCCTCAACAACTTTCTGTGGTACAGAATTCCACAGGTTCACGATTCTCTGAGTGAAGAAGTTTCTCCTCATCTCGGTCCTAAATGGCTTACCCCTTAGCCTTTGACTGTGAACTCTGGTTCTGGACTTCCCCAACATCAGGAACATTCTTCCTGCATCTAACCTGTTCAATCCCATCAGAATTTTATATGTTTCTATGAGATCCCCTCTCATTCATCTAAATTCCAGTGAATATAAGCCTAGTTGATCCAGTCTTTCTTCATATGTCAGCCCTGCCATCCTGGGAATCAGACTGGTGAACCTTTGTTGCACTCCCTCAATAGTAAGAATGTCCTTCCTCAGATTAGGAGACCAAAACTGCACACAATACTCGAGGTGTGGTCTCATCAAGGCCCTGTACAACTGTAGTAAGATCTCCCTGCTCCTATACTCAAAACCCCTTGCTATGAAGGACAGCATGCCATTTGCCTTCTTTACTGCCTGCGGTACCTGCATGCCTACCTTCAATGACTGATGTACCATGACACCCAGGTCTCATTGCACCTCCACCTTTACTAATCTGTCACCATTCAGATAGTAATCTGCCTTCCTGTTTTTGCCACCAAAGTGTATAACCTCACACTTATCCACATTATACTGCATCTGCCATGCATTTGCCCATTCACCAAACTTGTCCAAGTCTCCTTGCAGCCTTCTAGAATCCTCCTCGCAGCTCGCACTGCCACCCAGCTTAGTGTCATCTGCAAACGTGAAGATATTACATTCAATTCCTTTGTCTAAATCATTAATGTATATTGTAAATAGCTGGGGTCCCAGCACTGAACCCTGCGGCAACCCACTAGTCACTGCCTGCCATTCTGAAAAGGACCCGTTTATCCCACTCTTTGCTTCCTTTTATGCCAACCAGTTCTCTATCCATGTCAATACAATACAACACAATACCATGTGCCCTAATTTTGCACACTAATCTCTTGTGTGGGACCTTTAAAAAGACTTTTGAAAATCCAAATACACCACATCCACTGGTTCTCCCTTGTCCACTCTACGAGTTACATCCTCAAAAAATTCTAGAAGATTTGTCAAGCATGATTTCCCTTTCTTAAATCCATGCTGACTTGGACCGATCCTGTCACTGCTTTCCAAATGCGCTGCTATTTCATCTTTAATAATTGATTCCAACATTTTCCCCACTATCGATGTCAGACTAACCGGTCGAAAAGTCCCTGTTTTCTTTCTCCCTTCCTTTTTAAAAAATGGCATTCCATTAGCTACCCTCCAATCCATAGGAACTGAACCAGAGTCTATAGAATGTTGGAAAATGATCACCAATGCATCCACTATTTCTAGGGCCACTTCCTTAAGTAATCTGGGATGCAGACTATCAGGCTTTGGGGATTTATCGGCCTTCAGTCCCTTCAATTTCCCGAACACGGTTTCCTTAATAATAAGGATTTCCCTCAGTTCCCCCTTCTCGCAAGACCCTCGGTCCCCTAGTATTTTCGGGAGGTTAGTCGTGTCTTCCTTAGTGATGACAGAACCAAAATATTTGTTCAATTGGTCTGCCATTTCCTTGTTCCTCATTGTCAATTCCCCAGATTCTGACTGCAAGTGACCTACATTAGCCTTCACTAATCTTTTTCTCTTCACATATCTATACAAGCTTTTGCAGTTAGTTTTTATGTTCCCTGCAAGCTTACACTCATCCTCTATTTTCCCCCTCCTAATTAAATCCTTAGTCCTCCTCTGCTGAATTCTAAATTTCTCCCAGTCCGCAGGTTTGCTGCTTTTTCTGGCCAATTTATATGCTTCTTCCTTGAATTTAACACTTTCCCTAATTTCACTTGTTAGCCACGGTTGAGCCAGTTTCCGATTTTTATTCTTGCGCTACACAGGGATGTACAATTGTTGTAGTTCATCCATGTGATATTTAAATGTCTGCCATTACCTATCCACTGTCAACCCTATATGTATCATTTTCCAGTCTATCCTCGCCAATTCACGTCTCATACCGTCGAAATTTCCTTTCTTTAAGTTCAGAACCCGAGTCTCTGAATTAACTGTGTCACACTCAACCTTAATGAAGAATTAGAAACATAGAAACATAGAAACATAGAAAATAGGTGCAGGAGTAGGCCATTCGGCCCTTCTAGCCTGCACCGCCATTCAATGAGTTCATGGCTGAACATTCAACTTCAGTACCCCATTCCTGCTTTCTCGCCATACCCCTTGATCCCCCTAGTAGTAAGGACTTTATCTAACTCCCTTTTGAATATATTTAGTGAATTGGCCTCAACTACTTTCTGTGGTAGAGAATTCCACAGGTTCACCACTCTCTGGGTGAAGAAGTTTCTCCTCATCTCGGTCCTAAATGGCTTACCCCTTATCCTTAGACTGTGACCCCTGGTTCTGGACTTCCCCAACATTGGGAACATTCTTCCTGCATCTAACCTGTCTAAACCGTCAGAATTTTAAACGTTTCTATGAGATCCCCCCTCATTCTTCTGAACTCCAGTGAATACAAGCCCAGTTGATCCAGTCTTTCTTGATAGGTCAGTCCCACCATCCCGGGAATCAGTCTGGTGAACCTTCGCTGCACTCCCTCAATAGCAAGAATGTCCTTCCTCAAGTTAGGAGACCAAAACTGTACAGAATACACCAGGTGTGGCCTCACCAAGGCCCTGTACAACTGTAGTAACACCTCCCTGCCCCTGTACTCAAATCCCCTCGCTATCAAGGCCAACATGCCATTTGCTTTCTTAACCGCCTGCTGTATCTGCATGCCAACCTTCAATGACTGATGTACCATGACAGCCAGGCCTCGTTGCACCTCCCCTTTTCCTAATCTGTCACCATTCAGATAATAGTCTGTCTCTCTGTTTTTACCACCAAAGTGAATAACCTCACATTTATCTACATTATACTTCATCTGCCATGCATTTGCCTACTCGCCTAACCTATCCAAGTCACTCTGCAGCCTCATAGCATCCTCCTCGCAGCTTACACTGCCACCCAACTTAGTGTCATCTGCAAATTTGCAGATACTACATTTAATCCCCTCGTCTAAATCATTAATGAACCGTGTAAACAGCTGGGGCCCCAGCACAGAACCTTGCAGTACCCCACGAGTCAATGCCTGCCATTCTGAAAAGTACCCATTTACTCCAACTCTTTGCTTCCTGTCTGCCAATCAGTTCTCAATCCACGTCAGCACACTATCCGCAATCCCATGTGCTTTAACTTTGCACATTCATCTCTTGTGTGGGACCTTGTCGAAAGCCTTCTGAAAGTCCAAATACACCACATCAACTGGTTCTCCCTTGTCCACTCTACTGGAAACATCCTCAAAAAATTCCAGAAGATTTGTCAAGCATGATTTCTCTTTCACAAATCCATGCTGACTTGGACCTATCATGTCAGCGCTTTTCAAATGCGCTGCTATGACATCTTTAATAATTGATTCCATCATTTTACCCACTACCGATGTCAGGCTGACCGGTCTATAATTCCCTGTTTTCTCTCTCCCTCTTTTTTTTTTTAAAAAGTGGGGTTACATTGGCCACCCTGCACTCCATAGGAACTGATCCAGAGTCCATGGAATGTTGGAAAATGACTGTCAATGCATCCGCTATTTCCAAGGCCACCTCCTTAAGTACTCTGGGATGCAGCCCATCAGGCCCTGGGGATTTATCGGCCTTCAATGCCATCAATTTCCCCACCACAATTTCCTGACTAATAAGGATTTCCCTCAGTTCCTCCTTCTTACTAGACCCTCTGACCCCTTTTATATCCGGAAGGTTGTTTGTATCCTCCTTAGTGAATACCGAACCAAAGTACTTGTTCAATTGTTCTGTCATTTCTTTGTTCCCCGTTATGACTTCCCCTGATTCTGACTGCAGGGGACCTACGTTTGTCTTTACTAACCTTTTTCTCTTTACATATATATAGAAACTTTTGCAGTCCGTCTTAATGTTCACAGCAAGCTTCCTCTCTTAATCTATTTTCCCTGCCCTAATCAAACCCTTTGTCCTCCTCTGCTGAGTTCTAAATGTCTCCCAGTCCCCGGGTTCACTGCTATTTCTGGCCAATTTGTATGCCACTTCCTTGGCTTTAATACTATCCCTGATTTCCCTTGATAGCCACGATATTATGGCCACTCTTCCCCAAGGGGCCCCACACGATCAGATTGCTAATGAATCTTCTCTCATTACACAAGACTCAGTCTAGGATGGCCTGCTCTCTTTTTCCTCGACATATTGGTCTAGAAAACATCCCTTATACACTCCAGGAAATCCTCCTCCATAGTATTGCTACCAGTTTGGTTAGCCCAATCAATATGCAGATTAAAGTCACCCATGATAACTGCTGTACCCTTATTGCACATCCCTAATTTCCTGTTTGATGCCGTCCTCAACCTCCCTACAACTGTTTGGTGGTCTGTATACAACTCCCACTAATGTGTTCTGCCCTTTGGTGTTTTGTAGCTCTACCCATATAGATTCCACATCATCCACGCTAACGTCCTTCCTTACTATTGCGTTAACCTCCTCTTTAACCAGTAATGCTACCCCACCTCCTTTTACTTCCTGTCTGTCCCTCCTGAATATTGAATACCTCTGGATAGAAAAACATAGAAACATAGAAAAATAGGTGCAGGAGCAGGCCAGAGACCGATTAGAATGTGGATCTCGCTACCACGTGGAGTAGTAGATGTCTTTAAGGGGAAACATAGAAACATAGAAAATTGGTGCAGGAGTAGGCCATTCGGCCCTTCGAGCCTGCACCACCATTCAATAAGATCATGTCTGATCATTCACCTCAATACCCCTTTCCTGCTTTCTCTCCATACCCCTTGATCCCTTTAGCCGTAAGGGCCATATCTAACTCCCTCTTGAAGATATCCAATGAACCGGCATCAACAACTCTCTGCAGTAGGGAATTCCACAGGTTAACAACTCACTGAGTGAAGAGGTTTCTCCTCATCTCAGTCCTAAATGGCTTATCTCTTATCCTTAGACTATGTCCCCAGGTTCATGACTTCCCCAACATCGGGAACATTCTTCCTGCATCTAACCTGTCCCATCAGAATTTTATATGTTTCTATGAGATCCCCTCTCATCCTTCTAAACTCCAGTGAATACAGGCCCACTCGATCCCGTCACTCCTCATATATCAATCTTGCCATCCTGGGAATCAGTCTGGTGAACCTTCGCTGTGCTCCCTCAATAGCAAGAACGTCCTTCCTCGGATTAGGAGACCAAAACTGTACACAATATTCCAGGTGAGGCCTCACTAAGGCCCTGTACAACTGCAGTAAGACTTCCCTGCTCCTATACTCAAATCCCCTAGCTATGAAGGCCAGCATACCATTTGACTTCTTCGTTGCCTGCCTGTACCTGCATGCCAACTTTCAATGACTGATGTACCACGACACCCAGGTCTCGTTGCACCTCCCCTTTTCCTAATCTGCCATCATTCAGATAATATTCTGCCTTCGTGTTTTTGCCAGCAAAGTTGATAACCTCACATTTATCCATATTATACTGCATCTGCCACGCGTTTGCCCACTCACCTAACCTGTCCAAGTCACCCTGCAGCCTCTTAGCATCCTCCTCACAGCTTACACCGCCACCCAGCTTAGTGTCATCTGCAAACTTGGAGATATTACATTCAATTCCTTCATCTAAATCATTAATGTATATTGTAAATAGCTGGGGTCCCAGCACTGAGCCCTGCGGCACCCCACTCATCACTGCCTGCCATTCTGCAAAGGACCCATTTATCCCAACTCTCTGTTTCCTGTCTGCCAACCAGTTCTCTATTCGCGTCAGTACATTAACTCCAATACCATGCTCTTTAATTTTGCACATCAATCTGTTGTGTGGGACCTTGTCAAAAGCCTTTTGAAAGTCCAAATACACCACATCCACTGGTTCTCCCTTGTCCACGCTACTAGTTACATTCTCAAAATTCTAGAAGATTTGTCAAGCATGATTTCCCTTTCATAAATCCATGCTGACTTGGACAGATCCTGTCACTGCTTTCCAAATGCGCTGCTATTTCATCTTTAATAATTGATTCCAACATTTTCCCCACTACTGATGTCAGGCTACCCGTCTATAATTACCTGTTTTCTCTCTCCCTCCTTTCTTAAAAAGTGGTGTTACATTAGCTACCCTCCAGTCCATACGAACTGATCCAGAGTCAATAGACTGTTGGAAAATGATCACCAATGCATCCACTCTTTCTAGGGCTACTTCCTTAAGTACTCTGGGATGCAGACTATCGGGCCCCGGGGATTTATCGGCCTTCAATCCCATCAATTTCCCGAACACAATTCCCCGCCTAATAACGATTTCCTTCAGTTCCTCCTTCTCACTAGACCCTCGGTCCCCTAGTATTTCCGGAAAGTTATTTGTGTCTTCCTTCGTGAAGACAGAACCAAAGTATTCGTTTAACTGGTCTGCCATTTCTTTGTTCCCCATTATAAATTCATCTGAATCTGACTGCAAGGAACCTACGTTTGTCTTCATTAAGATAAGTAGATGAGGTAGAAAGGAATAGAAGGATATGCTGATAGGGGGAGATGAAGTAGGGTGGGAGGAGGCTTGTGTGGAGCATAAACATCGGCATGGACCAGTTGGGCGGAATTAGCTCTTTCTGTTCTATAATTCTATGAATGCAAATTACAAAAACACTGTCTATTCAGCTCTATATTAATAGTGGATATTCTGAGCAATTTTCTTCCATCCCCTTTGAGGCTCTGTACCTTCAGCGTATGTTCTGAGACACCAGCAATCCTGCTTTGTTTTGTAAAATAGCGTTGACTTGAGTGCTGGTGTTTCTTGTGATTGTCATATTGCAAATTTCCCCTGTCTGCAGAGAAGTGAAATGGGGGATTTTAATATTACTCTCACCTTATCTCTTTTTTTGTGGGGGCAGGATGGGGGGGGGGGAAGAAGGGATAGTTTTTCGGTGCTGATCGAGGTGAGGACTGCAGTACAGGACATTTTCCACTTTCTGTGCAAAGTGCCAGAATGAACGGCTCCCAGATTGAGCACAGGCCAGATGCCAAATGAGCCTTCCTATTCCGTGCAACAACATGCTTTAATCCTCATCTCTGAAGAACACTTCCAACCTCAGAAGCACTAATCTGAATTTCTCCATACCCTCACCAACCATCATTATCATATCTCTCTGTGTAAGGTCGTCAATTTGGTGGCAATCTGTGCCAAATTATAACAGTTAGTGCTGTCCACTATGAATTAGGGTTGAGCCTGCACAAACTCAATGCAGGTGTTATGTTTCTATGTTTCTATGTTTCTATGTTTCTATGTTTCTATGTTTCTATGTTTCTATGTTTCTATGTTTCTATGTTACAAGAAGATAATTTGACCCCATTATTCTGTCGTTGGGAAAATGCTGAAGTCCATTATTAAGGAAGCAGTAGTGGGAGATTTGGAAAAGCAGGATTCAATCAAGCAGAATCAGCATGGTTTTATGAAAGGGAAATCATGTTTGACAAATTTTCTGGAGCTCTTTGAGGATATAATGAGCAGGGTGGATAAGGGGGAACCAGCGGATGTGGAGTATTTGGATTCCCAGAAGGCATTCGATAAGGTGCCACATAAGAGATTACTGCACAAGATAAAAGTTCACGGGATTGGGGATAATATATTAGCATGGATAGAGGATTGGCTAACTAACAGAAAACAGAGAGTTGGGATAAATGGGTCATGTTCCAGTTGGCAAACAGTGACATAGAAACATAGAAAATAGGTGCAGGAGCAGGCCATTCAGCCCTTCTAGCCTGCACCGCCATTCAATGAGTTCATGGCTGAACATGAAACTTCAGTACCCCCTTCCTGCTTTCTCGCCATAACCCTTGATCCCCCGAGTAGTAAGGACTTCATCTAACTCCCTTTTGAATATATTTAGTGAATTGGCCTCAACTACTTTCTGTGGTAGAGAATTCCACAGGTTCACCACTCTCTGGGTGAAGAAGTTTCTCCTCATCTCGGTCCTAAATGGCTTACCCCTTATCCTCAGACTGTGACCCCTGGTTCTGGACTTCCCCAACATTGGGAACATTCTTTCTGCATCTAACCTGTCTAAACCCGTCAGAATTTTAAACGTTTCTATGAGGTCCCCTCTCATTCTTCTGAACTCCAGTGAATACAATCCCAATTGATCCAATCTTTCTTGATAGGTCAGTCCCGCCATCCCGGGAATCAGTCTGGTGAACCTTCGCTGCACTCCCTCAATAGCAAGAATGTCCTTCCTCAAGTTAGGAGACCAAAACTGTACACAATACTCCAGGTGTGGCCTCACCAAGGCCCTGTACAACTGTAGCAACACCTCCCTGCCCCTGTATTCAAATCCCCTCGCTATGAAGGCCAACATGCCATTTGCTTTCTTAACCGCCTGCTGTACCTGCATGCCAACCTTCAATGACTGATGTACCATGACACCCAGGTCTCGTTGCACCTTCCCTTTTCCTAATCTGTCACCATTCAGATAATAGTCTGTCTCTCTGTTTTTACCACCAAAGTGGATAACCTCACATTTATCCACATTATACTTCATCTGCCATGCATTTGCCCACTCACCTAACCTATCCAAGTCACTCTGCAGCCTAATAGCATCCTCCTCGCAGCTCACACTGCCACCCAACTTAGTATCATCCGCAAATTTGGAGATACTGCATTTAATCCCCTCGTCTAAATCATTAATGTACAATGTAAACAGCTGGGGCCCCAGCACAGAACCTTGCGGCACTCACTAGTCACTGCCTGCCATTCTGAAAAGTACCCGTTTACTCCTACTCTTTGCTTCCTGTCTGACAACCAGTTCTCAATCCACGTCAGCACACTACCCCCAATCCCATGTGCTTTAACTTTGCACATTAATCTCTTGTGTGGGACCTTGTCGAAAGCCTTCTGAAAGTCCAAATATACCACATCAACTGGTTCTCCCTTGTCCACTTTACTGGAAACATCCTCAAAAAATTCCAGAAGATTTGTCAAGCATGATTTCCCTTTCACAAATCCATGCTGACTTGGACCTATCATGTCACCATTTTCCAGATGCACTGCTATGACATCCTTAATAATTGATTCCATCACTTTACCCACTACTGAGGTCAGGCTGACCGGTCTATAATTCCCTGTTTTCTCTCTCCCTCCTTTTTTAAAAAGTGGGGTTACATTGGCTACCCTCCACTCCATAGGAACTGATCCAGAGTCAATGGAATGTTGGAAAATGACTGTCAATGCATCCGCTATTTCCAAGGCCACCTCCTTAAGTACTCTAGGATGCAGTCCATCAGGCCCTGGGGATTTATCGGCCTTCAATTCCATCAATTTCCCCAACACAATTTCCCGACTAATAAAGATTTCCCTCAGTTTCTCTTCCTTACTAGACCCTCTGACCCCTTTTATATCCGGAAGGTTGTTTGTATCCTCCTTAGTGAATACCGAACCAAAGTACTTGTTCAATTGATCCGCCATTTCTTTGTTCCCCGTTATGACTTCCCCTGATTCTGACTGCAGGGGACCTACGTTTGTCTTCACCAACCTTTTTCTCTTTACATACCTATAGAAACTTTTGCAATCCGCCTTAATGTTCCCTGCAAGCTTCTTCTCGTACTCCATTTTCCCTGTCCTAATCAAACCCTTTGTCCTCCTCTGCTGAGTTCTAAATTTCTCCCAGTCCCCAGGTTCGCTGCTATTTCTGGCAAATTTGTATGCCACTTCCTTGGCTTTAATACTATCCCTGATTTCCCTAGATAGCCACGGTTGAGCCACCTTCCCCTTTTTATTTTTACGCCAGACAGGAATGTACAATTGTTGTACTTCATCCATGCGGTCTCTAAATGTCTGCCATTGCCCATCCACAGTCAACCCCCTAAGTATCATTCGCCAATCTATCCTAGCCAATTCACGCCTCATACCTTCAAAGTTACCCTTCTTTAAGTTCTGGACCATGGTCTCTGAAATTACTGTTTCATTCTCCATCCTAATGCAGAATTCCACCATATTATGGTCACTCTTCCCCAAGGGGCCTCGCACAATGAGATTGCTAATTAATCCTCTCTCATTACACAACACCCAGTCTAAGATGGCCTCCCCCCTAGTTGGTTCCTCAACATATTGGTCTAGAAAACCATCCCTTATGCACTCCAGGAAATCCTCCTCCACCGTATTGCTTCCAGTTTGGCTAGCCCAATCTATGTGCATATTAAAGTCACCCATTATAACTGCTGCACCTTTATTGCATGCACCCCTAATTTCCTGTTTGATGCCCTCCCCAACATCCCTATTACTGTTTGGAGGTCTGTACACAACTCCTACTAACGTTTTTTGCCCTTTGGTGTTCTGCAGCTCTACCCATATAGATTCCACATCATCCAAGCTAATGTCTTTCCTAACTATTGCATTAATCTCCTCTTTAACCAGCAATGCTACCCCACCTCCTTTTCCTTTTATTCTATCCTTCCTGAATGTTGAATACCCCTGAATGTTGAGTTCCCAGCCCTGATCATCCTGGAGCCACGTCTCCGTAATCCCAATCACATCATATTTGTTAACATCTATTTGCACAATTAATTCATCCACCTTATTGCGGATACTCCTTGCATTAAGACACAAAGCCTTCAGGCTTGTTTTATTAACACCCTTTGTCCTTTTAGAATTTTGCTGTACAGTGGCCCTTTTTGTTCTTTGCCTTGGGTTTCTCTGCCCTCCACTTTTCCTCATCTCCTTTCTGTCTTTTGCTTTTGGCTCCTTTTTGTTTCCCTCTGTCTCCCTGCATTGGTTCCCATCCCCCTGCCATATTAGTTTAAATCCTCCCCAACAGCACTCGCAAACACTCCCCCTAGGACATTGGTTCCAGTCCTGCCCAGGTGCAGACCGTCCGGTTTGTACTGGTCCCACCTCCCCCAGAACCGGTTCCAATGCCCCAGGAATTTGAATCCCTCCCTGCTGCACCACTGCTCAAGCCACGTATTCATCTGCGCTATCCTGCGATTCCTACTCTGACTATCACGTGGCACTGGTAGCACTCCCGAGATTACTACTTTTGAGGTCCTACTTTTTAATTTAGCTCCTAGCTCCTTAAATTCGTTTCGTAGGACCTCATCCCTTTTTTTACCTATGTCGTTGGTACCAATGTGCACCACGACAACTGGCTGTTCTCCCTCCCATTTCAGAATGTCCTGCACCCGCTCCGAGACTAATGGGGTGCCGCAGGAATTGGTGCTGGGTTCTCAACTATTTACAATCTATATTAACTGTTATGTCTTGAATAAAGAATCTGACCAGATACTGTAAGCTCAAAGTAATGTGTGACCGTAGTCCTTTATTACAGGTCTCCAGAGTCCTCTCCAGCCTGTGAGGCCTCCTTGTGTACAGGTGGTCCCAAGGGATTGTGGGATCCCTTGGGACTCCAGGGGATGAGCCCTCTGGTGGTTAAACAGTATTTACAGGTTTACATTAATGACTTGGATGACGGGACCGAGTGTAATGTAGCCAAGTTTGCTGACGATACAAAGACGTGTGGGAAACAAATTGTGAGGAGGATACAAATAATCTGCAAAGAGAGATAGGGCTAGATTTTACACTTTTGTGCTTATCGCCCAAAAATGGGCGTTATTTCTGGCGTGGGCGGTAAAAAAGGGTTTTCAGATCGGCAGCTTCTCGCCCATTCTCAAAATGCCTAGTCTCCATTTTTTAAATGGGCGTTACCGTGAGCGATATGAAATGCACGGTAGCGTTAAATTTTTTTGACCTTCTGCCGTAAAGTGTCGTGTCCTTAGCAACAGCATGGCAACACTCGATTCCCGCGATTCAGGAGGTCAAGGGTCACCATGACATGCGCAGAAGAGGAGACAGAGAGAGAGGGAGCTCAGAGGGACTGAAGGCATGTCTGCGAGTGTTGTGGTTGCTTTGGGAGGAAGGAGCGAGACTTTCGAGCTTCACAGCATGTCGGAAAACAAAAATTAGCTGCTACCAGCCACATATTTGTCCGAATTTGGAGAGAGAGGAGGAGGCATCACCACGCTGTGGAGACTGACGCTGAAGTGAGCAGTTAGGTAGGAGAGGAGCACATTGGAGGGCACAAAACAGCCAGGAGGTTCTCGGACGAGGCAAATGCCTCCCTCCTGCAGGAGGTCGAGTTACGCTATGATGATTTGACACAGGGAAGGTGTGGGAAGCCCACCCCAAAGGCCTACCAGAGGATATGGACCGAGATAGCAGAGGTGGTCTCGTCGGTGACCAATGAGGTTCGTGAGGGCAACCAATGCCGCAAACGATGGAACGACTTTGTGGGATCCGCAAGAGTAGTGAATTGATTTACATGTACTTATGTATTTATATAATTTGATTTGTAACAGCCATGAGTGACTATCAGCAGATGTGAGGTCTTTCAGTTTTACTGGGAATGTTTTACTCAAAGCCTGTGGTCACGGTGCACGTCTTTAGGTAAAGAATGATAATTATCATAATAATCATGATTACATCTGTCGGTTATGTGTTGTATCAGTCTCTGTGACAGTACCTAGCAATGATATCACGCAATGATCTCATGCCGTGTCGTCTTGTCACCTTTTACAGAAGAAGCTATCGACGATGAGGTCCGTGCAGAGGGGAACGGTGAGGGGCCACCAGACCCCAGCGACATCACTGAGAGAAGTGTGTGCTCGCACTCGTAGGGAAGCACACCCAGACAGCCACGGAAGCATCTGCCATGTGATGCCACGTGAGTAAAGCTTACACTATTGCGCGATGTGAAGTCAATAGATGCCACACACTCATATCCGAACAATCACATATGATAGATGATTTCTAAAATTATTATAGAAATAATGATGGGCGAATGAAAATCATTGCAATGCAAATATGTTGATGGTCATGAAATGTGATGTCTGTGATGATTTTGAGAGCGGTGGTTCTTTTGTTGTGCATATGCTGTGTGTAGCGCTGGACTCGCCTTGTGACCCTAGCACCCCCTTCTCCTCTAATAACCTCATTTGTGTTTTACAGCTCAGCCAGCAGCGTGTCCCAAGGCAAGAGCACAGAGGCCAGAAGGTGGGGGCATGGGGCCTGCCTCTCCGGACAAGCCCACATCTGGTGCTGAGGAGCTCCGATTCTCCGTCAATCCGCTGGGTCTGTTCTCCACGGATGAGAGCGCGGACTTCG
Source organism: Pristiophorus japonicus (assembly GCF_044704955.1). Classification (NCBI taxonomy): domain Eukaryota; kingdom Metazoa; phylum Chordata; class Chondrichthyes; family Pristiophoridae; genus Pristiophorus; species Pristiophorus japonicus. The sequence continues at coordinate 39,134,597 of NC_091979.1, read as the reverse complement.
AGGAACCTGCATCGCCACGCTCCAGAAGCCATTCCATCCCAAGGCCATCTAGTGGTCCTCCAGTCATTCCCGCCTCCACTCTGGAGGTACGGGCCCCAAACACCTCACCACAGGGCACCCCATTTGTCCCCAAGATGGTGCCGACCCCACGGAGGTCTCGTGGATGCGGCAGGTCTGTTCCACGAGCGCCACATGAGAGTGGAGAGATGGTACAGTTGTCCAGGAGGACTGTAGACATTGGTGACCAGCTCATCGAAGCATTGGGGGGCATATCCCGACAGCTGGCTACCGTGACCAAGTACATCCCATGGATGGCGGAGGCCCTGGATGTGATAGCCAGGAAAACTGCTGGCACAGGCCTCCCAATGGTCCCTGAGCGCAGCTTCCCCCCCGGCCCCCCTCTCCCCCAGCCCCAGGTTCCACACCTCCACTGCGAGCGACAGATGAGAGCAAGGACCAAGATCCTGCTTCTGCATCAGAGAATGTTGCCCGCGCGGCACCCCCAGCTCCCATACCCGTGCAACCACCGCATCTGCCTTCATCCCCTCCAATGAGGAGGTCCTCGGCCAGGCACCGTGGAGCGAGGTGGGGAGAAGAAGGGGAGGGGAGGAGGAAAGTGAAGTGCATGTCCACAGGTGATGGCTGTGTTATATCTCCATCTGGGTGTATGCAATTTATTGTAATGTATGGGAGCTGGGGACCATCCTCCTGCTTTGCCTTTGTATTCTGTGTTGGTGGACATGTTGATCATTTGATTGATGTCAATGGCGGAAAAAGTAGGATGTGGACGGAGGTTGGGTGTTATTGCCAGTGATACTTATGATTTCAGACCAATGTTGGTATAAAACATTTTTTATTGAACATAACCTTGTTGCGCATTGTCTCAGATAGCTGGACCGTTACACACTGGTGATTCCTTAACATGAAAGGGTTAACTACAAATTAACTTCAATCAACGTAAACTTTAACTGGCACCAAGGTGATGGGCACCATTGATGTCTGAGCTGCACACACACAGCAGTGGGTCAGCGTTGTCACTCACATCATCGCTCTTTCAGGCAAATCATTCAGATATCAGCTCCTCACGTAAGAGTCTTGCATCTATGTAGCCACCATGGACCCTTTCCAGCTGTCTGGATGGGGTCATGGGCATGGTTGCATAGCCAGCCTGATTGTCTGGCCCTTCGTCAGTGTCTAGCCCCTCGTCCTCCTCTTCCTCTCTCTCCTGAGGTGGAATATCAGTGCCTTCTGGCAATTCTTCGCCCCTCCTGATAGCCAGGTTGTGCAGCATGGAGCACACGACCACGAATTTACCTACTTGTTCAGGGTTGTATTGTAGCTGCCCTCCTGAGTGGTCAAGACATCTGAAGTGCTGCTAAAGCACAGTTATTGTTTGCTGGTCCCGTTGCATTGAAAGTATAATAGCGGTTGATCAGAAGCAATGATTTTCTCACTAAAATAGACCTAGGGTAAACCCCCAATAGTCCAGAGTCTGAAAATATGTCTGTTGAGATGTTCACGTCACCTGAGAAGAACTCCAGAGGCAATGCAAACTCCCCCAAAGTTGAAGCAGCCTTTTGAATGAAGCGACCTGCGATTTAAAAAATGGCAGCCACACCGCTGGCGTTCGTTCAGAACAGTTCCACTTTTTCTCGGTGGTTTTGTGGGCAATATGTGTGTGAGGTGGTGAAAGTGACAGTGGGCGATCTCCTGGGCATTAGTTTCGCTCTTTATGACAAAAAAAGTGGGCGGGTGGTATTATTGAATCTCAGCGTTAATTCCGTGCAGAAAGTAACGCATTATGGGCGTTGGTTTCGCCCATTCTGATGAATCCACCCAAAAAAAGTGAGCGGGCGGTAATATTTTTTACCGGCGTTAAGCACATGAGGAAAGTAATGCTCGGCGATAAGTTTCCCAAAAATCCGACAGTTTCTATTTTGTGGCTAAATGTGCGTTATATGGCGTTAGACGTAATTTCAGCAGTAAAATCGGCATTAAGTGGGCGTTAAGCATGCAAACAAAGTGGAGGTTCTAGTCCATAGACAGGTTAAGTGAGTGGGCAAAAATTTGGCAGATGGAGTACAATGTGGGAAAATGTGAGATTATCCACTTGGCAGAAATAAAAGGAAAGCAAATTATAATTTAAATGGAGAAAAATTGCAATGTGCACAGGGACCTGGGGGTCCTTGTGCATGAAACACAAAAAGATAGTATGCAGGTATGGCAAATGGAATGTTGGCCTTTATTGCAAGGCGGATAGAGTATAAAAGTAGAGAAGTCCTGCTATAACTGTATCATCATCATCATAGGCAGTCCCTCGAAGCAAGAATGACTTGCTTCCACGCTAAAAAGGAATGAGTTCACAGGTGTTTCAATGAAGGACCTAATATTCCAGATCCCAAACTAAATCTTGAAGGGTGGAAGATGCCTGTGCGTGGATTTATTTTAACGTGTGGTGGCCGTTGCACACTAGCCACCACACCGGGCTTGACAGAGCTAGGTCTTGGTCCAGTGGCAAGGATTACCCCAGACGACTGGAGACCAGCTCTGCTGCACGGACCGAGCACGCACACATATCGCAGTGTGGGCTGGTTCGTGCTGCCTCTGGGCCCTCGCGTCTCCTGGGCCCCGGTCATTTCCATCTGCAAACTCTTGCCGCTCCTTCGCCCCTCCTGCTGAGCCTGCCCGCACTGCAATCAGCGACCTGACTTCGCAGCCGTCGCCCTCCTGCAGTAGTATGCCGCTGCATGCTGCTCCCTCTGATGGCCCCGGCCTGCTGATGGTCTTGCAGGCCGGGACCACGCCACCACATGCTGCTCCCTCTAATGCAGCCCTTCAACTGTATAGGATATTGGTGAGGCCACACCTAGAGTACAGCGTACAGTTTTGGTCTCCCTATTTAAGGAGGGATATACTTGCATTGGAGGTTGTTCAGAGAAGGTTCATGAGGTTGATTCCGGAGATGATAGGGTTGACTTATGAAGATATATTGAGTATGTTGGGCCTATACACATTGGCGTTCAGGTGATCTTATTGAAACATATAATATAATGAGGTGGCTCGATAAGGTGGATGCAGAGGGGATATTTCCACTAATAGGGGAAACTAAAACTAGGGGACATAGTCTCAGATTAAGGGGCCGCCCATTTAAAACTGAAATGAGGAGGAATTTCTTCTCTCATAGGGTTGTAAATCTATGTAAATCTGCCCCAGAGAGCTGTGGAGGCTAGGTCATTGAATATATTTAAGGTGGAGATGGACAGATTTTTGAGCGATAAGGGAGTAAAGGGTTATGGGGAGCGAGCAGGGAAGTGGAGCTGAGTCCATGATCAGATCAGCCATGATCTTATTGAATGGCGGAGCAGGCTCGAGAGGACAAATCGCCTACTCCTGCTCCTATTTCTTATATTCTTTTGTTATGTTGTTATGTTCTTATTGAGGATCCAAAATTTAAGCCCATATTCCACGGGTGAAATAATAATAGTGTATGACTACACTGCACATCCCAGTCTAGTCATGATCATAACTGGACACTTTTTATAGCATTAAAAAGAAAAAAGAAATGAAAGACTTGGATTTATATATTGCCTTTCACGACCTCTGGATGTTTCAAAGCACTTTACAGCCAATGATGTACTTTTGGAGTGTAGTCACTGTTGTAATGTGGGAAATGCAGCAGACAATTTGATTTCAAGCAAGCTCCCACCAACAGCAATGTTATAATGACCAAATAATCTGTTTTTTTTGTTATGTTGATTGAGTGATAAACATTGGCCGGGACACCGGGGGTAACTGATGATTGTGCCAATAACATTGCCATGGGATTTTTAATGTCCACTTGAGAAAGCAGATGAGACCTCAGTTTAACTGAAAGACAGCACCACGACAGTGCAGCACTCCCTCAGCACTGTGCTGGAGTGTCAGCCTCGATTTTTTTTGTGCTGAAGTCCCACAACCTTCTGACTCAGACAACAGTGTTACCTACTGAGCCCCAGCTGACAACGCATTAATTTCACAATCCTGTGCTCCCAATGGGGAAGCTGTGCTCAAATCTTCTATGAGCCAGAAATAGGGCTACAACCAACGTTCCTGCTAAGCTGCGCAGTGGTCTGGAGGTCCCTCGCAGGCCGCTCACCGGCTTTTACATAGAAGAAACCGCGCGTGCGCAAAATTCTGAATGGGCCGTGCAGCCAGTTAAAAGGACCACGCACAAAAAAGAAATTAGGGGGAACATTGGCAACAACTACTTCTTCTTCTTCTACTACTTAGGCAGTCCCTCAGAGTCGAGGATGACTTGCTTCCAAACTAAAAATGAGCTCTCAGGTGACAATGCGTGACCAACAGTCTCTGTCACAGGTGGGGGACGGGTGGGTGGGGTGCCCGGGTTGCTGTGCGCTCCTTCCGCTGTCTATGCTTGGCATTAGCATGCTCCCGGTGAAGAGATTCGAGGTGCTCAGAGCATTCCCGGATACTTTTCCTCCACTTTGAGCGGTCTTGGACCAGGGATTCCCAGGTGTCAGTGGGGATGTTGCACTTTTTCAAGGAGGCTTTATAAGGGTGTCCTTGAAGTGTTTCCTCTGCCCACCCGGGGCTCGCTTGTCATGTCGAAGCTCCGAGTAGAGCGCTTGTTTTGGAAGTCTCGTGTCACACATGCGGACGATGTGGCTCGTCCAATGGAGCTGATCGAGCGTGGTCAATGCTTCGATGCTGGGGATATTGGCCTGAGCGAGGACACTGATGTTGATGCGCCTATCCTACATAAGAACATAAGAACATAAGAATTAGGAACAGGAGTAGGCCATCTAGCCCCTCGAGCCTGCTCCGCCATTCAACAAGATCATGGCTGATCTGGCCGTGGACTCAGCTCCACTTACTGCCCGCTCCCTGTAACCCTTAATTCCCTTATTGGTTAAAAATCTATCTATCTGTGACTTGAATACATTCAATGAGCTAGCCTCAACTGCTTCTTTGGGCAGAGAATTCCACAGATTCACAACCCTCTGGGAGAAGAAATTCCTTCTCAACTCGGTTTTAAATTGGCTCCCCCGTATTTTGAGGCTGTGCCCCCTAGTTCTAGTCTCCTCGACCAGTGGAAACAACCTCTCTGCCTCTATCTTGTCTATCCCTTTCATTATTTTAAATGTTTCTATAAGATCACCCCTCATCTTTCTGAACTCCAATGAGTAAAGACCCAGTCTACTCAATCTATCATCATAAGGTAACCCCCTCATCTCCGGAATCAGCCTCGTGAATCATTTCTCTACCCCCTCCAAAGCTAGTATATCCTTCCTTAAGTAAGATGATCAAAACTGCACGCAGTACTCCAGGTGTGGCCTCACCAATACCCTATACAGTTGTAGCAGGACCTCCCTGCTTTTGTACTCCATCCCTCTCACAATGAAGGCCAACATTCCATTCGCCTTCCTGATTACCTGCTGCACCTGCAAACTAACTTTTTGGGATTCATGCACAAGGACCCCCAGGTCCCTCTGCATCGCAGCATGTTGTAATTTCTCCCCATTCAAATAATATTTCCTTTTACTGTTTTTGCTTTCCAAGGTGGATGACCTCACACTTTCCGACATTGTATTCCATCTGACAAACCTTAGCCCATTCGCTTAACCTATCTAAATCACTTTGCAGCCTCTCTCTGTCCTCTACACAACCCGCTTTCCCACTAATCTTTGTGTCATCTGCAAATTTTGTTACACTACACTCTGTCCCCTCTTGCAGGTCATCTATGTATATTGTAAACAGTTGTGGTCCCAGCACCGATCCCTGTGGCACATCACTAACCACAGATTTCCAACCCGAAAAGGACCCATTTATCCCGACTCTCTGCTTTCTGTTAGCCAGCCAATTCTCGATCCATGCTAATACATTTCCTCTGACTCTGCGTACCTTTATCTTCTGCAGTAACCTTTTGTGTGGCACCTTATCGAATGCCTTTTGAAAATCTAAATACACCACATCCATCGGTACACCTCTATCCACCATGCTCATTTTATCCTCAAAGAATTACAGTAAATTAGTTAAACATGATTTCCCCTTCATGAATCCGTGTTGCGTCTGCTTGACTGCACTATTCCTATCTAGATGTCCCTCTATTTCTTCCTTAATGATAGCTTCAAGCATTTTCCCCACCACAGATGTTAAACTAACCTGCCTATAGTTACCTGCCTTTTGTCTGCCCCCTTTTTTAAACCAAGGCGTTACATTAGCTGCTTTCCAATCCGCTGGTACCTCCCCAGAGTCCAGAGAATTTTGGTAGATTATAATGAATGCATCTGCTATAACTTCCGCCATCTCTTTTAATACCCTGGAATTCATTTCATCAGGACCAGGGGACTTGTCTACCTTGAGTCCCATTAGCCTGTCCAGCAGTACCCCACTAGTGATAGTGATTGTCTCAAGGTCCTCCCTTCCCACATTCCTGTGACCAGCAATTTTTGGCATGGTTTTTGTGTTTTCCACTGTGAAGACCGAAGCAAAATAATTGTTTAAAGTCTCAGCCATTTCCACATTTCCCATTATTAAATCCCCCTTCTCATCTTCTAAGGGACCAACATTTACTTTATTCACTCTTTTCCATTTTATATATCTGTAAAAGCTTTAACTATCTGATTTTATGTTTTGCGCAAGTTTACTTTCGTTATCTATCTTTCCTTTCTTTATTGCTTTCTTAGTCATTCTTTGCTGTTGTTTAAAATGTTCCCAATCTTTTAGTTTCCCACTAACCCTGGCCACCTTATACGCATTGGTTTTTAATTTGATACTCTCCTTTATTTCCTTGGTTGTCCATGGCTGGTTATCCCTTCCCTTATCACCCTTCTTTTTCACTGGAATATATTTTTGTTGAGCACGATGAACGAGCTCCTTAAAAGTCCTCCATTGTTTCTCAATTGTGCCACCGTTTAGTCTGTGTTTCCAGTCTACTTTAGCCAACTCTGCCCTCATCCCACTGTAGTTCCCTTTGTTTTAGCATAGTATGCTCGTTTGAGACACTACTTCCTCACCCTCAATCTGTATTACAAATTCAACCATACTGTGATCACTCATTCCGAGAGGATCTTTTACTAGGAGATCTAAGATAGCTTGCTCCCTTGTAGGTTCTGTTACATACTGTTCTAAGAAACAATCCCGTATGCATTTTATGAATTCCTCCTCAAGGCTACCCCGTGCAATTTGATTTGACCAATCGATATGTAGATTAAAATCCCCCATGATTACTGCCGTTCCTTTTTCACATGTCTACATTATTCCCTTGATTATTGTCCGCCCCACCGCGAAGTTATTATTTGGGGGCCTATAAACTACGCCCACCAGTGACTTTTTCCCCTTACTATCTCTAATCTCCACCCACAATGATTCAACATTTTGTTCAATAGAGCCAATATCGTCTCTAACAACTGCCCTGATATCATCCTTTATTAACAGAGCTACCCCACCTCCTTTCCCTTCTTGTCTATCTTTCCGAATTGTCAGATACCCCTGTATGTTTAATTCCTAGTCTTTGCCACCCTGCAACCACGTTTCTGTAATGGTCACCAAATCATACCCATTTGTAATGATTTGTGCCGTCAACTCATTTATTTTATTTCGAATGCTGCGTGCGTTTAGGTAGAGTGTTTTAATACTAGTTTTTAAATCATGATTTTTAGTTTTGACCCCTCCTGCAGCCCCTTTATATTCATACATATTGTCCCTTCCTATCACCTTTTGGTTTACACTTACCCCAGTGCTACTCTGCTCTGTTGCCTCCTGCCTTTTGCATTCTTTCTTGGGATCCTGTTCATCTGAGCTCTCACCCATTCTAACTAGCTCAGAGCCCTCTCCTCTGTTCCGAATACTCCTTGCATTGAGGCATCGAGCTTTCATGCTTGCCTTTTTATTACACTTTGACCCTTTAGAATTTTGCTGTACAGTGGCCCTTTTTGTTTTTTGCCTTGGGTTTCTCTGCCCTCCACTTTTACTCATCTCCTTTCTGTCTTTTGCTTCTGTCTCCATTTTGTTTCCCTCTGTCTCCCTGCATTGGTTCCCATCCCCCTGCCATATTAGTTCAACTCCTCCCCAACAGCACTAGCAAACACTCCCCCTAGGACATTGGTTCAGGTCCTGCCTAGGTGCAGACCGTCCGGTTTGTACTGGTCCCACCTCCACCAGAACCGGTTCCAATGCCCCAGGAATTTGAATCCCTCCCTGCTGCACCACTGCTCAAGCCATGTATTCATCTGAGCTATCCTGCGATTCCTACTCTGACTAGCACGTGGCACTGGTAGCAATCCCAAGATTACTACTTTTGAAGTTCTACATTTTAATTTAGCTCCTAGCTCCTTAAATTCGTCTCGTAGGACCTCATCCCTATTTTTACCTATAGTGTTGGTACCAATGTGCACCACGACAACTGGCTGTTCACCATCCCTTTTCAGAATGTCCTGCACCCGCTCCGAGACATCCTTGACCCTTGCACCAGGGAGGCAACATACCATCCTGGAGTCTTGGTTGCGGCCGCAGTAACGCCTATCTATTCCCCTTACAATTGAATCCCCTATCACTAGCGCGCTCCCACTCTTTTTCCTGCCCTCCTGTGCAGCAGAGCCAGCCACGGTGCCATGAATTTGGCTGCTGCTGCCCTCCCCTGATGAGTCATCCCCCTCAACAGTACTCAAAGCGGTGTATCTGTTTTGCAGGGGGATGACCGCAGGGGACCCCTGCACTACCTTCCTTGCACTGCTCTTCCTGCTGGTCTTCCATTCCCTCTCTGGCTGTGGACCCGTCACCTGCGGTAAGACCAACTCGCTACACATGCTACTCACGTCATTCTCAGCATCGTGGATGCTCCAGAGTGAATCCACCTTCAGCTCCAATTCCGCAATGCGGACCGTCAGGAGCTGGAGGCAGATACACTTCCCACACACCAGAAGTGTCCCTGAGTTTACCACATGGTACAGGAGGAGCATATCATGTGACCGAGCTCTCCTGCCATGACTTAACCCTTAGATACACTTAAATTGGCAACATCAATGCCAAGGGATTTGCAGGATCTTGCAGAGGCAGCATTGGTGGTACTTCTCCAATGTTTTGAGGTGCCTGCTGTACGTAGTCCATGTTTCTGAGCCATATAGGAGGGCGGGTATCACTACTGCTCTGTCATACCATGAGCTTGGTGCCGGGTTTGAGATCCTGATCTTCAAACACTCTCTTCCTCAGGTGACCGAAGGCTGCATTGGCACACGGAAGGCGATGTTGCACCTCGTCATCGATATCTGCCCTTGTTGACACTAGGCTCCCGAGGTATGGGAAATGGTCCACATTGTCCAAGGCCTCGTCGTGAATTTTGATAACCGGGGGGCAGTGCTGCGAGGCAGGATCAGGTTAGTGAAGGACATTTGTCTTGCAGATGTTTGGTGTACAACCCATATTCGCGTATGCTTCAGTGAAGGTGTTGATGATGGCTTGGAGTTCAGCCTCTGAGTGTGCGCAGACGCAAGCATCGTCTGTGTACTGTAATTCAATGACAGGATGGGACAACCTTGGATCTGGCCTGGAGGCGGCGGAGGTTCAATAGATTCCCGTTTGTTCTTTAATTTAGCTCCACTCCGCTGAGGGTGAGATGAAGCATTGCAGCAAGGAAGATCGAGAAGATCATTGGTGCGATGACACAGCCTTGCTTGACCCCCGTCTGAACATATATTGGGTCTGTGGTGGATCCATTGGTCGAGATCACGGCTTGTATGTCATCGTGAAGCAGGCGGAGGATGGTGCCAAATTTTTTAGGTCAGCCGAATCTGAGTAGGAAGCACCATAGTCCCTCATGGTTGACAGTGTCAAAGGCCTTTGTGAGGTCAAAGAAGGCCATGTACAAAGGTTGGTGCTATTCCGCACGAGGTGAAGATCATGTCCATTGTGCCCCTGAGTGGGCGGGATCTGCATTGCGACTCCCGGAGGAGCTCTTCAGCCACAGGGAGAAGGCGGTTGAGGAGGATTCTTGCGATGACTTTCCTTGTGGACGACAGCAGGGAAACTCCTCTGTAATTACTGTAGTCGGACTTATCACCTTTCTTGAAGATAGTCACGATTACAGCGATTCTGAGATCGCCTGGCATGCGCTCCTCCTTCCAGATAAGAGAAATGATGTCATGTATTCGCACCAATAGTGCTTCTCCGGCATGCTTTAGTGCTTTGGCAGGGATTCCATCTGCTCCTGATGTCTTGTTGTTTTTCAGTTGTTGAATGGCCTTTTCTACCTCGTGCCAGGCTGGGGTTTTGTTGAGATGCTGGCGGGTAGCATGCTGTGAGATGGAGTCGAGGACACTTACGTCGAAGACAGAGTCTCAGTTAAGGAGATCTTTGAAGTGTTCCTTCCAGCGGGCACTGACTGCCTCTCTGGATGAGCATCTCTCCATTCTGAGCCAGCACTAGGGTAGGACCTTGGGTGCTTGGGCCATATGTGATCTTGACTGCGCTAAAGAATCTTCGCACGTCGCGGTTGTCGGCTAGTTGCTGGATCTCCTGTGCCTTCTCCACCCATCATCTGTTATTTAGGTCATGGGTTTTCTGTTGGAACTCGGCCTTCAGACGTCTGTAGAGCTGCCTTTTTGCTCTTGAGTTGTGTTGCTGTTTCAAGTTCAAGAATGCCTTGTACCTGCGGCTTATTAGCTCCTGGAGCTCCTGAACATTCTCGTTGAACCAATCTTATGGAAGCCTTGAGGGCAGACCAGGCACTGTGGACACTCTGCGTCTCAGGGTTACTGGGAGTTGGCAGTGAGGCATTGGCTGAATAGGGCTTTCTTAGCAGGATCTTTGAGTGCTCCAACGTTGATTTTCCTGCGGCATTGTTTCTGTTGCCGTCGCTGTTTTGGGGCTACATTGATGGCGATGACAGAGTGGATTAGTCAGTGGTCCGTCCAGCAGTCATCAGCTGCTGTCATGGTGTGGGTGATGCGCACATACTTCCGGTCCCTTGCTCGGACGATGATGTAGTCTAGTGGATGCCAGTACTTGGAGCGAGGGTGCTGCCATGAAGCTTTATATTTGTCCTTCTGATGGAACAGGAGATTAGTTATCACGAGGCCATGTTCTGAGCATTTCGTCCGGATGAGGGTACCGTTGGAGTTGACTTTCCCTACCCACTCTCTGCTGATCATACCTCCCCAGAGGTCAGTGTCCTTTCCAACTCTGGCGTTAAAGTCACCAAAGAGGATCAGCTTGTTGCTCGTTGGGACTCGGGACAGGGATTGTTCGAGGCTGGAGTACATAAGAACATAAGATATAGGAGCAGGAGTCGGCCATCCGGCCCTGCGAGCCTGCTCCGCCATTTAATAAGATCATGGCTGATCCGATCATGGACTCAGGTCCACTTCCCTGCCCGCTCCCCATAACCACTTATTCCCTTATTGGTTAAGAATCTGTTTATCTCTGTCTTACATTTATTCAATGACCCAGCTTCCACAGCTCTCTGAGGCAGCAAATTCCACAGATTTACAACCATCTTAGAGAAAAAAACTCCTCCTCATCTCTGTTTTAAATGGGCAGCCCCTTATTCTAAGATTATGCCCCCTAGTTCAAGTCTCTCCCATCCTCTCTGCATCCACCTTGTCAAGCCCCCTCATAATCTTATACGTTTCGATAAGATCACCTCTCATTCTTCTGAATTCCAATGAGTAGAAGCCCAACCTACTCAACCTTTCCTCATAATTCAACCCCCTCATCTCTGGAATCAACCTAGTGAACCTTCTCTGAACTGCTACCAAAGCAAGTATATCCTTTCTTAAATATGGAAACCAAAACTGTACGTAGTATTCCAGGTGTGGCCTCACCAATACCCTGTATAACTGTAGCAAGACATCGCTGCTTAAAACTCCATCTCCTTTGCAATAAAGGCCAAGATTCCATTGGCCTTCCTGATCACTTGCTGCACCTGCATACTAAGCTTTTGTGTTTCATGCACCAGGACCCCCAGGTCCTGCTGTACTGCAGCACTATGCAATTTTTCTCCATTTAAATAATAACTTTTGCTTCGATTTTTTTTTTTCCCCCCCCCCCCCCCCCCCCCTGCCAGAGTGCATAACCTCACACTTTCCAACATTATATTCCATCTGCCAATTTTTTGCCCACTCACTTAGCCTAGCTATGTCATTTTGCAGGTTTTTTGTGTCCTCTTCACACATTGCTTTTCCTCCCATCTTTGTATCATCAGCAAACCTAGCTATGTTATACTCAGTCCCTTCATCCAAGTCGTTAATATAGATTGTAAATAGTTGGGGTCCCAGCACTGATCCCTGCGGCACCCCACTAGTTACTGGTTGCCAACCCGAGAATGAACCATTTATCCTGACCCTCTGTTTTCTGTTAGTTAGCCAATCCTCTAACCATTCTAATTTATTACCCCCAACCAGTGAACGTTTATCTTATGCAGTAATCTTTTATGTGGTACCTTGTCAAATGCCTTCTGGAAGTCCAAATACACCACATCCACTGGTTCCCTTTTATCCACCCTTTTCGTTACATCCTCAAAGAATTCCAGCAAATTTGTCAAACATGACTTCCTCAAGCAAGGAAAATCATGCTTGACAAATCTTCTGGAATTTTTTGAGGATGTTTCCAGTAGAGTGGACAAGGGAGAACCAGTTCATGTGGTGTATTTGGACTTTCAGAAGGCTTTTGACAAGGTCCCACACAAGAGATTAATATGCAAAGTTAAAGCACATGGGATTGGGGGTAGTGTGCTGACGTGGATTGAGAACTGGTTGGCAGACAGGAAGCAAAGAGTAGGAGTAAATGGGTACTTTTCAGAATGGGAGGCAGTGACTAGTGGGGTACCGCAAGGTTCTGTACTGGGGCCCCAGCTGTTTACATTGTACATTAATGATTTAGATGAGGGGATTAAATGTAGTATCTCCAAATTTGCAGATGACACTAAGTTGAGTGGCAGTGTGAGCTGCAAGGAGGATGCTATGAGGCTGCAGAGTGACTTGGATAGGTTAGGTGAGTGGGCAAATGCATGGCAGATGAAGTATAATGTGGATAAATGTGAGGTTATCCACTTTAGTGGTAAAAACAGAGAAACAGACTATTATCTGAATGGTGACAGATTAGGTAAAGGGGAGGTGCAACGAGACCTGGATGTCATGGTACATCAGTCATTGAAGGTTGGCATGCAGGTACAGCAGGCAGTGAAGAAAGCAAATGGCTTGTTGGCCTTCATAGCAAGGGGATTTGAGTACAGGGGCAGGGAGGTGTTACTACAGTTGTACAGGGCCTTGGTGAGGCCACACCTGGAGTATTGTGTACAGTTTTGGTCTCCTAACTTGAGGAAGGACATTTTTGCTATTGAGGGAGTGCAGCGAAGGTTCACCAGATTGATTTCCGGGATGGCGGGACTGACATATCAAGAAAGACTGGATCAACTGGGCTTGTATTCACTGGAGTTCAGAAGAATGAGAGGGATCTCATAGAAACGTTTAAAATTCTGATGGGTTTAGACAGGTTAGATGCAGGAAGAATGTTCCCAATGTTGGGGAAGTCCAGAACCAGGGGTCACAGTCTAAGGATAAGGGGTAAGCCATTTAGGACCGAGATGAGGAGAAACTTTTTCACCCAGAGAGTGGTGAACCTGTGGAATTCTCTACCACAGAAAGTTGTTGAGGCCAAATCACTAAATATATTCAAAAAGGAGTTAGATGTAGTCCTTACTACTAGGGGGATCAAGGGATATGGCGAGAAAACAGGAATGGGGTACTGAAGTGCCATGTTCAGTCATGAACTCATTGAATGGTGGTGCAGTACTGAAGGGGCGAATGGCCTACTCCTGCACCTATTTTCTATGTTTCTATGTTTCTATGTTTCTATGTTTCTCTTCATAAATCCATGCTGACTCTGCCTGACTGAATTATGCTTTTCCAAATGTCCTGTTACTACTTCTTTAATAATGGACTCCAACATTTTCCCAACCACAGATGTTAGGCTAACTGGTCTATCGTTTAATGTTTTTTGTCTGCCTCCTTTTTTAAATAGAGGCATTACATTTGCAGTAGAATTCCTCTTTGGTCTCGTCTGAAGCTTCCAATGTTTGGGCATACACGCTGAAGACCGTAACGTACTGGTTCCGGGCTAGGGTGAGCCGATGAGTCATAAGGCATTCTTTATCCCGCAAGGGGAGTTTCTGAGATAGCCAATAGCTTATTTCTTATGGCAAAGCCTACCCCATGGAGGCAGCAATTTTCTTCTGGTTTACCTTTCCAGAAGAAGGTGTAACCACCACCTTGTTCTTTAAGCTGGCCTTCTCCTGCCCGCCGGGTCTTGCTTAGGGCGGCGATGTCTACTTCGAAGCACATGAGTTCCCGGCAACTATCGCGGCGCGGCATTCCGGTCTTTTGCTGTTGGGTTTTACGTGAGGGTCCTGACATTCCAGGTCCCGAACTTCAACTTAAAGTGTGGAAGATGCCTGTGCGTGAATTATTTTAATGCGAGTTGGCCATTGCACACCAGCTACCACACCGACTTGACAGAGCAAGGTCTTGGTCCAGTGGCAAGGGGATCCAAGACAACTGGAGATCAGGCTCTGCTGCATGGACCTAGTTCATACACACACACATATACTACTACTGTTCTCCTTCCTCCTTTCTGCAGGATGTCTCTCCTTGGGAGTCACAATGTAGTCCTCACGACACCTTGCTGTTGGCCGGTGCTGCTCTTTCCCTAGGCCACTCCTTGGCCTCAATCTCGCCGCTCCTGGGCTTCTGACCTCCACTCTGGGTCCCGACCTCCGATTCCCCGGCTCTGGATCCTGACCTCTGACTCTCCCGCTCTGGGTCCTGACCTCCGACTCTCCCGCTCTGGGTCCCGATCTACGACTCTCCCGCTCTGGGCCCCGAACCCTTCACTGGGCTCGGCCTCGCTCCATGACACCCCACCAATCCGCTCCCTGGATTCCAGTGACGTCGATGTTGTCACCCTCTTGGGACGGCTCCCGCTTCCCCCTGTTGTGGCTGGCTCCCCCTTTATCCCCGCAGCCGGTGCTAGTGTTCCCTCCCAGGTTGGGTTGGGTCAGCTACAACACTGTAACCTCAATTCGCCATCCATCACTCACTGCAAGTACAAGTCCCGGGTAGTGAAGTGGGATCACTGAATTAGTCCTTATAGTCCATTCACACTCACTTCCAGATTGACTGGTGCTTTTTGATCACAGACTTTGTATATGCACAAAGATGAAAATTGCAAATTGAAGCTTGCCGACCATCTTATCCATGTACACAACCTCGCACACACATAACATCATGGCCAAGGAGCCGAAAGAGCAAACGGTTCTTTAGACAGCATGTAAATAGAAAGAAAACTAATTGCCGCAAATTAATTGAAGGCCATATTAAATAATAAATGACGTACGATCTTTCAGCAAGTACTCTGACCTTGGAAAATGGAGAATTTTTTTTTAAACAGTTGTGAGTTTTAAGATGACATTAATGAATTTGCAACTTTAGCTACTACAATGAACGAAAACTGCAAAATGTATATAAATTTTTTCAAAAGCATTGAATTAATTGTAATTGTTCTGCCACCTTCCAACACACAACCACTTTCCACCATATGATACCTGCAACGCGATATCCTTTAGGTCAGTATTACTGAATGTTCTGAATAACAAGTTCATAATTTATAGAAATACTAAAAAAATTTGAAACCTTGGCTACATAATGCAACCGTGGACCCCAGAGGGTTAAAACGTTAAGCTGCTGCAGCTATAATTAATGAGGGCACTTGTGCCCATTAATGATGGAGTGCGGTGCCCATCTCCCTACTGCAATGGGTGACTGAGTGGCTTACTCTTTGTCTGCTGTGTCGTATCATGCCAGCTGAGGCAGAAGGTGCACCTACTTCGCTATCTGTATTCAAAGTAATGGGTACAAGCACGTTCCATCAATGCCGAGTGAATAGGGGTTCACATGGTATTGTGATGTCTATTCTTATGCTTAAAGCACAAAGCTCAAGGTTTGATGGTGCCTACGGACATTAGGTAAAATATTTGGATTTCAGCTAATCACGAAAGAAAAATAATTAGCAGTGCTTAAGAAAGATATATTGAACTGCGGGTTGTATTTTTACATCCATTACTGTAATATGCCACATAAGTCATTATATTTTTTTGTCACAATTGATTGATATCTTGATTAATTGCCATAAAGCCTTGGACCAGGTGTTAACTGCACACAGATTGGAGGCAATGTGCTGTGAACTTCATGGTGTATTATTGGCACAGACAGGCCCAGTTGGAGTAATAAGCCTTTGTTTGATTTGGCTGAGCTTATAGCTCCCTGGGGCCAGTACCATAAAGAGTTTTCTGTTAGTGGTTGGAGTGCTTATTGTAGAAAAATTGTCTCTCTAAAATTAGCATAGCTCCACGAAGAATACATAATGTAAAGCAAATGACAGCTGCTTAACTGAAACAATCGAACAGAAATAGCTTTCTTTATGCTGCATTTCTCATGGTAATCTACTCACTAATAACTAGCAACCAAAAATGTTTACCTAAAAATATTGTTTTAGCAAAAGGTCTTATTTAGGATTAACAATTTAGACATGTGCATTTCGCATAAAATTGATATGGAGTTACTAGTGAAAAATATAACAATAATTAATAATGCCTTTAATGCTTTTGATAAATTAGAATTGTTCTAATTTCATTGTTATTGAAACATTCATTCAATGTTAGTAAATATATTAAATATATTGTAGAAGATGGTGAATTTTGTAAAATATTATGAATAATGCTTGTAGTAAAATTGAGAAAGAAATTACAAATACCATGTAGAATTTAAGTGTAAGGTTAAAAGCGTGGCAAACACATTAGGAAGAAAATACATTTATAGGGCCCAAAATTGGTCGACATACCGCCCAGTACTGCCCACTATTGCCTGCGTACCATCCGCGTACTGCCTAAAAATGCAATTTTGGTCAAAAAAACACCTACATATGCCGACATACCGTTCGGCAGAATATTCATCATTGACAGACCGTCGAGTGGCAAGCACACCGACCGCAGTGCAGAACCGCCTGCATACTGTCCAAAAAGTCCGATTCTCATTGTATGCCGCCGACACACCGTCCTGGAAAAGGTGGTTTTGCACAATGTTAAGTGGGCGGGAATGGGCGGAGTGCACAGAGCCTCCATTTTGCTGAGAATGACGTGAGTAGCACGTGTAGCGAGTTGGTCTTACCGCAGGAGAAGGGTCCACAGCCAGCTAGGGAATGGAAGACCAGCAGGAAGAGTAGTGCAGGAGTCCCCTGCGGTCATCCCCCTGCAAAACAGATACACTGCTTTGAGTACTGTTGAGGGGGATGACTCATCAGGGGAGGGCAGCAGCAGCCAAGTTCATGGGACCGTGGCTGGCTCTGTTGCACAGAAGGGCAGGAAAAAGAGTGGGAGAGCAATAGTGATGGGGGATTCAATTGTGAGGGGAATAGATAGGCGTTTCTGCGGCCGCAACCGAGACTCCAGAATGGTATGTTGCCTCCCTGGTGCAAGGGTCAAGGATGTCTCGGAGCGGGTGCAGGACATTCTAAAAAGGGAGGGAGAACAGCCAGTTGCCGTGGTGCACATTGGTACCAACGACATAGGTAAAAAAAGGGATGAGGTCCTACGAAACGAATTTAAGGAGCTATGAGCTAAATTTAAAAAGTAGGACCTCAAAAGTAGTAATCTCAGGATTGCTACCAGTGCCACGTGCTAGTCAGAGTAGGAATCGCAGGATAGTGCAGATGAATACGTGGCTTGAGCAGTGGTGCAGCAGGGAGGGATTCAAATTCCTGGGGCATTGGAACCGGTTCTGTGGGAGGTAGGACCAGTACAAACCGGACGGTCTGCACTTGGGCAGGACCGGAACCAATGTCCGAGGGAAGGTGTTTGCTCGTGCTGTTGGGAAGGAGTTAAACTAATATGGCAGGGGGATGGGAACCAATGGAGGGAGAGAGAGGGAAACAAAAAGGAGACAAAAGCAAAAGACAGAAAGGAGATGAGGAAAAGTGGAGGGCAGAGAAACACAAGGCAAAGAACAAAAAGGGCCACTGTACAGCAAAATTCTAAAAGGACAAAGGGTGTTAAAAAACAAGCCTGAAGGCTTTGTGTCTTAATGCAAGGAGTATCCGCAATAAGGTGGATGAATTAACTGTGCAAATAGATGTTAACAAATATGATGTGATTGGGATTACGGAGACATGGCTCCAGGAATTTCAGGGCTGGGAACTCAACATCCTGGGGTATTCAACATTCAGGAAGGATAGAATAAAAGGAAAAGGAGGTGGGGTAGCATTGCTGGTTAAAGAGGAGATTAATGCAATAGTTAGGAAGGACATTAGCTTGAATGATGTGGAATCTATATGGGTAGAGCTTCAGAACACCAAAGGGCATAAAACATTAGTGGGAGTTGTGTACAGACTTCCAAACAGTAGTAGTGATGTTGGGGAGGGCATCAAACAGGAAATTAGGGATGCATGCAATAAAGGTGCCGCAGTTATCATGGGTGACTTTAATATGCATATAGATTGGGCTAACCAAACTGGAAGCAATACGGTGGAGGAGGATTTCCTGGCGTGCATAAGGGATGGTTTTCTAGACCAATATGTCGAGGAACCAACTTGGGGGGAGGCCATCTTAGACTGGATGTTGTGTAATGAGAGAGGATTAATTAGCAATCTCGTTGTGAGGCCCCTTGGGGAAGAGTGACCATAATATGGTGGAATTCTGCATTAGGATGGAGAAAGAAACAATTAATTCAGAGACCATGGATGATGTGAACTTAAAGAAGGGTAACTTTGAAGGTATGAGGCGTGAATTGGCTAGGATAGATTGGCGAGTGATGCTTAAGGGGTTGACTGTGGATGGGCAATGGCAGACATTTACAGACCGCATGGATGAACTACAACAATTGTACATCCCTGTCTGGCATAAAAATAAAAAAGGGAAGGTGGCTCAACCGTGGCTATCAAGGGAAATCAGGGATAGTATTAAAGCCAAGGAAGTGGCATACAAATTGGCCAGAAATAGCAGAGAACCCGGGGACTGGGAGAAATTTAGAACTCAGCAGAGGAGGACAAAGGGTTTGATTAGGGCAGGGAAAATGGAGTACGAGAAGAAGCTTGCAGGGAACATTAAGACGGATTGCAAAAGTTTCTATAGATATGTAAAGAGAAAAAGGTTAGTAAAGACAAACGTAGGTCCCCTGCAGTCAGAATCAGGGGAAGTCATAACGGGGAACAAAGAAATGGCAGACCAATTGAACAAGTACTTTGGTTCGGTATTCATTAAGGAGGACACAAACAACCTTCCGGATATAAAAAGGGTCAGAGGGTCTAGTAAGGAGGAGGAACTGAGGGAAATCCTTATTAGTTGGGAAATTGTGGTGGGGAAATTGATGGGATTGAAGGCCGATTAAATCCCCAGGGCCTGATGGACTGCATCCCAAAGTACTTAAGGAGGTGGCCTTGGAAATAGCAGATGCATTGACAGTCATTTTCCAACATTCCATTGACTCTGGATCAGTTCCTATCGAGTGGAGGGTAGCCAATGTAACCCCACTTTTTAAAAAAGGAAGGAGAGAGAAATCAGGGAATTATAGACCGGTCAGCCTGACCTCAGTAGTGGGTAAATTGATGGAATCAATTATTAAGGATGTCATAGCAGCGCATTTGGAAAGAGGTGACATGATAGGTCCAAGTCAGCATGGATTTGTGAAAGGGAAATCATGCTTGACAAATCTTCTGGAATTTTTTGAGCATGTTTCCAGTAGAGTGGACAAGGGAGAATCAGTTGATGTGGTATATTTGGACTTTCAGAAGGTTTTCAACAAGGTCCCACACAAGAGATTAATGTGCAAAGTTAAAGCACATGGGATTGGGGGTAGTGTGCTGACATGGATTGAGAACTAGTTGTCAGACAGGAAGCAAAGAGTAGGAGTAAATGGGTACTTTTCAGAATGGCAGGCAGTGACTAGTGGGGTACTGCAAGGTTCTGTGCTGGGGCCCCAGCTGTTTACACTGTACATTAATGATTTAGATGAGGGGATTAAATGTAGCAGCTCCAAATTTGCGGATGACACTAAGTTGGGTGGCAGTGTAAGCTGCGAGGAGGATGCTATGAGGCTGCAGAGCGACTTAGATAGGGTAGATGAGTGGGCAAATGCATGGCAGATGAAGTATAATGTGGATAAATGTGAGGTTATCTACTTTGGTGGTAAAAACAGAGAGACAGACTATTATCTGAATGGTGACAGATTAGGAAAAGGGGAGGTGCAACGAGACCTGGGTGTCATGGTACATCAGTCATTGAAGGTTGGCATGCAGGTACAGCAGGCGGTTAAAAAAGCAAATGGCATGTTGGCCTTGATAGCGAGGGGATTTGAGTACAGGGGCAGTGATGTGTTACTACAGTTGTACAGGGCCTTGGTGAGGCCACATCTGGAGTATTGTGTACAGTTTTGGTCTCCTAACTTGAAGGACATTCTTGCTATTGAGGGAGTGCGGCGAAGGTTCACCAGACTGATTCCCGGGATGTCGGGACTGACATACCAAGAAAGACTGGATCAACTGGGCTTGTATTCACTGGAGTTCAGAAGAATGAGAGGGGACCTCATAGAAACGTTTAAAATTCTGATGGGTTCAGACAGGTTATGTGCAGGAAGAATGTTCCCAATGTTGGGGAAGTCCAGAACCAGGGGTCACAGTCTAAGGATAAGGGGTAAGCCATTTAGGACCGAGATGAGGAGAAACTTCTTCACCCAGAGAGTGGTGAACCTGTGGAATTCTCTACCACAGAGAGTTGTTGAGGCCAGTTCACTGAATGTATTCAAAAAGGAGTTAGATGTAGTCCTTACTACTAGGGGGGGATCAAGGGGTATGGTGAGAAAGCAGGAATGGGGTACTGAAGTTGCATGTTCAGCCATGAACTCATTGAATGGCTCGAAGGGCCGAATGGCCTACTCCTGCACCTATTTTCTATGTTTCTATGTTTGGAAATTGGGAACTGTCAGCTAAAGCAGCACCTCTGTATTTCAGAGGCGAACAGTTACTTTATAGTGCGATTTAGACTGGAAGCGGTATTTTTATTGGTACTAAGTAACTTTTTAAGACAGAAAGCATTTTAGTTTGGTTTTTTTAATTGAAAAATATTGTGGACATTTAAAAAGAATGGGGCCTGTACTATCTCAGTCTATATTGCTGACTACCTGTCTAATGCAGGAACCAGATGTGAGAAGGTTTATAAATGAACGCTTTGCTTGAATGTGGAGAGCTGCATTTTGGCACCCTGATGACTATTACCCAACATGTTTGACACTGTACAAGAGTGCTTGAATTCAATTCAAACGTTTATGTAAAAATGTCAAAAATATACAACAAGTTTAAAACTTATAACTTTAACAACAACTTTAACAACAACTTTAACAACAACTTTAACAACAACTTTAACAACAACTTTAATAAACTTTTCCAAATCAATCTTCAATTATTCAATGAACAAGTACAAAGAAAGACCCTTTATTGTCCTCGACCACGACTTCGAACCCGTCCTCGACCGCCTGCTACACCACCCTTGGGACTATTCCCTCCTTCCTTACTCCCGCCCTTCCCTTTCCCACTGCCACTGAGCCCGGACCTCCTCGTGATGGTACCAAGCCAACGTGCAGCACCGCACCCCGAGTGCTGTTGCTGTCGTTGGGGTCAGACATTGCAGGTGCAATAAATGGGGCCTCGTGATGTGGAAGGCATAACTTCTATGGCACGAGGAGTTCCCACGCCATGCCCCGATGCTGTCGATTGTCACGTGGCTTCGACGGCATCGGTAGTCCACTCCATCGCGGTGATCATACGCAACATATCCTCCGACTGCCGCTCCGATAGAACCGTGACTATCATAGACATAGCCTTGAGCAGCTCTCGACCTATGTTGAGGTTGGCCTGTGACAGACGCACTATGTCCTGGTACGCACCTACAGCAACCAACCTTTTCTGCACCAACCACCATTGCTGCGGCAAAGGCTCTGCAACACTGGGGATGCCTTGCTGCGCATGGCTTGGTCCTGCAGAATCAAAGGAGCCATGGGGGAAACTTGTGAATACAGACTCCGTGGTGGAGGATGTTCTAGCTGGCCGACATGGAGCTGGTGTATCCTCCTTCGTCTCCATCCCCACCTCCATTTCCACTGGCTCCAGGCTCAGCAACTCTTTCTCTTCCACTTCATCTTCCTCATCTCTGCTAGTGGTGAAGTCGGGAGAGGGCTGGGTGATGCCAGAGGTGGAGGCAGTAGTCTGTCATCTGGTCTCTCTGTCGGTGTGTTGTGAATCGTCCGAGTCTGGAAGTACAAAACAACATTTAAATATGCTTGACACTAGGGGAGAGGTCAGGGTTACAGGAGTACGTAGTACAGTGATTTATCACAGTCTTACTTAAGTCATGGCAGGAGAGCTCGGACCTGTGTCATGCTTCTCCTGTGGTATGTGGGAAATCAGGGACACTTCCAGTGTCCCTTACTGCTATGTGTGCGGGAAGTGTGTCCAGCTGCAGCTCCTGACAGACCGCATGACGGCACTGGAGCTGTGGATGGACTCACTCTGGAGCATGCGCGATGCTGAGAATGTTGTGGATAGCACATTTAGTGAGTTGGTCACACCACAGGTAAGGGTTAGGACAGATAGTAAATGGGTGACCAAGAGACAAGGCAAGAGCAGGAAGGTAGTGCAGGAGTCCCCTGCGGTTACCTCCCTCCAAAACAGATATACCATTTTGGATACTGTTGGAGATGACTTACCAGGGGAAGGCACCAACAGCCAAGTTCATGGCACCATGGGTGGCTCTGCTGCACAGAAGGGCGGGAAAAAGAGTGGGAGAGCTTTAGTGATAGGGGACTCTATTGTAAGGGGAATAGATAGGAGTTTCTGCTGCCGCAACCGAGACTCCAAGATGGTATGTTGCCTCCCTGGTGCAAGGGTCAAGGATGTCTCGGAGCGGCTGCAGAGCATTCTGGAGAGAGAGGGTGAACAGCCAGTTGTCGTGGTACATGTAGGTACCAACGATATAGGTAAGAAGCGGGAAGAGGTCCTACAAGTTGAATTTAGGGAGCTAGGAGTTAAATTAAAAATTAGGACCTCAAAGGTAGTAATCTCTGGATTGCTACCAGTGCCACGTGCTAATCAGAGTAGAGGGAGCAGGATAGTTAGAATAAATACATGGCTTGAGCAGTGGTGCAAGAGGGAGGGATTCAAATTCCTGGGACATTGTAACCAGTTCTGGGGAAAGTGGGACCTGCACAAAAGGGATGGTTTGCAATTGGGCAGGACTGGAACTAATGTCCTGGGGGTAACATTTGCTAATGCAGTTCGGGAATGTTTAAACTAATATGGCAGGGGGATGGGAACCTATGTAGCGAAACAGGGCGAAGTAATATGGAGTCAGAAACAGATGGTAGAAAGGTAAAATGCAATAGTGGAAGGCCGAATAAACAAAGGCAAGAAACAAAAAGGGCCACACAACATCATAATTCTAAAAGGACAAAGGGTGTTAAAAAAACAAGCCTGAAGGCTTTGTGTCTTAATGCAAGGAGTATCTGTAATAAGGTGGATGAATTAACTGTGCAAATAGATGTTAACAGATCTGATGTGATTGGGATTACAGAGACGTGGCTCCAGGATGATCAGGGCTGGGAACTCAAAATCCAAGGGTATTCAACATTCAGGAAGGATAGAATAAAAGGAAAAGGAGGTGGGGTAGCATTGCTGGTGAAAGAGGAGATTAATGCAATAGTTAGGAAGGACATTAGCTTGGATGATGTGGAATCTATATGGGTAGAGCTGCAGAACACCAAAGGGCAAAAAACGTTCGTGGGAGTTGTGTACAGACTTCCAAACAGTAGTAGTGATGTTGGGAAGGGCATCAAACAGGAAATTAGGGGCGCATGCAATAAAGGTGCAGCAGTTATCATGGGTGACCTTAATATGCAGATAGATTGGGCTAACCAGACTGGAAGCAATACGGTTGAGGAGGATTTCCTGGAGTGCATAAGGGATGGTTTTCTCGACCAATATGTCGAGGAACCAACTAGGGGGGAGGCCATCTTAGACTGGGTGTTGTGTAATGAGAGAGGATTAATTAGCAATCACATTGTGCGAGGCCCCTTGGGGAAGAGTGACCATAATATGGTGGAATTCTACATTAGGATGGAGAATGAAACAGTTAAATCAGAGACCATGGTCCAGAACTTAAAGAAGGGTAATTTTGAAGGTATGAGGCGTGAATAGGCTTGAATAGATTGGCGAATGATACTTAAGGGTTGACAGTGAATGGGCAATGGCAGACATTTAGAGACTGCATGGATGAACTACAACAATTGTACATCCCTGTCTGGCGTAAAAATAAAAAAGGGAAGGTGGCTCAACTGTGGCTATCAAGGGAAATCAGGGATAGTATTAAAGCCAAGGAAGTGGCATACAAATTGGCCAGAAATAGCAGCGAACCCGGGGAGTGGGAGAAATTTAGAACTCCGCAGAGGAGGACAAAGGGTTTGATTAGGGCAGGGAAAATAAAGTACGAGAGGAAGCTTGCAGGGAACATTAAGACGGACTGCATAAGCTTCTATAGATATGTAGAGAGAAAAAGGTTACTAAAGACAAACATAGGTCCCCTGCATTCAGAATCAGGGGAAGTCATAACGGGGAACAAAGAAATGGCAGACCAATTGAACAAGTACTTTGGTTCGGTATTCACTAAGGAGGACACAAACAACCTTCCGGATATAAAAGGGGTCAGAGGGTCTAGTAAGAAGGAGGAACTGAGGGAAATCCTTATTCGTCAGGAAATTGTGTTGGGGAAATTGATGGGATTGAAGACCGATAAATCCCCAGGGCCTGATGGACTGCATCCCAGTGTACTTAAGGAGGTGGCCTTGGAAATAGCGGATGCATTGACAGTCATTTTCCAACATTCCATAGACTCTGGATCAGTTCCGATGGAGTGGAGGGTAGCCAATGTAACCCCATTTTTAAAAAAAGGAGGGAGAGAGAAAACCGGGTATTATAGACCGGTCAGCCAAACATTGGTAGTGGGTAAAATGATGGAATCAATTATTAAGGATGTCATAGCAGCGCATTTGGAAAGATGACATGATAGGTCCAAGTCAACATGGATTTGTGAAAGGGAAATCATGCTTGACAAATCTTCTGGAATTTTTTGAGGATGTTTCCAATAGAGTGGACAAGGGAGAACCAGTTCATGTGGTGTATTTGGACTTTCAGAAGGCTTTCAACAAGGTCCCACACAAGAGATTAATGTGCAAAGTTAAAGCACATGGGATTGGGGGTAGTGTGCTGACATGGATTGAGAACTGGTTGGCAGACAGGAAGCAAAGAGTAGGAGTAAATGGGTACTTTTCAGAATGGCAGGCAGTGACTCGTGGGGTACCACAGGTTCTGTGCTGGAGCCCCAGTTGTTTACATTGTACATTAATGATCTAGACGAGGGGATTAAATGTAGTATCTCCAAATTTGCGGATGACACTAAGTTGGGTGGCAGTGTGAGTGGCGAGGAGGATGCTGTGAGACTGCAGAGTGACTTGGATAGGTTAGGTGAGTGGGCAAATGCATGGCAGATGAAGTATAATGTGGATAAATGTGAGGTTATCCACTTTGGTGGTAAAAATAGAGAGAAAGACTATTATCTGAATGGTGACAGATTAGGAAAAGGGGAGGTACAACAAGACCTGGGTGTCATGGTACATCAGTCATTGAAGGTTGGCGTGCAGGTTGAGCAGGCGGTTAAGAAAGCAAATGGCATGTTGGCCTTCATAGCGAGGGGATTTGAGTACAGTGGCAGGGAGGTTGTACAGGGCCTTGGTGAGGCCACACATGGAGTATTATGTACAGTTTTGGTCTCCTAACTTGAGGAAGGACATTCTTGCTATTGAGGGAGTTCAGCGAAGGTTCACCAGACTGATGCCCGAGATGGCAGAACTGATATATCAAGAAGGATTGGATCAACTGGGCTTGTATTCACTGGAGTTCAGAAGAATGAGGGGGATCTCATAGAAACGTTTAAAATTCTGACGGGTTTCGACAGGTTAGATGCAAGAAGAATGTTCCCAATGTTGGGGAAGTCCAGAACCAGGGGTCGCAGTCTAAGGATAAGGGGTAAGCCATTTAGGACCAAGATGAGGAGTAACTTCTTCACCCAGAGAGTGGTGAACCTGTGGAATTCTCTACCACAGAAAGTTGTTCAGGCCATTTCACGAAATATATTCAAAAACGAGTTAGATGTAGTCCTTACTACTAGGGGGATCAAGGGGTAGGTGAGAAAGCAGGAATGGGGTACTGAAGTTGCATGTTCAGCCATGAACTCATTGAATGGCGGTGCAGGCTCAAAGGGCCGAATGGCCTACTTTTGCACCTATTTTCTATGTTTCTATGTCACCACTGCTGCAGTACTGCATTACATATCTCGGGTGCTATACATAAATGCATTGCGTTACATGCCCCCAACATTGCAGTATATCACATGAGGCCAATATTACAGTACAATAAACTTACATTACATAAAATCAGACCAAAATTACAGTTACAGTTAGATTACATGACATGAGAGGACGCAGCACTGCCTGGATTGCATTCAACATACCATTGTGTGTGAATGTCAGCTCCAATGCTGGCGGTGGCATGGTTGCTGTTCCCAACCAGGGATGAGGCATGGATGTCAATTTCAGTCAGAGGCTCTTGGTTTGTGGGTCCTCCTCCCATACGCTGCTGATCGGCTGCTATTGCAGATGTCTTCTTCTGCAGAAAGTAAAATAAATGAAAGTAAAAATCTTCAATCCATTTAACATCGCACACACACATGCACACACACACACACACACGCAGCGTCACACACGCAGCGTCACACACACACACGCAGCGTCACACACGCAGCGTCACACACACACACGCAGCGTCACACACACACACACGCAGCGTCACACACACACACACACACACACACACACGCAGCATCACACACACACACACACACACACACGCAGCATCACACACACACACACATGCAGCGTCACACACGCAGCGTCACACACACACACACGCAGCGTCACACACGCAGCGTCACACACACACACACACGCAGCATCACACACACACACGCAGCGTCACACATGCAGCGTCACACACACACACACACACGCAGCGTCACACACACACACACGCAGCGTCACACACACACACACCACACACACACGCAGCGTCACACACGCAGCGTCACACACACACACACACGCAGCGTCACACACACACACACGCAGCGTCACACACACACACACACACACACACACGCAGCGTCACACACACACACACAAGCAGCGTCACACACACACACACACACACACACACACGCAGCGTCACACACACAAAATACTGCGTTGATCATCTTGTCATTGCTAGAAAGCACGAATACATTGCCGTAACCTTAAGATAAATAAAATCATCCGTGTGACACTGAACCTACATTTACATGGTACATGGCACATGGGGGGGGTCCATAAATAAAATCATTACTTACACTTGCGACCATCAGGTCATTCCACCCCTTATAGCATCTTTCACTGTTGTGTGCCATGGTACCTGTGAAGGACACAGCCTCCCCTATCTTGTCCCATATCCTATTGGCAGAAAAAAAATCAAAGAGCAAGTTATTATTTAAATGGAGAAAGATTTCAAACTGCCGCAGTACAGCGGGACTTGGGGGTACTTGTGCATGAAGGAGGACAAAGGGTTTGATTAGGGCAGGGAAAATAGAGTACGAGAGGAAGCTTGCAGGGAACATTAAGACGGACAGCAAAAGCTTCTATAGATATGTAAAGAGAGAAAGGTTAGTAAAGACAAACGTAGGTCTCCTGCAGTCAGAATTAGGGGAAGTCATGACTGGGAACAAAGAAATGGCAGACCAATTGAACAAGTACTTTGGTTCGGTATTCACTAAGGAGGACACAAACAACCTTCCGGATATAAAAGGGGTCAGAGGGACTAGTAAGGAGGAGGAACTGAGGGAAATCCTTATTAGTCGGGAAATTGTGGTGGGGAAATTGATGGGATTGAAGGCCGATTAAATCCCCAGGGCCTGATGGACTGCATCCCAAAGTACTTAAGGAGGTGGCCTTGGAAATAGCGGATGCATTGACAGTCATTTTCCAACATTCCATTGACTCTGGATCAGTTCCTATCGAATGGAGGGTAGCCAATGTAACCCCACTTTTTAAAAAAGGAGGGAGAGAGAAAACAGGGAATTATAGACCGGTCAGCCTGACATCGGTAGTGGGTAAAATGATGGAATCAATTATTAAGGATGTCATAGCAGCGCATTTAGAAAGAGGTGACATGATAGGTCCAAGTCAGCATGGATTTGTGAAAGGAAAATCATGCTTGACAAATCATGCTTGACAAATCTTCTGGAATTTTTTGAGGATGTGTCCAGTAGAGTGGACAAGGGAGAACAGTTGATGTGGTGTATTTGGACTTTCAGAAGGCTTTCGACAAGGTCCCACACAAGAGATGAATGTGCAAAGTTAAAGCACATGGGATTGGGGGTAGTGTGCTGACATGGATTGAGAACTGGTTGGCAGATAGGAAGCAAAGAGTAGGAGTAAATGGGAACTTTTCAGAATGGCAGGCAGTGACTAGTGGGGTACCGCAAGGTTCTGTGCTGGGGCCCCAGCTGTTTACATTGTACATTAATGATTTAGACAAGGGGATTAAATGTAGTATCTCCAAATTTGCAGATGACACTAAGTTGGGTGGCAGTGTGAGCTGCGAGGAGGATGCTATGAGGCTGCAGAGTGACTTGGATAGGTTAGGTAAGTGGGCAAATGCATGCCAGATGAAGTATAATGTGGATAAATGTGAGGTTATCCACTTTGGTGGTAAAAACAGAGAGACAGACTATTATCTGAATGGTGACAGATTAGGAAAAGGGGAGGTGCAACGAGACCTGGGTGTCATGGTACATCAGTCATTGAAGGTTGGCATGCAGGTACAGCAGGCGGTTAAGAAAGCAAATGGCATGTTGGCCTTCATACCAAGGGGATTTGTGTACAGTGGCAGGGATGTGTTACTACAGTTGTACAGGGCCTTGGTGAGGCCACACCCGGTGTATTGTGTGCAGTTTTGGTCTCCTAACTTGAGGAAGGACATTCTTGCTATTGAGGGAGTGCAGCGAAGGTTCACCAGACTGATTCCCGGGATGGCGAGACTGACATATCAAGAAAGACTGGATCAACTGGGCTTGTATTCACTGGAGTTCAGAAGAATGAGAGGGGATCTCATAGAAACGTTTAAAATTCTGATGGGTTTAGACAGGTTAGATGCAGGAAGAATGTTCCCAATGTTGGGGAAGTCCAGAACCAGGGGTCGGAGTCTAAGGATAAGGGGTAAGCCATTTAGGACCGAGATGAGGAGAAACTTCTTCACCCAGAGAGTGGTGAACCTGTGGAATTCTCTACCACAGAAATTTGTTGAGGCCAATTCACTAAATATATTCAAAAAGGAGTTAGATGTAGTCCTTACTACTAGTGGGATCAAGAGGTATGGCGAGAAAGCAGGAATGGGGTACTGAAATTGCATATTCAGCCATAAACTCATTGAATGGCGGTGCAGGCTTGAAGGGCCAAATGGCCTACTCCTGCACCTATTTTCTATGTTTCTATGAAACACAAAAGGTTAGTATGCAGGTACAGCAGGTGATCAGGAAGGCTAATGGTATCTTGGCCTTTATAGCAAAGGGGATGGAGTATAAAAGCAAGGCAGTCTTGCTACAGCTACATAGGGTATTGGTGAGGCCACACCTGGAATACTGCGTGCAGTGTTGGTTTCCACATTTACGAAAGGCTATACTTGCTTTGGAGGCAGTTCAGAGAAGGTTCACAAGGTTGATTCCAGAGATGAGGGGATTGACTAATGAGGAAAGGTTGACTCGGTTGGGCCTCTACTCATTGGAATTCAGAAGAATGAGAGGTGATCTTATCGAAACGTATAAGATTATGAGGGGGCTTGACAAGGTGGATGCAGAGAGGATGTTTTCACTGATGAAGGAGACTAGAGCTAGAGGGCATGATCTTAGAATAAGGGGCTGTCCATTTAAAACAGAGATGAGGAGACATTTTTTTCTCTGAGGGTTGTAAATCTGTGGAATTCGCTGCCTCAGAGAGCTGTGGAAGTTGGGACATTGAATAAATTAAAGGCAGAAATAGACAGTTTCTTCAAAGATAAGGGAACAAGGGGCTATGGGGAGCGGGTGGGGAGATGAAGCTGAGTCCATGATCAGATCAGCCATGATCGTATTGAATGGCAGAGCAGGCTCGAGGGGCCGTAAGGCCTACTCATATTCCTATTTCTTATGTTCTTATGTACTCCTTTGGAGGGGGCGTTTCCACGACCACCCTTTGTTCACTCGGAATAACTCTCTGTGATATTCCCCAGCAGGACAGTAAACTCCGTCTCGTCAAAGGCCGGTGCCTCAACCTCCCGTCCTTCTCGATGTTCCTGCGCTTGGATTTTTTCTAAACATTTCCATAATATTTTTATTGTTATGATTTTTGCTTTGTAAAATATGTCTTCTTATTCTTAAAACTGTAGAATTATTAGTTGTTATGAATATTTTTTAACTCTGCAATGTGTTTTTAAAGTAACTATCTGTCGACTGGAGAAGATCCATTGGAAGTGGAAAGACTTCACCCCTCCAGCGATCGAAGCCCTCTGCGCTCAGAGGCAAAGCAAGCCCTCACCTGAAGGTGGACCCGGCACCGGTGAGCTGACCAGCACGGCACCCGAGACACAAACCGCTCAGCACGACTGTGTGGAGATGATCCAGCTGAGACGACCTGAACGCACCTTCCAGGCTCCAATGGCAGGACTCAGGAGGGAGAAAATCAGATCCAGCAGCGACTTCCCAACTGCGGAAGCAGAACCCGTGGAGAAGAGGATCGCCGCAGTCGAAATCGTGGGCGAAGAAAAGATGGCGCCCGAACCACGAGGTGATGTGCTGAAGACAAAGATGGCTGTGGCCAGACCACGAGGTGCAGCGCTGATGGAGCAACACGTGGCACCAAACGGAGAAGCGGATTGGGGTAAAGCAAGCAAGGCTCTCTTAAAGGAGGCCGGCAATCCACTACAATTAAAGGGACAGTTCCATACATTTAAGCAATGTAACAGTAATTGTAAGTTAGAGATTAACGGTGTAATGGATTATGTAAAGCGTGTAACTGACCATGTAAAATGTGTAACTGAGAATCGGAATTGTATACATGCAACCGGCGAGGAACAGTCGCACGATTATGTTCAATGTGTAATTGATGATTTGAACTGTGCATATGCAACCAGCGAGGAAAAGTCACACGGTCATGATTGGACCTCGAGAGTGTCCATCATAAGTAAGAAAAAGCCGTGCGATGCAGGATTCCCACTGCACGCAGCCAATGCAGCGGGCAGACACCCATCGGGTGCTCACAGGTCCAGCGAGCTACCCAATGCTGTAGCCTGCGTCCCGGGGACAGAGTCATGCACCACGAAGTGTAGCCACAAGCAGCCAACACACACGAGCTGCGAAGCAAGCGACCTCAGCAGGTCAATGGCAAAAGTAGTGAAACTATGCCCTGGGTCGGCTCCATCTCTCAGGCAACCGATGGCACCAACGGCCACAAGCCTGAAGGAACAGACTGCACCAAGGCCATATCCCTACATGTAGGGTCACCCGCCACTGTTCCCCTCGAGGAAACAAGCACCAGCCAGGATCTCAAACCAAGCTCAGGCCAGTGAGTCAGCAGTTTCCTGTGCACTGCTAGACGACAGCTCCTCAGGGAGCAGCTGGGACCCAGGGCGTAAAGGAAGGACGGCGGGGTTACAGACATCTGTGAACCTGCTTGACGCTAGGGACCATGGCAACAGCCCCAAGAGCAGGCTACGTGAGCCAACCAGATTCCCACTGCCAGCACCGTGCACTGCGCCGCCAGCAGACTGCAAGGACACCACCCAGCAGCTCCGGAACTAGCTCGTCCTCACGCACCAGTCACTGCATTGACAAGGCATCTAACACTCTTGTCGCACCACGGAACCACAAAAAAAAATGCAAAACCCACTTACCTGAACTTAAATGTACATGAATGTTAGGAGCCCCCACCACCCCAATATGGGAAGGGGCGGAGAATGAAGTGGTCAGGAACACACACATACACAAACAGCAACCACCAGCATGCTACTGCACCCACTACCCACCCAAGGTTGTGCTGGCCTGCCAGAGGTCTACCAGACAGAACCCATAAAGAGCTAAGCCCAGAGCACAGTTAACGCAGGGGCAATTTGCATTGAGGGTTCAGGGGGGAGTGATGTCATGTATCCTACATGGCTACTGTTGATACTATCTCAAGATGTGCCACAAGAGGGCACAGCAGTGGGAGACTCGTAGGTTACCTATACAGGTGTGCCTGGCCTAGTGTAAAAGGCAGGCCACCAGGTGTGATCCTCATCCTGGAGTTAGCTAATAAAGGCCTATGGTCACTACAGTTCAAGTACAACACACTGCCTCGTGGAGTCATTGTTAGAACATCTAAGGACACAACAGAAACATAGAAACATAGAAAATAGGCCATTCGAGCCTGCACCACCATTCAATATGATCATGGCTGATCATGCAACTTCAGTACCCCATTCCTGCTTTCTCTCCATAGCCTTGATCCCTTTAGCCTTAAAGGCCATATCTAACTCCCTTTTGAATATATCTAACAAACTGACATCAACAACTTTCTGTGGTAGGGAATTCCACAGGTTCACAATTCTCTGAGTGAAGAAGTTTCTCCTCATCTCAGTCCTAAATGGCATACCCCTTATCCTTAGACTGTGACCCCTGGTTCTGGACTCCTCCAACATCGGGAACATTCTTCCTGCATCTAACCTGTCCAATCCCGTCAGAATTTTATCTGTTTCTATGAGATGCCCTCTCATACTTCTAAATTCCAGTGACTATAAGCCTAGTCGATCCAGTCTTTCTTCATATGTCAGTCCTGCCATCCCGGGAATCAGTCTGGTGAACCTTCGCTGCACTCCCTCAATAGCAAGAATGTCCTTCCTCAGATTAAGAGACCAAAACTGCACACAATATTCAAGGTGTGGCCTCACCAAGTCCCTGTACAACTGCAGTAAGACCTCCCTGCTCCTACACTCAAATCCTCTCGCTATGAAGGCCAACATGCCATTTGCCTTCTTCACTGCCTGCTGTATCTGTATGTCAACTTTCAATGACTGATGTACCATGACACCCAGGTCTCGATGCACCTCCCCTTTTCCTAATCTGTCACCATTCAGCTAATATTCTGCCTTCCTGTTTTTGCCACCAAAGTGGATAACCTCACATTTATCTACATTATACTGCATCTGCCGTGCTTTTGCCCACTCACCTAACCTGTCCAAGTCACCCTGCAGCCTCCTCACAGCTCACACCGCAACCCAGCTTCGAATCATCTGCAAACTTGGACATATTATATTCAATTCCTTCGTCTAAATCCTCCCTCTAGCCTGCTCTGCCATTTAATATGATCATGGCTGATCTGATCATGGACTCAGGTCCACTTCCCTGCCCACTCCCCATAACCCTTTAGTCCCTTATCGATTAAGAAACTGTCTTAATAAATTTATTCAATGACCCAGCTTCCACAGCTCTCTAATGCAGCGCATTCCACAGAATTACAACCCCCTGAGAGAAGTCATTCTTCCTCATCTCATAGAAACATAGAAAATAGGAGCAGTAGCAGGCCATTCGGCCCTTCGAATCTGCACCTCCATTCAATATGATCATGGCTGATCCTCGATCTCAACACCATATTACCGCTTTTTTCCCATAACACCTGATAGCTTTTGTGTCTAGAAATCTATCTATCTCCTTCTTAAATATATTCAGTGACTCGGCCTCCACAGCCTTCTGTGGTAGAGAATTCCACAGGTTCACCACCCTCTGAGTGAAAAACTGCCTCCTCATTCCGGTCCTAAATTTCCTACCCCGTATCCTGAGACTGTGATCCCTTGTTCTAGACTTCCCAGCTAGTTATAAATGGGCGGCCCCTTATTCTAAGATTATGCCCCCTAGTTCTAGTCTCCCCTATCAGTGGAACCATCCTCTCTGCATCTGCCTTGTCAAGCCCCCTCATAATCTTATATGTTTCGATAAGATCACCTCTCATTCTTCTGAATTCCAATGAGTAGAGGCCCAACCTCTTCAACTTTCATCCTTCCTGCATCTACCCTGTCAAGCCCTGTAAGAATGTTGTTGTTTCAATGAGATCACTTCTCATTCTTCTGAACTCTAGAGAATGTAGGCCTAGTCTGCTAATCTCTCCTCATAGATAAATCCTCCCATCCCAGGAACCAGTCTGGTGAACCTTTGTTGCACTCCCTCAATGGCAAGTATATCCTTCCTTAGGTAAGGAGAACAAAACTGTACACAATACTCCAGGTGCAGTTTCACTAGGAAGGAGGTCATCTTTTCTTCTGATAGGTGATGGGTTGCCAGCAAATCAGCCAGCAGCAGTGCAGGCATGTGGCTGGGCCAATCAGCAGCATAGTTCCTAGGACCAGCTTGCAGTGGAGGAAGAAATTGAATGACCTCGCCAGAAATACCAAGTTAAGACTCATCATCATCATTATAGGCAGTCCCTCGGAAGCGAGGAAGACTTGCTTTCACTCCTAAAGTGAGTTCTTTGGTGGCTGAACAGTCCAACATGAGAGTCACAGACCCTGTCACAGGTGGGACAGATATTCGTCGGGGGAAGGGGGGGTGGCACTGATTTACCACACGCTCCTTACGCTGCCTGTGCCTGACCTCTTCACGCTCGCAGCGTTGAGATTCGAAGAGCTCAATGCCCTCCCGGATGCACTTTCTCCACCTAGGGCGGTCTTCGGCCAGGGTCTCCCAGGTGTCATGCCCCCAAAAGTTTGTCAACATTCTTCGCCTGCTCCACGACGACATGCAGGCCATGATCCTTACCAGCGGATCCATTTCAGACCCATTCCATGTCCGGACCGGGGTCAAATGGGGCTGTGTCATCGCTCCAACCCTCTTCTCAATCTTCCTCGCTGCCATGCTCCACCTCACTGTCAAAAAGCTCCCCGCTGGAGTGGAACTAAACTACAGAACCAGTGGGAAGCTGTTTAACCTACGCTGCCTCCAGGCCAGGTCTAAGGTCACTCATCATCACATCTCTCTTAATCTCTACACATCCCTGAAACACCAGACTTTGCCCCAGCACTAGCAATCCTTCCCTCCCCCACTTCAGAAACCTCTCCCACAATCACAATGGGACACCATTACACCTCCTTCTACTTGCATTCACTCACTCAACACCTCCTATTGCCTTCACAACTCCTTCCCCCTCTTTCACAAACTTGCTGCTTCACCCTCTCTGTACCTTGCATAATCCTCAAAAACTTTCAACTGGGCGCACATGACCCCATTCCCCCTCTTGTTGGAGGAGAAACTGGAATACAAACAGAGGGCGGTCTCAGGAACAGGAGGAGGCCAGCCATGTTGCAAAATGTGACTGCATGGAGAATGCTGCCATCAACATCATTGGCAGAGGACTGGCATGCTGTTTGGAGATTGCAAGACTAGAGGCAGTACACAGCAGGGATTTGGGCATGTTCCCTTTCTATCCTCTTCCCACTTAGCTCTCCAGCTCACACGCCCACAGCATGACAACCTGGGGCTGCATTGCATTGGCACTCATCTGTTACCACTTACCCTTGCCAATGAATATTAATCCTTGTCCTGCTGCGCCTTCTCTAGGTCCTTCAGACAACTCGGGCCCTGTAGCCACACAGATGCAAGGTCATCACACTCCCAAAGATGCATCATTCCTCGCTTTACCCTTCCAAGCACCAGCCCCGAAATTGGCACCCTGGAGGGCACAGATAGTGAGTCACAGAGGGTCGGCACAGAATGATTCACAGAGCACAAGTGAGCAGGAGCAGCTGCAAGTGGAAAGGACAGCCCAGGAAACAACTTGCCAGAGAGAAAGCTTAGGTCCTGTCTCTACTGAGGAGCACAGACATACAGGCATTTGGGGTGCAGCTTTTAAAAGGGAACTACCACAAGGTGGCAGAGATTATAAAGGAGTCCGCTACCAACTTGTGTGGGATTCCTGCGCATGGCATTAACATTCTGCAGTGAACCATGGAGTTTGTTTAGTCAGCTGTAGTGAAACAGCAGCTGGGCCTTCTTTGCTGGAGTGTGCGCTACCAGTGGACGCACCTCGAGGAGACCATACGGGATCCAGACTCCACCATATCCTCCACCCTGGACAGGGTAGGAAACCAAATGGTTTCAGCCGGATGACAAATTTCCCACAGTCTATGAAGACTGAGCCATAGCTCCATCATAGAAAGAAAGACTTGCATTTATATAGTGCCTTTCACAACCTCAGGACACCCCAAAGTGCTTTACCACCAATTAAGTACTTTTGATGATTGTAATGTAGGAAACACAGCAATCAATTTGTGCATGGCAAGGTCCCACAAGCAGCAATGGAATAACTGAGCAGATCAGAAAGAAAGACTTGCATTTATATAGCGCCTTTCACGACCACCGGATGTCTCAAAGCGCTTTACAGCCAATGAAGTACTTTTGGAGTGTAGTCACTGTTGTAATGTGGGAAACGCGACAGCCAACTTGCACACAAACTCAATGTGATAATGACCGGATAATCTGTTTTTGTTATATTGATTGAGGGATAAATAATAACCAGGACACCAGGGATAACTCCCCTGTTCATCTTCGAAATAGTACCGTGAAATCTTTTACGTCCACCTGAGAGAGCAGACAGAGCCTCTGTTTAACATCTCATCTGAAAGACGGCACCTCCGACAGTTCAGCATTTCCTCAGCACTGCACTGGAGTGTCAGCCTCGATTGTTGTGCTCAAGTCCTTGGAGTGGGACTTGAACCCACAACCTTCTGACACAGACACATACACAGGAGTGTGCTACCCACTGAGCCACAGCTGAAAGTTGTGCCATGGGAGTGGAATATGTTGCCCTCTCTCAGGATGACAGTACATCTGCACTCACGCCATCCTGCAACCAATGCCCGCTCTGGAGCTGGAAAGCCAGCTGTGCCAGACTAACCCCAACAGTTGCTGAGTTGCTGCTGTCTGCAGCCAAATCCTCTAAGCCTGAGCTCCTGGAAGTTGCTGGCTACAAACTTAATATACAGTGGAATAAAATTACAATTAATTATCTGCTTTTCTCTTCCACATTTCATTGTAGGTACTGATTCCCTTGTAGTTGCATGTAACAAAACCTGGACCTGTGCTGACCAACTGCATTGTCCCGATAATCATCCACATACAAGTTAATCATCTACCTGGACAAGAACCAATATACTGCATTGGCATAATAATATTTTTCCTCCAGATGTCTTGAACTGCTGCCCACTAGCATGGTAACGGTGAATGACACAGTAGGCAAACTCCTATTAGAATACTGTTACTCCTAGTGGGGGCAAAAACACGAAGGCAGAATATTATCTGAATGGCGGCAGATTAGGAAAGGGGGAGGTGCAACAAGACCTGGGTGTCATGGTTCATCAGTCATTGAAAGTTGGCATGCAGGTACAGCAGGCGGTGAAGAAAGCAAATGGTATGTTGGCCTTCATAGTTAGAAACATAGAAACATAGAAAATAGGTGCAGGAGTAGGCCATTCGCACCTTCGAGCCTGCACCACCATTCAATAAGATCATGGCTGATCATTCCCTCAATATAACTTTCTTGCTTTCTCTCCATATCCCTTGATCCCTTTAGCCGTAAGGGCTATATCTAACCCCCTCTTGAATATATCCAATGAACTGACATCAACAACTCTCTGTGGTAGGGAATTCCACAGGTTAACAACTCTCTGAGTGAATAAGTTTCTCCTCATCTCAGTCCTAAATGACTTACCGCTTATCCTTCGACTGTGTCCCCTGGTCCTGGACTTCCCCAACATTGGGAACATTCTTCCTGCATCTAACCTGTCCAGTCCCGTCAGAATTTTATATGTTTCTATGAGATCCCCTCATCCTTCTAAACTCCAGTGAATACAGGCCCAGTCGATCCAGTCTCTCCTCATATGTCAGTCCAGCCATCCCAGGAATCGGTCTGGTGAACCTTCGCTGCACTCCCTCAATAGTAAGAATGTCCTTCCTAGGAGATTTGTGTATAGGAGCAGGGAGGTCTTACTGTCGTGTACTACAGTGCCTTGGTGAGGCCTCACCTGGAATATTGTGTTCGGTTTTGGTCTCCTAATCTGAGGAAGGATGTTCTTGTTATTGAGGGAGTGCAGCGAAGGTTCACCAGACTGATTCCCGGGATGGCGGGACTGACATATGAAGGGAGACTGAATCAACTGGGCCTTTATACACTGGAGATTAGAAGGATGAGAGGGGATCTCATAGAAACTTATAAGATTCTGACGGGACTGGACAGGTTAGATGCGGGAAGAATGTTCCCGATGATGGGGAAGTCCAGAACCAGGGGACATAGCCTTAGGATAAGAATTAGGCCATTTAGGACTGAGATGAGGAGAAACTTCTTCACTCAGAGAGTTGTTAACCTGTGGAATTCCCTACCGCAGAGAGTTGTTGATGCCAGTTCATTGGATATATTCAAGAGGGAGTTAGATATTGCCCTTACAGCTAAAGAGATAAAGGGGTATGGAGAGAAAGCAGGAAAGGGTACTGAGGGAATGATCAGCCATGATCTTATTGAATGGTGGTGCAGGCTCGAAGGGCCGAATGGCCTACTCCTGCACCTATTTTCTATGTTTCTATGTTTCAATCCTCAACAGCTAAATCTGATTTGAGGTATCAATGAATGAGTTGTTACAGTTGTATATATGAACTTAATAAAAATGTCTATGACTTGAAAAAACAAAATTGATCATCAGTCCCAGGGCTGTTTGTTCGATAAGCCAAGACCTGATGGAAATCTTGTCAGCTGGATTTGGAGTTTCCCTGACGCTGTCATTCGAGAAGAGTACTGTTCTTCATATTATCTGAAGCTGTACCCTATAATGGCTCTTTTTGCAAGGACAGAAACTGGGATTTCTCAGTGCTTTCTAAGCACACTTATTGTAATGTATTTGTTTCATGGGTTCTTGGCTTAAGAATTCATAGCAACACAATGCTATTAAGAACTGGTTGGTTTATTAACAAAGGTATAACAATCACACTACACATTACCAGTTTATCCATTAGGCTCACAACTGCATACCTCATCGTGGATGACCTAGACCCAACTGACTGGGGTTTTATTGAGTCTTGTGAACATCACGTGACTGGCTAAGTCACTCACAATGCAACAGCTCTACAAACCCGTGGGCATACTCACAGGTGCATACGTTACACCAATCATCCAATTTGTAGTTTGTGAGACACAGAGCAGCCTTGTATAAACCATTCATACAGATGGCATTATGCACGGGTTTGCAAAGATATTTGGAAGTACAGTGAACAGTGAGGAGGATAGTGATAGACTTCAAGAGGACGTAGATAGGCTGGTGGAATGGGTGGACACGTGGCAGATAAAATTTAACGCAGAAAAGTGTGAAGTGATACATTTTGGTAGAAAGAAGAGGAGAGGAAATATAAAGTAAAGGGAATGCAGGAACAGAGAGACCTAGGGGTGTATGTGCACAAATCATTGAAGGTGGCAGTGCAGGTTAAGAAAGCAGTTAACAAAGCTTACAGGATCCTGGGCTTCCTGAATAGAGGTATGGAGAACAAAAGCATGGAAATTATGATGAACCAGTATAAAACCCGCAAAGCCTACGGGCCAAATTATAGTTGTGACTGCCATGCGGCGGCAAAGCGGCGGCCACGGGATTCCACCGCATGCCGCCGCAAACGGGCGGTAACGGGTCTTAACGAGACCCTGAATTTCGGCTCCATAGAGCACAAAAGCAAGGAAGTTATGATGAACTTGTATAATACACTGGTTCGCCCTCAACTAGAGTATTGTGTCCAATTCTGGGCACCACACTTTAGGAAGGATGTGAAGGCCTTAGAGAGGGTGCAGAAAAGATTTACGAGAATGATTCCAAGGCTGAGGAAGTTCACTATAGGGATAGACTGGAGGAGCTGGGATTGTTCTCCTTAGAGCAGAGAAGATTGAGAGGAGATTTAGATAGAAGTGTTCAAAAACATGAGGGGTCCAGATAGAGTAGGTAGGGAGAAACTGTAGAGGGCACAGATTCAAGGTGATTGGCAAAAGAAAAAACTTTTTTACGCAGCAAGTGGTTAGGATCTGGAATGCACTGCCTGAAAGGGTGGTGGAGGCAGACTCAATCGTGGCTTTCAAAAGGGAGTTGGATAAGTACCTGAAAGAAAGACATTTGCAGGGCTACAGGAAAAGGGCAGGGTAGTGTGACTAGCTGAAGTGCTCTTGCAGGGAGTCAGCACAGGCTCAAAGGGCCAAATGGCCTCCTTCTGTGCTGTAACCATTCTATGATTCTATATTCTGTATTCTGAACAAAGAGTTTGTGCGAATAACACTGTAAATGTCTCCCATTACCTATGTAGAAATGAACATCCCTATAAATGACAACCAATCATCAAGGCAGACTACCTGAGTTATAGCAGGTAGGTTATTCATCTCAAATATATTTTCTCCTGTCCTTTCGGGGAACATAAAGTAGCAGGAATAAAACGTGCACTTCTTTTAGTTAGGGGGCCTTCCTGTATAACCTGTTAGTGAAACAATGTTCTTGCTTCCTTCAATAATGAGGGTGATCTTTATCTTGCCACCACTGTGCCACTATGCCTTGCACCATCATCCCTTTTGTCATTTAATCTCTCGTGCCTTCCACCCTATCACAGACCTTCCTTGTTGTCCTTTCCTCCTCTCCCCCCTTTCCCCCGCCTCAATACTTGCACAAAACCTGTTACATCTCTCATTTTTTCCAGTTATGATGAAAGGTCATTGACCTGAAATGTTAACTTTGTTTCTCTTGCCACAGATGCTGCCTGACCTGCTGAGTAGGTCCAGCATTTTCTGAGGTTTTTTTCTAATATCTTTTTATGTGGCTCCATGTCAAAATTCTATCTGATAATCGCTCCTGTGCATTTTAGTGCATTAAAGGCGCTATATAAATGCACGGGGTTGTTGTTGTTAGTGTCACTGCTACTGGCTTTCAGCAGCCATTTAGGAGATCAGGTCAAAGGACAACATCTTGGTTCATTGATGCTGCAGGTATCTCGATCGTATTTTATCTCGGTGAATGCACCAGTAAAGTTTTCCTTACCCATGTTTCAAAGTACAAAACACTGCCTCTGATTAGTGGTTTACAGGCAGTTAAGAATATTCAGAGCTTGTGCTTTCGTCCAGCTGATTCACTTTGGAGGTACGGTTACCTCACCCAGAGCTCGGTGTATCAGCAGTTAATTTCCTTCAGGAGGTGGAATTTGAACCCACTGTTGTATCCTTGTGTTTCTCATTTCAAACAATCGCATCTCTGTGCGCGATAAAAGACGAGGTATTTGTCCTTTTTGTTTGCCATTTTCTTATGTCCAAAGGCAATGTCAGTGATTCAGAGATTAATAAAAGTTGTCACGTCCCTCGAGCCTCCTTTGCTTTGTTCTATCTTTGGCACATTTTCACAGATCGCAAAATTGTGGTTAAGCAGGAGATACCAGAGACATTCAACATAAGTTTTTGACTCTAAAGGGAAAAGTTCGCAACACCTCTGCATTGTTCAAAAAGTGATAATGGCATAAATTACAAGAATATTCATTTCTGGAGTTACCTTGAGAAATGATTCTAAGGTGTTACAAAACAGCCTATGACTGATGAACAAACAGCAAAATACTGCGGATGCTGGAAATCTGAAACAAAAACAGAAAATGTCTGAAATAGCTCATCAGCTCAGATAGCATCTGTGGGGAGAACTGACAGGTTACCCTTTCAAGTGTGAGCCCAGTTCTGATGAAGGCTCCCCATGTGAAATAATGGCCTGGATTTTCATAAGTGCCCCACAAGTTCTGGGTTTAGACAAGCGATGCACATGCGTGAAAACTCGGAACTTGCGATCTGTCAACTTTCAGCTTGGCAAATCGTATGAATCTGAAGGAAATGGACATTTGCTGGCTCAGGACTGGGCTATTTGCCCAACTACTGCCCAACAAATGCCCACGAAACTCTTATGCCTGGTAAAAGCAGGCACAAGGTCTTCTTTTGCCAGAGTAATGGTTAAAATAAATATTAATATTCATTTTTTTTAATCATTTAAACAATCAAAAACCTTTAGTTTTTTTGGCCCCTTTAAAAATGTTTTAATTTATTTTTCAGAAAGTGTAATTTTTATTTTTAATGTTTAATTAAATTGTATTTTAATTGAATTTTAAACAAGTGGTGATTTATTTTTATTTAGGTTGTGTGAAAATGTATTTTTTATGTGACTCCTATTATGCTGACGGGGATTCCATACGTAAATGGAATTCCAATAACCATAATGGGAATCCCCCTTTCTGATTGGTTGGGCTGGCCCACATGATCCCAGAGACGATTGCGAACCGCATGTGCCCCTGGGATATATGTGGGTCTTTAAGCAGGCCTATGCCTGCAGGATCAGGAGCATGAGTCTTCGTTGGTCCGGGACCATCAGGTAAGTACGGATTTCACTTGCAGTTCGGAGGTATTCGCCCGCGGGAAGCCTCCGATCACAGCTTCCGGCCCATTAACTTATCTGTTCTCTCCACAGATGCTGCTGGGCAAATGACCTATGCTTTGTGGCTGCGCATGCTTCTCTCACGGTGGCAGCACGGATATGGCCCGTGCTGCCACCGATACCAGGGGATGGAAAAAAGTAGTTGAAGGTGGCTTAGTAATGGGAAAATCAGCAACACAATGGGGCTGGGATCAGCCTACGCCAACAGCGCACAAGGTGCTCATAACAAATCGGTTGCTCACTTTACACCGCGCCTATCAAGCATGGGCTGCTGATTGGCTATGAGCAGGCTTCGTGCTATTGCCGTGGACCAATAAGAGACGGTTGCATGGCCTTTGCCAAAAATCTTCGGACAAAAAAAAATGAGTGACTCTTTGGCTTTCAACCGCTGGATCCTGACATGCAAACACATCGCTGTGAACTTACCTGCTCTGGGGGCTTTGCTGCCATTAATTATTCATCATTTTATCATTTTTATTTTGTTGACTTTCAAGTGGAATTGCACCTGTTTTGCTCTCAGGGTGTCCTGAAAGAGTGCCAGTTGGAAAAAGTTCAACAATTTGCATTTATCCACTGCCTTTCATGCTGAAAAACGTCTCGAGGCACTTCCTAAAAGGAAAGAGTAAAAATGAATGGATTCTGAACAACAGTGGGTGAGTTAGAGGGTTGACCAAATACTTGGTCAAAAAGATGGATTTACCCCAAGATGCTCTCTCTCTGCTATTAGTAGCAAAATTATAAGCATGTTCTTTATTCATGGGTTTACAATTTGCATGATCTTTAATTAATGGATTTAAAATTTCTATGCAAATAATAAACAGAGGAATTGTTTCCTGCACATGATTGATAACCTAAATTGTACAATAACTTCATTTTATTAGACGCATAAGGAAATGGATCAAGAGAAGAAAGTTAATTCTATCTCTACTTTGCAGCTTGTTCGCACCTATGCG
This sequence comes from Pristiophorus japonicus, assembly GCF_044704955.1. Taxonomy (NCBI): domain Eukaryota; kingdom Metazoa; phylum Chordata; class Chondrichthyes; family Pristiophoridae; genus Pristiophorus; species Pristiophorus japonicus. Next base: position 39,090,888 of record NC_091979.1, on the reverse strand, counting down.
CAGGTTTGTGTTGGAGAAAGAGTGAGTTTTAAAACCTTCACCCAACCTAAAGATTAGCAAAGCTGTCAAAAACATTTAAATTGGTTAGAGGCCGGTAGGGCTTAACTGCTACAATATCGGAGAGTTCTAAGACAGAAATAGTTGCTGGCACGCCCTGGATCAGATTGCTCGGAACGCTCAATTTGTCTGTCACTTTGCCAAGGCAACGGTGCCCCTTTAAAGGCTGGACTAGCATCTTTGAAGATCCTATTCGCATAGAGATTTTAGTATGGAAGATTTCTTCTGTGTGTTTAGAGGGAAACGTTGATAATTGTGCTATGCAGCACATTGAGGCAATCTTCTCTCTCTAATGTTCCATTGTTGTGGTGAGGACAGGAGCATAAGTAACCTGATTTGAAATGGTTATGTCCTTACGGTAGACTATAGGTTATAAATATAGTGTTAGCCGGATTTTACACTGCAATCAGTAGAAATGTTATTCCACTTTCGATTTTTGTTCAGTTCAAATGAGACTTGAAGCCAACGTTCCTTTTGATTGGCGATCTCTCTCCCTCTCTATTATTAACAATTTTTAACCTCCAACAGTCAGAAACAATTACTCCAAAACAAGTTTTATTCACTATCACGGCAACCTCCTAAAGCATTACACCCTCTCCAACAAGGCTGCCTTTGAGACCCAGACAAAAAGCACATTCTAGCGAGGGATTGTTTTTGAAAAGATCTTCGCGTGGAATTCTATTAGCGAGGTAGCCACAAGCAGTGCATTGTATATTATCGTATAGCACAATCCCATATGAAAGGAAATGTTTATTTAGATTGTTAATGTATGCTTTTAAATTACAATATTATTATTGCAACAACAACTTGCCTTTCACGTAGATAAACGGCCCAAGGTATTTCATCGATATATCAAGGAAATAGGTGCCAGGTCAAAGGAAGAGAAATTAGGAAGGGTGATCGAAAGCTAGATCAGAGATAAGTTTTAAAGTGTGTTTTAAAGGAGAGGGTGGTGGAGGGGTGAAGGAGTTTAGGAATGGAGTAGCAGAGAGTGAGTCCGAGACGACTGAAGGCACAGCTACTAATATTGGGGCCAAGGGAGAGGACAATGAACAAGAGGCTGGAATCAGAGTACAGAAAGGGAGGGTTGTAGTGCTGGAGTATGTTGCGGTGATAGGGTGGGGCAAGGCTATAGAGAGATTTAAGTACAGTACCAAAGTGATAATATTAAAACTAAACCACACCATAGTGAACATGCTGAATGTTTCAGTGCTGTCCAACAGTTCCTCTATATTCTATATCATTAATGCACAGGCTAAATGAAAAAGAAAGAGGCCGATGTTAAGTGGCCGAAATCAGCTAGTATCAGTAATGGTGTCCATGAAACTACCGGAATGTCGTAAAAATCCAACTGACTCACTAATGCTCTTTAGGGAAGGAAAGCTACCGTCCTTACCTGGTCTGGCCTATATGTGACTCCAGACCCACAGCAATGCGGTTGACTCTTAACTGCCCCTCTGAATTGGCCTAGCAAGCCATTCAGTTGTCCCAAACCATTACGTTAAAGTCAGCATTATGGGAGTACCTTCACCGCACGGACTGCAGCGGTTCAAGAAGGTGGCTCACCACCACCTTCTCAAGGGCAATTGGGAATGGGCAATAAATGCTGGCCTTGCCGGCGATGCCCACATCCCAGGAACGAATAAATAATCAGTGTTAATAGGGCGGTGACGGTCTCAAAATGGGATCAGTGGGCCTACCGTCTTGTTAACACCAACGCTCAGTCCACCGGCATTTTGAAAGGAGCCTTCCCTTGGGCCTGTTTTAGGCATAAAGCCTCTGGATTATGCAAATCGAGGTCCTACAATGTAGCTGGGACCCCGATTGCAATTGTAAGAGATGCACGTATCCTGGTGTTGAACCAGAAGGTAATCATTCAGCTTGTTCTCATCCACAATTTCTGCTTCATTTGCACCTTTTGTGTATGCATGTGGGAAATTCCTCTGTTTTGGAGTAGTTAAGCTCATACTCCTTGATCTTTGTCAGTGTCAGCTGTGGCTCAGTGGGTAACACCCTCACCTCTGAGTCAGAAAGTTTGTGGGTTCAAGTTCCACTCCAGGGACTTGAGCACATTAATCTAGTCTGACACTCCAATACAGTACTGAGGGAGTGCTGCACTGCTGGAGGTGCCGTCTTTCGGATGTGGCCCTATCTGCCCCCTCAGGTGCACTTAAAAGATCTGACGGCATTATTTTGAAGTAGAGCATGGGACTATCCCTGGTGTCCTGGCCAATATTTTTCCCTCAATTAACATCTAAAAAACAGATTACCTGTTCATGATCATATTGCTGTTTGTGGCTACTGCACTTCCTACATTACAACAGTGACTACACTTAAAAATGTACTTCATTGGCTGTAAAGTGCTTTAGGATGTCCAGTGGTCATGAAAGAACGTAGGCCTCTCGAGCCTACTCCGCCATTCAAATAGATCATGGCTGATCCGATCATGGACTCTGGTCCACTTCCCTGCCCGTTCCCCATAACCCCTTATTCCCTTATCAGTTAAGAAACTGTCTATTTCTGTCTTAAATTTATTCAATGTCCCAGCTTCCACAGTTCTCTGAGTCAGCGAATTCCACAGATTTACAACCCTCTGAGAGAAGAAATTTCTCCTCATCTCTGTTTTAAATGGACAGCCCCTTACTCTAAGATTTTGCCCTCTAGTTTTAGTTTCCCCCATCAATGGAAACATCCTCTCTGCATCCACCTTGTCAAGCCTCCTCATAATCTTATACGTTTCGATAAGATCACACCTCATTCTTCTGAATTCCAATGAGTAGAGGCCCAACCTCCTCAACCTTTCCTCATAAGACAACCCCCCTCATCTCCGGAATCAACCTAGTGAATACTCCAAAACAAGTATATCCTTTCGTAAATATGGAAACCAAAACTGCACACAGTATTCCAGGTGTGGCCTCACCAATACCCTGTACAACTGTAGCAAGACTTCCCTGCTTTTATACTCCATCCCCTTTGCAATAAAGGCAACATTTTTTGGCCTTCCTGATCACCTGCTGTAGCTGCATAATAACCTTTTGTGTTTCTTGCACAAATACCCCTGTACTGCAGCACTTTGCAATATTTCTCCATTTAAATAATAACTTGCTCTTTGATTTTTTTTCTGCCAAAGTGCATGACCTCACACTTTCCAACATTATACTTCATCTGCCAAATTTTTGCCCACTCACTTAGCCTGTCTGTGTCCTTTTGCAGATTTTTTGTGTCCTCACAAATTGCTTTTCCTCCCATCGTGTATCGTCAGTGGTGCTATATAAATCCGTCTTTCTTTTGGAAGATGTGAGAAAGCAATATATTACTGAGTAGGTGTCAGATTTCCCATTTTCAGATATAGAATGGGTTGTCTGCACCCACGGGGAGGGCGTGAGCTCTGGGTCACTGGGTGTGCCAGGTATAGGATGGTAAGGTGGTGAGAGGTGAGTTGGAGGGTGACTGGTATGTGGTCAGGTATGACTATGGGCCCTGCTTGGCCCTTTAGAAATATAGAAATATAGAAAATAGGTGCAGGAGTAGCCCATTCGGCCCTTCGAGCCTGCACCACCATTCAATAAGATCATGGCTGATCATCACCTCAGTACCCCTTTCCTGCTTTCTCTCCATACCCCTTGATCCCTTTAGCAGTCAGGCCCATATCTAACTCCCTCTTGAATATATCTAACGAACTGACATCAACAACTCTCTGCAGTAGGGAATTCCACAGGTTAACAACTCTGAGTGAAGAAGTTTTTCCTCATCTCAGTCCTAAATGGCTTACTCCTTATCCTTAGACTGTGACCCCTGGTTCTGGACTTCCCCAACATTGGGAACATTCTTCCTGCATCTAATCTGTCTAGTCCCGTCAGAATTTTATATGTCTCTATGAGATCTCCTCTCATTCTTCTAAACTCCAGTGAATACAGGCCCAATCGATCCAGTCTCTCTTCTGTAGTCTCCTTTGTAGTCTCTATCTTGGAAAACTTGGTTTCCCATTGAGGCAGTGCAACCCTTTTTAGGCACAACCATATATTTTAATCTGCTTAACTGTTTATTTAACAATGCATTTTTCGTTATCCAACTCAGTCAGCTCTGAAGGAAATGAAAATCACCTTGTACTTTAGACACTGCAAAACTTTAACCTTTAACACCTCGCAGAGGAAAAACTCACCTCCAATGTTTATTATTTATGGCAAAATTTGTCCAGTGTCGCCATCCTGTCACAGTGGCTGCAACATTCCACAGTGTTTTTTGAAGATAGTCTTGCTCAGGCAGGCAATCGAAGACACTACTACAATAACCTCATCAGGTGGGCATCTTTGTTGTGTATCCATGTGGAAGAGAGCTGCACTTTGGATCTGATTCCTGATGCTATGTGAAACGGGTAGAACTTAATCCCCAAACTAAAGCGAAGTGAAATAGTCATTTGGGGCAGAATCATGCTGTTTCAAGCATTCAAACCATCTGGGTGGAAAAGGGAGGTTTATTACCAGCAATTATCAGAGCTCTAATGTGTGGCTTACCACTTTGGTGTGTTTCAGTTTAGGAATTTAAGCTACCTAATGTATAATCAGACAAATTGAAGACCGTTTCAACAGGAAGCAAGGCCAATTTCAAATATAATTACGTTTAAAACCTATTTGAAGCTCAAAAGAGTGATGCTTGAAAAATATTGGACTAACATTTAGCCAACTGCGTTGCCTCATTGTTTAGCTTTAAATTTGGATGATAATGCTTACTACCCCTGATTGACCCAAGTACCAAATGCAATATCAACGTAATCAAAGTGGAGAAACTTCTTCACCCAGAGAGTGGTGAACCTGTGGAATTCTCTACCACAGAAAGTTGTTAAGGCCAATTCACGAAATATATTCAAAAAGGAGTTAGATGTAGTCCTTACTACTAGGGGGATCAAGGGGTAGGCGAGAAAGCAGGAATGGGGTACTGAAGTTGCATATTCAGCCATGAACTCATTGAATGGCGGTGCAGGCTCGAAGGGCCGAATGGCCGACTCCTGCACCTATTTTCTATGTTTCTAAGTTTCTATGTTTCTATAATGCCCAAAGTAGATGTAAAACTGAAAAAAATTGGTGATCATTAAAATTGCCAAAGATACTCTCACAGGTGAAGGAAGTCCATTGCTCGAGGTTCCACTTTTCTTTCTATAAACATAGAAACATAGAAAATAGGTGCAGGAGTAGGCCATTCGGCCCTTCGAGCCTGCACCGCCATTCAATAAGATCATGGCTGATCATTCACTCAATATAACTTGCCTGCTTTCTCTCCATACCCCTTGATCTCTTTAGCCGTAAGGGCCATATCTAACTCCCTCTTGAATATATCCAATGAACTGGCATCAACAACTCTCTGCGGAAAGGAATTCCACAGGTTAACAACTCTCTGAGTGAAGAAGTTTCTCCTCATCTCAGTCCTAAATGGCCTACCCCTTATCCTAAAACTATGTCCCCTGGTTCTGGACTTCTACAACAACGGGAACATTCTTCCCGCATCTAACCTGTCCAGTCCCGTCAGAATCTTATAAGTTTCTATGAGATCCCCTCTTATCCTTCTAAACTCCAGTTAATACAGGCCCAGTTGATCCAGTCTCTCCTCATATGTCAGTCCCGCCATCCCTGGAATCAGTCTGGTGAACCTTCGCTGCACTCCCTCAATAGCAAGAACATCCTTCCTCAGATTAGGAGACCAAAACTGAACACAATATTCCAGGTGAGGCCTCACCAAGGCCATGTACAACTGCAGTAAGACCTCCCTGCTCCTATACTCAAATCCCCTAGCTTTGAAGGCCAACATACCATTTGCTATCTTCACCGCCTGCTGTACCTGTATGCCAACTTTCAATGACTGATGAACCATGACACCCAGGTCTCGTTGTACTTTCCCTTTTCCTAATCTGCCGCCACTCAGATAATATTCTGCCTTCATGTTTTTGCCCCCAAACTGGATAACCTCACATTTATCCCCATTACAGTGCATCTGCCATGCATTTGCACACTCACCTAACCTGTCCAAGTCACCCTGCAGCCTCTTAGCGTCCTCCTCATAGCTCACACTGCCACCCAGTTTAGTGTCATCTGCAAATTTGGAGATATTACACTCAATTCCTTCTTCTAAATCGTTAATAGAAACATAGAAAATAGGTGCAGGAGTAGGCCATTCGAGCCTGCACCACCATTCAATATGATCATGGCTGATCATTCACCTCAGTACCCCTTTCCCGCTTTCTCGCCATACCCCTTGATCCCTTTTGCTGTAAGGGCCATATCTAACTCCCTCTTGAATATATCTAATGAACTGGCATCAACGACTCTCTGCGGCAGGGAATTCCACAGGTTAACAACTCTCTGAGTGAAGAAGTTTCTCCTCATCTCAATGTATAGTGTAAAGAGCTGGGGTCCCAGCTCTGAGCCCTGCGGCACTCCACTAGTCACTGCCTGCCATTCTGAAAAGGACCCATTTATCCCGACTCTCTGCTTCCTGTCTGCCAACCAGTTCTCCTTCCACGTCAGTACATTGCCCCCAATACCATGCGCTTTGATTTTGCACACCAATCTCTTGTGCGGAACGTTGTCAAAAGTCTTTTGAATATCCAAATACACCACATCCACTGGTTCTCCCTTGTCCACTCTGCTAGTTACGTCCTCAAAAAATTCAAGAAGATTCGTCAAGCATGATTTCCCTTTCATAAATCTATGCTGACTTGGACCGATCCTGTCACTGCTTTCCAAATGTGCTGCTATTTCATCCTTAATGATTGATTCGAATATTTTCCCCACTACTGATGTCAGGCTAACCGGTCTATAATTACCTGTTTTCTCGCTCCCTCCTTTTTAAAAAAGTGGTGTTACAGTAGCTACCCTCCAGTCCATAGGAACTGATCCAGAGTCGCTAGACCTTTGGAAAATGATCACCAAGGCATCCACTATTTCTAGGGCCACTTCCTTAAGTACTCTGGGATGCAGACTATCAGGCCCCGGGGATTTATCGGCCTTCAATCCCATCAATTTCCCGAACACAATTTCCCGCCTAATAAGGATATCCTTCAGTTCCTCCTTCTCACTAGACCCACTATCCCCTAGTACATTTAGAAGGTTATTTGTGTCTTCCTTCGTGAAGACAGAACTGAAGTATTTGTTCAATTGGTCTGCCATTTCTTTGTTCCCCATTATAAATTCACCTGAATCTGACTGCAAGATACCAAGTTTCTCTTCACTAATCTTTTTCTCTTCACATATTTATAGAAGCTTTTGCAGTCAGTTTTTATGTTCCCTGCAAACTTCCTCTCGTACTCTATTTTCCCCCTCATAATTAAACCCTTAGTCCTCCTCTGTTGAATCCTAAATTTCTCCCAGTCCTCAGGTTTGTTGCTTTTTCTATTCAATTTATATGCCTCTTCCTTGGTTTTAACACTATCCTTAATTTCCCTTGTTAGCCATGGTTGAGCCACCTTCCCCGTTTTATTTTTACTCCAGACAGGGATGTACAATTGCTGATGATCATTCATATGATCTTTAAATGTTTGCCATTGCTTATCCACCGTCAACCCTTTAAGTGTCCTTTGCCAGTCTATTCTAGCCAATTCACGCCTCATACCGTCGAAGTTACCTTTTCTTAAGGTCAGGACCCTAGTTTCCGACTTAACTGTGTCACTCTCCATCTTAATAAAGAATTCTACCATATTATGGTCACTCTTTCCCAAGGGGCCTCGCAATACAAGATTGCTAATTAGTCCCTTCTCATTACACATCATCCAGTCTAGGATGGCCAGATCTCTCGTTGTTTCCTCGACATATTGGTCTCGAAAACCATCCCTAATACACTCCAAGAAATCATCCTCCACCGCATTGCTACCAGTTTGGTTAGCCCAATCAATATGTAGATTAAAGTCGCCCATGATAACTGCTGTACCTTTAATGCACACATCGCTTATTTCTTGTTAAATGCTGCCCCAACCTCACTACTACTGTTTGGTGGTCTGTAAACAATTCCCATTAGCTTTTTCTGCCCTTTGGAATTCCGCAGCTTCACCCATACGATTCCACATCATCTAGACTAATATCCCTCCTTACTATTGCATTAATTACCTCTTTAACCAGCACCATCACCCCGCCTCCTTTTCCTCTCTGTCTATCCTTCCTAACTGTTGAATACCCCTGGATGTTGAGTTCCCATCCTTGGTCACCCTGGAGCCATGTCTCCGTGATGCTAATTACATCATATCCGTTAACTGCTATTTGCGCAGTTAATTCGTCCATCTTATTCCAAATACTTCTCGCATTGAGGCACAGAGCCTTCAGGCTTGTCTTTTTAACACACTTTGCCCCTTTAGAATTTTGCTGTAATGTGGCCCTTTTTGATTTTTGCCTTGGGTTTCTCTGCCCTCCACTTTTATTATTCTCCTTCCTATCTTTTGCATCTGTCTCCATTTTATTTCCCTCTGTCTCCCTGAATAGGATCCCATCCCCCTGCCATATTAGTTTAACTCCTCCCCAACAGCACGAGCAAACACTCCCCCTAGGACATTGGTTCCAGTCCTGCCCAGGTGCAGACCGTCCGGTTTGTACTGGTCCCACCTCCACCAGAACCGGTTCCAATGTCCCAGGAATTTGAATCCCTCCCTTCTGCACCACTGCTCAAGCCACGTATTCATCTGAGCTATCCTGCGATTCCTACTTTGACTAGCACGTGGCACTGGTAGCAATCCTGAGATTACTACTTTTGATGTCCTACTTTTTAATTTAGCTCCTAGCTCCCTAAATTCGTCTCGTAGGACCTCATCCCATTTTTTACCTATATCATTGGTACCTATGTGCACCACGACAACTGGCTGTTCACCATCCCTTTTCAGAATGTCTTGCACCCGCTCCGAGACATCCTTGACCAGGGAGGCAACATACCATCCTGGAGTCTCGGTTGCGGCCGCAGAAACGCCTATCTATACCCTTTACAATCGAATCCCCGATCACTATAGCTCTCCCACTCTTTTTCCTGCCCTCCTGTGCAGCAGAGCCACCTACGGTGCCATGAACTTGGCTGCTGCTGCTCTCCCCTGATGAGTCATCCCCCTCAACAGTATCCAAAGCGGTGTATCTGTTTTGCAGGGGGATGACCGCAGGGGACCTCTGCACTACCTTCCTTGCACTGCTCTTCCTGTTGGTCACCCATCCCCTATCTGGTTGTGTACCTTTAACCTGTGGTAAGACTAACTCGCTAAACGTGCTATTCACGTCATTCTCAGCATCGCGGATGCTCCAGAGTGAATCCACCCGCAGCTCCAGTGCCACAATGTGGTCCGTCAGGAGCTGGAGGCAGATACACTTCCCGCACACATCGTCATCAGGGACACTGGAAGCGTCCCAGACTTCCCACTCAGTATAGGAGGAGGAAACACGTGTCTGAGCTCTCCTGCCATGTCTTAACCATTAGATTAACTTAATTTGGCAACAACAATGCTAAAGGTTACTTACTGATAAAGAAAAGAAAAAGAAAAGCTACTTACCAATCACCAGCCAATCACTTACCCCCTTGGCTGTGACGTCACTTTTCGATTTCTTTCGACTTATTTTTTGCCTACTCTCCCTGTTGCAGCTGCAACTGCTGAGCCTCTCCAACTCACCACGCTGGTCCCCGAACTGCTGGGCACTTTATAGGCCGCTGCCGCTCTGACTCACGCCTCTCCGACTCACCACATAAGCTACATGTGCTAAATATCACCAGATACTTAGTAAAGGTACCACAGCATGGAGATAAACTAGTGTCTTCATGCGGATGTGTGATTGCCATTGACTCTATTAGTGCAAGAAAATATACAAATTACCGGAAAGCAAAGAGCAAATTCTGTCACTACTGATACATTGATACATGTTGAATAATCTCTTAAAGACTGCTTGACAATGTGCCACAAAGTATGCAGCATTCATTGGGTTAGTACGCCACAGTGCTCAGAGACTTTTATCCTGTTTAGCTGGATTGGATACAAACCCATATTCTTGAAGTCAATTCACAATAGTTTTAACCGAATGCGTTATTCTTTGTGATATTTTATATGCTAATGAAGCAAAAAGCAATACCAGATTAATCTCCAACAGCAAAAAAACACAATCGATGCAGCGATAGATGATGAACAGGACATTGAGGAACATAGATCAAAGAAGTTTGCGCACAATGTCCCTCATTTCGATGACAACAATATAAACAAAGATATTGTGGAGAGGAAACGATTAGCTCAGTGAAGACAAAAAAAGGTGAGCACATTTTATTTTGATCACAACCATGCCTGTGTATAAATAAACATTCTTTGCACCAAATGGAACTGATAAAACGCTACAAAAGGAGCATTTATACGTTAACACCATGCTTTGTAACACTAAGGGCACTGAGACAATGCCAAATCAAGATCTTTCTTTTCAGTATGTGGGTGTCAAAGGTAAACATGAAAGTGTAAGCTTGCAAAAGTAGCTCATCAGAATTCGTATGATTTATATCGACCGCAAGTTAGATTTAGTGTGATTATCCCCAGTCATGGCCCAGTGCTCCCCACTGAAGAAGGGCAAATCAGTACAATCAGAGCAGAAGAGAGCAGCACTTTGTCCTCGATGACCACAATAAGGGTAAGCCCAGCCCAGGTCCTCATCAGCCTTTCCCAAAGAGCCTCAGACAACAACCAGTCCAATCTTGTGCACAATTCTACACAAGCATCATATGGCCTTGTTGGCACACTGAGGCCACGATTTCGCCTACCGAGGCGGGCATGGTGCGACCCCGCTCCTGGCTCCATGACGGTTTCCCCCATGACTTTCCCCTAATGAGGCTTGTTAAGCCTGCCCTGCGATGTTCCCAGCCAATTAAAAGACAGCGGGTCTTTTAATTGACTCATCAGCCAGTCTCCATAAAGGGACCATGTCCACATTTATTTTGACAGTTCTTCTGTCAGTGTTCTACAGCATTGAGGTGCTGCAAACACTGGCAAGCACTGCACAGAGGTGCACAGCTGTACCCAGGCTCTCTCGTGACTCCCTCCAGATGCTTATGGAGGGAGTCATAGCATGCAGGGAGGTTCTCTTCCCTTCCAATGGGTAGAAGAGACCTCCCCAGGACACCAACGCAGTCTGGTTGCACATTGCACAGAGGGCACAAGCAGGGATGTTATCAGGGGGACCTGGCTGCAGTGACACAAACCTTTCAATGATCTCAGTAGATCAAGAAACATTAGTACAAAGCCACACTCAACCTCATCCTGTTGTGCCACTCATCACATCCCCATCACTATGCCTTCCCTACCCTACTCCTGCACATCCTTACTCACACCAACTTACCTTGCACCTCCACCCATCCCTCTCTTCCTATCTACATTATCACATCCCCATCTCACTAGCTACCTCTCGCACTTAAACTCATCCTTATCCAATCATACCAGCTAAAAACACACAAGGGTAGGCACTTGGGTCTTTTAGCCAATGTTCATGTAAAGTTTCTGTTAATGTGTTGTCAAACATTGAAATCTTTATTTTCAACATTTTGCCTTCTTAGACAGATTTGTGTGATCCTTTGGAAGTGGCTTAGTGAGTTGCACTGAATGGTGAGACATAACGGTACCCGCTGCAATGGTGATGGGTGTGAAAGGAATGGCTTGGGCATTGTAGGAATGTTTTATGGTGATGGTGTGGGGTAGTGCCAACCTGGCACATCATGAAGCTGCCAGCGTTTGCAGCATCAAGTGCAGTAAATGTGGCCATGGTGAAGCCATCCCTGGCCTCCCGGGCAGCAATGTGGTCATATGCTGATATCCTGTGTCCTGTGCAGCATCAGGTGATTGCGGAGAAGGTTGGTATTGTTGTTGGTGATGCTGTTGTGCCTAGTGATATTGGTGTTGGGTCTGACCATGGTGGGATTCTGAGGACCAAGGTGAGATTTTTTCAAGGACACCGGAATAGATGGCAGCTGAAGTTGAGATGATAGAAGCGATCTGTCAATGGTGAGAGAGGTTGCTCCAAAGAGGTGACAGTGGATAGAGAGTTTACTCCATATACTTCCAACTTTCCGAACTCTGAAAAGTGTATTCCAAATCCTGAAGGTTCTAGCTTCTAACATTGGAAAGTGAACAGATGTGAAATTGCAGCTTTTATGCCACTTTTGCAGCTGTAACCTATTCAGAGGACTGGAGAGTCATTGAAAACCAAACCTACTTACCTGACGTGATCCCCGTGCACAGTGAAACTTGTCAAAAGTTGGAAAAATGGTAAGTAGATGGTAAAATACTGTTTAAGTACCTTTTAACAACGTCTTAACTATTTCAATTGGCTCACCCGCCACTTAGTGTCGGGTCTGTAAAGCGCAGGCAGACAACGGGTTCACAACGGGATCCCGACCCACTGTCAATCTTTAAGATTTTGACAGTGGACCCACCTCTGAACCCGGCCTCTGAATGCTGGCAAAATCCAGGCCTGAATGTGCATTTGTAAAGTATCAGTGCATGAAATACTGTGTGAATACATTTTAAACTGACTGAAACCAAAATATAAATATTGTTGAAAAAACATTTAAAACCTTTGGATTCTCAGCAATAAACATTAGAAAGATGTGCTGAAAGGCTGAAATGAGGCAGATGGAAAGGGAGGAGGCTCGTGTGGCATATAAACACCAGCACAGACTCGTTGGGCCGACTGGTCTATTTCTGTGCTGTAAACTCTATGTAATTATATGGTAATTTTAAAAAAGCCTTAAAAGACTTACATTTATATAGCGCCTTTCACAACCACCAGCAGTCTCAAAGTGCTTTACAGCCAATGAAGTACTTTTGGCGTGTAGTCACTGCTGTAATGTGGGATTACAGTCAATTTGCGCACAGCAAGCTCCCGCAAACAGCAATGTGATAATCTGTTTTTTAGTGATGTTGTTTGAGGAAAAAATATTGGCCAGGACACCGGGGATAACTCCCCTGCTCTTCTTTGAAATAGTGCCATGGGATCTTTTGTGTCCACCTGAGAGAGCAGACGGGGCATCAGTTTAACATCTCATCCAAATGACTGCACCTTCGACAATGCAGCACTCCCTCAGCACTGCACAACCTAGATTCATGTGCTCAAGTCTCTGGAGTGGATATTTGAACCCACAATCTTCTGCCTCAGAGGCAAGTGTGCTACCCACTGAGCCACAGCTGACACTTTAGAGTTTCTTAGCCATCTCTTATCATCATCATAGGCGGTCCCTCGAACGAGGATGACTTGTTTCTACATGGGTTCACAGATGTTTCAATGAAGGACCCAATATTCCAGTCCTGAACTCAAATTGAAGGGGTGGAAGATGCCTGTGCGTGGATTTTCATAATGTGTGGTGACCGTTGCACATCAGCCACCACACGGGCTTGACAGAGCTAGGTCTTTGTCCAGTGGCAAGGGTTAACCAGAACAACTGGAGACCTGCTCTGCTGCACGGACCTAGTGCGCACACATATCGCAGTGTGGGCTGGCCCGTGCTGCCCCTGGGACCTCGACTCTTCTGGGCCCCGTACCCTTATTTGCCACTCCTCTGCCACGATCTCTCGCCGCTCCTCCGCCACGATCTCTCACTGCTCCTCCGCCACGTTCTCTCGCCACTCTTCTGCCACGATCTCTCGCCGCTCCTCCGCCACGATCCCACGCCGCTCCTCCGCCACGATCTCGTGCCGCTCCCCCGCCACGATCTCTCACTGCTCCTCCACCACAATCTTTCGCCGCTCCTCCGCCACGATCTCTCGCCACTCTTCTGCCACGATCTCCCGCCACTCCTCCGCCACGATCCCTCGCCGCTCCTCCGCCACGATCTCGTGCCGCTCCTCCGCCACGATCTGTCGCCGCTCCCCTGCCACGATCTCTCTCCGCTCCTCCGCCACAAAAGCATTCGCTGCAATTCCACCATGATCTCTCACCACTCATCCGCCCCGACCTTCTCGCTCCTCCGCTGTACCTGGGCCCCGCCGATGTTCCTGCCCACGCTCCAAAGAGCGACCTGGGTTTTGATGACGCCACACAGTCGCCCACTTCGAAGCCGTCGCACACTTGTAGCAGCTCACGCTGGAAGCTGCAGTGATATGCTCTTTTATCCTCCCGACCTGCAGTGGTGTCCTCTCGCAGGTCGGGGTGGCCCATGATGTTCTCTCTATCTACCCAGGCCATCCCCTCATGATTTTGAACACCTCTATAAAATCTCCTCTCAATCTTCTCTGCTCCAAGGAGAACAACCCTAGCTTCTCCAATCTATCAACGTAACTGAAGTCCCTCATTCCTGGAATCATTCTCGTAAATCTTTTCTGCACCTTCGCTAATGCCTTCACATTCTTCCTAAAGTGTGGTGTCCAGAATTGGATCCATCTCTAGCCAGATACTGTACAAGCATCATCAGTTGTAATGCAAGGATTATGGTTACACACCAGATACTGTATATGTATCAATATAAGGAATAGCATTTTTTTAAGCACCATGCACTGCCATGCTCAGTAGTTAACTTTGATTACATTTTCTGGAAATTACTTTGAAGCACAGTTAGGGCAAATGCAACAGTCGGAACTGACAAACACAGCCAGATCTGATAAACAACAAAGGAGATGAATGATCAGTTAATCTGCTGTTTGGTGTTTGGTTGAAGGAGGAATGTTGGCCCGAACACCAGAAGAACTCCATGCTCTTCTTCAAATAGCATCACAAAATCTTTAAGATCTATCTGAACTAACAGTTGAACATATACTCCCAAGAATAAGAACCCCAATAACTCAGTGTAGTGTGCAGGACTATCGTGCCAGTCTGAAATGTTTCACATGTCCATATTGTTGGCTATGCACAGGATCCCAGTCTTCACATTTTTTTTATTTGTGGGTCTGCATTTCTGCCTTTGCAATAAGAAAGTTGGTTTCAGCAAGTACATGTGAAAGTTAGTGCACAAACACACTCTCCTTCGATTCAAACTGAACAAGCATCGTGCAAAAGCACTGACTTGCTTATGTGGGCTTGAACCTTAAACAAGACCAGTCACAACGGAACCAGACTTAGATTCAATAGAATGCCCATACTAAGTTATACATACCTTACCATACATCTGGTATACCGAAGGATTCAAGGTCAAGGGATATGGAGATAGGGCAGGAAGGTAGAATTGAGGTAGAAGGTCAGCCATGATCTTATTGAATGGGGGAGCAGGCTTGAAGGGTCGAGAGGGCTACTCCTGCTGCTATTTCTTATGTTCTTAGGTGCGATATGTTTGACTCTACGTTAACTCAATGTTGCACTTGTGAAGAGAACCTCAGCTTAGCAACAGCCTTTTCTCTAGAAAAACACAAAAATAACAATTTAATTTCACTTTGTGATGGAAGGTATCGTTGACCCTGCTCTCAAGTTGTACTTACTCACCAATAAACTGCTCACCGATGCTCAGTATGGGTTCCACCAGGACCACTCAGCTCCAGATCTCATTACAGCCTTGGTCCAAACATGGACAAAAGGCTGAATTGCAGAGGTGAGGTGAGTGTGACTGCCCTTGACATCAAGGCAGCATCTGACTGAATGTGGCATCAAGGAGCCCTAGTAAAGCTGAAGTCAATGGGAATCAGGGGGAAAACTCTCCAACGGTTGAAGTCAATAACTAGCACAAAGGAAGATGGCTGTAGTTGCTGGAGGTCAATCATCTCTGCCTCAGGACCTCGCTGCAGGAGTTCCTCAGGGCAGTGTTCTCGGCCCAACCATCTTCAGCTGCTTCATCAATGAACTTGCCCTCCATCATAGGGTCAGAAGTGGGAAGGTTCACTGATGATTCTACAGGCTTCAGTTCCATTCATAACTCTCCAGATAATGATGCAGTCTGTGCCCACATGAAGCAAGACCTGGAGAACATTCAGGCTTGGGCTGATAAATGGCAAGTAATATTCATGCCACACAAGTGCCAGGCAATGACTATCTCCAAAAAGCGAGAGTCTATCCACCTCTTGTTGATATTCAACGGTATTACTATTGCCGAATTCACCACCATCAACAATCTGGGGGGGTCACTATTGACCAGAAACTCAACTGGACCAGCCACATAAATAAAAACATAGAAACATAGAAACATAGAAAATAGGTGCAGGACTAGGCCATTCGGCCCTTCGAGCCTGCATCACCATTCAATAAGATCATGGCTGATCATTCACCTCAGTACCCCTTTCCTGCTTTCTCTCCATACCCCTTGATCCCTTTAGCCGTAAGGGCCATATCTAACTCCCTCCTGAATATATCCAAAATACTGTGGCTACAAGAGCAGGTGAGCAGGTCAGAGGCTGGGTATCCAGCAACGAATGTCTCACCTCCCACCTCCCACCTCCCCAAAGCCTTTCCACCATCTACAAGGCACAAGTTGGGAGTGTGATAGAATACTCTCCACTTGTCTAGATGAATGCAGCTCCAACAACACTCAAGAAGTTCAACACCATCCAGGACAAAGCAGCCCGCTTGATTGGCACCCCACCCACCACCTTAAACATTCACTGCCCCACAACACCGGCGCACCATGGCTGCAGTGTGTACCATCTATAAGATGCACTGCAGCAACTCACCAAGGCTTCTTCGACAGCACTTCACAAACCCGCGACCTCTACCATCTGGAAGGACAAGGGCAGCAGGCACATGGGAGCACCATCACCTGCAAGTTCCCCTCCAAGTTACATAGCATCCCGACTTGGAAATATATCACTGTTCCTTCATCGTTGCTGGATCAAAATCCTGGAACTCCCTCCCTAACAGCACTGTGGGAGTACCTTCACCACAAGGACTGCAGCGGTTCAAGAAGGAGGCTCACCACCACCTTCTCGAGGGCAATTAGGGATGGGCAATAAATGCTGGCCTTGCCAGCGATGCCACATCCCAGGAACGATTGAATTAAAAGAAAACGACTCCTGTGGTTCCCCCAACTTGGCCAATGCAGGTTTGTTTGAGAAGCCTCCATTCAACTGTCTTACCATTCTTTGGAGTATCTCCATTTAAACGTCTGCCATCACCTGACATTCACAACTCAGGTTGAGTAAATCTATTCCACATCTCCAGCATTGGCAGAAAACAAGACACCACAGAGGGAAGTATATCCTGTGTAGTATTTTGATGCGAAGTAATTTGAGCCAAACACAGATGTAATATGGCAAGAAACAGAGTTAACGTTACAGGTCGATGACCCTTCCTCAGAACTGGCGAAAGTTCAAAATTACAGATTCTTAAGGAGCACTGAAAGAGGGAGGGGAGGAAAGAACAAAGGGGAAAGTCTGTGATAGAGTGGAAGGCAAGAGAGATTAGAGAGACAAAAGGAATGATGGGCCGACTTGAGATGGTAATGGCAGAAGTTAGAAAAAGATGAGTCTAGATAAGGTGTGAATGGTGGAATAATTACCAGCTGCTGTGGGAAACAGAGAAAGAAAAAAAATACATAAGATTGGGGGAAAGGGGGGCGGCGAAGTGTTTAAAAAAAAGGAAGAAAGAAAGCATAATATGGGCAGAGGTTATGCTCTGAAATTGTTGAACTCGATGTTGAGTCCAGAAGGCTGTAAAGTTCCAAAATGAAAGATGAGTTGCTGTTCCTCACGTTGAGCCTGACCCGCTGAGATATTCAGCATTTTTTGTTTTTATTTCAGATTCCAGCATCTGCAGTAGTTTGCTTTTGTACAGATGCAATATGTATTTGGCCAATTACAGCATTGCCACCATTTTTCTAGGCTTTCTTCTAGCTGGAAACTCTTTTTAGAAGTTTCCTTCATTGCCTTCATCAGATCCTTTCCATGAACTGAATTGCCTCGTCCACTCATCTTTCAACAGCTGACCTACCAATTCATGGTCATTTGAATTGAAAACTAATTTAAAAAACTAATTATTTTCCATAGTCATATTTCTCTCAATTTGTACAAAGACTAATACAATTCCTATCTGAATCAGCTCACTGCTTATATTAATGGCTTTTTAATTTACACTTCATTGTAGAAATCATAAATACAATCCCCCCATACAGTCAGCTGCATGAATAGCTGAGGATGCAATTCCCAGTATTCTCCCACAGTCTCCATGACCTGATCCTAATTCTTAATGTTGGTCATCTTGCCCAGTCTCCAGAGATTTCCTTACCTTCACAGTCCTTCTCGCATGGAAAATCCCTCTTCCTTTGTTGTGAAGTCCAGCAGCTACAATACTTGGCTTGTTATCTGGCAGGGTGATTGGATAGCTATTATACTGCAGTAAAGTAAAGGAGGAGAAAGAATCTAAATGTTGAAAACCACCAGAGCATTGAGTCAGCACCTTTGTGGGGGGGGGGGGGGGGGGGCGGGGGTGGATGGAGTGGAGGGGGGAAGAGATAAGTTTTGGGGAAAATAACCCTCAAGTCCTTTTATATTCTTTCTATAGTAGTGAGAACTAATCCTGTGAAACTCAAGGAACACTATTATTCATTGAGGACTTGCTCTTGGAGTGCGGCCAGTTAATTCTAGAACCTTATAAGTCATGCCGAAGGGGAGCTTTGGATAGGTTGAACACCTGTAACAGTCTGCTCTGAAAACTCTATTCAAACACCATTGTTTAGGCTACAAGTATGTGTTTGCACTGCAACAGAACCTTTATCTCTTGCAGTACAAACCTTTTTAATGAGGTTTCAGATTTCCAAGCTGGAAGAAGCAGGGAGGATTGCTGGAATGCACACCTCTAACTTTTGTGCAGGTTTTGTTATTAGGTTTAGGATCATAGAATGAGACGCTATAGCAATGGGGCCACATATTCGGAGCAATATATTGGTTGTGATGAAAATACGATTTCATTTCTATAGCAAAGCTGCAACTGCAAAATCTAGTAACACAAACTGCACTCAATGGATGTTTGCATTCCAAAGAATATTTACTTTTGCATCAAACTATGTTAAGATGTTCAAATTCTAGCACAACATTTTGCATTATTGCTCTCTATCTTGTTTCGATCACCTAATGCCTGCATAGGTTGACTTTTCAGTCATGTTATTCATAACAGTAAGTAGTTTCGATCACTCACTGTGGAAAGAAAGTGCTCAAACATTTTAATAAGAGGTGAGACAATGGCCCGATATTAACCCTACCCGCTCAGCAGAAACCTGGCGGTGGGTAGTTAAAATCGATCTGGTCTTACCTATTCAAAAGTCGTCATGATCGCAATATCTGTAAAATTAACCTGCTCTCCTGAACAGGCAGCAAGGACACGCGCCCGGAGCCAACAGGATCCTTCTTTACATATCCATGTTGCGGCCCGATGGACATCATTGCGACCCGACTGTAATTTTAACTCGGGGAATCCACCTGGAGTTAAAATCAGAGCCAAAATGCTGCAATAGTTTGCTTGAACTTTTGTCACTTTTGAAATGTTTTTCTCCTGCTTAGCTGCTACATTTATCAAATGGAATATTGTGACACTGGGGGAGACAGCACAGCTTCTGTGCCGAGTAACTGTTCATTCCATGACATCATTCATTGTAACATTTTTATAAATGTTAAATAGTATTTTAATTAATTTTAAATATGTAATTTCTTTTGTCTATTTGATGAGCAGAGGTATTTTTGGGGGTATTCCCATTCATGCTTATGGGGTCTCTGTACATTTGGAATCGCCGTAAGCATGAATGGTGATTGCCTTGTTTCATTCATTGGGCTGGCCCATGTGATCCTTGGGGCACTTGCAAACCGCATCCACGCCTGGGATACGTGGGCATCTACCTGCGGGTACCCAGAGAGGCCCAGTACCGCGAATCTCTGCAACTCCCGGACCATCAGGTAGACGGGCATTTTATTTGCGGATTGGAGGCATTTTCCCATGGGAAGCTTCTGAGCGCAAATTCAGGGCCATCGTAACTATCTTATAAAATGATCCAACACCGCCTCCAGTGCGCCAGCCTTAGGTCGGAATAAATGACCAGATCCAAGACTATCCCATCCTCTTTCATCGAACTACAGTACGTGGATGACGCTTGCGTCTGCGCACATTCAGAGGCCGAACTCCAAGCCATCGTCAACATCTTCACCGAGGTGTACGAAAGCATGGGCCTTACATTAAACATCCGTAAGACAAAGGTTCTCCACCAACCTGACCCCCGCCACACAGCACTGCCCCCGCCCCCGGTCATCAAGATCCAGGGTGCGGCTTTGGACAACGTGGACCATTTTCCATACGCTGGGAGCCTATTATCAGCAAGGGCAGACATCGATGACGAGGTCCAACACCGCCTCCAGTGCACCAGCGTAGCCTTCGGTCACTTGAGGACGAGAATGTTTGAAAACCAGGACCTCAAATCTGGCACTAAGCTTATGGTCTACAGGGCAGTAGTGATACCCGCCCTCCTATATGGCTCAGAGACATTGACCATATACAGTAGACACCTCAAAGCACTGGAGAAATAGTACTAGCGCTACCGCCGCAAAATCCTGCAAATCCACTAGGAGGATAGACGCACCAACATCAATGTTCTCGATCAGGCCAACATCCCCAGCATCCCCAGCTTGATCAGCTCCATTGGGCAGGCCACAGTGTTCGTATGCCTGACACAAGATTCCCAAAGCAAGCGCCCTACTTGGAATTCCTACACGGCAAGGGAGCCCCAAGTAGGCAGAGGAAATGTTTCAAGGATACCCTCAAAGCCTCCTTGATAAAGTGCAACCTCCCCACTGGCACCTGGGAATCCCTCGCCCAAGACCACCCTAAGTGGAGGAAGAGCATTCGGGCAGGCGCTCAACACCTTGCGTCTCGTCACCGAGAGCATGCGGAGGATAAGCGCAGCTATCGGAAGGGGCGTGTAGCAAACCAGACTCCCTACCCAACCCTTCCTTCAAAGACTGTTTATCCCACCCATGACAGAGACTGTAATTCACGTAATGGACTGTACAGTCACCTGAGAACTTATTTTTGGAGTGGAAGCAAGTCTTTCTCGATTTCGAGTGACTGCCTATGATGATGATGATGATAATATGATGTGGTTGAATAGCTGGCAGTGTATGCAACCTATGAGATGTAGGTGTGAGGCTTGCAGCAAGGCTAAGTTTATGAGGGTGAGGTAAAATAAGCCATTTAGGACTGAGATGAGGAGAAACTTCTTCGCTCAGAGAGTTGTTAACCTGTGGAATTCTCTACTGCAGAGAGTTGTTGATGCCAGTTCATTGGATATATATTCAAGAGGGAATTAGATACGTCCCTTACGGCTAAAGGAATCAAGTGGTATGGAGAGAAAGCAGGAAAGGGGTACTGAGGTGAATGATCAGCAATGATCTTATTGAATGGTGGTGCAGGCTAGAAGGGCCGAATGGCCTATTCCTGCACTTATTTTCTATGTTTCCATGTTTCTATGAATGTTAGATATGAGACCTGATTGATAGAGATTGTTGCTAGGTGAGTGATGGGGTTATGGTGATTAAAGCACTGGCTGAGGCTAGTCATGCAGTTGGTAGGATATGATATTTGAAGACGCATTCACTGACCTTGACCACTCGTGTGAGGTCATTGAAGTACTTGCGGCACTGCATTTCGGTCCTCAGAGCTTGACTCCTGGCATTGACCTCCATGCCTATTTGCTCCCGCTGCCTTGTGAGCATGTGGCTGGAAGGCCTCCTTCCCCTCTGCTGATAAAGGACATTTCTCCTCCTTTCCATCTCCCCCAACAAGACCTGCAGTGCAGCGTCCAAAAACCTTGGAGCTCGCACTCTCCCCTGTTGTGCCATTCCTCACTTTACTCAGGTCAGATTCTCTTCAACCATCACTCCCAGCACCTGCTCCAGCCACAATACACCTCCCCTTTAAGAGGTGCAGGCTAGCCTTAAGCAGTGCAGGCTAGCTTTAAGTGGTGCTAGCCACTCACAATATTGGACCCCTGCTGATTCATCCAGCCAATGACTGGATGCAGAGAACATTCAAATGAGCAAACAGCATGAACCCTGTGCCTGTTTTCGGGCACTATCTAATTTAGCCCCCGTTGTGGCTAATCCTCCACGAGTATTAAGGCCATCTCACAGGTCTATAATGATCCCCTATTCCATCCCCTCTTAAGGACAATATGAGTTTTTAAGAGTGCTGAATAAAGGTCTTTGTCTGAAATATCTCCAAGAGATAATTTTCATAATCATATCAGCTGAGGTTCCTTCACTCATTTTGGTGTAGTGTCCTACTATCACTGAGATGAGGGAGAGGGATCATTCAAGTATAGCCAAGTGTCAGCCAAGTCAGTCCAGCTCAACAAGCATACACATTAATTCTTACCTAGTCTATATTGATATAGGGAAAGACTTTTGCTTCGCCCTCCACCACCGCCTGGGTTTGACGCAATAGCAGCGCAACTGTCGCTAATTTGTGGATGGAGATAATCTCCGTATTCCTAAACCCTCTCCTAAGCACCTGCTTGCATTTCCACACAACAAGCATTGCCATATGCAATCAGGTTTTTGCAACAGTCAGTTAGCTGTTCTCTACAAAAATAGATGAACAAACTCCACTATGAATGAATGAACTTTGCAACAATTGTATTGTCAAAGTGGCTTGTAAAGTCATTGTCATCATCATCATCGGCAGTCCCTTGAAATCAAGGAAGACTTGCTTCCACTCTAAAAGCAAGTTCTTAGGTGACTGGACGGTCCAATACGGGAATTACAGTCTCTGTCACAGGTGGGACAGAGAGTGGTTGAAGGAAAGGATGGGTGGGACTGGTTTGCCGCATGCTCCTTCCGCTGACTGCGCTTGTTTTCTGCATGAACTTGGTGATGAGATTCGAGGTGCTCAACAACTCCCTGATGCTCTTCCTCCACTTAGGGTGGTCTTTGGCTAGGAACTCCCAGGTGTCGGTGGGGATGTTGCACTTTATCAAGGAGGCTTTGAGGGTGTCCTTGAAGCATTTCCTCTGTCCACCTGGGGCTCGCTTGCCATATAGGAGTTCCGAGTAGAGCGCTTGCTTTGGGAGTCTTGTGTCGGACATGCGAATAATGTGACCCGCCCAACGGAGCTGATCAAGTGTGGTCAGTGCTTCGACGCTGGGGATGTTGGCCTGATCGAGGATCTAACGTTGGTGCGTCTGTCTTCCCAGGGGATTTGCAGGATCTTGCAGAGACATCGTTGGTGGCATTTCTCCAGCGATTTGAGATGTCTACTTTAAATGGTTCACGTCTCTGAGCCAGAGCATCCGGGAGGGTGCTGAGCACCTCGGGTCTCATTGCCAAGAGCATGCAGAAACCAAGTGCAGACAGCGAAAGGAGCATGCGGCAAACCAGACTCCCCACCCACCCTTTCCTTTAACCACTGTCTGTCCCACCTGTGACAGAGACTGTAATTCCCATTTTGGACTGTACAGTCACCTGAGAACTCACTTTTACAGTGGAAACAAGTCTTCCTCGATTTTGAGGGACTGCCTACGATGATAATGAAATGATCAGAGAGGCCTGTTGAATAACCAAAATAAATGGGTTCAAGAGACATAGGGATGCATTCTTCGATAAATTTTGAGGGACATGGTTTGAAGGCAGGTAGGTGGAATTGATCTCGGATAAAGAGCTTGTTCAATGTGTAAGATTTCAAAATCTCTGGCATTAAATTTGACAGCGAGACAATTATTTTAAAACAATAGGAACAGTTTATTAAATAAAACACATACACATGAACATCCACCTTAGTTACAACAGATAAATGAGGTTATAATAAAGAGCGGTATACGTTACTTCCCTTTGACTGGCTGGTTCAGGAGAGAGAGAAAAGTCTTTGGCTGAGTTCTTTATACCTCTCAAAGCCATTGTCTGTCAGAAAGCCTCAGGATTGAACCTTGGTTCCAGGGCAGTTCGTTATCAGCTCTCCTCACACATGTGGCTGTCTGGCCTGTCTCAGCCATCTCTTGATTAGATTAAATGGCTTTCCAATACACAAAACCCATGCGGCAGTTCTGTGGGCTTCCATTTTGTTTCTTTCAAAACTCAGCCCATGCTGGCAATCTGTGGGCTTTCATTTTGTTTCAACACAAACAGGCCTTTCCATATAATCTACACTTTTAACATTTATACATACACAGAATCAATTTTAATCATTAATAAACACTTTTATTCTTACAAATACCCTAATGGTTTCTTGCTATCTGTAAAAAAATTGTATGTAACAAATAGATTCCCATCCCCAAAATTAAATAGCTACGTAACAAAGGCATTTTCAAGCTTTTTAACATCATCAATCTCTCCTCCATTCTCAAATATTAAAATATATCTTAAAATCTCCTTAACCTGTCTTTTTGATCCCTCTCTCAGATTCTGTCATCAGCAGAGGCTCCCTGGACAAGCAGAAGAGCAACGAAGGATCAGCTTTCTGCATGGCAGGATCACCTCAGATGTAGCTGATGGACTTGACAGTGTCTCTCTTTGACAGGATATATAATCAGAGTCTACGTCCCTGGTATTTCTAATTGATGGTTCTTAGTTTTTGAGTTGAAATTGTAATGAATCTTGTGGGATTTGTGAATTTGGTGGTTTCAGAGCTCAGTGATACAGCACATGATCATCTTAGACGGAATTGTTTGGAGCTAGATTATTTTGTTCGTATGTGGTCAGACAACTGCTATCATTGATGCAATAACCTGTCAAGTGATAGCCCTTCTTGTTTTGACGTTGGAAAAATATGAAACATTGATGTGGTCACCTCTACTATGGACAGATTAATCCAGCAATTGTTTGAAAAACTGTCTGTTGGAGTCGTTCTTCAGACAATTGGAGGCTAATTCTTCCAATGAGGCCTCAACCTCTGAAATAGATGCTGGGACTCAGAAGGCATATAGGGGAAAACAAAGTATTTAAGATTATAGCAGTTATAGAAAAGGTAATTTCAAAATAATAAAGTAGCATAGTGGTTATGTTACTGGACTGATTATGCAGAGAATATGTGTTCAATTCCCACCATGGCAGTTTGAGAGATTTGAATTCAGTTTGAAAAATCTGAAAAAGAAAAGTTGGTATTGGTAAAAGTGACCATGAAGCTGTTGGATTGTGATAGAAACCCAACTGCTTCAGCACTGTCCTTTAGGGAAGGAAACCTGCCATACTTAGCTGGTCTGGCCTCTATGTGGCGCCAATGTCATCACAGGCAGTCCCTCGAAACGAGGATGATTTGCTTTCACGCTGAAAAGGGATGAGTTCACAGGTGTTTCAATGAAGGACCTAATATTCCGGGTCCTGAACTACTTGAAGGATGGAAGATGCCTGTGCATGGATTTTTTTAACATGTGCTGGCCGTTGCACACCAGCCACCACACGGACTTGACAGAGCTAGGTCTTAGTCCAGTGGCAAGGATTAACCAAGATGACTGGAGACCAGCTCTGCTGGACGGACCTAGTGCGCGCACATATCGCAGTGTGGGCTGTCCGGTACTGCCCCTGGGCTCCTGGCCCTGAACTCACGCCTTCCCTGGGCCCCGATCACGTCCCTCTACAATCTCTTGCCGCTCCTTCGCCCCGACCTCGCCAATGTAGTTGGCTCTTAACTGCCCTCCATAGTGGCCCAGCAAGCCACTCGGTTGTATCAAAACCAGCAACTAGCCTGCTCCACCATTCAATAAGATCATGGCTGATCCGATCATGGAAGGTCCACTTTCCTGCCCGCTCCCCATAACCCCTTAATCTCTTGTCGCTTAAGAAACTGTCTAAAATTTATTCAATGTCCCGGCTTCCACAGCTCTCTGAGGCAGCGAATTCCACAGATTTACAGCTCTCTGAGAGAAGAAATTCCTCCTCATCTCAGTTTTAAATGGGCGGCCCCTTATTCTAAGATTATGCCCCCTAGTTCTAGTCTCCCCCATCAGTGGAAACATCCTCTCTGCATCCACCTTGTCAAGCCCCCTTATAATCTTATACATTTTGATAAGATCATCTCTCATTCTTCTTAATTCTAATGAGTAGAGGCCCAACCTATAAGTCAACCCCCTCATCTCCAGAATCAACCTAGTGAACCTTCTCTGAACTGCCTCCAAAGCAAGTATATCCTTTCTTAAATACGGAGACCAAAACTGCACGCAGTATTCCAGGTGTGGCCTCACCAATACCCTGTATAACTGTAGCAAGTCTTCACTGCTTTTATACTCCATATAATACGAGAATGGTAGCACAGTGGTTATGTTACAGGACTAGCAATCCACAGGCCTGGACTAATGATCCAGAGACAAGAATTTAAATCTCCACCATGGCAGCTGGGGGAATTTAAATTCAGTTAATTAAATTAATCTGGAATAAAAAAGTTAGTATGAATAGCAGTGACCATGGGCTCAATTTTCACCAGTGCCATTTTTTGGCATATTGCCAGAGTTACGCCCATTTTCCTTAGCCCCAACTACTCCAAAAAAAAAGTAGCACGTTTCCATGTTCTATTTTTTGAAATTGGCGCCACGCAGCCTGTCTTGTAGCTTCAGGGAGTGGAGCCTAATATCTGCGCGAAAAAATGATGCCGCCCCCTTCTGCGTATGCGTGGAAAAAAGGGACATTTTTAATATGATTCCTGTAGGCGCGCATGCCCAGTACAGCTCCCGGTCTGCTTTCGGCCAGTTGTGTGTGAGAACTTTCATTCTCATTGGAAAAATCGGAGCTGCAAAACCAGATGCAAAGCGGCACAACAGGATGATATGAAGGCACTAGTTACTGTGATTGAGGGCAGATGGCATGAGCTAGACACCACAGAGGTCACATAAAAGTTCCACCAAAGAAATGAAGAAACGCTGGAACCAACTTGCACAAGATTATTGTGCAATGACGACCACCCTGAGATCTGGAGGCCAGTGCAAAAAAAAGTGGCAGGACCATGGTCAAGTAGTTAGTATAAGTAATATTTTCATTTATGCAATGGAATTGCAATTGTAAATGTGAGCATCTGTATGTCCCTCCCAGCAGAAAGACACCCTCTCTAAAAAGTTATATTTTCATCTTTGCAGAGGAAGGTGGCACACAACAAATGAGAAAGAACTCAAACAGGAGGAGGCCTGGCAAATCTGCACCCACTGACACCCTTGGAAGAGAAGGTCGCTGCTTTGATGGGTCCTGCCTGGAGAAAAGCAATCAGTACTGCACAAGCTGGGCCCACACTCGAGGGAGAGGGTAAGTCCTGCAAATTCCACAGTCTGGCTTTGCTAAATATTAAGTACTGTGCGGGCTAGCCATGCTTCAATTCATGGGGATGTCTCAGTCAGCTACGCTTCTGTTGATGCAATGTGCTATCATTCATCGTGGTCCTTCAAATCAGCCTGCTGCCTGTGCTGTGTGAGCCTACTCATGCCACCCACCCTGCCCCCTCCTTTGCAGCTAACTGTTTGTCTGTTCTGTTATATTTTTCAGAACTTGAGGCCAACCCTGACGATGCAGAAGAAGATTCAGACACGGACGAGCCTGACGAGGAGAACATCTTCCAATCCCACCTTCCAGACCAAGAGCATGGGGGTAAGGGGGAGTGGGAGGGAATGAATGAATCCCCCACTGTTGTACTCACTCTGGAGGAGGTGTAAATGCCACCCATTGAGGTGCCAGCCCTTTCCCTGAGTGGTACGAGTGTTGGAACATTCCACGGTTTCCCACCAGCCGAGGCTGGGGATTCCAGTGCGGTGCAACGAGGCACACCCAGGGCCCCACCGTCCGAGGCTGCAGGTCCCAGTGTGATGCAGCGAGCCGCAGCCAGGGTTAGGAGGAGAAGGAGAGCTCGACAGTACTCTCCTGAGGTGCAGGATCTAACAGATATGGTTCAGATGATGGCAATGAATGCGGAGATCATTGACCTTACCCGATCATTCCTGGACACCATCAGTGGGGTGGGTGATGAGGTATCGGGACTGTTGGGAGAAGTAACAACACTCTAACGAGAAATGGGAACACTGTCCGGGATACTGTCCGAGGGAGGGAATGTGTCAGTCAGCAGAAGCAATGTTGGTGCACATGAGGGAGGGAATGTCGCAGGTAGCTGATGCGCTGTCAGTGAACACGAGGGAGGGAATGTTTGAGGTAGTTCAAATAATGTCAGTGAACATGAGAGAGTGAATGGTGCAGGTAGTTTACACACTGTTGCTCAACATGAGGGAGGGAATGTCACAGGTAGCTGAGACACTGTCAGTGAACATGAGGGAGGGAATGTCGGAGTTAGCTGCTGCAATAAGGGAACATGCCCAGTCCCCGCGCCCATTGACAGAATCAACTGGCACATCCACTCCAATCCCCAGACGAGCTTCTGAAGAGGCCCAATCCGGGCTCTCCACATTGCCGCTTGCCCCCCCGCCCACCCCCCCCCCCCCGCCCCCGCCATCAAGAAGTGCGATTACCCGATATGTACGGAAGAATAAGCTTGGTACCAACCCGAGAAACGCTGCGCCACTGTTTGCGGGCATGGGTGGTGGAGTTACCAAGACCAAGCGCAGCGGGCATCTTAGAGTAAGGTGGAGGAGAGATGGGTGCAGCCTTTCTTTGCTGCTGTTGTTGTTGTTGTTGTTGTTGTTATTGTTGTAACTGTTCTCAAATTAAAAGTTTTTTGTAAGTTATATGAATTTACAAGTTTAAAAAGTTTGTAAGTGATCTTAACTGAAAACTTTAAAGTTTGATACAAGAATATTTTTATTAAAGTTAAGGACAAACAAATGTTTGTTAAACTTTTGAATAAAATATATTTTAAATTATAACTGTATCATTTCCATTATTTGTTCTATTATTAACACAATTTTTTGAAGTAAACAAGAATGATTTCCATTATTTGTTTCATTAACACAATACAACATTACGGAACAGGTCCAAACAGTAAACATGGTCCATGTGGAAAAGTTGCCGCTGAGCCTTCAGGCAGTAAAGCGTTCACGGATGAGCTGCTGGGACAAGGCTCGAGCAATCGCTAAAGGGGCATGATGGCCCGCCCTCCTCCGCCGTCGTGCTCCAAGTTCAGGTACTTGCATGGCTTCCTCGTCCTCATCCACATCCTCCTGCTTGTCATCTGCATCTTCCTCATCATTATCATCAGCAACTCCCAGCAAAAGGTGGGTATTCTACTACTTCATGATGGCTGAGTTATGCAGCCACACAACAGGGAACTGACTGAAAATCTCAGGGGAGTATTGCAAGTAGCCTCCGGAATGGTCCAGGCATCGGAAATGCTGTTTCAAAATGCCAATGGTCCTCTCTATTATGCTGCGCGTCACAATGTGTAACATGTTGCATTCCCTGTCAGCTTCCATCCGGGTTACGCGTAGGGGCCGTACCCTTTGTCTCCCAGTAGCCAGCTCTGCCCTTCTGGCTGCTGCTGAAACATGTCAGATATAGCGCTCTCACGTAGGATGAGTGCATCATGGGTGCTCCCAGGGTATCTTCCATCAATTGACATGATGCGATGCATATCGTCACACACGAGCTGCACATTAACGGAGTGAAAGCCTTTTCTGTTCCTGTACATCTCGGAATCCTCCAAAGGTGCTCGCAAGGCAATGTGGATACAATCAATGCAGCCCT
Organism: Pristiophorus japonicus; assembly: GCF_044704955.1. NCBI lineage: Eukaryota > Metazoa > Chordata > Chondrichthyes > Pristiophoridae > Pristiophorus > Pristiophorus japonicus. The sequence continues at coordinate 39,061,361 of NC_091979.1, read as the reverse complement.
GTACCTTATGGATGCCAGCGATCCTGGAGAAGTCCACAACCTTTCACGCATTGCCTGGGCGGTCATGGGGAACTTTATGTAGTCATTCCTCCGGGCACATAGTGCAGCAGTCACCTACCGAATGCAGATGTGTGTTGCATGATCAGAAATGGAGCACACATCCCCAGTTGTGGCCTGGAATGATCCAGATGCATAGAATGACAAAGCAGTCCTCCTGATGCTTCTCGGTTGCAGGTCTGCTTTTACTAACTCACAGATCTACAACTTCTTTTAGGAAACGCCGCCTTCTGACACAGTCTGTATCACTCAGATGCAGGTACAAATGCTTGTCTCAATATATCCAATGTGGGTAAGGCCTCCTGCCCATCACCCTATGTGCCCTGAGGTTCCTCATGCTATGACATTGAATCAATTGCCTTCTCCGCAGCACCATCATGCAGAAGGCTTGCGCGAGGTGTGACATTGTCAGTATTGCCCCCATGATTAAATTGTACCTTTGCAAGAAGCTCAAAACGGCAGGTAGGACAATGTTCTTTGTTCTCTCTCTCCCCAAGGTCAATGCTCTAGTATGGGCCATACCCAGGTCTGAGCAGGCGCCGGGCTTCATTTGATACATAGTGTAAGGTTTCTCATGCCTTCCGTTCGCCTTCCACAGCCCCCCTGGGCTTCTTTTCAAGCCGAGCCCCGAGCCCACGTCCGGGCGAGGGACCGATTCTGCCGGCTGATGCTCTGACCCTCGAGCCCGGTTTGGAGACAGTCAATGGTGGTGTGACAGTTTGTAAAAAATCAGAACTTAAAGAATTCCATTAAACTTCTATTTCCTGCGTTTTAAGTTTTAACAATTTAAGCTTGATTATGCATATTTATGTGCTCTTGACTCACTCCAAAACTTTGCCTAAAAACAATGGCGTCTTTTTGCGCCAATTTTTTAATGTGAGCTGGTTTTCCTTATGTGCCCAGAAGGTTTTTCGAGAGAGGTCACATACGTCATCCTGGGAGAAATGTAAATTGGCCCAACTTGCGTAATTGTGAAAAACTGGCACAGACATCAGGTTACGCAATCTATGACGCAAAAAAAAACTAACCTAAAAAAATCATAACTAACTGAGTTACGCTGGCGCACAAAGATTCGGGAAACTTGGGGCTAGAACCTCCACTTTTGTGCTTATCACCCAAAAATGGACGTTATTTCCAGCGTGGGCGGTAAAAAAGGGTTTTCAGATCACCGGCTTATCGCCCATTCTCAAAACACCTAGTTTACATTTTTGAAAATGGGCCATTGCCGCGAGCGATATCAAATGGACGGTAGCATTAAATTTTTTTAACCTTCTGCTGTAAAGTGTGTCCGTCCTTAGCAACGGCATGGCAATGCTCGATTCCCACGATTCAGGTGGTCAAGGGTCACCATGACGTGCGCAGAAGAGGAGACAGAGAGAGAGGGAGCTCAGAGGGACTGAAGTTGCTGGGTGTGGTGTGGCTGCTTTGGGAGGAAGGAGAGAGATTTTAGAGCTTCACAGCAAGTCGGCAAACAAAAATTACCTGTTACCAACCACATATTTGACCGAATTTGCCCTATAATGGAGGGAGAGGAGGAGGCATCACAGCACGCTGTGGAGACTGACGCTGGAGAGAGCAGTGAGGTGGGAGAGGAGCACATTGGAGGCCGCAAAAGAGCCAGGAGGTTCTCGGACGAGGCAAATGCCTCCCTCCTGCAGGAGGTCGAGTTACGCTGGGGTGATTTGACAAAGTGAGGGCGTGGGAAGCCTACCTCAAAGGCCTACCAGAAGATATGGACCGAGATAGCAGAGGTAGTCTTGTCGGCGACCAACAAGGTGCGTGAGGGCAACCAATGCCGCAAATGATGGAACGACCTTGTGGGACCTACAAGAGTAAGTATTACAATGATTTACATGTACTTATGTATTTATATAATTTGATTTGTAACAGTCATGAGTGACTATCAGCAGATGTGAGGTCTTTCACTTTTACCGGGAATGTTTTGCACAAAGTCTGCGGTCACAGTGTACGTCTTTAGGTAAAGAATGATAATAATCTTAATAATCATGATTACATCTGTCAGTTAGGTGTTGCATCAGTGTCTGTGACAGTATCTAGCAATGATATCACGCAATGATCTCATGCCGTGTCGTCCTGTCACCTTTTACAGAAGAAGCTATCGACAATGAGGTCCGTGCAGAGGCGAATGGGTGGGGGGCCACCAGTCCCCAGCGACATCACTGAGATGGAGAAGTGTGTGCTCGCACTCGTGGGGAAGCACCCCCGGACAGTCACGGACGCATCTGCAGACCCTGAAGTGATGCCACGTGAGTAAAGCTTACACCATTGCGTGATGGAAAGTCAATAGATGCCACACCCACTCATATCCGAACAATCATATATGATCGATGATTTTTAAAAGTGTCATAGAAATAATGCTGGCCTAATGAAAATTATTGCAATGTACAATGTCTTGATGGTCATGAAATGTGATGTCTGCGACGATATTAAGAGCGGTGGTGCTTTTGTCGTGCATATGCTGTGTGTAGCGCTGGACTCACCTTGTGACCCAAGTACCCCATTCTGCTCCAATAACCTCATTTGTGTCTTGCAGCTCAGCCAGCAACGCCCCCCAGGCAAGACCACAGAGGCCAGAAGGTGAGGGCGCGGGGCAGGATCGGCGGACGATCCTACTACATCTGGTGCTGAGGAGCTCCGATTGTCGCCCGTCAATCCACTGGGTCTGTTCTCAACAGACTTCGAAGAACCTGCATCGCCACGCTCCAGAAGCCATTCCATCCCAAGGCCATCTAGTGGTCCTCCGGTCATTCCCGCCTCCACTGTAGAGGTACCAGCCCCAAGCACCTCTCCACAAGGCACCCCATTTTTCCCCAGGATGGCGCTAACCCCGCGGAGGCCTCATGGATGCGGTAGGTCTGTTCAACGAGCGCGACATGACAGTGGAGAAATGGTACAGTTGTCCAGGAGGACTGTAGCCATTGGTGACCAGCTCATCGAAGCACTGGGGGGCATATCCCAACACCTGGCCACCATGACCGAGTTCATTCCGCGCATGGCGGAATCCCTGGATGCGATAGTCAGGAACACTGCTGCCACAGGCCTCCCAGTGGTCCCCGAGCACGGCATTTCACCCCTAGGTTCTGCACCACCACTGCGAACGACAGATGAGAGCAAGGACCAAGATCCTGCTTCTGCATCAGAGAATGTTGCCCGCTCGGCACCCCCTTGCTTCCATATCCATGCAACCAACGCATCTGCCTTCATCCCCCTCAATGAGGCACCGCCTGAGGAGCTCCTCGGCCAGGCGCCGTGGAGCAAGGAGGGGAAGGGGTAGAGGTGGGGAGAAGAAGGAAAGAGGGGAAGGAAAGTGAGGTGCATGTGCGCAGGTGATGGCTGTGTTATATCTCCATCTGGGTGTATGCAATTTGTTGCAATGTTTGGGGGCTGGGGACCACGCTCCTGCTTTGCCTTTGTATTCTGTATTGCTGGACATGTTGAACATGTGATTTATGTCAATGGTGGAAAAAGTGGAGTGTGGGCTTATGATTTCAGACCAATGTTGGTATTAAACTTTTGTTATTGAACATAACCTTGTTGCACATTGTCTCAGGTAGCTGGACCGTTACGCACTGGTGATTCCTTACCATGAAAGTGTTAAATACAACTTAACATCAATCAACGTAAACTTTAGTCCGTGAATCTGAGTTTGGTTTGGTCCAAGTGCTTCCTGTAGGTAAGTCCATTTGAAAGTTTGACCAGAAACATGCTACTTCCCTCTTTGGCCACGACAGTGCCGGAAAGCCACTTGGGACCTTGTCCATAGTTCAACACAAATACAGGATCATTAATCTCGATTTCGCATGACACATTTGCGCGATCATGATATGTTTTCTGTTGAAGCTACCTGCTCTCTACCTGTTCGTGTAGATCAGGGTGGACTAACGACAGCCTTGTCTCAAGTGCCTTTTCATGAGCAGTTCAGCGGGGGGAGCCCTAGTGAGCGAGTGGGGTCTTGTGCGGTAACTAAGCAGGACTCGGGATAGGCGAGTCTGCAGTGTGCCTTCAGTTACCCTCTTCAAGCTGTGCTTGATTGTTTGCACTGCTCTCTCTGCCTGACCATTGGACACTGGTTTAAATGTTGACATGTTTGATCCCATTGCAGGTCATGAACTCTTTGAACACAACACTGGTGAAGCACGGCCCATTGTCACTCACAAGGACGTCAGGCAGGCCGTGCGTGTCAAACATGGCCCGCAGGCTTTCAATGGTGGCAGCGGACGTGCTTGCCGACATTATCTCACATTCAATCCATTTGGAGTACGCATCTACAACCACTAGGAACATTTTTGCCAAGAACGGGCCTGCATAGTCGACGTGGACTCTAGACCACGGTTTGGAGGGCCAAGACCATAAACTTAGTGGCGCCTCCCTGGGTGCATTGCTTAACTGTGAACATGTGTTACATTTGTGCACGCAGGACTCTAAGTCTGCATCGATACCGGGCCACCATACATGGGATCTGGCTATCGCTTTCATCATTACAATGTCTGGGTGGGTATTGTGGAGATCTCGAATGAAAGTGTCCCTGCTCTTTTTGGGTACCGCTACCCGATTACCCCACAGGAGGCAGTCTGCCTGTATAGACATTTCAAATCTTCGCCGCTGGTACGGCTTTATCTCTTCCTGCATTTCTAACGGGACACTAGACCAACTCCCGTGGAGTACACAGTTTTTTACTAAGGGGTCCTGGCTCATCCAGGTTCTAATCTGTCGGGCGGTAACAGGTGATTGCTCACTCTCGAATGCTTCCATTACCATAACTAAATCTGCGGGCTGTGCCAGCTCCACCCCTGTGGTGGGCAATGGCAGCCTACTGAGAGCATCGGCACAGTTTTCTGTGCCTGGCCTGTGGCAGATGGCCTAGTTGTATGCGGACAACGTGAGTGCCCATCTCTGGATGCGGGCCGATGCATTCGTATTTATCTCCTTACTTTCAGAAAAGAGGGATATTAGTGGCTTATGGTCAGTTTCCAATTCAAATTTGAGCCCAAACAGATATTGATGCATTTTCTTTACCCCATAAACACACGCTAGCGCTTCTTTTTGATCATGCTGTAGGTCCTCTCAGCCTTAGACAAACTTCTGGATGCATAAGTGATAGAGAATTCAAACAGGCTCATTTAGACAGACTGTGAAAATTCACAGACCCCCAAGTCAAGGCTGCTACATGCAGTTCGGCATGTTGCATTAACTCATCAATCAACTTGACATTTTCGGACCTTGGGTAGTGAGCCAATAAAACGTTAAAAGACTTTCAATTGAGCCAATAAGGTCAAAGAAGGTGAGTTCTTTTCTGTAAATTGATCCAGGTATAAAATACAGCCATTTTGACCATGTGTCTCAGTAAGACAAAGAAACTGGCAATCAGCCAGTAGTTTGTTGCTCTCTGCCAAGATTAAAAAGTTAAAACTACCATCGGAGTTCGTATTTCATTGGAAATTAAGAGATCTAACAATAAGCAATGGTTGCAATTTCCCAGATTCATTAGCTTGTTGCAATACACACCCAGCACCATATGACGACGCATGCTAGTCCTAAACGCTTACATGGATCATATAACACAAGCAATTTGGTTGAGCATAACAGTTTCCTAGCTTTTACAAAGGCATTTTCTTGGCTTTTACCCCATACCCATTCATCTCCTTTATGCAGTGAAGAGTGCAGTGGTTTTAACAGTGTGCTAAGACCCGGTAAGAAGTCACCAAAGTAGTTCAGGAGTACTAGAAACGACCGCAGCTCCGTCGCGTTCTGTGGTCTCGGTGTGTTCTTGATTGCCCCCGTCTTCGAGTTGGTGGGCCTGATGCCGTCTGACGCAATTCTTCTCCCCAGGAACTCCACTTCAGGCGCCAGGAAAACACACTTCGAGCGTTTTAATCTTAAGCCGACTAAGAACCTCCTCCAGGTCTGCAGGTGCTCGACGGTGTCCCGAACTGTAACCAAGATATCATCCTGGAAGACCACGGTGCATGGGGTCGACTTCAGTAAGCTTTCCATTTTCCTTTGGAATATCGCCATGGCTGATCGAATCCCAGACGGGCATCTGTTGTAAATGAAGAGACATTTGTGCGTGTTGATGCAGGTGAGGCCCTTCAGTGATTCCTCCAGCTCCTGCGTCATGTAGGCCGAGGTCAAATCCAGCTTCGTGAACATTTTTCCTCCCACCAGCATCGCAAATAGGTCATCTACCTTTGGTAGCAGGTATTGATCCTGCAGGGAGAAACGATTAATAGTTACTTTGTAATCACCACAGATTCTGACGGTGCCATCTTCCTTGAGGACTGGAACAATTGTATCAGCCCACTCGTTGAATTCGATCGGCAAAATGATGTCCTCTCGTTGCAGCCGGTCCGGCTCGGTCTCCACCCTCTCTCTCATCATGTGCAGTACCCCTCTTGCCTTGTGATGGATGGGTCGCGCCCCCGGAATCAGGTGGATCTGCACTTTTGCTCCTTGGAACTTCCCAATGCCCGGTTCAAACAGCAAGGGGAACTTGTTTAGGACCTGGGCACATAAGGTGTCACTGACGAACGAGAGCGCTTGGATGTCGTCCCAGTTCCAGCGTATCTTTCCCAGCCAGCTCCTGCCGAACAGTGTGAGACCATCGCCCGGTACCACCCAGAGTGGTAAATTGTGCACCGCTCCATCATTGGAGACCTTTACAGTAGCACTGCCGATTACGGGAATCAGTTCCTTTCTGTACGTTCTCAGTTTAGTATGAATGGGAGTCAGGACTGGTCTTGAGGCCTTGCTGCACCACAATTTATCGAAAATCTTTTTGCTCATTATGGACTGGCTCGCGCCCATGTCCAGCTCCATTGACACGTGGAGTCCATTTAATTCAACCTTCAGCATTATTGGGGGACACTTTGTGGTAAATGTGTGCACCCCATATACCTCTGCCTCCTTGGTCTGAGGCTCTGGTTCATTGTAATCCACTGTGGATCTGTCCTCCTCTGCAACATGGTGGTTTGCAGGATTAGCAGGGTTTGCAGCTCGCCTGCACATACGTTGGAGATGTCCCATTGTTCCACAGCCCTTGCAAATGTATCCTTTGAAGCAGCATGAATGGAAATGATGATCACCACCGCAGTGCCAACAAGGTGTTAATGGCCTTGCATTCATCACCCTTGATGGTGGATTCTGAGACATCTGCGGACGTGCAGCTGCAGCCATGGGAGTCCTGCCCTGTACGTTACGATTCAAAAACAACATCACTTTGTTCACAGTACTTGCAGCAGCACTCGTGTGCTGAGAGATTTGTTTGGTATTGTCACTGGTGGCGATGAACGCCTGGGCTATCGCTATGGCTTTATTCAATGTTGGGATCTCTGCAGTCAAAAGTTTGAGAAGTATTACTTCATGGCCAATGCCAAGTACAAAAAGTCCCTGAGCATGTGATCCAAGTGTCCTTCAAATTCGCAATGTCCTGCAAGGCGCCTTAGCTCGGCGACTTAGCTCGCCACTTCCTGGCCTTCAGACCTCGTGTACGTGTAGAACCTATACCTCGCCATTAGAATGTTTTCCTTCAGGTTTAGATGCTCCCGGACCAGTGTGCACAAATCATCATATGACTTCTTTGTGGGTTTCGCTGGAGCAAGCAGATTTTTCATGAGGCCATACGTTGATGCCCCACAAACGGTGAGGAGGATCGTCCTTCGTTTGGCAGTGTTCACTTCTCCTTCCAGCCCGTTGGCCACAAAGTATTGGTCGAGTTGCTCCACGAAGATTTCTCAATCATCTCCCTCCGAAAATTTCCCCAGGATGCCAACTGTTCTCTGCATCATTGCGGTGGGGTTTGTCATCTGTAACTTGTCGCCAGTTGTTATGTATTCAATAAAAAATCTGACCGGATACTGTGAGCTCAAAGTAAGGTGTGACCGTAGTTCTTTATTACAAGTCTCCAGAGTGCCTCTCCAGCCTGTGAGGCCTCCTTATGTACAGGTGTTCCCAAGGGATTGTGGGATCCCTTGGGACTCCAGGGAATGAGCCTTCTGTTGGTTAAACAAGGTATTTACAGGTTTACATATATAACAAGTGGGATTTAACACATGCCAGCCACACCGCTGGCGTTCATTCCGGTTATTTCCACTTTGTATGGGTGGTTTTTTGAGCGAGCGATGCCAATGCATCAGCTCGCATACGGCGATGGGCTCCATCCGGCACCGGCCTGGCACTGAAAATTGCGCTAACGCGCTCAGCAGGCTTCCACTGGCCACCACTGAGGGGGCAGCGGAGCAAAGCGCCGAGATGGTCATGGCTGTCGATGCCTTTGACAGCGCAGGCTCCCCCATCACAGCCCGCCAGATCAAAATTTGGACAAACAGAGATCCCCTCCTATCCCTGATTAAGAAATGTGTCCTGACTGGGGATTGGGCACCTGCACACGGAGCATGCCCTGAGGAGGTCAGACAATTCCACAGACGGATGGATGAGCTCTCCATCCAAGCCGACTGCCTACTATGGGGCAGCCGGGTAGTTATGCCCCAGAAGGGCAGGGAGGCAATCATCAGGGAACTCCACAGCGAGCACCCAGGCATTGTGCTGATGAAGGCCATTGCCCGGTCACACATTTGGTGGCCTGGAATTGATTCAGACCTGGAACACTGTGTTCGCAGGTGCACGGCGTGTGCCCAGCTGGGTAATGCCCCCAGGGAGGCCCCACTCAGCCCATGGCCCTGGCCCACCAGGCCATGGTCACGCATTCATGTTGACTAAGCGAGCCCGTACATGGGTAAGATGTTCCTTTTTGTGGTAGATGAGTACTCGAAATGGACCGAGTGCATCATTCTGAATTCATGCACGTCATCCACCACCGTGGAAAGCCTACGTCCGATCTTTGCAACCCATGCCTTGCCGGACATCCTGGTTAGTGATAATGGCCCATGTTTCACAAGCTACGAATTCCGAGAGTTTATGGCGGGCAATGGCATCAACCACGTCAGGATTGCGCCGTTCAAGCCGGCCTTCAATGGCCAGGCGGAACGTGCGGTCCAAATCTTTAAGCAAGGTATGCTCAGGATTTAAGGGCCCTCCCTACAATGCCACCTATCGTGCCTCCTGCTGGCCTATAGATCCCGACCGCCCTCGCCCACGGGGGTCCCGCCCGCAGAGCTACTAATGAAACGGATACTCAAAATTTGGTTGTCCCTCATTCACCCAGTCCTGACCAACATAGTTGAGGGCAAGCGCAAGTCACAAAACGAGTACCACGACCATAATGCAAGGGGGAGATGTATAGAAATAAATGATCCTGTATTCGTCCTCAATCACGCCATGGGGCCCAAGTGGCTTGAGGGCACTGTAATTGACAAAGAGAGGAATAGGGTCATCGTGGTAAAACTCAACAATGGTCAGATATGCCGTAAGTATCTGGACCAAGTAAAAAAAAGGTTCAGCATCGACACAGAGGTACCTGAAGAAGACCTTGAGATGGAGCTCACCACACCACCAGTGAACGAGCAACAAGAGCAATCAGAAGAATGCACAGTCCCTGCGGTCAGCCCGGACAGGCCGGAATCACCACAGGTGACAGATACTCACGTCAGTGTCCAACAACCAGAGCCCCAACTGCGGCGCTCCACGAGGGAGCGTAGACCACCTGAAAGACTAAATCTATGATTCCAATAAGACTTTGTGGGGGGAGGTGATGTCATGTATGTAACCACAATTTAACACTGCTGTATTACTGCATACACTCAACTTAGATGCACACCTTGACCACAAGGAGTGAACTTGTGGGAGACACTCCTTACCTGATCACTCAGGTATAAAAAGGGAGGTCCCACGCAGGGTCACTGTCTTTGGAGTCCTGAGAATAAAGAGTTCAGGTCACAGAATGACCTTGTCTCCAGAATGTGCCTCATGTGGTTTCATACTGTAGAGTAAGGACTTTACAGGAATAGTGCAGGAAAGTTGAGGTAGAAGGTTAGCCATGATCTTATTGAATGGCGGAGCAGGCTCGAGGGGCCGAATGGCCTACTCCTGCTCCTATTTCCTATGTTCTTATGTTCACTCTTTGTCCCAGAATCTAATTGACCGATTTGTTAGCTTTTTGATGGTTCTCAAAACAATGTTGTGATAAAGGTTCCAAGAAATGTTTTGTTTGCCTGCAAGTACTACTCGCTAACCAGGTAGAGTTAGTGGATCAATCCTCAAATGTAGCCGTATACCTGCAGAATCCTGGGAGTGTTGGCAGCTGCCGGCATCCAGCTCTTCTCAAAAGGCAACCAGTAGACGGAAAATCTAGCATCACAAAAGACAGAGATAATAACACAGGCTCTTCATGTTTCTCCTCCTCCCTGATTTACCCTCACCACATCATGAAGATAAAGGCCTGTCAGCATAAGTGGCAATTAAAGAAAGTCTTTAATATTGTTTAATACTGTTCAGGACTTAAAGATTTATTGAATTACATGTGCCAGTGTTAATATCTAAATAAGAACATAAGAACATAAGAAATAAGAACAGGAGTAAGCCATACAGTCCCTCGAGCCTGCTCCGCCATTCAATAAGATCATGGTTGATCTGATCATGGACTCAGCTCCACTTCCCCACCCACTCCCCATAACCCCTTATCATTTGAGAAACTGTCTATTTCTGTCAAATTTATTCAATGTCCCAGCTTCAACAGTTCTCTGAGGCAACGCATTCCACAGATTTACAACCCTCTGAGAGAAGAAATTTCTCCTCATCTCTGTTTTAAATGGGCTGCCCCTTATTCTAGGATCATGCCCCCTAGTTCTAGTCTCCCCCATCAGTGGAAACATAGTCTCTGCATCCACCTTGTCAAGACCCCTCATAATCTTATACGTTTCGATAAGATCACCTCTCATTCTTCTGAATTCCAATGAGTAGAGGCCCAACCTACTCAACCTTTCCTCATTAGTCAACCCCCTCATCCCCGGAATCAACCCAATGAAACTTCTCTGAACTACCTCCAAAGCAAGTATATCCTTTCGTAAATATGGAAACTAAAACAGCACGCAGTATTCCAGGTGTGGCCTCAACAATACCTATATAACTGTAGCAAGACTTTCCTGCTTTTATACTCCATCCCCTTTGCAATAAAGGCCAAGATACCATTGGCCTTCCTGATCACTTGCTGTACCTGCATATTATCCTTTTGTGTTTCGTGCACAAGTACCCCCAGGTCCCGCTGTACTGCGGCACTTTGCAATCTTTCTCCATTTAAATAATAATTTGCTCTTTGATTTTTTTCGGCCAAAATGCATGACCTCACACTTTCCAACATTATACTCCATTGGTCAAAATTTTGCCCACTCACTTAGCCTGTCTATGTCCTTTTGCAGATTTTTTGCGTCCCCCTCACACATTGCTTTTCCTCCCATCTTTGTATCGTCAGCAAACTTGGTTACATTACACTCAGTCCTTTCTTCCAAGTCGTTAATATAGATTGTAAATAGTTGGGGTCCCAGCACTGATCCCTGCCGCACCCCACTGGTTGCCAACCAGAGAATGAACCATTTATCCCGACTCTCTGTTTTCTGTTAGTTAGCCAATCCTTTATCCCTGCTAATATATTATCCCCAACCCCGTGAACTTTTATCTTGTGCAGTAACCTTTTATGCATCATAAATGATAGATATTTGAAATTAATGTGCAAAGAAAGGACTGGGACTTCCTAGTTTTGTTGTAATAATGCAATATCAACATTGAAATGTTCAAGATAAGTGGGTGGGACTGTACTACCATGGGTTCTTTAACATTCAGAGTGAGAAGACCAGTTCAATATCTCATCTAGAAGACAACTTTACAAATGATGCAGCACTTCCTCAGCACTTATTGGAGTGTGAGCCTAAGTTATATATTGAAACCTTGGAGCGGGGCTTAAACTCACTGCCTTCTAATTCAGAATTAACTGCGTCAAACTAAGTCAGACTGACACACATAGAATATGGATTCATGCTATAAAAAGCACAGCTCATCCAGGGAGACAGGAATTCGCCGAACCTTCCAGCAGTATAAGTTAAATGACAGGTATAGTCAATAAAAAGGTTTTGAATATCTTTTTTTTTGTGAACGCTTGTAAATGTAGAGGTACTGTAAGTGTAATTACAGTTAACAGCAAATTTCCTTTAAAACCATGAAACATATCAGAAGGCACACTTTAATGTTCCACACCAGCAACTTAACTGTCTGAAACTTCCCAGGAAACAGTTTTTCTGGCTGGCCTTGGGTGGTTAAACAAAACCAGACGGTGTTGATTGTCTCACTCAACAGAAAGTCATCAAAGTTACGAGGGAAAATATCAGAATTAATTTGCTTTCCTGATGCACAACTAGCACAGTACCATATCACTGTCTCACCATTTCTGATGTCTGTTCAAAGAATAGCATCTGCAGCTGGCCATACTGCTTGAACTACATGACTATCACCAATTACTGATGAACCATTTCTCCCCACAACATTGGTGTGTCTGGCTTCCCTCCCTTTTTTATCAGTGTTGCTTCTGTTCTCGACCACAAGCACCTGGCTAATGAATCAACAGCAATCAGACAACAGCTGTAACGCAGAGGTGATAAAGAAGAACTCCAAACACTGACAATCTGAAATAAAAACGGAAAATGTTAGACATACACATCGGCATCTAAAAAGAGAATCAAAATGGCCCTGAAATTGCGGTTTGAGGCGAACCTCCAGAGTACGCCTTTGGCATGTGAAATATTTCCAAACTTACCTCCTGGCTCCACAGCCTCGGAGAGTTTGGGTCCTAGATCTGCAGGCGTAAGCCTGCGTAACATCTCACGGATCCCAGGGAAGCATCCCTGGGATCACGTGGGCTAGTTCCTCCAATGAAAAAGGAGTATTCCATTTACAAACGGAATCCCCATAAACCCTAATGGGATCCCAAAATAATCACACAATTTAGACAACGGCAATAAAAATAAATGTTCTCATTTTGAAATGTAATTAAAAGTTCCTCTAGACTTTGTTACCGCTAGACTTGACTATTCCAATGCACTCCTGGCTGACCTCCCACATTCTACCCTACGTAAACTAGAGGTGATCCAAAACTCCCGGTTAAGCAACGTCTTGATTTCAAAATTCTCATCCTTGTTTTCAAATCCCTCCATGGCCTCATCCCTCCCTATCTCTGTAATCTCCTCCAGCCCCACAAACCCCCCAAGATATCTGCGCTCCTCTAATTGTGCCCTTTTGAGCATCCCTGATTATAATCGCTCAACCATTGGTGGCCGTGCCTTCTGTTGCCTAGGCCCCAAGCTCTGGAACTTCCTTCCTCTCTACCTCTCTACCTCTTCGCCTCTCTACCTCTCTTTCCTCCTTCAAGACGCTCCTTAAAACCTACCTCTGACCAAACTTTTGGTCATCTGCTGCAATTTCGTCTTATCTGACTCGGTGTCAAATTAATTTTTTTGTTTCATAACATTCATGTGATGTGCCTTGGGACGTTTCACTACATTAAAGGCGCTATTTAAATACAAGTTGTTGTTGTTGATGTTCAATACAGCAACTATAATAAAAAATAGATTTTTTGAAAAATAATTTTAAACATTTTAATCTGGGCCAATAAACTAATTTTAAATGTTTGTGCTTTATCTTTTATTTTTTAATTTTTAATTTAAGATTTAAAATAAGCCTTATGCTGGTGAAAACAAGGCCCTAGATCTGCTTTACCAGGCATAAGAGTTTTATGAGTATTTGCCGGGCAGTAGTTGAGCAAATAGCCCAACTCTGTGCCAGCGAAAGTGAACTTCTAGTCAGTTCGGTAGATCTGTCAAGGCGAACCTTGACAGATAGCAAGTTCCGGGTTTTCACGATGCCCATGCTGTGTGTGTACACTGCCATGGGGACCGTATAGTCTGGGCCAATATTTCAGGTAGAGTCAGAGGGAAGAATTGCTCTCGCTATTACGGGCAGCAACATCATACACATGTTCTTTTTGAATACATTTGCAACTGTTCAACACCAGAGCAATGTCTCTCCCACTGAGAGAAATTCTAGTCAATAGTTGGCATCCACTATCTTGGTCATGTGGATGGAACTTGGTTCCAGAGTTAAAAGATGACCAATGTGGTTGATTAACTGCCCTCTGAAGTGGTCTAGCAAGGCACTCAGTTGTATCAAACTGTTATTAGAAGAAGGCCCACCAGCACCTTCTTAGAGCGCTGGAAATGGCCAATAACATGCACAATGACCAGCACATCCTGACACGCACATCTGTGTGACAATTGGTTTTATCAGTATGACATCATATCGACCTGATGTAGAGATGCTGAAGAATTAGTCAGCAATCAGTGGAAAGACCCCATACCTTTTTCTTGACTTGGTGACTCCTGATCTGTAGATCAGTTGATCGCCACACCGCAAAGTTTAACATGAGCTGGCACAAATGTTAAAATTGCATTCTTTCTGTAATGTCCCTGCACCTTCTTACAAACTCACACGAGGCACAGATATATCAGACACGGTCACTCTGTGACCTTCACCTTTATTCCCAGGACCAAGGGGTTCTGAACCTGGGTGGGACCTCCCCTTTTATACCTGGAAACCCAGGTGAGGAGTGTCTCCCGCAAGTTCACCCCCTGTGGTCAGGGTGTGCATTTCTATGTCTATGTCATTGCAAGATGGTTAAATACATGACATCACCTCCCCCCTTAAGTCTTTTTGTTTCAGAGGTTAAGTCTGTCAGGTGGTCGACACTCTCTCATGGAGCACCGCAGTTGTGGCTCTGGTGGCTGAGCCTCAGCACGTGTCTCTGTCACTCGAGGTGATTCCGGCCTGTCCGGGCTGGCCGCAGGGACTGTGCATGCTGAGGGCTGTCTTTGTTGCTTGTCCGCTGGCAGTGGTGTGGGTGCCATCTCATGCTCTTCTTCAGGTTCCTCTTTGTCTATGCTGAACCTTTTCTTTACTTGGTCCAAATGTTTGCGGCATATCTGCCCATTGTTTAGTCGGACCACCATGACTCTATTTCCTTCTTTGCCAATTACGGTGCCCTCAAGCCACTTGGGTCCCAAAGCATGGTTAAGAACAAATACCGGGTCATCTATTTCTATACACCTCCCCCTTGAGTTTCGATCATGGAGCTCGGTTTGAGACTGGCGCTTGCCCTCAACAATGTCTGCCGGGGCTGGGTGAATGAGGGACAGCCGCGTCTTGAGCGTGCGTTTGATGAGGAGTTCCGCTGGCGGGACTCCCGTGAGCGAGTGCGGGCGGGACCTGTAGGCCAGCAGGAGGCACGATAGGCGGTACTGAAGGGAGGGTCCTTGGATGCGTAGCATGCCCTGTTTTGTGTCTTGGACCGCCCGTTCCGCCTGGCTATTGGAAGCCGGCTTGAACGGCGCTGTCCGGACGTGCTTGATACCATTGCCCAACATAAACCCCTGGAATTCATGGCTGGTGAAACACGGGCCATTGTCGCTGACCAGGATGTCCGGCAAGCCATGGGTCACGAAAACCGTACGCAGACTCTCCAAGGTGATGGATGTCGTGCACAAGTTCAATATGATGCACTCGATCCACTTCGAGTATGCATCGACAACGATCAGGAACATTTTTCCCATGAACGGGCCCGCATAGTCTACGTGAATATGTGACCATAGTCTGGTGGGCCAGGGCCACGGGCTCAGTGGGGCCTCCCAGGGGGCATTGCCCAGCTGGGCACATGTTGTGCACCTGCGAACCAAGTGTTCCAGATCTGAGTCATTCCCCGGCCACCATACACGTGACCAGGCAATGGTCTTCATTAACACGATGCCAGGGTGCTCGCTGTGGAGTTCCCTGATGAACACTTCCCTTCCTTTCTGGGACATGACTACCCGGCTGCCCCAGAGCTCATCCATCCATCTCTGAAATGGTCTGACTTCCTCGGGGCGCGCCCTGTGTGCGGGCGCCCAATCCCCAGTCAGGACACATTTCTTTATCATGGATAGGAGGGGGTCCCTGTTGGTCCAGAGATTGATCTGGTGGGCTGTGATGGGGGAGCCTGCAGTGTCAAAAGCCTCGACGGCCATGACCATCTCGGCGCTCTGCTCCAACGCCCCCTCGGTGGTGGCCAGTGGGAGCCTGCTGAGTGCGTCAGCGCAATTTTCGGTGCCTGGCCAGTGCCGCATGTTGTAGTCATACGCAGCCAGCATGAGGGCCCAGCGCTGTATGCGAGCTGACGCATTGACGTTGACAGCCTTGCTGCCAGACAACAAGGATGTTAACGGCTTGTGGTCTATCTCTAGCTCGAACTGTCTACCAAAAAGGTACTGGTGCATCTTTTTCACACCGTAAACACACGCGAGTGCTTCCTTTCGACCATGCCATATCCACGCTCTGCCTGGGAGAGTGACCTGGAGGCATAAGCCACCGGTTGGAGTCGGCCGTCATCATTACCCTGCTGCAAAACACACCCAACCCCGTAGGATAACGCGTCTCATGTTAAAACCAGTTTTTTCCAAGGGTCATACAAAGTCAACAGCTTGTTGGAACACAGCAGGTTCCTCGCCTTATTGAAAGCCCGTTCTTGACAGTCCCCCCAAAGCCATTCACAACCTTTACGCAGGAGCATGTGTAATGGCTCCAGCAATGTGCTTAAGTTCGGCAGAAAGTTCCCAAAATAGTTCAAAAGCCCAGGAATGATCGCAACTCCGACGTGTTGCCAGGCCTGGGCACCCGGCGGATCGCCTCCGTTTTTGATTCAGTGGGCCAGATCCCGTCTGCGACAACCCTCCTGCCCAAAAACTTGATCTCTGGGGCCAAAAACACGCACTTGGCCTTTTTCAGCCGCAAGCCTACCCGATCCAATCGGCGTAGCACCTCCTCCAGGTTGTGGAGGTGTTCTTCGGTGTCTCGACCCGTTATGAGAATGTCGTCTTGGAATACGATCGTTCCAGGAATGGATTTGAGCAAGCTTTCCATGTTTCTCTGAAAGATGGCTGCTGCCGAACGAATGCCAAACGGTCACCTGTTGTCGCCAAATAATCCCTTGTGCGTCGTGATGGTGGTCAGAGACTTGGATTCTTCAGCCAGTTCCTGAGTCATGTAGGCCGAAGTGAGGTCCAACTTCATGAACAGCTTACCACCTGCCAGCATGGCAAAAAGGTCATCCACTCTCGGGAGTGGGTATTGGTCTTGCAGCGATACTCGGTTGATGGTGGCTTTGTAGTCGCCACAAATCCTAACCGAGCCATCTGCTTTGAGGACGAGAACGATGGGACTTGCCCAGTCGCTGAATTCAATGGGCGAAATTATGCCCTCTCTGAGCAGCCTATCCAGTTCACATTCAATTTTTTCACGCATCACATATGGCACCGCTCTGGCTTTGTGGTCTGGCGTTCGGAGTGATGTGTATTACTACTTTAGTGCCCTTGAACGTTCCAACACCAGGCTGAAACAGTGATCTGAATTTTTGCAGGACCTGCGAGCATGAACTTCGCTCCACGAATGAAATGGCGTGCACATCCCCCCATTTCCAATTCATCCCCAAAAGCGCGGGGCCATTTCACGGAATGATCCAGAGTGTAGCCGGTTCTGTAATCCATTGTGTGTTACCACAAGTTTGCACTGCCCAGCAGTGGGATGATCTCTTTAGTGTACATCCATAGCTGCGTCTCAATGCGTTCCAGTTTGGGCCTGCTAGCTCTGTGTGGCCATAATCTCTCAAATTCTTGGGCGCTCATGAGTGACTGGCTAGCTCCCATATCCAGCTCCATGTGCACCAGGATGCCATTCAGTAAGACTTTCATCATCATGGGTGGCATTTTAGTATATGAGCTGTGGACGTCAGCCACATGAACCCGCTGAACTTCAGCATTTATGGCTTTACCCCAGGCCTCATCCTGCATTGAAGACCCCTCGTCTGGTTCCGCTGTCTCACAGATTAGCCTTGCTACTGCCTTTTTGCACATCCTGGCCAAGTGTCCACTGACATTACAAATCCTACACATATATTGCTGGAACCTGCAGCTTTTCGCAGTGTTTCTACCCCCGCACCTCCAGCATGAGCTGAGATTGAGATTGCTGTTAACAAAAAGACTATTACCAGGCATTCCTCTCTGATTGCCCATTTGGCTGTTTCTAAGCACTCTGATAGTGGGTGTTAATGGTCCCATCGCGGGACGCATTGTTCCTCGAGATGGCATGAATTGCCAATCCCCTTTCCATTGTCCTTGTTGTAGGCCCACCCGAGAGCCTGTTGCTGCCTGGGGGTTTCGAAATGCCCTTGCCTGCCTGCAGGGTCCCGAGCCGCGTTCACCATGTTAACTCCCTGGTCCGTCGCCACGTTTGGACCAGGGCTGCGAGCGTAAATTAGCTCGGTCTCCTCTTCCCTGCCATAAAGGTCTGAACTATCAACGCCACCCCTTCTAAAGTCAAGTCCTTAGTCTTTATGAGCTTCCTGAAAATGCCAGCATGATTAATGCTCTCGATGAAAAAGTCCCTTAACATCTCCCCCCTGCAGACATCAGAGAACTTACAGAGACTGGCCAAGCGCCGCAGTTCCGCCACAAAGTCCGAGACGTTTTGTCCCTCTCGACGCCGGTGAGAGTAGAACCGGTGCCGGGCCATGTGTACGCTACTCGCTGGCTTGAGATGCTCACTGATCAGCTGGCTGAGCTCTTCAAAGGACTTGTCCGCCGGCTTTTGGGGTGCGAGCAGGTCTTTCATCAGTGCATACGTCTGTGGTCCACAGCTGGTCAGTAGATGCACCTCCGCTTGTCAGCCGCTGTCTCTTCCAGCTAGTCCTTTGTGACAAAGCTCTGCTGGAGTCTTTCCACGAAGTCATCCCAGTCCTCACCCACACAGTAACGTTCCTCTGTGCCACCGGTGGCCATCCTCGTGGTTCGGTGATTCCCGTTTCTCATCGCCAAATGTAATGTCCCTGCACCTTCTTACAAACTCACACAAGGCATGGATATATCAGACACGGTCACTCTGTGACCTTCACCTTTATTGCCAGAACCAAGGAGTGCTGACCCTTGGTGGGACCTCCCCTTTTATACCTGGAAACCCAGGTGAGGAGTGTCTCCTGCAAGTTCACCTCCTGTGGTCAGGGTGTGCATTTCTTTGGTACAGATTAAGTGTACATGAGTTACAGTTACATGACTATGTCATTGCAAGATGGTTAAATACATGACACTTTCACAGTAAGCTAATAGTCCTAACTTCTCAACAATTGTTACAAAAATCCATTGACTCCCAGTAAACCCATATGAATTGTTCAACGTTAAACTTAAGAATGAGTATATTCAAGACATTGTATATTCAAGACAGAGATCGATAGAATTTTGGATATTAAGGGAATCAAGGGATAAGAACATAAGAACATAAGAACATAAGAATTAGGAACAGGAGTAGGCCATCTAGCCCCTCGAGCCTGCTCCGCCATTCAACAAGATCATGGCTGATCTGGCCGTGGACTCAGCTCCACTTACCCGCCCGCTCCCTGTAACCCTTAATTCCCTTATTGGTTAAAAATCTATCTATCTGTGATTTGAATACATTCAATGAGCTAGCCTCAACTGCTTCCTTGGGCAGAGAATTCGACAGATTCACAACCCTCTGGGAGAAAAAATTCCTTCTCAACTCGGTTTTAAATTGGCTCCCCCGTATTTTGAGGCTGTGCCCCCTAGTTTTAGTCTCCCCGACCAGTGGAAACAACCTCTCTGCCTCTATCTTGTCTATCCCTTTCATTATTTTAAATGTTTCTATAAGATCACCACTCATCCTTCTGAACTCCAATGAGTAAAGACCCAGTCTACTCAATCTATCATCATAAGGTAATCCCCTCATCTCTGGTACAGGATAGTACAGGAAACTGGAGTTGAGGTAGAAGATCAGCCATGATCTTATTGAATGACGGAGCAGGCTCGAGGGGCTGAATGGCTTACTCCTGCTCCTAATTCTTATGTCCTTATGTTCTTATGACCTGCTTCAAATCATGACAAACTGTTGTCTATATCTGAGCTGATATTTAGCTTGTAGTTAAATGCATTGTGTTATCGAAGATCATTGGAAACTATCATTTACAGCTTCCAATTTATACCTTCACTATTTAAAATGTATTCTTGAATGGTTAGATCAAATCTGTTTTGTTGCATCATTCGATGAGGTAAGGTAAAGTATAATGAGCATGTTTCTTTACCTCCTTATTTTCCACGAATTGCTTAAACTTCTTTTAATGGTGGTCTGTTGCCAGAATCAAGTTGCCGGGGGAAACAGAAAAAACAACGGCTTTTTAAATTATTTTTCATTAGAACATCATGATTCATTTGAATATGCCTCAGTTAGAACATGTCCCTAAGGAGTGGTCAAGCAAAGTCAGTAGGAATCTATTGCCGAATGTGATGAGTGTAGTAGAGTGGGCGTTGAAATTCTCCAACTTCTTCATCAGTGGTGCAATGAACAATCAGATTGTCAATATTTTGATCCACAGTTAGTATCCAGCTGTCATTATGTACAAGTGATTTCATCTTAACGAACCACTGGGCCGAAATTGTCCTCTGTCGAAAGCATGGCGTAAGCACCCCGTTTCAGTCGTTTTTACCAGCATGGTGGATGTGGTAGCCTCTTGAGTGAAATTCCGCCCTCTTGCCTTTTTTCTCCAGTGGACCGTAAGTCGGTCATAATGGGGTCAGAAGTGCAGCGGTGAGTACACTAGAGAGGCGGAAATTGGGTACGGCCGGAGTGTTCGCCACTGTCAATCATCCGCGTAGCGCTGATGACGTCATCGTGTTGGCTCGTTACCACATCTCTTCCCTTCACTTCAAGGGGCGAGCCTGTGCGATTCTTGAAGTTCAGTCCACTGGGCAACAAGGGAGGATTTCGGCCGGGCAAGTGGCCTGGCACCCAAGGGGAGATTCTGTTGGCTGAACCCGGGGGCATAATTGTCGGCCCGATATGGCAGTCGGCCAACAAAAAAAAATAATAAGATGGCAGCCGCGGCAGTAGGTCCTCCCCTTCATTGGCAGCTGTACCGCCATTTTGAGCAAACTCCAATCACAGTGCGCCGGCAGAAAAAGCTGCCAGTGGCACCCAGCGGCGGGAGGAAGATTTTCTCGGCGGAATTTCGCAATCAGAGGGAACATTGGTGGTGCGCGCACTGATGACGCACTTTGGACAATTGGCAGCAGCGGAGCGGTAGTGGGGGCAGCGGGTCACCGCCGGGATATCGCAAGAGCGGAATTTAAAAAAATGGCAGCCATTCCATGAAAAATCCACTCCGCAGTGTGGCCGCCGATTTCCGGCGGTAACAGGCCTTAAGGGAAGGGGTAATTTCGGTCCCCCCCCATGTGGTACACATATCCTGCAATGATAATTCATAATTATGGTTGGCAATAAGTTTCAACACTATTAGCTCACTGGAGTATATTTTCTCTAAGCTGTAAAGTACTATGAAAAAGAACTGAGTAAAACTGGTGAAGAACACAAATAGTTTTCAAATATTTCATTCATTATTCTGACCCTGGTGTGAATTCCTACTCTGTATAAAGTGAGAAATTACACTCGGGTCAGAATAATGAATGAAATAAATAAGGATGCCTGAGGATTATAAAAAATATTGTTAACAGCTGGTTAAGTGTCTGAATCTGTGGAGTTCTCTGCCCCAGAGAGCTGTGGAGGCTGGGATATTGAACATATTTAAGGCGAAGATAGACAGATTTTTGAATGATAAGGAGTGAAAGGTTATGGGGAGCAGGCAGGGAAGTAGAGCTGAGCCCAAGATCAGATCCGCCATGGTCTTATTAAATGGCGGAGCAGACTCGAGGGGCCGTATGGCCTACTCCTGCTCCTATTTCTTATGTTCTTATGAACTGCCCTTATTGAAGTAATTTGGATGAAACAGCTGAAGCTTACCTCATGAGCGAATCAATTTAAAACTAGAAGGATTTTCACCCTATCAGACCTGCCATTAGCTTTTGAACAGAAGTCAAGAAGTTGAGGTCATACCCGAACATACTTTCAGAAACAGTAGAGCTACTTTTAGTGGAATTCAGCTGATGTCTCATTGTCTAGTTCAATCACCCCTCATTATCACACATGCACCTGACTATCAATGATGTATGGCCTCCTCAGTCAACTGCAGCCCCTACACCCACCGTCTGGCTTGAGCTGGCCTAATGGAGCTGTAGCTGAATATAAAGTTCATAGGAGACTCAATGGTATTTCCTTTGAAGGCCAAATATAAACCCTCCATGTAATAAAATTCTTCAGGGATCATGCATATTATTAATTACTTGGTTTGAAAATGATATTATTTTTGCCCACTTCCTAGCAAACTATCATGTACTATATAGTAAGTTATATTGTATAATGTTATCGTTGTGCCTGCCACAAAAATGCCCATTTATTTAACCTGAGCATTCAATACATTCAGAAGGCAGCTTTCAACAGATCATAGTGCATGAGGACTGGTGGTGGGACTGCACATCGAAAGCCTCTTGTGAGGAGGTCATAATAGCAAATGTAAGCTGCAAGGTCATATGGGCCCTGCAGGACAACAGCCCTAGATTGCAATGATGCTTCCAAACAATTACCATGGTAACGATTTTGACTTTCATTGGGGTAAACCAGAGGACACAGATTTAAGGTGATTGACAAAAGAACCAAAGGCGATTCGAGGGAAAACCTTTTTACGCAGCGATTGATTAGGATCTAGAATCCACTGCCTGAAAGGGCGGTGGAGGCAGACTCAGTCGTGGCTTGCAAAAGGGAGTAGATAAGTAGCTGAAGGAAAAAATATTGCAGGGCTACAGGGAAAGGGAGAGGGAGTGGGACGAGTTGAAGTGCTCTTGCAGAGAGTCGGCAATGGGCTCGACGGGCCAACTGGGCTCCTTCTCTGCTGTAACCATTCTATTATTCTGTGATAAAGGCAGTGTTGGTTCTCCAGCATGACTCATAGGCTCTGAATTTCCACCAGCCTTCTCCTGATATCCTGCTGTAACATTAGCTTGAGATCCATAGAATGCCTGAAGAAAGAAGGACTTGCATTTATATAGCGCCTTTCACGACCACTGGGTGTTTCAAAGCGCTTTATAGCCAATGAAGTATTTTTGGAGTGTAAACACTGTTGTAATGTGGGAAACGCGGCAGCCAAATTGCACACAGCAAGCTCCCACAAACAGCAATGTGATAATGACCAGGTAATCTTTTTTTGTTATGTTGATTGAGGGCTAAATATTGGCCAGGACACCGGGGATAACTCCCCTGCTCTTCTTTGAAACAGTGCCATGGGATCTGAGAGAGCAGACGGGGCCTCGGTTTAACGTCTCATCCAAAAAACAGCAACTCCAACAGTGCAGCACTCCCTCAGCACTGCATGGAGTGTCAGCCTCGATTTACATGCTCAAATACCTAGAATAGGACTTGAACCCACAACCTCCTGACTCTGATGCAAGTGTGCTACCCACTGAGCCACAGCTGACACTTACAATGTAAATGGCTGAAAATGGCCACTTATGTCATTTCACAATTGTGCAGTGCCTGGTATATTCAGGGCCATAGTATGAGTTCAGCAGCAAGAAGTCGTGCACTCATTGGCCTCAATTTTGGCCCAGCCCGTTTTTTGGTGCACTTACCGGAGTAGCACCGCTTTTCTCTGATCCAAGGTGCGCCGACAAATGTTGTTGCCACTTTGGCCGCTGTCCGGCCTCTTCCGTGTAGTCACGCAGCATGGCCAGTCAAGTCGGGGGGTGGAGCCAGCGTTCTGCACCGAAAACTGTGCCGGGACATCTGCATATGCGCAGTGGAGTCCGCTGGTGATGTCTGCGCATGCGCAGTAGCCGGCCAGTTGAATCACTCCTCGCCCCCAGCCTCTCCATTTGCTTGCTGCAGCTTCTCCGTTGATTTGCTTGCTGCAACTGCTCTGTGGGCCCCGATGCCAGCCAGTTGAATCGCTCCCGCCTCTAGCCCAGGCCGAGTAGCCTCCCGATGCGATGTGGTCCCGACCCTAGCCCAGGCCGAGTGGCCTCTCGCACCGGCTGGCCCGTTGCCTTCCTAGGCCGAGTTTGAAGATGAAGGTAGGACTTATTTCAATTTTTTATTTTTTATTGAATTCTTAGAACTTTTTGTTTGAAAGGTTTGGTGGTTTATAAGGCTTGGTGCTTTAGGTGCAGGTCCTCTCTGCTTCCCTTCCCATCCCTATCCCAGGCCGAATGGCCTCCGATGTACCTACCTGCACTGATCTCTTTACTTCTCCATAAACGTTTTCTGAAGTGGCCACATACGCTGGCCTAAGTATAAATGGAGTAACTATTCGCTGGCCAAAGTTGCCTAAATGGGCAGAACTGGCGTAGGTGGCTGGTAACGCCCCCTTCTGAGAAAAAAAAAACTAACCTAAAAAAATTGTAACTAACTCAGTTACACTGGTGCAAATTGATTGGGGAAAATGAGGATTTTTAAGTTTCACCAGAAAAACCAAGTTACTCCAAAAAAAACAGCAACTCCTGTCCAAATTTGAGCCCAATTGTGTGCGCTCGTTTTACAGAAAGACCACAGACTGAGGCAAAAAAAGTCCCTCCCATGGGACTTTAATGTTCACCTCTGCGATCTTAGTAACCGATATCTCTTGAAGCAGTTCAGATCCGCCACTTCAACAGATATCCTCTAACATCTTCCGATTCTGACGAAAGATCATCGACCTGAAACATTAACTCTGTTTCTCTCTCCACAGATGCTGCCTGACCTGGAATTCCAGCATTTTCCTGTTTTTTTATTTCAGATTTCCAGCGTCCTCAGTATTTTGCTTTTATTTAAGTCTCCATATCTATTCCGCCCCACAGGAATAATATAGGGAAAAAGCAATAACAAAAGATGGCAGAAAAACAGCACACATGCTGATTGTCACTAATTAAAGCACTATAAATATTGCATTCAAATCTTTCCTTTATTGATTTTCAAAAAGTTATTTTCCTGGAACTGAGTAGTAATTTGCATATTTTTTTTGCCAGTGTTTACAAACCACCTGAAGATCAATCAGACGATTAATGCAGGTTTATAATTACCTTTAGATATTTTTCAGATGAAGATTGAATTCAACATATGTAATCCCACCACTGCCTCGTCTATGCATTTTCTAGGTTGTTTTATTGATGTATTTATTATTTTAAGACAATAATCCATATGGTGATAACTAGACTAAGGAATAGAAATTACCATCAGTGATAATATTGTGGTAATGCTTAACATGTATCAAAGTCCTTGCTCCATTATCTTAATGTAGACAACAACCAAGTTATGAGATGTATGCAACTGTAATGTCTTCCCGAATTATCCTGAAATTATAAGGTGGAATATAGCATTCAAATGTTCAATGCTTTTGCCTGAAATTCCTTCCTTTAGCAGAAGCATTTATTGATTGAAAGTAAATAGATCAATGCCTTTACTAAAATAACGTTACAGTGGTCTTTCAGTCACGTGCATTTTCATATCTCATGCTGCAAGTTCAGGGCCCAGGGTTGCACAGTTTACAAAAGGCACTTGCGATTATACAGTCATCTAGTTTTGAGGCAAGTATAGAATCAAAATCCTGCTGAATGTACTGTCAGCTTACCCTAGTGTTGGAAATCACCCTGAGTCCGAAGGAAATTATGAAGGAATTGGATGCATTTTATTGCAATTATATGCTAAGGCTTTCATGGAGTTTGACCTACAATAGATCCCGAGCTCAGATGCTTCCTTTAGACAAAAGAGCCAACATAAGACTCAGCGGGGGATGGTTCTACCGACACAGCAAGGGAAGATTGTGCGGCTCCAGCATGGAATACTTTAAAGGGAAACTTGTGCCAGTTGGTTTGTAGAGATTAAACTTCATTTAAAGAATAACTATTACAACATGTAAAGAGAAGTAATCAGCCTTTCTGTGGCGGAAGTTACACAGCGTTCATGTCCCAGGGATCTTTTAGTTAAAGGAAAGAAGAGTAAAAGCGATGATGTGGATTATATTAGTCTCTTTAATCATTACAATTCTGGTTTTACAAATGCTTTATGTTATTTGGGGAAGAGGCAAAAAATCGAACTGCACTTGGAAAATGCTGGTAACAGGCAGCATTCTGTGCATCTTTGTCAGCAGAAGTTCTGTAATAAGGTTATCAGTAAGTGATTATAGGCATATTAATAACAGTACTAGACATACTCAAATATTGTAGGTCAAAGGGCAAATGCAAATCAGAGCCTGTTAAAATATTTTACGCCAATGAAGCTAATATAACTAACGATCACAATAAATATCCCTCCCCAAAAGATGACTTTGTTGGTTATGATAACTATTCTTCAATGAACGAGTATGCCAGTTTATTTATGCAACATCAGTATTATTGGCTTTTTTTTTAAAGGCGTTAAAAGGTACAGAATGGTAATGTGACTGGAGGCACTCCTGAATACCTGGAATACCTGGGCAAGTATTGTGATTGCAGCACAGTTAGAACTCAAACATTGTTCAACTGGACTTTACACCTCCATTCCTTTGCTAAACCTGCCACTTTGTTAAAGATATCTTGGTAAAAGGGTGCATTTTCTTTGGGGACGACTTTTGAGCCATCCTCCCTGTTGATTTCTTGCTGACTCTGCAGACGCATTTGCTGAAATTAAAGAGCCACTTTGTTTAGGAGATGCACTATCATAAAATATGACCCAGTCTAATGCAGCTGTGTTGCCTTGCATTTCTTGCATGCCGCTCTGCATCCGATTTGCTTTGTGTACAAATGTTTGCACTGCCTAGAGTCCCAGATTCTTGATGCTGTTGAGCTGTGTTCCAGAAAACAGGGGCTATCAGTTCCCGCAAAAGTATTTCATTTATTTCAGTTGGTACTTTTGACTTCTTTGGATCATTTAAGGAGCTTTGTCTGCTTTCTACATCGGGGCTGCTTCGTGCTCAGGCACTGGCCTTGCAGTGACATTGGGGTTGAATGTTGGGGGCGAAATTGCCCTGCGCCCCGATTGGGGGCAGTAACCTGCTGGGACCAAGACTTCCTACACCCGGCGCAGAAGTCCCACCCCCGCTGCTGAATTGGGCTGACCACCCCTCAAATTGAAGTAGGGCGCAATCTCGCACGCTCCACTTCTTTTAGAAGAGATTCCTGGGGCGCTACTGGGGCGCAATCGGGAGTGCTACGTGGATGCTTCTTGCTGACGCACTTCAACGCCCCTCCGCTTCACTTAAAGGGAAGGAGCCCTGCGCACTCTGCAAGGTCTCTGATGGCTTCCACTAGGCCACCAGGGCAGCGTGGGACCGGTCCTGCAGCCTTCCAGCCAAAACGGAGTGCCAGGCATCACGACGCAGAAGAACAGGTAATACAGCCGACTGGAGGGTCGGCAAAACATATAAGGTGTCGTCGCGTAGCAGTGGCGCCCTCTCCTTTAACTTACGCCGGCGAGCGGATGTCAGCACCAGCTTTGCGACCCGCGGGGTAATTGCACCCGCAGGGCAGAAAGGGGTCAGTGCATGGCGATGAAGGGTTGCCGTGCACGGCGACGATGTCATTGCCGGTTGCATGGCGGCCCGGGGTGCTACCTGCGGTGCACGGCGCGACCATGGCAGCACTTCTGCAAACTCCCAGGCAATTTTCCAGGAGCAAGTAGTGCCCCCCACCTCCCCTCCTCCCCCCCCCTCCGCCCCTCCAGGCAACAAGTCTCTTCTGCCCCGTTAGTGGCCCCCCAGAGGCGCTAACAGGCCTCTAAAAAAGGTAAATTTTCACCCCCTTTGTTTTGGTATCAGCCCATTTGCACCTGTAAGGGGGGCAGTAGTGACCTGAAAATTGAGCAAGGAAATGGCCAATTCGCCCATTGGAAATCAACCCTTTCTGATTCTTTGGCAGACCTCAATTTAAGAGGCCAGCACTCGCGCTGGAAACAGTTGGGAGTCTAATGAAAATATATTCATAGAAACATAGAAAATAGGTGCAGGAGTAGGCCATTTGGCCCTTCGAGCCTGCACCGCCATTCAATGAGTTAACGGCTGAACATGCAACTTCAGTACCCCATTCCTGCTTTCTCGCCAGACCCCTTGATCCCCTAGTAGTAAGGACTACATCTAACTCCTTTTTGAATATATTTAGTGAATTGGCCTCAACAACTTTCTGTGGTAGAGAATTCCACAGGTTCACCACTCTCTGGGTGAAGAAGTTTCTCCTCATCTCGGTCCTAAATGGCTTACCCCTTATCCTTAGACTGTGACCCCTGGTTCTGGACTTCCCCAACATTGGGAACATTCTTCCTGCATCTAACCTGTCAAAACCCATCAGAATTTTAAACGTTTCTATGAGATCCCCTCTCATTCTTCTGAACTCCAGTGAATACAAGCCCAGTTGATCCAGTCTTTCTTGATATGTCAGTCCCGCCATCCCGGGAATCAGTCTGGTGAACCTTTGCTGCACTCCCTCAATAGCAAGAATGTCCTTCCTCAAGATAGGAGACCAAAACTGTACACAATACTCCAGGTGTGGCCTCACCAAGGCCCTGTACAACTGTAGTAACACCTCCCTGCCCCTATACTCAAATCCCCTTGCTACGAAGACCAACATGCCATTTGCTTTCTTAACCACCTGCTGTACCTGCATGCCAACCTTCAATGACTGATGAACCATGACATCCAGGTCTCGTTGCACCTCCCCTTTTCCTAATCTGTCACCATTCAGATAATAGTCTGTTTCTCTGTTTTTACAACCAAAGTGGATAACCTCATATTTATCCACATTATACTTCATCTGGCATGCATTTGCCCATTCACCTAACCTATCCAAGTCACTCTGCAGCCTCATAGCATCCTCCTCGCAGCTCACACTGCCACCCAACTTAGTGTCATCCGCAAATTTGGAGATACTACATTTAATCCCCTTGTCTAAATCATTAATGTACAATGTAAACAGCTGGGGCCCCAGCGCAGAACCTTGTGGTACCCCACTAGTCACTGCCTGCCATTCTGAAAAGTACCCATTTACTCCTACTCTTTGTTTCCTGTCTGCCAACCAGTTCTCAATCCATGTCAGCACACTACCCTCAATCTCATGTGCTTTAACTTTGCACATTAATCTCTTGTGTGGGACCTTGTCGAAAGCCTTCTGAAAGTCCAACTACACCACATCAACTGGTTCTCCCTTGTCCACTCTACTGGAAACATCCTCAAAAAATTCCAGAAGATTTGTCAAGCATGATTTTCCTTTCACAAATCCATGCTGACTTGGACCTATCATGTCACCTCTTTCTAAATGCGCTGCTATGACATCCTTAATAATTGATTCCATCATTTTACCCACTACCGATGTTAGGCTAACCGGTCTATAATTCCCTGTTTTCTCTCTCCCTCCTTTTTTAAAAAGTGGGGTTACTTTGGCTACCCTCCACTCCATAGGAACTGATCCAGAGTCTATGGAATGTTAGAAAATGACTGTCAATGCATCCACCAGGCCACCTCCTTAAGTACTTTGGGATGCAGTCCATCAGGCCCTGGGGATTTATCTGCCTTCAGTCCCTTCAATTTCCCTAACACCATTTCCTTACTGATAAGGATTTCCCTCAGTTCCTCCTTCTTACTAGACCCTCTGACCCCTTTTATATCCGGAAGGTTGTTTGTGTCCTCCTTAGTGAATACTGAACCAAAGTACTTGTACAATTGGTCTGCCATTTCTTTGTTCCCCGTTATGACTTCCCTTAATTCTGACTGCAGAAGACCTACGTTTGTCTTTACTAACCTTTTTCTCTTTATATATCTATAGAAACATTTGCAGTCCGTCTTAATGTTCCCTGAAAGCTTCCTCTCGTACTCCATTTTCCCTGCCCTAATCAAACCCTATATCCTCCTCTGCTGAGTTCTAATTTCTCCCAGTCCCCGGATTCACTGCTATTTCTGGCCAATTTGTATGCCACTTCCTTGGCTTTAATACTGTCCCTGATTCCCCTTGATAGCTACGGTTGAGCCACCTTCCCTTTTTTATTTTTACGCCAGACAGGGATTTACAATTGTTGTAGTTCATCCATGCGCTCTCTAAATGTCTGCCATTGTCCATCCACTATCAACCCCTTAAGTATCATTCGCCAATCTATCCTAGCCAATTTACGCCTCATACCTTCAAAGTTACCCTTCTTTAAGTTCTGGACCATGGTCTCTGAATTAACTGTTTCATTCTCCATTCTAATGTAGAATTCCACCATATTATGGTCACTCTTTCCCAAGGGGCCTCCACAACGAGATTGCTAATTAATCCTCTCTCATTACACAACACCCAGTCTAAGATGGCCTCCCCCCTAGTTGGTTCCTCGACATATTGATCTAGAAAACCATCCGTTATGCACTCCAGGAAATCCTGCTCCACCGTATTGCTTCCAGTTTGGTTAGCCCAATCTATATGCATATTAAAGTCACCCATGATAACTGCAGCACCTTTATTGCATGCACCCCTAATTTCTTGTTTGATGCCCTCCCCAACATCACTACTACTGTTTGGCGGTCTGTACACAACTCCCACTAACGTTTTTTGCCCTTTGGTGTTCTGCAGCTCTACCCATATAGATTCAAATAGGGGTTAGATGATGCGGTTAATACCCCAATGTTTATTGACAATCCGCCCACATCCCAGGTAGTACAGGCCAGGAGGCAGCCATTTCCACCACTATTTGAAGGCTTCTCTCACTTAAAACACTGCAAAGTTCTGAATAATAATCATCTGCAAGAATAAGCCTGGTTAACAGCTCAAAAAACAATTAAGTAAAGAAATTCAGCAATAAAGTAGTAATAATAAAAACCGTAGCACTCTCCTGGTAATATGCGGGAAAGATGGGTTATTCCAACACTAAATATGCTGCAATCATAACCATCTAGAAGTCCAAATGATTTGGAAGTTTCCTCCATGTTTTTCCATGGGATCATTAACATCCATCTAAACTTGCATACTTACTTTGGAGGCTGTTCAGAGAAAGTTCACTGGTTGATTCTGGAGATGAGGGGATTGACTTATGAAGATAGGTTGAGTAGGTTGGGTCTATACACATTGGAGCTCAGAAGAATGAGAGGTGATCTTATCAAAACATATAAGATAATGAGGGGGCTTGACAGGGTGGATGCAGAGAGGATATTTCCATTCGTAGGGGAAACTAAAACGAGGGGGCATTGTCTCAGAATAAGGGGCCGTCCATTTAAAACTGAGATGAGGAGGAACTTTTTCTCCCAGAGGGTTGTAAATCTTTGGAATTCTCTGCCCCAGAGAGCTGTGGAGGCTGGGTCATTGAATATATTTAAGGCGGAGATAGACAGATTTTTGAACGATAAGGGAATAAAGGATTATGGGGAGTGGGCAGGGAAATGGAGCTGAGTCCATGATCAAATCAGCCATGATCTTATTAAATGGTGGAGCAGGCTCGAGGGGCCAAATGGCCTACTCCTGCTCCTATTTCTTACGTTCTTAAACCACAGAAGCAGGCAGTCATACCCTCAGTAGAACATCTCATCTGATGGACAGCCCAGTACTTCCTCAATAGGACTGGGACTTGAACCCATGATTTCTAACTTATAGGCAAATTCCCGATTAACTTAACTAAACTGTCAAATGGGTATATAATACAAATGAAGATGAAAGTTTGTCCATCTAGAAAGAACGTCAAACCCCTCAAACACCACCACAGTATCCAACTGTTGTCTTAAATGATTCCAGGGTTTTTTACTACATTGTCTGACCCAAAATCCATTCCGTGTGTTTGAACTTGTGCCCCGGTGTCCTACTAGCTGGTTGTGATCTCAGATTTTACTTCCTCGATAGCACATCACGTTGTATATTAAACAGCTACTTTATCAAAAAAATTTAGCCTTTGATTGATAGAGAAAGCAACAAGATTGTTCTTATTTTTAATAAGAGGTCACTTTTCAAAAGGTATGTTTGTGTGTGAGTTTATCGAAATAAAAATTGAAGTGATAAATTAGAATAGAAAATAATCAAAGTCAAGGTCAAGAATGCTGGCTCCAATCTGAGTCACAGGTGGCTAATAAATAGCCTGCAGGTTGAATGTAGCCCAATGCAGCTCGATATTCAACCAAAGTAGTGCTTTAAGTTGCCAGGAAAGATAACCCACAAAATATTTGAAAACAATGAGGCTGCAATCACGTGCTGTTCTCATTGACTAAGTACATTCAACACATAGGCCCCAAGTTTCCACACAATAAAAAACGGGCGCCCCTCCGAGCTGGGCGCCCGTTTTTCGCGCCGAAAACGGCGCCGGAGAAAAAACGCGCGAGTCTGGAGCGCCCTGCAGCTCCATGTCTGCTTGGCGTGGCGCCCAGGGGGGCGGAGCCTACCACTCGCGCCGATTTTGTAAGTGGGAGGGGGCGGGTACCATTTAAATTAGTTTTTTTTCCTGACGGCAACCCTGTGCGTGCGCGTTGGAGCGTTCGCGCACGCGCAGTGTGAAGGAAACATTGGCACTCGGCCATTTTTGTAGTTCTTTGTAGCTGTTTAATTTTTGAACATTTTTTAATACAGCACATCAGCACTGAGGCTTCTTGCAGCAGTGAGAAGGCTGCAGGAAGCCTCAAAAAGTTGAGGCAGCCATTTCCCTTCCCCCCCTCCCCGCCCGCCGTTGGGAACGAATGGCTGCCTCCTTCCCCCCCCCCCCCGCCGCGGGAACGAACAGCTTCCTCCACCCCCCCCCCCCCCGGGAACGAACGGCTGCCTCCACCCCCTCCCCCCCCCCCGCGGGAACGAACAGCTTCCTTCCCCCCTCCCCCCGCCGCGGGAACGAACAGCTTCCTCCCCCCCCCCCCCGCGGGAACGAACAGCTTCCTCCCCCCCCCCCCCGCGGGAACGAACAGCTTCCTCCACCCCCCCCCCCCCCCCCGGGAACGAACGGCTGCCTCCTTCCCCCCCCGCGGGAACGAACAGCTTCCTCCACCCCCTCCCCCCGCGGGAACGAACAGCTTCCTCCCCCCCCCCCCGCGGGAACGAACAGCTTCCTCCACCCCCTCCCCCCGCGGGAACGAACAGCTTCCTCCCCCTCCCCCCCCGCGGGAACGAACAGCTTCCTCCACCCCCCCCCCCCCCGCGGGAACGAACAGCTTCCTCCACCCCCCTCCCCCCGCGGGAACGAACAGCTTCCTCCACCCCCCCCCCTCCCCCCGCGGGAACGAACAGCTTCCTCCACCCCCCCCCTCCCCCCGCGGGAACGAACAGCTTCCTCCACCCCCCCCCCTCCCCCCGCGGGAACGAACAGCTTCCTCCACCCCCCCCCCTCCCCCCGCGGGAACGAACAGCTTCCTCCACCCCCCCCCCTCCCCCCGCGGGAACGAACAGCTTCCTCCACCCCCCCCCCCCCACCCCGGGAACGAACAGCTTCCTCCACCCCCCTCCCCCCGCGGGAACGAACAGCTTCCTCCACCCCCCTCCCCCCGCGGGAACGAACGGCTGCCTCCACCCCCTCCCCCCCCCCCCGGGAACGAACAGCTTCCTCCACCCCCCCCCCCCCGGGAACGAACAGCTTCCTCCACCCCCCTCCCACCGCGGGAACGAACGGCTGCCTCCACCCTCCCCCCCCCCGCGGGAACGAACAGCTTCCTTCCCCCCCCTCCCACCGTGGGAACGAACAGCTTCCTCCACCCCCCCCCCCCCGGGAACGAACAGCTTCCTCCACCCCCCTCCCACCGCGGGAACGAACGGCTGCCTCCACCCTCCCCCCCCCCGCGGGAACGAACAGCTTCCTCCACCCCCCCCCCCCCCGGGAACGAACAGCTTCCTCCACCCCCCCACCCCCCCCCGGGAACGAACAGCTTCCTCCACCCCCCCCCCCCCGGGAACGAACAGCTTCCTCCCCCCCCCCCCCCCGGGAACGAACGGCTGCCTCCTTCCCCCCCCACCCCCCCGCGGGAATGAACGGCTGCCTCCTTCCCCCCCCACCCCCCCGCGGGAATGAACGGCTGCCTCAACTTGTGAGGCTTCCTGCAGAATTCTCCCTGGCTGAAGCACTTTCACACAGGTAGGAAGATGGTTTATTTAACCTTTTCTTTGTTTATAAATTTTTATTCAGGTTGGATTTATTTGTATAATATTTGTATAAGTATAAATAAGGATTTATTATAGAATTTAATTACTTCCCTTCCCTGCCCCCCCCACCTCGTTCTGGACGCCTAATTTGTAACCTGCGCCTGATTTTTTAATGTGTAGACAAGGTTTTTTCAGTTCTACAAAAATCTTCACTTGCTCCATTCTAAGTTAGTTTGGAGTACGTTTTCACTGTGGAAACTTTGAAATCAGGCGCCAGTGGCCGGACACGCCCCCTTTTGAAGAAAAAAATTCTGTTCCAAAGTGAAACTGTTCTAACTGACTAGAACTGCAGAAAAAAAAATGTGGAGAATTGCGATTTCTAAGATAGTCCGTTCTCCACCAGTTGCTCCTAAAAATCAGGCGCAAATCATGTGGAAACTTGGGCCCATAGAATCTCAGTTAATTCAGCTCTGTGTTAGCTGTGGCTCAGTGGGTAGCACTTTCTACCTCTGAGTCAGATAGATGGTTGTGTGGTTCAAATCACACTCAAGGGACTTGAATACAAAAATAATCTAGGCTGATACTCCAGTGCAGTGCTGAGGGAGTGATGCACTGTCAGATGTCTGTCTTTCAGATGAGATGTTAAACTGAGGTCCCATTTGCTCTCTCAAGTGGCTGTGAAAGATCCCATCTCACTATTTTGAAGAAGAGCAGTGGAGTTAACCCTGGTGTCATGACCAATATTTATCCCTCAATCAACATAACCCAAAAAAAAACAGATTATCTGGACATTATCACATTGCTATTTGTGGGAGCTGCTTGTGTGCAAATTGGCTGCCGTATTTCCTAGATTACAACAGTGACTACACTCCAAAAGTACATCATTGGCTGTAAAGCGCTTTGAGATGCTCAATGGTCGTGAAATGTGCTATATAATCCAAGTCTCTTTTCTTACATAAGACAAATGGTGAAAGTAAACTAACTAACAAAGGACTTGCATCTATATTAGTGATGTTTATTGAGGAATACATATTGTCCAGGACACCAGGGATCACTCCCCTGTTCTTCTTTAGATCTTTTACATCCACCTGAGAGGGTAGATAGGCCTCAGTTTAACATCTCATCTGAATGATGGCACCTCTGACAGTGCAGCATTCCCTCAGTACTGCTCTGGAGTGTCAGTCTAGATTTTTGGGCTTAAGTCTCTGGAGTGGGATTTGAACCCACAAACCTTCTGACTCAAAAGCAAGCATGCTACTCACTGAGCCACAGTTGACAATTGGCTAGCAGTGAAAATGGAAGTCAGTGTTACAGTAGGTTGCTTTAATAATTCTTCCTTAACATGAAACTTTCAAATTCCCCAGTGTTTTAAATATATTCCCAACTGCACAGTAGGAGTAAGTTTGACAGCTCTTTCTGTTATGAAGGATCAGAATCGCATCAGATTGGGGTCAGAGGGATGCAACGGAGGATTACAGATCTAAACAAGAAAATGCACTATTTAGTTTGAACTGTAAAGCTTTCGAGATCGGACAGTTGCACTGAGTTGATTGGTACAGGAAGAAGGGGGCAAAGATTTCGACCAGGAAGTTGCTATGAGATAAAAACTGAAAATAGTCAGCAGGTCAGGCAGCACCTGTGGAGAGAGAACAGACAGGGCCTCAGTTTAACATCTCAGCTGAAAGACAACACCTCTGACAGTGCAGCACTGCCTCAGAGTATCAGCCTAGATTTCTTTTGCACTCAAGCTCCTGACATTGGACTTGAACCCACAACTTTCCCGACTCAAAGGCAAGTGTACTACCCACTGTGTCACAGCTGCCACTGCTAACAGCACATATTGTGTGCTGGCAATATAATTCAACATGCAGATGGGGCCTTTCGCTGGTGCCATCGGGCAGGCAGTGCATCGCTCCATCTATCGCCCACCCCATGTGTGGTACTGATGGAAGTTGACCCTGTGTGTCCTTCCTTAGCTGCACATGGAGCCAAAATCTTGACATCTGATCCTCTTCCAATTCTCCATCCCAAAAGGATTGGCCATTCAGGCTGTGACCATCCCCCTATGTGTGGGTTCCTGGCCTTTAAGCCCCTACTGAACTCACATGAATAAATATAGTCCAATTTATTTTATATGACTGTTTGCAACTTGTGCTGGCCGGACACAGACCAGATTTTGCATTTTCTATTTGTTTAAAAGCAAAAGCTT
This sequence comes from Pristiophorus japonicus, assembly GCF_044704955.1. Lineage (NCBI taxonomy): Eukaryota > Metazoa > Chordata > Chondrichthyes > Pristiophoridae > Pristiophorus > Pristiophorus japonicus. The sequence goes on along the minus strand of NC_091979.1, from coordinate 39,025,154 downwards.
TTGCATTGGTGTTTGTTCCTATTAAATCTACATAAACAGGAAGTTGTAATTTGCCTAAAAATGCCTCACTGCACCTGAAATGAGATATACAATCACATTCAATGTGTGATGTGGGGGAGGGGCTCAATATCTTCTCTGCATAGTGAGTGTGTTCACAAGGGAGAAAGGAATTGAAGGATATATTGATAGGGCCAGATGAAGAGGGGTGGGAGGAGGCTGGTGTGGTGTATCATCATAGGCAGTCCCTCGAAATCAAGGAAGACTTGCTTCCACTCTAAAAGTGAGTTCTCAGTTGGCTGTACAGTCCAATGTGGGAATTATAGTCTCTGTCATAGGTGGGACAGACAGTGGTTAAAGGAAAGGGTGGTTTGTCACACACTCCTTCTGCTGTCTGTGCTTGATTTCTGCATGCTCTCTGTTGTGAATGGAGAAAGAGTCAGACTGAACACTGTGAGCTCAAAGTAAAGTGTGAACTTAGTCTTTTATTGCAAGTCTCCAGAGTGTCGCTCCAACCTGTGAAGCCTCCTTCAATACCTGTGCTCCCAAGGAATTATGGGAGCCCTTGGGACTCCAGGGGATGAGCCCTCTGGTGGCTGTACAGAGTAAATGCAAGTTTACATATACAACAACACCCCCCCCCCCCAAAGTCAATAGTGTAACTATTTACAATGTGAGTCGATCTGGGGCCCTTCTTGCCCTGGTTGATCATCTCGGCATGAAAGCTGGTGTTGTTGAATCATTTGTTGGGCCCTCGCTGGGCTGCTGTGCAGCTGGCCTTGCTGGGCTGCCTGGTGTGTTGGCACTGCTGTGCTGCTGTGGATGATGGGTTCTGCTTCGTGGTCAACCGTGGTGCCGGTTGCCACTGGTGTGTATGTTGGGTGATCAAAAAAGGTAGGGTCCAAGGTGGGTTGCTCAGGATAGTCCGTGAATCTCAGCTTGATTTGGTCCAAGTGTTTCCGGTGAATTAGTCCATTTGAAAGTTTGACCCGAAACATCCTGCTCCCCTCTTTGGCCATGACAGTGCTGGGAAGCCACTTGGGACCATGTCCATAATTTAATACAAATACAGGATCATTGATTTCAATCTCGCATGAATCATTTGCGCTATCATGATATGCACTTTGTTGAAGCCACCTGCTCTCTATCTGTTCATGTAGATCAGGATGAACTAATGAGAGCCTTGTCTTATGTGCTCTTTTCACGAGCAGTTCAGCAGGTGGGATCCCAGTGAGTGAGTGGGGTCTCGTGCGGTAGCTAAGCAAGACTCGGGATAGGCGAGTCTGCAGAGGGCTTTCAGTTACCCTCTTCAAGCCTTGCTTGATGGTTTGCACTGCTCTCTCTGCCTGACCATTGGACGCTGGTTTAAACGGGGCAGATGTGACATGTTTGATCCCGTTACGGGTCATGAATTATTTGAACTTGGGGCCCATTGTCGCTCACCAGGACATCAGGTAGGCCGTGTGTGGAAAACATGGCCCGCAGGCTTTCAGTAGTGGCAGGGGACGTGCTAGCCGACATTATCTCACATTCAATCCACTTGGAGTACGCGTCTACAACCACAAGGAACATTTTACCCAAGACCGGGCTTGCATAGTCGACGTGTAACCTAGACCACTGTTTGGAGAGCCAGGACCATAAACTTAGCGGTGCCTCCCTGGGTACATTGCTTAACTGCGAGCATGTATTACATCTGTGAACACAGGACTCTAAGTCCGCTTCGATAGCCAGATACACGTGGGATCTGGCTATCGCTTTCATCATTACGATGCCTGGGTGGATACTGTGGAGGTTATTGATGAAGGTGTCTCTGCCCTTCTTGGGGACCACTACTCGATTGCCCCACAGAAGACAGTCTGCCTGTATAGACATTTCATCTTTGCACCGCTGGAACGGCTTTATCTCTTCCTGCATTTCCACTGGGACACTGGACCAGCTCCCGTGAAGCACACAGCTTTTGACTAGAGATAATAAGGGGTCCTGGCTTATCCAGGTTTTGATCTGCCGGGCAGTGACGGGTGATTATTCACTCTCAAATGCTTCCATAACCATGGCTAGATCTGTAGGCTGCGCCGTTTCCACCCCCGTGGTGGCCAATGGCAGCCTACTGAGAGCATCGGCGCAGTTTTCTGTGCCTGGCCTGTGGCGGATGGCGTAGTTGTATGCGGACAACGTGAGCGCCTATCTCTGGATGTGGGCCAATGCGTTGGTATTTATCCCTTTACTCTCAGAGAACAGGGATATAGTGGCTTATGGTCAGTTTCCAATTCGAATTTTAGCCCAAGCAGGTATTGATGCATTTTCTTTACCCCATAAACACACGCTATCCCTTTCTCAATCATGCTGTAGGCTCTCTCACCCTTAGACAGACTCCTGGAAGCATAAGCAACCCGTTGCAGTTTCCCAAAATCATTAGCTTGTTGCAATACACACCCGGCGCCATATGACGATGCATCACATGCTAGTACCAAACGCTTACTTGGATCATACAACACAAGCAATTTGTTTGAGCATAACAATCTTCTCGCTTTTACAAAGGCATGTTCTTGGCTTTTGCCGCAAACCCATTCATCCCCTTTTCGTAGTAAGACATGCAGTAGTTCTAACAGTGTGTTGAGACACGGTAGGAAGTTACCAAAGTGGTTCAAGAGTGCCAGGAACGACCGCAGCTCCGTCACGTTCTGTGGCCTCGGTGCGTTCTCGATTGCCTCCGCCTTCGCAATCCTCCTTGACAAGAACTCCACTTCAGGTGCCAGGAAAACGCACTTTGAGCATTTTAACCTGAGCCCCATATGGTTGAGTCGACTAAGAACCTCCTCCAGGTTCTGCAGATGCTCGACTATGTTCCGACCTGTGACCGAGATGTCGTCCTAGAAGACCACGGTGTGCGGGACTGACTTCAATAAGCTTTCCTTGTTTCTCTGGAATGTTACCGTCGCCGATCGGATTCCAAACGGGCATCTGTTATAAACAAAAAGATCTTTGTGCGTGTTGATGCAGGTGAGGGCCTTCGATGATTCCTCCAGTTCCTGCGTCATGTAGGCTGAAGTCAGATCCAGCTTCGTAAACGTCTTTCCTCCCGCCAGCGTTGCAAAGAGGTCGTCGGCCTTTGGTAGTGGTTATTGGTCCTGCAGGGAGAAACGATTGATAGTTACTTTGTAATCGCCACAGATTCTGATGGTGCCGTCTCCCTTGAGGACTGGGATGATAGGACAGGCCCACGTGTTAAACTCGAACGGTAAAATGGTGCCCTCTCTTTGCAGCCGGTCTAGCTCGATCTCTACCCTTTCTCTCATCACGCCTTGTGATGGATGGGTCGCGCCCCTGGAATTAGGTGGATCAGTACTTTTGCTCCTTGGAATTTCCCATTGCCTGGTTCGAACCGTGAAGGAAGTAAGACCTGGGCACACGAAGTGTCGTCAGCGGGCGATAGCGCTCGGGCGTCGTCCCAGTTCCAGCGTATCTTTCCCAGCCAGCTCCTGCCGAGCAGCGTGGGTCCATCGCCCGGTACCACCCACAGTGGTAGCTTGTGCACCACTCCATCGTAGGAGACCTTTACGGTAGCACTGCCGATTACAGGAATCAGTTCTTTCATGTAAGTTCTTAGTTTCGTGTGAATTGGAGTTAAGACTGGCCTTCAGGTCTTGCTGCACCACAACCTTTCAAAAGTCTTTTTGCCCATGATGGACTGGCTCGCGCCTGTGTCCAGCTCCATTGACACCGGGAGTCCATTTAGTTCAACATTCAGCATTATCAGGGGACAATTCGTGGTGAATGTGTGCACTCCATGTACCTCTGCCTCCTCTATCTGAGGATCTGGTTCGTCGTGATCCTCCGTGGATCTGTCCTCCTCTGCAACATGGTGGTTTGCAGTTTTAGCAGGCTTTGCAGCTCGCCTGTACACTCGTTGGAGGTGTCCCATTGTTCCACAGCTCTTGCAAACGTACTCTTTGAATTGGCATGAATAGAAACGATGATCACCCCCGCAGTGCCAACAAGGTGTTAATGGCCTTGCATTCATCACTTTTGATGGTGGTCTCTGAGACATCTGCGGACGTTTAGCTGCAGATAAGTGTGACCTGCCCTGTACATTACGATTCGAAAACGACATCACTTTGTTCACAGTACTTGTAGCAGCACTTGTGTGCTGAGAGATTTGCTTCATATTGTCATTGGTGGCAATGAACGCCTGAGCTATCGCTATGGCCTTACTCAAGGTTGGGGTCTCTGCAGTCAAAAGGTTTCGTGGCCAATGCCAAGTACGAAAAAGTCTCTGAACATGTGCTCCAAATGTCCTTCAAATTCGCAATGTTCTGCAAGGCGTCTCAGCTCGGCGACATAACTCACCACTTCCTGGCATTCAGGCCTTTTGTAGGTGTAGAACCGGTATCTCGCCATCAGAACACTTTCCTTCGGGTTCAAAATGCTCTCAGACCAGTGTGCACAAGTTGTCGTACGATTTCTCCGTGGGTTTCACTGGAGTGAGCAGATTCTTCATGAGGCCATACGTTGGTGCCCCACAGACGGTGAGGAGGATCGCCCTTCGTTTGGCAGCGCTCTCTTCCCCATCTAGCTCGTTGGCCATGAAGTATTGGTCGAGTCGCTCCACAAATGTTTCACAATCATCTCCCTCCAAGAATTTCTCCAGCATGCCCACTGTTCTCTGCATCTTTGGGTTGGCTATCTGTATCTCGTCACCAGTTGTTGTGCATGGAGAAAGAGTCAGACTGAACACTGTGAGCTCAAAGTAAAGTGTGACCTTAGTCTTTTATTGCAGGTCTCCAGAGTGCCTCTCCAACCTGTGAAGCCTCCTTAAATACCTGTGCTCCCAAGGGATTATGGGATCCCTTGGGACTCCAGGGGATGAGTGCTTTTGTGGCATATATAACACTCTCAGTGATGAGACTCGAGGAGCTCAGCGCCCTCCTGCATGCTATTCCTCCAATTCGGGCAGTCTTGGGCCAGGGATTCCCAGGTGTCGGTGGGGATGTTGCACTTTATCATGTCCTTGAAACATTTCCTCTGCCCACCTGTGGCTTGCTTGCCATGTAGAGCACTTGCTTAGGGAGTCTCGTGTCAGGCATGCGGGCAATGTGGCCTGCCCTTCGGAGCTGGTCGAGCGTGGTCAATGCTTCGATGCTGGGGATGTTGGCCTGATGTTGGTGCATCTATCCTCTCAGTGGATATATATGTGTGGAGTATAAACACCGGCATAGACCAGTTGGGCCGAATGGCCTATTTCTATGCTGTTAATTTCTATGTAATTCTCTGTAAACTCTCGTGAAACCAGCAAGGTAACACCTAAGGAGTCAAAGATAACATGAGAGGCAGCACATGGGATAGAGACCTATCAGGCCTCACAGAAAAAGGAGATGTAATATCTACTCGAGATACATAATTTCAAGATTGGAGGACCTATTATCAGATGATACTAGAACTGAGAGGTTATAACTATCAGTAAAGACTGAATAGGAACATAGGTACATAGGAACAAGAGTAGGCCATTCAGCTGCTCGAGCCTGCTCCGCCATTCAATGAGATCATGTTTCATCTGCGACCTAATTCCATAGACCTGCCTTTGGCCCATATCCTTAATACCTTTGGTTAACAGAAAGCTATTAATACCCAATTTAAAATTGACACTTGAGCTAGCATCAATTGCCACTTGCAGAAGAGAGTTCCAAACTTCTATCACCCTTTGTGTGTAGAAGTGCTTCCTAATTTCACTCCTAAAAGGTCTGGCTCTAAATTTTAAGACTATGCCGCCTGGTCCTAGAATCCCGAACAAGTGGAAATAATTTTTCTCTATCTACCCTATCTGTTCCTCTTCAAATCTTGAAAACTTCATTCAAATTGCCCCTTAACTTTCTAAATTCTAGAGAATACAACCCTAATTTGTGTAATCTCTCCTCGTAACTTAGCCCTTGAAGTCTAGGTATCATTCTGGTAAACCTACACTGCACTCCCTTCCAAGGCCAATATATCCTTCCTAAGGTGTGGTATCCGAAGCTGGTCACAGTACTCCAGGTTTGGTATAACCAGGGTTTTGAATAGTGGCAGCATAACTTCTACCCCCTTGTGTTCTAGTCATTTAGATGTAAAGGCCAGCATCCCATTAGCCTTTTTGATTATTTTCTGTACCTATTCGTGACATTTTAATGATCGATGGGCTGGATTTTAGGTTTTTATGCTTTTGGGGTGAAAATGGCGGTGGGGCGGGAAAGTTAGCTGCCGGGAATAGTTTGCGCTTTAGTATTTAAGTTTGAGCATCTGGGCCCTGCATCAGGGGGTGCAGCGCTAAGGGAGGCGTTATACACCCCTTGTGGTGCAAAAATAGGAAACTCCCGAGCTAAGGAGCTGGGCCGGGAGCGGTCCGGGAGACATCTGGGGGGAGGGGAAAAAACTTTTATAAAAACACAAAAACATTCCCAAAACATTGCCCACGCCACCACAACACAAATCGCTGAAAAAATTAAAAGAAAAAACAATCACACTTACCTTAGAAGTCCATTACTCACCTCTTCACCGACCGGATGGTCGGACCGCCCTGATTTCCCAGGCGGTCATTGCAGGCGCACTTCCAGGCATACGTGTGGGGCAGGAGCTCAAACTCGTGCCGGTGTCGCAACCAGGGGCGTTGCATGCCAGGCACAGCTCTTCCGGGCGGTGCTGCTCAGCACCACCGCAAAACCGGACCGGAGGATCGCTGCGGGGCGCTGGAGACATTGTCGGCAATGCCGCTGCTCCGGGGCAAAACCCGGGGGAAAACCCAGACCGGAAAATCCAGCCCAAGGTACCTGGACACCCAAGTCACTCTGGACCCCCATGGTTTTTAGTCTTTCGTCATTTAGAAAGTATCTTGTTTTCTCCTTTTTAGGTCTAAAGGGATGACCTCACATTTGTCTACATTGAGATCCATTTGCCACAGTTTTGCCCATTCACTTAATCTGTTGACAGCCCTTTGCAATGTTATGTTTCCATCTGCACTGTTGTTGTTGTCATGTATGTACATTTTGTTTGTAGCCACTAGATGGCGTCATTGTTGGAGGCCACTGAACAGCACGCACATGGTGCTGCTCAGGTATAAAAGGCCAGCCATTTTGAGAGTTAGGTACTTTGGGCCTAAATAAAGCAGAGCCAAGATTGTACCTTGCTTAGTTAAACAGTACTCAGTTTGAACCTTTATTGCATACTTAACATTTGGCAACGAGAATACAAGAACCTTTGTTTGCAAAATGAGCATGAATGGATTTTTAGAGCGATTCGTGGAAGAAGATTGGGCAGTGTGAGTTGTTTGAACCAGCATTTCGTTTCCAACAAAATGAAGGGGGTCGACGATGCAGATCGGCGCTGGGTTGTGTTCCTCACTGTGTGCGGTTCACAGATCTACGGTCTGATAAAGAATCTACTCATGCCTAGTGATCCAACAGAGAAAACGTACGAGGAGTTGTGTACATTGGTACGGGAGCACCTCGAGCCAGATGGCAGCATCATCATCTCGAGACACAGGTTTTATACACATGTTCGATCAGAGGGCCAGAGCTCAGCAGAATTCGTTGCCGACCTGAGATGTCTAGCGAGACCATGCAAGTTTGGGATTGGCAGACATGCTGCGGGACTTCTTTGTTATCAGTATCAACCACGATCCTGCGCAAACTTCTGGCGGTGGGGGAGTTGGATTTAAAAAGGGCCATCCAGATCGCTTAATCATGTATGACGATGGACAGGAGTCTAAAGCAAATGTCGGTGAAGAACCGAACCTCGGCAAGTACTGTAAATACGAGTGATTCGGCGTTCGGCAGAGCAGCACATGGCAGGGCCTATCCGGCTGCGTTCACGAAACCTCTGGCTGCCCAAAGTCTGTCAGCAGGAATGTATCCGACTTCTCCGTGTTGGCATTGTGGGGTCATCAGCACCGGCAGTGCCGATTTAAGCAATATAGTTGCAAAGGCTGTCTGAGATTGGGGCATCTCCAGCGCAAGTGTCCGCAGATGAGCAAGCGAGCTACGACACACCACGTGGAAGGTGAGAGTCAGACTAGCGCGGATCCGGATACGCAATCCGATGCCAGAGGAGGAAATGTACGGACTGTACTCCTTCGTAACCAAGAGTAAACCAATTTTGATTAATATGAAGTTTAACAGGATACCCGTATCGATGGAACTGGACACGGGGGCGAGTCAATCGATCATGAACGAGAGGGCATTTAATAAGCTGTGGGATACTAAAAATGTGAGTCCCAGGCTGAGCCCTGTTAACGCCAAGCTGCGCACATACACCAAAGAACTGATAAAGGTGATTGGCAGTGCACAAATTAATGTGTCATATAACGGTGCGGTTCACGAGTTCCCGCTGTGGATTGTTCCAGGCAATGGCCCAACGCTGCCCAACGATGCAACTGGAACGACATAAAGGCGTTGTCATCAGAGGAAGATACATGTGCCCAAGTACTGAGCAAGTTCCCCTCGCTGTTCGAACCAGGTATCGGCAACTTCACGGGAGCCAAGGTGCAGATCCACGTGGACTCAGATGCAAGACTCATCCATCATAAAGCTCGGGCAGTGCCATATATGATGAGGGAGAAGGTCGAAATTGAACTGGACAGACTCCAGCGTGAAGGGATCATATCACCGGTCGCATTTAATGAATGGGCCAGCTCCATTGTTCCTGTGCTGAAAAGTGATGGCACAGTCAGAATCTGTGGAGACTACAAGGCTATGATCAACAGGATTTCAAAACAAGATCAGTACCTGTTACAGAAGGCTGATGACTTGTTTGCGACGCTAGCCAGAGGGAAGTCATTCATAAAACGTCGACGTCGACCTATATGACACAGGAGTTGGTCGAGAAGTTGAAGAGACTTACGTGCATTAACATGCACAAAGGACTGTTTGTTTACCACAGGTGCCCTTTCGGAATTCGTTCGGCTGCAGCAATATTCCAGAGGAATATGGAAAGTTTACTGAAGTCCGTTCCCAGAACCGTCGTGTTCCAAGATGACATCCTGATCACCGGTCATGACTCCAAGGAACATTTGAACAACCTGGAAGAGGTTCTACTGCGTTTGGATAGAGTGGGACTCAGACTGAGACGCTCGGAGCGCGTCTTCATGTCACCGGAGGCCAGATTCCTCGGGAGGAAAATCGCCGCTGATGGCATCAGACCTACTGATGTGAAAACCAAGGCCATCAACAATGCACCCAAACCACAGAATGTGATGGAGCTGTGTTCGTTCCTGGGTCTACTCAACTACTTTGGTAACTTCCTACCTAAATTGAGCACCTTACTAGAACCACTGCAAATGCTATTGAGAAAAGGCGACAACTGGATGTGGGGCGCATCGCGAGACAGAGCTTTCGAAAAAGCCACCAATCTGCTTTGCTCGAACAAGCTGCTGGTACATTATGACCCATGTAAATGTTTCGTTTTGGCCTGTGACGCATCGTCATATGGAATTGGTTGTGTACTCCAACAAGCCAATGAGTCAGGGAAACTTCAACCTGTCGCTTATGCATCCAAAAGTTTGTCTAAAGCAGAAAGAGCCTATAGCATGGTAGAAAAAGAAGCTTTAGCCTCTGTGTGCATGTGTTAAAAAGATGCATCAATACCTGTTCAGTCTGAGGTTAAAATTAGAGACTGATCACAAGCCGCTCATTTCATTGGTTTCCGAGAGCAAAGGTATCAATATCAATGCTTCATCCCACATCCAAAGGTGGCGCTGACATTATCTGCCTATGATTATGTCATTCACCACAGACCTGGCACAGAGAATTGTGCCGATGCTTTGAGCCGGTTGCTGCTGCCCACACCGGAGATGGAAACGCCACAACTGTCGGATCTAATGTTAATCAAGGATGCTTTTGAGAGTGAAGGAATCTCTGTCACGGCTCAGCAAGTTAAGACCTGGACCAGCCAGGACCCGATTTTATCGGTGGTAAAGGGTTGTATCCTCAAATTGGTCTGCCATACCTAAGCAAATGTGCGAGGAGGCCAAACCGTACATTCGTCACAAGGACGAACTGTCTATTCAATCAGATTGCATATTGTGGGGCAATCGCGTTGTAATTGGATTGGGAGAGACTTCTTCACTCGGGGAGTTGTTGGCCTGTGGGGTTCCCTGCCACGGAGAGTTGTTGATGTCAGTTCATTGGATGTGTTCGGGAGGGAGTTGAATGTGGTCCTTGCGGCTGGGTGGGGTCAGGGGGTGTGGAGGGGGTGTGGGGGGGGAGGTGCTGGGGTGGGTGATCAGCCATGATTTTGTTGAATGCCGGTGAAGGCTCGAAGGGCCAAATGGCCTACTCCTGCACCTATTTTCTATGTTTCTATGTTTCTATTTTAATGCCCAAGAAAGGGAAAGAGAAGTTCGTGCGTAAGTTACACAGCACACATCCTAGTATAGTGATGACGAAGGCCATCGCCAGATCCCATGTATGGTGGCCAGGAATTGATTCTGAGCTGGAAGCATGTGTGCATCAGTGCAACACTTGCATACAGCTCAGCAAAGCACCAGCGGAATCGCCGCTGAGTCTGTGGCCGTGGCCGTCCAAACCTTGGTCCAGGATCCATGTAGATTTTGCAGGTCCCTTCCTGGGCAAGTTGTTTTTAGTGGTGGTAGACGCTTATTCGAAGTGGATAGAATGCATAATCATGTCACCCAGCACGTCCACGGCAACCATAGAGAATCTCAATGTCACATTCGCGTCACATGGTCTACCTGACATAGTGGTGAGCGACAATGGGTCGTGCTTCACCAGTCAGGAGTTTCAGGAGTTTGTGAAACTTAATGGCATAAAACATGTAAGGTCAGCACCGTTCAAGCCTGCATCCAACGGGCAAGCAGAACATGCAGTACAAATTATCAAGCAAAGCATGAGGAGAGTAACCTAAGGGTCACTGCAACCCCGCTTGTCCTGCATACTGCTGAGTTACAGAACAAGACCTCACACAATCACATGGGTCTCGCCTACTGAACTCATGATGAAATGAGGTCTTAAGAATAAGCTATCTCTGGTACACCTGGATTTAAATAATCATGTTGAATACAGAAGACAGAGTCAACAAGGGTACCACGATCGCACAACTGTGTCACGCGAGATTTCTGTTAATGATCCTGTATATGTGTTGAACTATGGTCAGAGTCCCAAATGGATCACTGGTACAGTCATGGCCAAGGAGGGCAAGAGAGCATTCGTTATTAAGCTCAAGAATGGGCAAACTTGCAGGAAACACATGGATCAGACAAAGCTGAGGCACACAGACGCACCAGAACGGTCAGACGAAGAAACCATTGATGACCAACCAACCTACCAACAGTCTTCAGAGGACTCAAGGGTCATCAGTGAACCCGGAATTTCCATCACGGACTTGTTCAATAAAAATGGACTTGCAATTCCTGACATGGCCACTGCCACCCCAACAAGCCAGTCATCCAGCCACCAGCCACAACAAACCCCGCACACTCACCCAAGGCTGGAATTGAACTGAAACGTTTAACCCGGGAGCACAAAGCACCAGGCCGTCTCAACCTGTGAAAGACTGTGATAAGATCTCAGAGGGGGGGTAGTGTCATGTACGTACATTCTGTTTGTAGCCACCAGATGGCGCCATTGTTGGAGGCCACTGAGCAGCACGCATATGGTGCTGTTCAGGTATAAAAGGCCAGCCATTTTGAGAGTCAGGCACTTTGGGCCTAAATAAAGCAGAGCCAAGGTTGTACCTTGCTTTATTAATCAGTACTCAGTTTGAACTTTTATTGCATACTTAACAGTTGTATAAACAAGCTGGGTGATTAATACACAGCTATGCAAATCTGTCATAAAGTGTGCCACAAGTTGTCAGATAAGGTCTGATGATGATCAAAAGAATTCAGGACCAGTGATGGTCGAGGCCTGATAATAAAGTGAGGAAAGGAATCCAGGACTTCCTAATGGTTGAAGCGAGTCCCACAGGGCAATGTTAGGATTGGTGCTCTTTGACATGATTCATAAATGATCTGGAAGAGTTTGTTAGTAGTTTTATCTCAAAGCCACAACTGACAATAAAATAGCAGGGGTTAATATGGGGGCAAATAGAGACAAGCTATAGGGGTTCTTAGACTACTTCGGGAAGTGAGCCAACAATTGGCTGATGTCGATTAAAGTGGATAAGTGTAAAGACATGTACTTAGGATACAAATAAGCAGACAATTTATAAGATTAATGGGAAAATGTTGGCAAAGATGAATCAAGAAAGGGATCTGGGAGTCATAGTAGCGAAATCCCTAAAGGCATCAAGCCAATGTCGAGCTGCTTTTAATAAAATACAAATGGGATGTTAAGTTGTATAAAAAGCGGATAGATGTAGATACAGAGCAGGTTATTTCGCCCCTGTACAAAACATTGGTCAGGACACATCTGGAATATTGTGTGCAGCGCAGGAACCCACATTACAGAAAGGATGCAGCTGAGCTGTAAAAGTGCAGAGAACAGCTACTAGATTTGGAGGCTAGAAAGTAAAACGTGTGTGGACAGATTCACAAAGCTGACACTCATCCCATTGTAGAGGAGAAGATGGAGGGGGACATAATGGAAATATTGAAATTAATAAGGCTCACGGATATAAAGAATCAGTCGGGTATATTTGATTCGGTACAGGATAGCAGAAGAAGAGGACATGAGTATAAGTTGAAAATGGACAGGCTCTGGCAGAATGTAGGAAAGTATAATTTAACTGAGAGGATAGTCCTTTTTGGAACAGCTTACCAAAGTGTTGTGTATGCAATAATTGTAGACTGAGTACTGATTAACTCCAAGAGGTATGACCTTGGTTCTGCTTTATTAAGGCCCAAAGTGACTAATATACAAAATGGCTGGCCTTTTATACTTGGGCTGCACACACGTGCATGCAGCCCAATGGCCTCCAACAGTGACGCCATCTAGTGGTTAGTGATCCCAAAAATACATACAAGACAATACCCCCCTCTGAGATATTAACACAGTCTTTTACAAATTGAGACGGTCCGGTGTTTTATGCTCCCGGGTTGACCATCTCAGTTCAACTCCAGCCTTGGGTGAGTGTTCAGAGTCTGTTGTGACTGGTGGCTGGGTGGCTGACCTGGTGGGAGTGGCAACGGCCATGTCAGGGATTGAAAGTCTATTTTCATTGAACATGTCAGTGATTGAAAGTCCCGATTCAGTGATGACCACCGAGTCCTCTGATCAGTTCCTATGGATTGGAGGGTAGCTTATGTAACACCACTTTTTAAAAAAGAAGGGAGAGAGAAAATGGGTGATTATAGACTGGTTAGCCTGACATCAGTAATGTTGGAATCAATTATTAAAAATGAAATAACAACGCATTTGGAAAACAGTGACAGGATCGGTCCAAGTCAACATGGATTTATGAAAGGGAAATCATGCTTGACAAATCTTCTGGAATTTTTTGAGGATGTAACTAACAGAGTGGACAAGGGAGAACCAGTGGATGTGGTGTATTTGGACTTTCAAAAGGCTTTTGACAAGGTCCCACACAAGAGATTGGTGTGCAAAATTAAAACACATGGTATTGGGGGTAATGTATTGACGTGGATAGAGAACTGGTTGGCAGACAGGAAGCAGAGAGTCGGGATAAACGGGTCCTTTTCAGAACGGCAGGCAGTGATTAGTGGGGTGCTGCAGGGTTCAGTGCTGGGAGCCCAGCTATTTACAATATACATCAATGATTTAGATGAAGGAATTGAGTGTAATTTCTCCAAGTTTGCAGATGACACTAAGCTGGGTGGCAGTGTGAGCTGTGACGAGGATGCTAAGGAGCTGCAGGGTGACTTGGACAGGTTAGGTGAGTGGGCAAATGCATGGCAGATGCAGTATAATGTGGATAAATGTGAGGTTATCCACTTTGGTGACAAAAATAGGAAGGCAGAATATTAGCTGAATGGGCAACAGATTAGGAAAAGGGGAGATGCAACGAGACCTGGGTGTCATGGTTCGCCAGTCACTGAAAGCTGGCATGCAGGTGCAGCAGGCGGTGAAGAAGGCAAATGGCATGTTGGCCTTCATAGCTAGGGGACTTGAGTTTAGGAGCAGGGAGATCTTACTGCAGTTGTAGAGGGCCTTGAGGCCACACCTGGAATATTGTGTTCAGTTTTGGTCTCCTAATCTGAGGAAGGATGTTCTTGCTATTGAGGGAGTGCAGCGAAGGTTCACCAGACTGATTCCCGGGATGGCAGGACTGACATATGAGGAGAGACTGGATCGACTGGGCCTGTATTCACTGGAGTTTAGAAGAATGAGAGGGGATCTCATATAAACATATAAAATTCTGACGGGATTCTGACAGGTTAGAGGCAGGAAGAATGTTCCCGATACTGGGGAGTCCAGAACCAGTTGTCACAGTCTAAGGATAAGAGGTAAGCCATTTAGGACCGAGATGAGGAGAAACTTCTTCACTCAGAGAGTTGTTAACCTGTGGAATTCTCTACAGCAGAAAGTTGTTGAGGCCAGTTTGTTAGATACATTCAAGAGGGAGTTAGATATGGCCCTTACGGCTAAAGGGATCAAGGGATATGGAGAGAAAGCAGGAAAGGAGTACTGAGGTGAATGATCAGCCATAATCTTATTGAATGGTGGTGCAGGCTCGAAGGGCCGAATGGCTTACTCCTGCACCTATTTTCTATGTTTCTATGTTTCTATGTTTATGATGGATGTGTCTTGCATCCGAGTCCACATGGATCTGCACCTTAGCTCCCTTGAAGTTGCCGATGCCTGATTCGAACAGCGAGTGGAACTTGCTCACTACTTGGGCACATGTATCTTCCTCCAACGACAACGCCTTGATGTCATTCCAGTCGCATCTGATTTTTTTAAGACATTTCCTGCCCAACAGCGTTGCCATTGCCTGGGACAATCCATAGCATTAGCTTATGAATAGCACCGTCATACGACACTTTAATTGTGGCACTGCCAATCATCAGTTCTTTGGTGTACGTGCACAACTTGGCATTAACTGGACTCAGCCTGGACTTCACAGCCTTAGTATCCCACAGCTTGTCAAATGTCCTCTGGCTCATTATCAATTGACTCGCACTCGTGTCCAATTCCAACGATACCAGCACCCCATTAAATTTCATGTTGATTATTATCGGTTTGCTCTTAGTTAGGAACGAGTATAGTCCATTCACTTCCTCCTCTGGTATCTCGGATTGAAAATCTGGATCCACGCTAGTTTGACCATCATCCTCCACGTGGTGTGTCGCAGCACGCTTGCTCATCTGCGGACACTTGCGCTGGAGATGCCCCACTCTCAGACAGCCTTTGCAACTATATTGCTTAAATCGGCACTGCTGATGCCAGTGATTTCCCCCACAACGCCAACACGGAGAAATCGGATGCATTCCCACTGGCGGACTTTGGGCAGCCACAGGTTTCGCGTGCAGTCGGGTAGGCCCTGCCATGTGCCACTCTGCTGAACGCCGAATCAATCGCATTTACAGTACTTGCCAAGTTTCAATTTTTCACTGATATCTGCTTTAGACTTCTATCCATCGTCATGCATGACTGAGCGATTGTGATGGCCCTGTTCAAGTCCAACGGCTCCATCTCCAATAGTTTATGCAGGATCACCTCGTGGTTGATGCCGATTACAAAGAAGTCCCGCAGCATGTCTGCCAACACAGCCCTGAACTTACACAGTCCCGCTAGATGTCTCAGGTCGGCAACGAATTCCGCCGCATTCTGGCCCCTCTGTGCGAACGTGCGTGTAAAATCTGTGTCTCGAGATGATGATGTCTTTGTCTGGCTTAAGGTGGTCCTGTACCAGTGTACACAATTCTTCATATGTCTTCTCTGTTGGACTCACAGGCAGGCATAGATTCTTTATCAGACCATAAATTTTTGGACCGCAAACCGTGAGGAACACCGCCTGGCACCAATCTACGTCGCTGACCTCCTCCATTTTGTTGGCCATGAAGAACTGGCTCAAATGGCTCACAAAGTCTGCCCAATCTTCTCCCTCCACAAATTGCTCCAACAATCTAATTGTTGCATGCAAAGGTTCTTGTTGCCTCGTCACCAAACGTTGTGTATGCAATAACTGTTAGACTGAGTACTGTTTAACTCCAAGAGGTGTAACCTTGGCTCTGCTTTATTAAGGCCGAAAGTAACTAACATACAAAATGGCTGACCTTTTATATTTGGAAGAAACAATCTATTTTCCGCCTGCCTCATTGGCGTGCGTGCAGCCCAATGGCCTCCAATAGTGACGCCATCTAGTGGCTAGTGATCCTAAAAGTACATACAGGACACAAAGGATGTTAATGGGGGAAAGTGGTTCAGATCTCCAAGGTCAGACTGGACAAATATCTGGAAGAGAAACATATCAGTTGCAAAGTGGACAGGATGGACTTTTACATGTAGAAATTGATAGGCATTGCGCCGATTTTTGGTGTAAAACAGATGCAATGTGTAATGTATGCATATGTGAGTATGCTCAGAGGTTTGTACAGGCTGTTGCATTGTGAGTGCCTTAGCCAGTCACGTGATGTTCACAAGACTCAATAAAGCCCCAGACAGTTGGGTCTAGGGTCACCCACAATGAGGTATGCAGTTGTGAGCCTAGTGGATGAACTAGTAATGTGTAGTGTGATTGTTAAATCTTTGTTAATAAACCAACTAGTTCTTAATAGCAATGTGTTGCTATGAATTCTTAAGCAAAGAACCCATAAAGCACATACATGGCACAACGCATACCATTGTAGCAGTGGGATGGCCTAGGACCAATGAGCACACGCATTGGTGCCACTGTTAATTGTGTGCGTCCTAATTTTTTAAGCGTCATGGGATTATGCCTAAAATGGGAGTTAGGCCCTTTGTATATGTTAATGAGGGACCCAATGCCTGTTCAATGATCCCTTTACAAAATTACTTCTCGAAAAGCAGGGCAAGCATTGAGCTTGTGCTGCTTAAGGTTTTTCAGCAGTCCCAATAGTGTAAGGGGAGCTTGAGGTGTGGGTTCGAATCCACACTCCCCTGAGGTTCTGTACGTGCGATTTATGAGGATGGGTGAGTAACGAGGCACCAGACACAGTGGGTAAGAGTGCAAAATGCCTAATGTTGTTTATTTAGAATAGTAAACACAAAGATAGAGAGCATAGGAAGAGGTCGTAAATAGCAGTAATGGCACAATCTCACTCAACAGCACGAAAAATTCTTGCAACAGGGAAGGGGAAGATAAGAGGTTGAAACATTTCACCCACACACAACATCACTTCCCACTTCCACCCTTCTTACCAATTCCTATCCTAAATTGAGTCTGTGAGGGGGTTTGGGCTATGCTCACAATCCTATCAACTCCGGGGTTCTGGGGGCACTTATTTCAGCTCGGGGTCCCTCTGGGGTGGGTTTTACGTTGTTGGTCGGTTCGGTTTTCCTCCTCGATGTTGCAACTCCCAACCTCCAAAACCTCCAACCTCCAACCTCCAACCTCCAAAACCTCCAACCTCCAACCTCCAACCTCCAACTTCCAACCTCCAACTTCCAACCCCCAACCCCCAACCTCCAATCTCCAACCTCCAACTTCCAACCTCCAACCTCCAACCTCCAACCTCCAACCTCCAACCCCCAACCTCCAACCCCCAACCTCCAACCCCCAACCTCCAACTCCCTTGTGTGTTTTTGAAGATTTTCTTATAGTCCGTTCATCTTCACGCCAAAACTGCATGCCATTGTCTTGGGTCTTCCTTGAATAAAATGGGGTGTGAATGGCAGTTTGATGTGTATCGATCTGTCTGGAATGGGAGATTAGCCACACCTCCTGTATCCTGTCACTCGCTGATGGGGTGAATGAAGATGATTATTCACTATCTCGACAGAGGTGCCACTCTGTCTGGGCTGGCCAAAATGATTGCATCGGACCTGTGGGCCTTTGTTTAATTATTCAAACTGATACCCTTTGTGTTGCCTTGTGTATTACTGGGGAGATTTTGCCTGAACATGTTACCTCTTCTGTGAGGGTTTTACACGAAAAGCTGGAGAAATGTCCTTTTAAAAATATAAAGTTGCCTTGTATCCATTTTCTTGGAAGAACCGAATGTACACTCTTCCCCCTTACGGTAGCTGGCTCATCCCCTGTCCGGTTCCGTGCCCCTGCAACACTGTCTGTTACTGTACAGGGTGGCCAGAGTCCCATCATCCTCCGCGATTTACAGGCTGTTGGCTGCAGTTGGTCATTTTAAACATGGCATCTTCCCATTCTCCCTGCCACATGTCTCCGTGGTTGGTTTTGCAGAGCCTTACAGTCCCCCGTTAAAACACTCTGTCTCAGGGTGTTTTCAAAATGTGATGCAAAACCTTTTCCCTCTCACAGAGCCAATCTTCCCCAAATCTTACCTAAACCCACGATAAAACATTAAAATACACCAAGGGTATTCATACATTTGGAATCAATACAGTACTGAAAATGTAAAAATGCTTCTCAATCAATACCCTTCACCAAATCATAATAGTACATAGTATCACACATAATAGTATTACAGATAGGGAGCTACGGACCTTTTACAATGTCCAGACTTTTCTTTACAGTGCAATACATTCGGATTGTACAATCAGTCCCGTCATACTGCATAGATTTTGCTAGCCCTCCCTTTTCGTTTGGCCTTTGACTTGCCCTCCCACATAGCTTTCTTAATTTTTAAACGACGGCCCTTTCGCCTAAGCTGGCAGCGGATCGCCAGCAAATCGGCTAAGATGATCAGCTGTGCCACTACCAGGGCGTGAGAGAGGATGCGGTCCCAGGTCGGGACCTCTACGTCCAACCCCCCAATCCCATCAGGGCCTTAAATTTAAGTCAGCTATCTGGGCTCCCAATCTTACTGTATTTTTGTTGTAGGGTGAAATAATGTCTCTGGGATTTTTGTGCTGCTTTGAACAGATCTGTCAGGTGCACTGGTAAAAATGGAATGTGGTATCCGAAATATGTACTACATAATTGTCCATGCTATTAATCATTGATGCCCCGGTGTTGAAACCGGTAAAAACATCATTCCAGATCCCTCTTCTGTGTCTTTTCGGTTAGACGGTTGTCTTTGGGTTGTAGACGGTACAGCAAAGTCTTATTCAAATAGCCAAAATCGAGGTCGTAGAATGTCCTGAACATTTCTCGAAGGAGAGTCTGGTAAAGGCGTTCTGTCTCTTTTGGGCACCACTCAGGTAGGTGCACCTCGGTAAGGTTTAGGATGACAGAGGCCACGGCGTAGTGGATCCCCTGGTATAGCAGCTTGTCCGTGGGAACCAAAACCAAACCGCAAGGTTCTGTGCTGGGGCCCCAGCTGTTTACATTGTACATTAATGATTTAGACGAGGGGATTAAATGTAGTATCTCCAAATTTGCGGATGACACTAAGTTGGATGGCAGTGTGAGCTGCGAGGAGGATGCTATTAGGCTGCAGAGTGACTTGGATAGGTTAGGTGAGTGGGCAAATGCATGGCAGATGAAGTATAATGTGGATAAATGTGAGGTTATCCACTTTGGTGGTAAAAACAGAGAGACAGACTATTATCTGAATGGTGACAGATTAGGAAAAGGGAAGGTGCAACGAGACCTGGGTGTCATGGTACATCAGTCATTGAAGGTTAGCATGCAGGTACAGCAGGCGGTTAAGAAAGCAAATGGCATGTTGGCCTTCATAGCGAGGGGATTTGAATACAGGGGCAGGGAGGTGTTGCTACAGTTGTACAGGGCCTTGGTGAGGCCACACCTGGAGTATTGTGTACAGTTTTGGTCTCCTAACTTGAGGAAGGACATTCTTGCTATTGAGGGAGTGCAGCGAAGATTCACCAGACTGATTCCCGGGATGGCGGGACTGACCTATCAAGAAAGACTGGATCAACTGGGCTTGTATTCACTGGAGTTCAGAAGAATGAGAGGGGACCTCATGGAAACGTTTAAAATTCTGACGGGTTTAGACAGGTTAGATGCAGGAAGAATGTTCCCAATGTTGGGGAAGTCCAGAACCAGGGGTCACAGTCTGAGGATAAGGGGTAAAAGCCATTTAGGACCGAGATGAGGAGAAACTTCTTCCCAGAGAGTGGTGAACCTGTGGAATTCTCTACCACAGAAAGTAGTTGAGGCCAATTCACTAAATATATTCAAAAGGGAGTTAGATGTAGTCCTTACTACTCGGGGGATCAAGGGGTATGGCGAGAAAGCAGGAAGGGGGTACTGAAGTTGCATGTTCAGCCATGAACTCATTGAATGGCGGTGCAGGCTAGAAGGGCTGAATGGCCTGCTCCTGCACCTATTTTCTATGTTTCTATGTTTCTATGTTCTCTGGTCCCTGGGTGGTGGTAGGGCATCTGTCCATGTCAGTTGGTTCGGTCGGGGCTGTGGGCAGGGGCTGTCTGGGGTGTGCGCTTAACTCGGTGGCGTGGATGGAGCTGGGGTGGCTTACTATGCATGCGACCATGCCCCGGTCCCATTCCATCCCCTCCCCTTCATCCCGCCACTGTCGGGAGAACGCTATGGAGATGCCTGCTGGGCATATCTTCTCTGATCTCCACATGCACACACATAACACTCCTAACCCCGCCTCCCACCATTTATCCCAACACACACTCACTCCCCCCTGGGTGCCCATGATGGTCCGGTAGGTGCTGTGGTCCAGTCTCTCCCAATCTGCTGTCAGGTTTCCCATGTTCTTGCTCAGCTTCCTGAGCCACCACCACCTTCCCACCGGGATGTGTCCCTTACAGGTCAGGCGAACCCTCTTCCCAACCACTACCCCAACCCGGGATGCGGTCACCTCAATGCTGGGGCAGGAGACTGATGCTGCCCCATACGTGACCCCGGGGTGGCTGGAGTATCTAGTGGATTGGACCCCAGCCACCCTGGCCACCTTCCCCTGTGGGTATATATTGCGGTCCCCTCTACCCCTGGTGTCCCTTCTCCTGTGGTGACAGTCGGTGCCTGCACCCCCGAGCATCCAAAAATAATGGTTTCTTCAGTCTCTCCCCGGTAGCCGATGCACATTCTGATGTAGGTGCACAGGAGCAGGATTTTCCTCATCTCTGGTTCCTCTTCTGAAAGAGGAACCTAATTTTGGTTCAAAAACCCTGAGCTCCCCCCCCCCCCCGCCTCCCCCATTTTCCACTCTGTCTACACCTCACAGTACCCCTGCACAGGTTTAAATTGTGTGTGTGCCTATCGGTCTGACCGCCAACCGCAATTTTACTGTGGAAGTCAAGGGGTTTCAACTAATAAACACTTGAAACAACAAACAAACCTTATACAAAAGAGGAAGTGAGAGAAAAAAAAAGGAAGTCCAGGCTCCCTATCCTATTGGCTCAACGGCCTCACTGTTATACTCCCTATTTTGCAAAGGCCACCTGAGCCTCACTACACTAGAGAAATCTTTATATATATCCGTACACACCTACTGCTCTCCTTTTTAACCTGCTTGCCACCCTTCCCGGGTGGCTGTGCTAATCCCTGGGATGCTCCTTGGTTTTCCTTTTATGCGGGGGAATGTAGGGGGGAGACCACCTCTCCTTTGGCCTCTTGGGCCAGACCGACCTCCGCGGTCCCTCTGTCTCCCCTGCCAAGATGTCCCCCGAGCTTCGGGTGGTGCTTACTGGGCTGGTACAGCCCCTCAGCCCCTCCAGGGATGGCTCACTGCCCTCTGGAGCAACGAAAATTCCCCCGGCAGGCTCCTCACTGCCGGGGACTCCCGTATCCTCTGGGGGCTTTGGGTTGCACAAGGGTTCCACCCGAAACCACTCGCAGCTGATACTCTCACAGCGTTTCCTCAGTTCTTCTAGGGACCACTCACTACTGGGACCCACCGCCACCCTCTCTCCTTCAGGCTCTGGGCTGTCTGCACCAAAAGCTAGGCTATCCCCAACAGGCTCCTCACTGTCGGCGGCCCCTTCCTCCAGTACAACCCCTTCCCTGTCAGGAGACTCTCGTTCTTCCAGGGACCACTCACGGCTGGGACCCGCCGCCACTATCTCGCTTGCAGGCTCTGGGCTGTCTGCACCGAAGGCTAGGCTAGCCCCGACAGGCTCCTCACTATCGGCGGCCCCTGTCTCCGGTACAACCCCTTCCCCGTCAGGAGACCTTGGCTGCGGGGTCACGTCCAGTGACTGGCTGCCTGCCCTGCATGGCCCTTTTCCCCTAGTACCTCTCGGGAAAGTAAAACAGGCTGCTAGGGATGGTGGCACCCTTGGCTGCGGAGTCCGAGCAGATCTCATAATGGGTGGAGGTGAGTCCTCATCCCATATGTAAGGTGGGAATCCCCCTTCCTGTGGGTCCCAAATCTGTGGGTAGTTTGTACCTGTGAAGCAACTCACTGCTCCTTGTGGTGGGCTCGGTGGGACTGCAGTAGTGGGCTGGGGGCCTGGGCTTCCCGTCGGGATTATCTCTCCGGGCTGCCCTTTCCCACGAGGTTTTGCCTTGTTGGGGTTAAACAGTTTACATTGGTTAATGTGAAACCATTAAACCCAGCGGGGCATCTTGACCGCGTATACCATGGGGCTTGCCTTGTCGACAATGCTGTAAGGCCCCATGTATAGTGGCTCAAAGACTCCCACCCTGGCAAAGTTGCGGACCATGACCTGGTTCCCCATCTGCCACTCGTGGTGTTTGCTCGGTTCCAGCAGCAATCGGTTGGTCTGATGCTGCTTCCCCATGTTAGTGGCCGCCTGCCAGTGAATCTGCTTGAGGTGCTCCAACAGACTCTTGGTAAAGCGGTCCCTATTCACCTCGATTACCTGAGCTTCCATCAGGACCGGGGCAAGTACATGGGTGGGGGTTCGCATTGCTCTTCCAGTCATGAGCTCATATGGGGAATACCCTGTGCTTTTCGACTGGCTGGCCCGGATCCCCATCAAAACCAGGGGCAACCTCTCCACCCACCTCTGCGGGGAATCCCCAGTCTCCTTCCTGAGTTTTTCTTTCAAGGTCCTACTCATACGCTCCACTAGCCCCGAGGACTGGGGGTTGTAGGCGACGTGCCACTTCCCCTCAATCCCCAGCACCTTAAGGGTTGCCTGCATGACCTGTCCCGTGAATGGCTACCCCGGTCGGACTCCACATACTGTGGAAGTCCCCACCTGGAGAACACCTCCCTAACCAATATCCTGGCGGTCCCCGCTGCTGTGGCTGTTCGGCAAGGGAAGGCTTCAACCCACTTTGTGAAAGTGTCCACCAAAACCAGGCAGTACCGGTACCCTCCCTTAGCCACAGGTAGGGGCCCTATGTAATCGATTTGTATCGATTGCCATGGTCCCTCTACCCTCCTTGCGTGTCCTAGAGACACCTTTCTTTTCTGGGGATCTGGATTATTGGTTGCACAGACAAGACAGTTCGCGCAAAATTCATGAGTGTCTTCCCGGAGCTGGGGCCACCACCCGACCTGTTCCACCCGTTGCCAGGTGACTTCCGGTCGGGATTGTCCAGCTCCAGGGCCTGTGTGGGCCAGCTGAAGGAACTCCCTCTAGTGCTGCTGGGACACTATCCACTGCTCTCCTTTAAACAACATCTTCTCCCTAACATGGATGCCTGTGCCTCCGTATGGTCCTTTGACCTTTTCTCCCGCAGTCAGCTTGTCCATGACGGACTTGAGGATGGGATCTTGCGCCTGTACCTGCTGGAGGTCCGGGGCCAAAGCCACCCCTGTGCTCCCTGTCCGCCCCGGATAGCTGTTATGGGGCCTGCCTTGAGTGGGTTCCACTTGGTTCCCGTTCGGGCTCCCTCTTTGGCCAGTTGATCTGCCTTTTGGTTCCCTGCAGCCCTGGGATCATGTTTGTTATGGGCCTTTACTTTGTGAATGCAAATGTCTGCCCCGGTCCCTACTGCCTGCATGATGTGGTGCAGTAGGGGTTTTATGGCCAGGGGCTTACCGTCTGCAGATGTATACCCGCGACGGGACCAGATGGCTCGGTACTCCGTGCAGGAATTGCAGGTGAACATACTATCTGAACAGATGGTATAGGGCCGTGGGAATTCGTCGGGGTGGGTGACTACATACATGACAGCCGACAGTTCAGCATGCTGGGTGCTCATGGTGGTTGGGAGCTTTATGGCCCTGGCAATGCCTGCCTGGGGATCATAAATCCCGCACCCTGTGAGCCTTTCCCCCACCACCACCATGCTGGACCCGTCAACATAGATCTCCCGGCCGTGGGGATAGATCCCCACCCGGAGCCTTATGTCCACGTCCCAGATCCCCTCAACGGAGCAACGGTGGGCTTTCCCGGGGTACAGCATGTTGGCTGCCAGTCGGGGCTCACATATCCCTTTTACTCTCAAATCCATCTGTGAGAGCAGGAGGGTCCAGCGAGCAATGCGTGCTCTGCTCACTGTCCCATCCTTAATTCTCCCATCCAGCAGCATCTGAGTGGGGGTGTGATGAGTGAGGAGGGTGATTGGGGACACTCCTGTAAACACCTGCGACCGCTTCACAGCCCAGTGGGTGGCCAGCAGATGCCTTTCACAGTTTGAGTCACCCCTCTCAACCTCAGTGAGGACCCTGGAGGAGTAGACCACCGGCCTCAGCTGGCTGTGCCGCTGTTGCATGAGCACAGCACTTAAGCTATCCCCGCTGGCTGCTACCTCCAGGAACAATTCCTCGCCCTCATCTACCGCTCCCAGGGCCGGAGCTTTCTGCAGGTCTCCCTTGAGGCAGGTAAACGCTGCATCACAGTCCTCATCCCACTCCCACTCCATGCCTTTGCGCAGGAGCCGGAGTAGGGGGGCTGCAATGGCTGCGTAATCCTCAATGAAGCCCCTGCAGTAACCGGTCAGACCCAGGAACGACCTCACCCCTGTAACTGTAGTCGGAGGCCAGTAACTCCTGAACTGCCCTCCTCTTAGCCTCATCAATGGCTCTCTCTCCTGCCCGCACAGTCAGTCCCAGGAATTTTACCTCTGTGTGGCCGATCTGTGCTTTCTTAGGATTTACTTTAAAACCCTCCTCGTGCAGCAGTCCCAACAGCTCTGCCAGCAGGGGACCGTGCTCTTCCTCCGAATCGGAGAATAGCAGCAGGTCGTCCACATACTGGACTAGCTGTCTGGGTCTGCTGAACTCTTTCAGGCAGTTGGCCATACACTGATGAAAAATGCTCGGACTGTTACGGAAACCCTGGGGAAGACAGTTCCAGGTATACTGCTGTCCTTTGAATGTAAAGGCGAATTTGTACTGATCCTCCCACCGCAGTGGGATGGACCAGAACCCATTCGAGATGTCCAGCACCGTAAAGACGGCTGTGGACATGGGGATGGCTGTGACTAGGTTGGCTACGGCTGCCACTGTGGGCGCTCAGGCAGGGATATTTTTATTGAGGACTCGGTAGTCCACTGTGGCCCTCCAAGAATTGTCCGTTTTCCTCACCGGCCAAAGTGGAGAGTTCACATGTGTGGCTATTGGTCTCAACACTCCCTGTCTGACTAGAGATCCCAATGCGACCTCTAGGTCTGCCTCAGCCTCCCTGGGAAAATTATACTGCTTCTGGGGCTTGGACATGGGATCCCCATCTACTCTGACCTCGACCCCATTTACACGTCCACAGTCGTGCTTATGCCTGGCAAATGCCGCCAGGTTAGCCCGCACAAAAGCCTGATAGATCATTGGGGTGCCGTCTACCAGAGCGTCGAATTCATATCCCTCCTTCGGCTTTACAGTGCAGAGGGAAGCCTTCCCCTACTTCCCCTGGATGACTGCTGTACCTTCCCCCTCCCCAGTGTCAGCTGTGCCCCACAGACAGTGGTTCCTCAAGTCGACCAGAATTTTCTGGCCGCTGAGGAAATCTGCCCCTAGGATGCCTTTACCCACTCCCTCCCACGGCAGAAGGATACACTTCCACATGGTGTGGAGGGTGTCTATGTGTATCTACAGTGGTTTGGAGAAGAAGCCCTCGCGTTCTTCTCCAGTGAAGCTGGTTAGGCAGTAGGAGATCCCACTGGATAGGGGTGAGCTGGTCGGGTCGTCTACATGAACCAGGGTGCACGAGGCCCCTGTGTCCAGCAGATACTTCCCCCGGACCCCCTCAACCCCCATTATGACACGTGATCTGCTCCACGCATCATAGGTGACCGAGCAAAGGTACACGGGTTCCTTGGGGTCTAGTCATTGGGGGGTGTTGGTCTGGGCCTGAGGGATTTCGCCCCTGGTCACGGCTGCGACCTTCCCAGTCTGGGTAAAGAGTGCCTGCAGAGCCGCGAGGAGACCCTCGAGTGGGGCGGCAGGGCTGGGCACAGCTGGCTTGGGAGGGCTAGCGGACGCGGGGACTGGGACTGAGGTTGGGGCCTGTGGATCTCCCTTTTCCTGCCTCGGAACCCAGCATTCCCTCCTCATATGCCCTGTCTCCCTGCACCCGTAGCAAACCACCTCTCTGCCTGCCTGCCAATTCCCTTCTTGCCTCCACTCTCTCTTATCAGAGCCGGGGCGGATCTCATACACCTTCCCCTTGGTGGGTTTCTCCCCCACGATTCTGCTATTGCGAAAAGAGAGGGTCAGCTGCCTCAGCACCATCTCCTCTGTGGCTTGGGGGTCTCTGAAATCGAACCACAGTTTGGCCTGGGCGCACAACTCCGGTAGGCTGTTTGCCACCAGTGTACGCGGCCAGCGACCATGTTGATGTGCATCCAGCTGGGTTCAGTCCAAATTCCCCCCACTGGCTTCCTCATACACTGGCCACAGTCGATCAGCGAACGCCTGGAGGGTCTCCCCGGGTCTCTGGACAGTGGCCTGTATCCGGTCGAACGGACAGCCGTCGTTCAACCCCATGGCCTCCAGGATATCCTCCTGGAGAGCGGCCACTGTTCGCTGACCCCTCTTGCTCTCAGCAGAGAGAGCCTGACATAGGGCTGGGTCCAGTGAGAACAGGAGCAGTTTGCTCCGTTCAGCCTCATCGCAGTCATTTATGTCTCCTACCTGCTCTACTTCCATAAAGTGGACAGAGGGGTCTCCTTTTTGGGTAAGTTTATTCACATGGGCCACCATCTGCCGCTGCTGGATCGCACTGTGGGGAAGCACGTATTGGTTCTGTAGGGGACCCTCAGCCTAACCCAATGCGGGTGGTCCGAATCTACTCTGCCTGATGGGGCACATTGGGGTTGGTCCCGGAGATTTAGATTCCAGCATTTCACCCTGCCTCTCCTCCGGGATCCCCAATGGGGCTGTGGGAGAGGGCCTGTAGGATTCTTCCTCCCCACAGCCTGTTTCATTATGCTCCCCCTTCCGTACCTCGGCTGGGCTGATAAGGCACACCACTCCTTTACTGGGTGCCTTGCTTTCAGCCCAGCCAAGAGCTTTTGCCTCAGCTAAGGCCAGAGCTTTGGTGTCGGGCCGGATGGGGATTCGACTCTCGGGCACTTACAGAGCTTTTGCTCCGGCTAGAACAAGGGCTGCTTTGGCTTCAGCCAGAGCCAGGGTGAGCCGATCAATTGATGAATGGAACGATGATCCGCCTCTGCCCTGCTGTGGCATGCCTGAAGCGCAGCCTGTAGCTGGAGACTCTTACCCTCTCCCAACCTTCCCTGGTTCTGAGCCTGGGCAAGTTCCTCCTGCAGTCCCCTGACGTAACCTTTTTCCTCAGTTACCTGAAACTGAAGGTATTCCCTGTGGTTGCGATAGCTTTCTCCATCTCTCTCTCGTTCCTGCCTCTCCCACTTTAAATCCTGATCCAGTTTTTCCCTTTCTTTGCTGGTCTTTACTAGCTCCTCTCTCTGCTCAGCTAACTCTGTCTGCAGGACATCTATCTGCCTGTCCAAGACCTGTATTTGCTTCCGAAAGCAAATCAGCCACACTGCCTTTTCCACTGATCTTTTATGATCTTTACTCTGGGTCCACTTGGCTTCTGCATCCTCAGGCCATTCAGCCCTCAGCAGTGCCTGCACCCACTCCCTTGAGTAGTTTAATCCTTGCTGTTACATACCTAGCAATCCTACCCTCCATTTTATACTCCTCTCCACCAAGACTGACTGTCTCTTCACCCTCACTCGACGCATGCCCTGCCGTGGTCGCCATTGTATGGGGAGCTTGGGGTGTGGGTTCGAATCCACACTTCCCTGAGGTTCTGTTCGTGCGATTTATGAGGATGGGTGAGTAACGAGGCATCAGACACAGTGGGTAAGAGTGCAAAATGTCTAATGTTGTTTATTTAGAATAGTACACACAAAGATAGAGGGCTTAGGAAGAGGTCATAAATAGCAGTAATGGTACAATCTCACTCGACAACACAAAACATTCTCGCAACAGGGAAGGGGAAGATAAGTGGTTGAAACATTCCACCCACACACAACCCCACCTCCCACTTCCACCCTTCTTACCAATTCCTGTCTTAAATTGAGTCTGTGAGGGGCTTTGGGCTATGCTCACAATCCTATCAACTCCGGGGTTCTGGGGACACTTATTTCAGCTCGGGGTCCCTCTGGGGTGGGTTTTACATTGTTGGTCGGTTCGGTTTTCCTCCTCGATGTTGCGTCGGTTTCTTCTATTTGCCTCTCAGTTGGCTCCTAAGCAAAAAGCTGCTGGAGTTAAGCACACCTTCCCCAGCGTGAGGGCCCTGTGAAGAGCTGACTAAACTCCCCTTTAACTCAACTCAACCACAACGAAAACTGACTCCCACCTTCTTAACTCAACCCTACAACTCAATGCAAAAAGCTGACTCCAACCTCCAACTTCCAACTCCCAACCTCCAACCCCCAACCTCCAACTCCCTTGTTGTTTTTGAAGATTTTCTTATAGTCCGTTCATCTTCGCGCCAAAACTGCATGCCATTGTCTTAGGTCTTCCTTGAATAAAATGGGGTGTGAATGGCAGTTCAATGTGTATCGATCTGTCTGGAATGGGAGATTAGCCACACCTCCTGTATCCTTTCACTCGCTGATGGGGTGAATGAAGATGATTGTTCACTATCTCGACAGAGGTGCCACTCTGTCTGGGCTGGCCAAAATGATTGCATCCGACCTGTGGGCCTTTGTTTAATTATTCAAACTGATACCCTTTGTGTTGCCTTGTTTATTACTGGGGAGATTTTGCCTGGGCTTGTTGCCTCTTCTGTGAGGGTTTTACATGAAAAGCTGGAGAAATGTCCTTTTAAAAATATAAAGTTGCCTTGTATCCATTTTCCTGGAAGAACCGAATTTACACTCTTCACCCTTACGGTATCTGGCTCATCCCCCGTCCGGTTCCGTGCCCCTGCAACACTGTCTGTTACTGTACAGGGTGGCCAGAGTCCCATCATCCTCCGCAGTTTACAGGTTGTTGGCTGTAGTTGATCATTTTAAACATGGCATCTTCCCATTCTCCCTGCCACATGTCTCCCTGGTTGGTTTTGCAGAACCTTACAATAGCCACAAACAAAAGCTAATTTTTTTTTGAATTATTATTTTTTAAAGCCCTTCCTGTGAAGCTGGTAACAGCAGGGGTGCTCCCCTGACTCCACAGGTGACATGCCCACTCCAACTCTCCATCCGGGATTTTCCTGAGTACCACTGCCAATGAGGCAG
The DNA here is from genome assembly GCF_044704955.1 of Pristiophorus japonicus. Lineage (NCBI taxonomy): Eukaryota > Metazoa > Chordata > Chondrichthyes > Pristiophoridae > Pristiophorus > Pristiophorus japonicus. The sequence continues at coordinate 38,995,676 of NC_091979.1, read as the reverse complement.
GCGGAAAATAGATTGTTTTTCTCATCAAGCAAGCTGCATGGGGAGGGATGGCCAGTTCGCCCTGTGCAGATGAGGCACAAGAACAGGTCAGCGGGGTGAGCAATTGGCTACCATGGAGGGCCAGACAGCGAGCTTGCTATCCCTGTGCAGGGAGATGGTCGCGATTGGTCGCAACCTTATCCAGGATTTCGCGGGTTTCTCCGCAAACTGGAGCTAGTTCTCCACGAACTGGAGCCAGTTTCCAGCAACCTGGAGCGAGTTCATCATGAACTTCTCCAACTGGTCTTCTGTGCAAACCCAAGCAGCACGGAGACGTTGGAGGCCATTTGTGAGCAGACCGCCACAACCTATGCCCTTCGGCATGCGTTGATGGCTGCACACGGCACTGTACCCCAAGGTGTCGTGTCAGCTCGCAGCGAGACCCCGGGCACGCAGGCGAGTACGGAGGACACAGTTCCACCTGACTCGGAAGTGGAACCTCAGGCTTCAACTTCCGCTCCTTCACCTCCACCACGGCAGGAGGTCTTGCCGTCCCACATTGCACAACGTGTTCGTGTCGGTCAGCGTAGACCAAAATGGGCGGGTGGGGTACAAACATAGGGTGGGACAGGACCTGGAGGGAAACGTGGCTGCAGGTAGGCGGGGGGGGGGGGGGGGGGCGCGGTTTCATTGTTAAATTGTTTTTTGTTCTTAGAAAATTGTTAACATTTTGTTGAAGTTTGATTGGGATTTGATGGAAGGGTGGGTTGGGGGGTGGGGGGGGGTTGGAAGGAGGGTGTTGTTAAATAGTATTTTAAAAATTAATTGGTTAGTTGTCTTTGTTAATAAAAAAAAATCTTTAATTCAACAAATTTTGTGCCTTCTCTCTTAGTTACATTAGTTAACAAATTTACAGTTGTTCATCCTTATTTGTTTATTATTTTATTATAGCAGTACTTTACATAAAATTTACTTAAAGTAAGCATTAATGCCGATGATAGGCTAGTTCAGGCAAGGCAACAATGAAACCCTATGCAAATAAAACTTTTGATTAACTCTAACTGTAAGTGAACATTTGAATATCCACAATGATACTTCATGCAAAGCATTCATTAATGAGCTGCAGACGCAACAGCTTAGCGGCCGTGTGACTGCCACTGGCTACAGGTCTTCGGGAGGGGGGGCGGTGATACCGGTGCTACATCGCCAGGCTGATTGCACTCCCCTATGTCCTCGCCTGCATCCTCTTCCGCCTCTTCCTCCTCTTCATCCTCGCTGATCTGGCTCTTCTGTCTCCCCTCCTTCTGGAGGTGGACCTCCAGCCCGATCTGGCATTACTGGTCCTCTCCTTACAGCTAGGTTATGAATCATGCAACACGCCACAATAAACTCTGCTGCCTGATCAGTGTGGTACTGTAGGCTGCCACTAGAATGATCCAGGCATCTGAAGCGCTGCTTTAGGACTCCAATTGTCTTTTCAATGATGTTGCATGTCACCATGTGACTTTCATTATAATGTTTCATAGAAATATAGAAACATAGAAAATAGGTGCAGGAGTAGGCCATTCGGCCCTTCGAGCCTGCACCGCCATTCAATGAGTTCATGGTTTGAACATGCAACTTCAGTACCCCCTTCCTGCTTTCTCGCCATACCCCTTGATCCCCCTAGTAGTAAGGACTACATCTAACTCCTTTTTGAATATATTTAGTGAATTGGCCTCAACAACTTTCTGTGGTAGAGAATTCCACAGGTTCACCACTCTCTGGGTGAAGAAGTTTCTCCTCATCTCGGTCCGAAATGGCTTACCCCTTATCCTTAGACTGTGACCCCTGGTTCTGGACTTCCCCAACATTGGGAACATTCTTCCTGCATCTAACCTGTCTAAACCCATCAGAATGTTAAACGTTTCTATGAGATCCCCTCTCATTCTTCTGAACTCCAGTGAATACAAGCCCAGTTGATCTAGTCTTTCTTGATATGTCAGTCCCGCCATCCCGGGAATCAATCTGGTGAACCTTCGCTGCACTCCCTCAATAGCAAGAATGTCCTTCCTCAAGTTAGGAGACCAAAACTGTACACAATACTCCAGGTGTGGCCTGTGCTTCAGTGACGGGATTACGCAGAGGGGTCATGAGCCAACTGGCAAGGCCATATCCTTTATCCCCCAGCATCCAACTGTGACCTTCTGGCTGATTGACAAACAGGTCAGGGATAGTACTTTCACGTAGGATGTGTGCATCATGGATGCTGCCAGAAAATTTAGCATTTACTGTCAGGATTGTTTGATTGTGGTCGACAACAAGCTGCACATTAAAGGAGTGGAACCCCTTTCTGTTACAAAACACCTCCGCGTTCTTTAAGGGTGCTTTCAGGGCAATGTGCATGCAGTCTATTGCTCCCTGTACCTTGGGGGGAAGTGTGATATCTAATGAAACCCATAGCCCTCTCGGTCTGTGCCTCCCTGGTCATTGGGAAGCTTATGAAGTCCATCCTGCGAGCATAAAGGGCTTCAGTCACCTGTTGAATGCAGTGTGTAGTGTGCTGAGAGATATGGCAGATGTCGCCAGCTGAAGCCTGAAAAAAATCCTGATGCGTAAAAGGCTAGGACAACAGTAACCTTCACCTCAACGGACAGTGCGGTTCTGATGGTGCTGGAAGGCTGCAGATCACCCTTGACGAGTTGGCATCTCTCATCGATGACCTCCTTCTGGAATTGCAGCCACCTAAGACAAGCGTTTTCAGATAAGTTGAGGTAAGATTGCTTTTCCAAGTACCTCCTTTGTCTTCGTCTCCGTCTACGCATTACTCTGCCACCTCTTCGATTGATCCTTTCAGTAACCAGTGTGTGAGCAGTTACAATTATGGCAGGGAAAGCATAGGCCCCATATCACTATCAATAATTACTTTCACCAATTTAAAATAATTTCTCTACTCTCTACTCTCTAATCACTGTACTCTCTATACTCTCTACGCTGTATACCAGTCAGTTTAATAGGCTCCAACAATATCAGTAAATAATTTCACTATATAAAAGCTATTTCCAAAATAACTATATAATACCTACTTTATATACCCTGATCTAATATTCTGAGTAGAATCATCTTTAAATAACTCTCTCACAACTATTTAGCTCCTTCTTTTCTGTTACCTCCACTCTTCCTCCGATCTTCAAAATGGCGTCTGTAGTGCCCATTTCCTTCTGTTAAGCCCAGTAAAAGCAACTATTTCTCAGCGATCTTTTGGTCCTTGCATCAGTCCAGCGATGTGCATGCTAGGTGCCGAAACTTGGGATGGGCCTTGTGTGGCGATCGTTTCAGTGGTCAGCGATGTGAGTGGTAACTTGGGCACCTGTTTTTTCGTCGATGTTTTGGACCTAGTTTCCACTTTTTCATCAAAATGGGCGATAGAGGTCCGTTTTGGGCGATAGATGGGCCATTAGATGGGCGATGTCAAGTGGAAAGTCTAGCCCATAGAACTTGTGTCAGTGAAATTCGGTACCTTATCAGCGGCTGACAAGGCCGGTTTCAGAGAAAAAATTACGCCGGCTCACTTCGGTTCACTTCCAGCGCAGAGCGTGGTAGCCGCGATTTTGGAGAGGTGAGCAGCGCTGCCACTGTCTATGCTTGCTGCAAAAATGGTAATTAGTCAGATCGTGGCATCAATCAGTGTGCAACGCTATTCTGGACATCGCCACTCCATTCAATGCCTTCTCCAAAGCACACACAGCAGAACGTGTGTTCAGCTACCAACGGAACTCCCAACAGCGCTTCTTAAAGAGACATAGGTAACTTGAAGGTAAGTTTATATTTTGCTTTTGTACTGTTTTTTTTACATTTTATTGAGTAGTGGCTTGGTGTAAGACATTTAAAAAGTTGTTGAAGTGTGAAGGGAGTGCAGGGAGCGCTATTGGACATTTACAAGGCTTTGGCTCTTATAGAATAGAAAAATCATAGAACTTTACAGCATGGAAGGAGGCCATTTTGACCCATTGTGTTCACGCCGGCCGACAAAGAGCTATCCAGCCTAATTCCACTTTCCAGCTCTTGGTCCGTAGCCTTGCAGGTTACAGCATTTTAAGCGCATATCCAAGTACTTTTTAAATGCGGTGAGGGTTTCTGTCTCTACCACCCTTTCAGGCAGTGAGTTCCAGACCCCCACCATCCTCTGGGTGAAGACATTTCCCCTCAAAGCCCCTCTAAAGCTCTTAACAATTATTTTAAATCTATGGCCCCTGGTAATGTGAAGAGAGTGCAGGGAGCGCTATTGGACATTTGCTAAGGGAAACAGGTCCTTCCTGTCCACTATATCTAGGCCCCTCATAATTTTATACACCTCAATAAGGTCTCCCCTCAGCCTCCTCTGTTCCAAATAAAACAAAGCCTGCCTATCCAATTTTTCCTCATAGCTAAAATTCTCCAGTCCAGGCAACATCCTCATAAATTTCCTCTCGATCCTCGCTAGTGCTATCACATCCTTCCTGTAATGTGGTGACCAGAACTGCACTCAGTACTCTAGCTGTGGCCTCACTCAGTACTCTAGCTGTGGCTTAACCAGTATTTTATACAGTTCAAGCATAACCTCCCTGTTCTTGTATTCTAAGCCTTGGTTAATAACGACAAGTATTCCACATGCCTTGCTAACCACCTTATTTACCTGGCCTGCTACCTTCAGGGATCTGTGGACATGCATTCCAAGGTCTCTTTGTTCCTCTACACTTCGCAGTTTCCTTGTTAGCCCTCCCCAAATGCATTACGTCACACTTCTCCGGATTGAATTCCATTTGCCACTGCTCTGCCCACCTGACCAGTTCATTGATATCTTCCTGCAGTCTACAGCTGTCTTCTTCATTATCAACCGCATAGCCAATTTTAGTATCATCTCCAAACTTCTTAATCTTACCTCCGATATTCGAGCCCTGCAGAACCCCACTAGATACAGCATTCCAGTCACAAAAACACCCATCAACCATTCATTACTCTTTGCTTTCTGCCTCTGAGCCAATTTTGGATCCAACTTGCCACTTTGCCCTGGATCCCAAGAGCATTTACTTTCATGACCAGTCATGATCAAAAGATTAAATTAAGTTAGTCTCTCACGACCTTCCCTTAATAAATCCATGATGACTGTCCTTGATTAATCCGTGTCTTTTTAAATGAATATTTATCCTGTCCCTCAGAATTTTTTCCAATAGTTTTCCCACCACCGAGGTTAGGCTGACTGGCCTCTAATTGTTCGGTCAATCACTTTCTCCCTTTTTAAACAAAGGTACCAGGTTAGCAGTCCTCCAGTCCTCCGGCACCACACCTGTAGCCAGAGAAGATTGGAAAATGATGGTCAGAGCCTCTGCTATTTCCTCTTTTGCTTCTCTTAACAACCTGGGATACATTTCATCCTGTCCTGGGGATTTATCCACTTTCAAAGCTGCCAAGCTCCTTAATATTTCCTCTGTCACTATGTTTATTTAATCTAATATTTCACACTCCTTCTCCCTGATTGCAATGTCTGCATCACCCGTGTCTTTAAGGAAGGCCTCTGAGAACACCACTTGCTCCCAGTCCTGGGGGCTCTAGTTGCACTCCCAGTTGGGCTGTAGCATGACATAGAGATGGAGTAGAGGCAGCAAAGGGGACAAACTGCTCACAGAGAGAGGAGCAGGAGGAAGAGAAGGAGGAGGAAGAGGAGGAAGAGGAAGAGGAAGAAGCAGAAGAAGAGGAAAGTGTTATATATGCAGACTATAGGTATACTCTCTGTGTAGTCACTGTATAGTTGCATAAGATGGAGACTTGTTCATCTGATGTACTGTCAATAAGGTTTACACTGGTATATACATGCTGGCACCACTAAAGGGTGCAACTGGTGGAGACCGGGGTTTCCTGCCCTGGTGGCAGGGTCTGTATAAAAGGGGAGCCACCGTGCGGCTGCCTCACTCTGGAGTTACGAATAAAGGACCAAGGTCACTACAGTTTGAGTACAACACATTGCCTCATGGGGTCTTTCATAAGTGCATTACGGACATACAAGAAAGGAGGCAGTAGAACATAAGAACATAAGAACATAAGAACATAAGAACATAAGAATTAGGAACAGGAGTAGGCCATCTAGCCCCTCGAGCCTGCTCCGCCATTCAACAAGATCATGGCTGATCTGGCCGTGGACTCAACTCCACTTACCTGCCTGCTCCCCATAACCCTTAATTCCCTTATTGGTTAAAAATCTATCTCTGTGACTTGAATACATTCAATGAGCTAGCCTTCCTTGGGCAGAGAATTCCACAGATTCACAACCCTCTGGGAGAAGAAATTCCTTCTCAACTCGGTTTTAAATTGGCTCCTCCGTATTTTGAGGCTGTGCCCCCTAGTTCTAGTCTCCCCGACCAGTGGAAACAACCTCTCTGCCTCTATCTTGTCTATCCCTTTCATTATTTTAAATGTTTCTATAAGCGAGTTGGTCTTACCGCAGGAGAAGGGTCCACAGCCAGCGAGGGAATGGAAGACCAGCAGGAAGAGTAGTGCAAGGAAGGTAGTGCAGGGGTCCCCTGTGGTCATCCCACTGCAAAACAGATACACTGCTTTGAGTGCTGTTGAGGGGGATGACTCATCAGGAGCGGGCAGCAGCAGCCAAGTTCATGGCACCGTGGCTGGCTCTGTTGCACAGGAGGGCAGGAAAAAGAGTGGGCGAGCGATAGTGATAGGGGATTCAATTGTAAGGGGAATAGATAGGCGTTTCTGCGGCCGCAACCGAGACTCCAGGATGGTATGTTGCCTCCCTGGTGCAAGGGTCAATGATGTCTCGGAGCGGGTGCAGGACATTCTAAAAAGGGAGAACAGCCAGTTGTCGTGGTGCGCGTTGGTACCAATGACATAGGTAAAAAAAAGGGATGAGTTCCTATGAAATGTATTTAAGGAGCTAGGAGCTAAATTAAAAAGTAGGACCTCAAAAGTAGTAATCTCGGGATTGCTACCAGTGCCACGTGCTAGTCAGAGTAGGAATCGCAGGATAGCTCAGATGAATACGTGGCTTGAGCAATGGTGCAGCAGGGAGGGATTCAAATTCCTGGGGCATTGGAACTGGTTCTGGGGGAGGTGGGACCAGTACAATCCGGACGGTCTGCACCTGGGCAGAATCGGAATCAATGTCCTCAGGGGAGTGTTTGCTAGTGCTGTTGGGGAGGAGTTAAACTAATATGGCAGGGGGATGGGAACCAATGCAGGGAGATGGAGGGAAACAAAAAGGAGGCAAAAACAAAAGACAGAAAGGAGATGAGGAAAAGTGGAGGGCAAAGAAACCCAAGGCAAAGAACAAAAAGGGCCATTGCACAGCAAAATTCTAAAAGGACAGAGGGTGTTAAAAAAACAAGCCTAAAGGCTTTGTGTCTTAATGCAAGGAGTATCCGCAATAAGGTGGATGAATTAACTGTGCAAATAGATGTTAACAAATATGATGTGATTGGGATTACGGAGACGTGGCTCCAGGATGAGCAGGGCTGGGAACTCAACATCCAGGGGTATTCAACATTCAGGAAGGATAGAATAAAAGGAAAAGGAGGTGGGGTAGCATTGCTGGTTAAGGAGGAGATTAAGGCAATAGTTAGGAAGGACATTAGCTTGGATGATGTGGAATCTATATGGGTAGAGCTGCAGAACACCAAAGGGCAAAAAACGTTAGTGGGAGTTGTGTACAGACCTCCAAACAGTAGTAGTGATGTTGGGGAGGGCATCAAACAGGAAATTAGGGGTGTGTGCAATAAAGGTGCAGCAGTTATAATGGGTGACTTTAATATGCACATAGATTGGGCTAACCAAACTGGAAGCAATACGGTGGAGGAGGATTTTCTGGAGTGCATAAGGGATGGTTTTTTAGACCAATATGTCGAGGAACCAACTAGGGGGGAGGCCATCTTAGACTGGGTGTTATGTAATGAGAGAGGATTAATTAGCAATCTCGTTGTGCGAGGCCCCTTGGGGAAGAGTGACCATAATATGGTGGAATTCTGCATTGGGATGGAGAATGAAACAGTTAATTCAGAGACCATGGTCCAGAACTTAAAGAAGGCTAACTTTGAAGGTATGAGGCGTGAATTGGCTGGGATGGATTGGCGAATGATACTGAAGGGTTGACTGTGGATGGGCAATGGCAGACATTTAGAGACCGCATGGATGAACTACAACAATTGTACATTCCTGTCTGGCATAGAAATAAAAAAGGGAAGGTGGCTCAACCGTGGCTATCAAGGGAAATCAGGGATAGTATTAAAGCCAAGGAAGTGGCATACAAATTGGCCAGAAATAGCAGCGAACCTGGGGACTGGGAGAAATTTAGAACTCAGCAGAGGAGGACAAAGGGTTTGATTAGGGCAGGGAAAATGGAGTATGAGAAGAAGCTTGCAGGGAACATTAAGACGGATTGCAAAAGTTTCTATAGATATGTAAAGAGAAAAAGGTTAGTAAAGACAAACGTAGGTCCCCTGCAGTCAGAATCAGGGGAAGTCATAACGGGGAACAAAGAAATGGCAGACCAATTGAACAAGTACTTTGGTTCGGTATTCACGAAGGAGGACACGAACAACCTTCCGGTTATAAAAGGGGTCGGGGGGTCTAGTAAGGAGGAGGAACTGAGGGAAATCCTTATTAGCCGGGAAATTGTGTTGGGGAAATTGATGGGATTGAAGGCCGATAAATCCCCAGGGCCTGATGGACTGCATCCCAGAGTACTTAAGGAGGTGGCCTTGGAAATAGTGGATGCGTTGACAGTCATTTTCCAACATTCCATTGACTCTGGATCAGTTCCTATGGAGTGGAGGGTAGCCAATGTAACCCCACTTTTTAAAAAAGGAGGGAGAGAGAAAACAGGGAATTATAGACCGGTCAGCCTGACATCGGTAGTGGGTAAAATGATGGAATCAATTATTAAGGATGTCATAGCAGTGCATTTGGAAAGAGGTGACATGATAGGTCCAAGTCAGCATGGATTTGTGAAAGGGAAATCATGCTTGACAAATCTTCTGGAATTTTTTGAGGATGTTTCCAATAGAGTGGATAAGGGAGAACCAGTTGATGTGGTATATTTGGACTTTCAGAAGGCGTTCGACAAGGTCCCACACAAGAGATTGATGTGCAAAGTTAGAGCACATGGGATTGGGGGTAGTGTACTGACATGGATTGAGAACTGGAAGCAAAGAGTAGGAGTAAATGGGTACTTTTCAGAATGGCAGGCAGTGACTAGTGGGGTACCGCAAGGTTCTGTGCTGGGGCCCCAGCTGTTTACACTGTACATTAATGATTTAGATGAGGGGATTAAATGTAGTATCTCCAAATTTGCGGATGACACTAAGTTGGGTGGCAGTGTGAGCTGCGAGGAGGATGCTGTGAGGCTGCAGAGCGACTTGGATAGGTTAGGTGAGTGGGCAAATGCATGGCAGATGAAGTATAATGTGGATAAATGTGAGGTTATCCACTTTGGTGGTAAAAACAGAGAGACAGACTATTATCTGAATGGTGACAGATTAGAAAAAGGGGAGGTGCAACGAGGCCTGGGTGTCATGGCACATCAGTCATTGAAGGTTGGCATGCAGGTGCAGCAGGCGGTTAAGAAAGCAAATGGCATGTTGGCCTTCATAGCAAGGGGATTTGAGTACAGGGGCAGGGAGGTGTTGCTACAGTTGTACAGGGCATTGGTGAGGCCACACCTGGAGTATTGTGTACAGTTTTGGTCTCCTAACCTGAGGAAGGACATTCTTGCTATTGAGGGAGTGCAGCGAAGGTTCACCAGACTGATTCCCGGGATGGCGGGACTGACCTATCAAGAAAGACTGGATCAACTGGGCTTGTATTCACTGGAGTTCAGAAGAATGAGAGGGGACCTCATAGAAACATTTAAAATTCTGACGGGGTTAGACAGGTTAGATGCAGGAAGAATGTTCCCAATGTTGGGGAAGTCCAGAACCAGAGGTCACAGTCTAAGGATAAGGGGTAAGCCATTTAGGACCGAGATGCGGAGGAACTTCTTCACCCAGAGAGTGGTGAACCTGTGGAATTCTCTACCACAGAAAGTTGTTGAGGCCAATTCACTAAATATATTCAAAAAGGAGTCAGATGAGGTCCTTACTACTAGGGGGATCAAGGGGTATGGCGAGAAAGCAGGAATGGGGTACTGAAGTTGAATGTTCAGCCATGAACTCATTGAATGGCGGTGCAGGCTAGAAGGGCCGAATGGCCTACTCCTGCACCTATTTTCTATGTTTCTATGTTTCTAAGATCACCCCTCATCCTTCTGAACTCCAATCAGTAAAGATCCAGTTTACTCAATCTATCATCATAAGTTAACCCCCTCATCTCCGGAATCAGCCTCGTGAATCGTCTCTGTACCCCCTCCAAAGCTAGTATAGTCTTCCTTAAGTAAGGTGACCAAAACTGCATGCAGTACTCCAGGTGCGGCCTCACCAATACCCTGTACAGTTGCAGCAGGACCTCCCTGCTTTTGTATTCCATCCTTCTCGTAATGAAGGCCAACATTCCATTCGCCTTCCTGATTACCTGCTGCACCTGCAAACTAACTTTTTGGGATTCATGCACAAGGACCCCCAGGTCCCTCTACACCGCAGCATATTGTAATTTCTCCCCATTGAAATAATATTCCCTTTTACTGTTTTTTTTTCCAAGGTGGATGACCTCACATTTTCTGACATTGTATTCCATCTGCCAAACCAGGGCCCATTCGCTTAACCTATCTAAATATCTTTGCAGCCTCTCTGTGTCTTCTACACAACCTGCTTTCCCACTAATCTTTGTGTCATCTGCAAATTTTGTTACAGTACACTCTGTCCCCTCTTCCAGGTCATCTATGTATATTGTAAACAGTTGTGGTCCCAGCACCGATTCCTGTGGCACACCACTAACCACCGATTTCCAACCCGAAAAGGACCCATTTATCCCGACTCTCTGCTTTCTGTTAGCCAGCCAATTCTCGATCCATGCTAGTACATTTCCTCTGACTCCGCGTACCTTTATCTTCTGCAGTAACCTTTTGTGTGGCATCTTATCGAATGTCTTTTGGAAATCTAAATACACCACATCCATCGGTACACCTCTATCCACCATGCTCGTTATATCCCCAAAGAATTCCAGTAAATTAGTTAAACATGATTTCCCCTTCATGAATCCATGTTGCATCTGCTTGATTGCACTATTCCTATCTAGATGTCCCGCAATTTTTTCCTTAATGATAGCTTCAAGCATTTTCCCCACTACAGATATTAAACTAACCGGCCTATAGTTACCTGCCTTTTGTCTGCCCCCTTTTTTAAACAGAGGCGTTACATTAGCTGCTTTCCAATCCACTGGTACCTCCCCAGAGTCCAGAGAATTTTGGTAGATTATAACAAATGCATCTGCTATAACTTCCGCCATCTCTTTTAATACCCTGGGATGCATTTCATCAGGACCAGGGGACTTGTCTACCTTGGGTCCCATTAGCCTATCCAGCACTACCCCCCTAGTGATAGTGATTATCTCAAGGTCCTCCCTTCCCACATTCCCGTGACCAGCAATTTATGGCATGGTTTTTGTGTCTTCCACTTTGAAGACCGAAGCAAAATAATTGTTTAAGGTCTCAGCCATTTTCACATTTCCCATTATTAAATCCCCCTTCTCATCTTCTAAGGGACTAACATTTACTTTAGTCACTCTTTTCCGTTTTATATATCGGTAAAAGCTTTTACTACCTGTTTTTATGTTTTGCGCAAGTTTACCCTCGTAATCTATCTTTCCTTTCTTTATTGCTTTCTTAGTCATTCTTTGCTGTCATTTAAAATTTTCCCAATCTTCTAGTTTCTCACTAAGCTTGGCCACCTTATACGCATTGGTTTTTAATTTGATACTCTCCTTTATTTCCTTGGTTATCCATGGCTGGTTATCCCTTCTCTTACCGCCCTTCTTTTTCACTGGAATATATTTTTGTTGAGCACTATGAAAGAGCTCCTTAAAAGTCCTCCACTGTTCCTCAATTGTGCCACCATTTAATCTGTGTTTCCAGTCTACTTTAGCCAACTCTGCCCTCATCCCACTGTAGTCTCCTTTGTTTAAGCATAGTACGCTCGTTTGAGACACTACTTCCTCACCCTCAAACTGTATTACAAATTCAACCATACTGTGATCACTCATTCCGAGAGGATCTTTTACTAGGAGATCGTTTATTATTCCTGTCTCATTACACAGGACCAGATCTAAGATAGCTTGTTCCCTTATAGGTTCTGTAACATACTGTTCTGAGAAACAATCCCTTATGCATTCTATGAATTCCTCCTCAAGGCTACCCCGTGCGATTTGATTTGACCAATCGATATGTAGGTTAAAATCCCTCATGGTTACTGCCATTTCTTTGTCACATGCCTCCATTATTCCCTTGATTATTGTCCGCCCCACCGTGAAGTTATTATTTGGGGGCCTATAAACTACACCCACCAGTGACTTTTTCCCCTTACTATCTCTCATCTCCACCCACAATGATTCAACATTTTGTTCATTAGAGCCAATATCGTCTCTCACAACTGCCCTGATATCATCCTTTATTAAAAGAGCTACCCCACCTCCTTTCTCCTCTTGTCTATCTTTCCGAATTGTCAGATACCCCTGTATGTTTAATTCCCAGTTTGGCCACCCTGCAACCATGTTTCTGTAATGGCCACCAAATCATACCCATTTTAATGATTTGTGCCGTCAACTCATTTACTTTATTTCGAATGCTGCGTGCATTTAGGTAGAGTGTTTTACTGCTAGTTTTTAAACCATGATTTTTAGTTTTGACCCCTCCTGTAGCCCCTTTATATTCATACATATTGTCCCTTCCTATCACCTTGTGGTTTACACTTACCCCAGTGCTACTCTGCTCTGTTGCCTCCTGCCTTTTACATTCTTTCTTGGGGTCCTGTTCATCTGAGCTCTCACCCACTCTAACTAGCTCAGAGCCCTCTCCTCGCATTGAGGCACTGAGCTTTCATGCTTGCCTTTTTATTACACTTTGACCCTTTAGAATTCTGCTGTACAGTGGCCCTTTTTGTTTTTTGCCTTGGGTTTCTCTGCCCTCCACTTTTCCTCATCTCCTTTCTGTCTTTTGCTTTTGTCTCCAGTTTGTTTCCCTCTGTCTCCCTGCATTGGTTCCCATCCCCCTGCCATATTAGTTTAACTCCTCCCTAACAGCACTAGCAAACACTTCCCCAAGGACATTGGTTCCGGTCCTGCCCAGGTGCAGACCGTCCGGCTTGTACTGGTCCCACCTTCCCCAGAACCGGTTCCAATGCCCCAGGAATTTGAATCCCTCCCTGCTGCACCACTGCTCAAGCCACGTATTCATCTGAGCTATCCTGCGATTCCTACTCTGACTAGCACATGGCACTGGTAGCAATCCCAAGATTACTACTTTTGAGGTCCAACGTTTTAAGGAAGGAAAGAGGCAACCCAGACAGCTTCTTTCTAGCCACGATATCCAAGATCAAATCATCTGCCTGAGGTCCCAGTGAACACAACCCCAATTCCCCTTTCACCATTTGTCCCACACTTTCCCTTCCCTCTGTTGCTGACCATCACAGCGTCCTCTTAGCCGCAATGCTGAAATAAAAGCCTCCACAAAGCAAACTTTATCCATATAAGCAGGACGACCTCGAGGAGCTGGTGGCTGGGAGAGTGTAAGTAAGTGGCGATGTTTTTTCTTCTTCTTCACACTCCTCTCCCTTTCCTTGTTCAACCACTGGGCAGGCTGGATTTCTTTGTTGTCTGAAACGAGGAAGGCACACGGTAAGGTTGTGGTGAGGTGAGGGCAGGAAAGCAAGTGCAGCATGCTTACACCGTGTGCAACTTGTAAACCAGAAGAGATTGCGGGATGAGGAGGAAGTGGGATGTGAGAAGGAGGATAACTTATGAGGATCCCGGCATCTTCTATTCTTTCAGCCTTGCCGCTGGCCAACAGCTCAGCCATGCCCCTGCCGAGAATGGCCAGCACCATCTCCTCCAAGGGGGTGAGGTGAAGCTAGGAATGGGAGGTGTCCCTCGTGTTTGCTACAGATTGTTGGTCGGTGAGTGATTGGGGGGTGGGTTTGATCAAGCATTGAACAGTGTGTAAGGCTAGTGATGCAGTGGTAGGCGTGGGCTTTTGCAGATGCAATCACTGTCCTTGACTACTAGTCTGAGGCCATGAAACATCTTTGGGCACTGGGGGGTGACACTGGTGGCAATGGCCACCTTGGCAATCTGGTCCCACATCCTTCTTTCAGGAAGGCCTCTTGTAGAGGAAGCACACTGCCAGTGTTCACCCTCTGCATAAAGCTCGAATGCTGCGTGCGAGACAATGGGACCCTGCCACAAACTCTGTTCCCTAGCCACTGACTCCATCCCTCTCCCTAACATCTTTCTGAGGCTGAATCACACCACATATTTGACTCTGAAATGAGCTTTCGACCACATATCCGCAGCATAATTAAGACCGTCTATTTCCACCTCCGTAACATCACCCATCTCTGTCCTTACCTCAGCTCATCCATTGCTGAAACCCTTATCCATGCCTTCGTTAGCTCTAGACTTGACTATTCCAATGCACTCCTGGCTTGCCTCCCACAATTCTACCCTATGTAAACTTGAGGGCATCCAAAACTTAGCTGCTTGTGTCCTAATTCGTACCAAGTCCCATTCACCCATCACCCCTGTGCTCGCTGACTTACATTGGCTCCCGGTTAAGCAACGCCTCAATTTCAAAATTCTGATCCATATTTTCAAATCCCTCCATGGCCTCGCCCCTCACTCCTCTAATTCTTCACTCTTGAGCATCCCTGATGGTCCTTAAAACCAAGCTCTTTGACCAAGCTGTTGGTCACCTGCCCTAATTTTGCCTTATGTGGCTCTGTGTCAATTTTTTTCTCTTATAATATTCCTGTGAAGTACCTTGAGAATTTTTACTACATTAAAGGCACTATATAAATACATGTTGTTGTTGTTGTGTGCCCTTTCCCTGGCCTGTTGAGCCATTTTGATTAGTGCTGAAGCACTTTTAACATTTTTCATCACTAGAAGGCAGCTCGCGTTTAAGAGGTGCAGACTGTCTTTAAGAGGCGCAGGCTAGCTTTACGTAAAGCTAGCCTCGTGCAAAGATCGAGAACTTCGACCCCCTGCTGATTGCACAGATTGTTCAGGGCTTGGGCTGTGCGTTACAGCCATTTAAAGTAACAGGCAGCACAAATTTTACATGCTGCCTGAACTCCTTTCAACAGGAGTGGGTCGATCATGTCCGTTTTTTAGCTTTATCGAATTTCACCCCCTCGGTGTCTATGAAGGAGAAATATCCTTTCAAACCACCAAAAGAATGCAGTATCTTCCTGTCGTGCATTTGCTTCATGGGTTCTTGGCTTAAGAATTCATAGCTACATATTTGCTGTAAAGAACTAACTGGTTTATTAGCAAAGGTTTAACAATCAAACTTAACACTACCAGTTCATCCACTAGGCGCACAACTGTAGAGAACCTGATCGTCGTGGAGAACCTGAACTCAATTAACTGGGGTTTTAATTGCATCTTGTGAACATCACATGACTGGCTAAGTCACTTACAGTACAACAACACCACAAGCCTGGGAGCATGCTCACAGATGCATATATTACACTTCCTGAATAAAAGTTTTCCCCTTGCACAACCTATGCCTTCTCCCACTGTCAAAGCTGATGGTTTTTCCACTGACGAAAAGATTATAGAATCATAGAAGTTTACAGCATGGAAGGAGACCATTTCAGCCCATTGTGTCTGCACCGGCCGACCAAGAGCTATCCAGCCTAAACCCACTTTCCAGCTCTTGGTCCATAGCCCTGTAGGTTACGGCACTTTAAGTGCACATCCAAGTATCTTTTAAATGTGGTGAGGGTTTCTGTCTCTGCCACCTATTCAGGCAGTGAGTTCCAGACTCCCAGCACCCTCTGGTTGTAGAGATTTCTTCTCATATCTCCTCTAAACCTCACCCCAATTACTTTAAATCAATGCCCCCTGGTTGTTGACCCCTCTGCCATGGGAAACAGGCCCTTCCTATCCACTCTATCCAGGCCCCTCATACTTTTATACACCTCAATCAGATCTGCCCTTAGCCTCTTCTGTTCCAAAGAAAACAGACCCAGCATCTCCAATCTTCCTTCTTGGTCAAAATTCTTCAGTCCAGGCAACATTCTTGTAAATCTCCTCTGCACCCTTTCCAGTGCAATCACATTTTTCCTGTAATATGGTGACCATAACTGCACACAGTACTCCAGCTGCAGCCTAACCAGTGTTTTATACAGCACAAGCATAACCTCCTTGTTCGAGTATTTCATGCCTCGACTAATAAAGGCAAATATTCCATATGCCTTCTTAACCACCTTATCCACCTGGTCTTCTACCTTAAGGGATCTGTGGTCCTGCACTCCAATGTCCATTTGTTCCTCTACACTTTTAAGTGTCGTATAATTTAATGTGTATTCCCTTGCCTTGTTAGACCTCCCCAAATGCATTACCTCACACTTATCCAGATTGAATTCCATTTGCCACTGTTCTGCCCACCTGACCAGTACATTGATATCTTCCTGCAGTCCACAGCTTTCTTCTTCATCATCAACCATACAGCCTATTTTAGTGTAATCTGCAAACTTCTTAATCATACCATTCAAGTCAAAGTCATTGATCTATACCACAAAAAGCAAAGGACCCAGTACTGAGCCCTGCGGAACCCCACTAGATACAGCATTCCAGTCACAAAAAGTTATCATACGATGGGATATTCATCAAGTGGTCAAGGACTAGTTTTAAGACTTCTTCTACTGTCTCCAGCAGATTGCATGAATAACTTATTACCAGGTTCTATGATTTAATGGTCACCTGAGGACAATAAAACAGAACATTCAAAGGACAACCTTCTGGAGCTTCCCCTGCTTCCCGAACCAGCCTATGGGAATTCTTTGAAGGGTTTTTATCCAGAAAGCCTCATTTTAAAAGCCATATTATCTCGGAATGGATCCAGTATCTCCCAATCTGCATCCTTAGCTCTTACAGCTCTTCCAGGCTCATTTGAAAAGTTTCCCTCCTCCCCCCAGCCTCCCCCGACTCATAAAAATAAATCTTAAAAACATTTGTATTTCCCTTCTCCGGTACTTCGTGACCTTCACAGCATGTTATGAATAGATAATGTCTGTCTGCCTAATGCATTCATCTTCAGGATGATGAATTTCCCTTATAGGGGTAAAAAAAAAGGGCTCTCCAGATGTCTAGTTTTGTTTGAATCCTATTTAGGATCCTTTTATTTAATTTGATTTGCACCATTCTATGGAGGCTGAGGTGACCTTAATTCCTAAGGGTATCATTCCTTTTGGGACCCTTCACTAGCTAAATTCAAGCAATCTCTTGATTGTTACACCTAACAATCATTACTTTAAATGGTGCTTCCAAATACATCCACTCTGTAACTTGTAAGAATAAAAGTGTTTAGTAATGATAAAATTGATTCTGTATATATATATATATAAATGTTAAATGTGTACGTTATATGGAAAGGCTGCATTTTCGAAACAAGCAAAATGGATTGACTTTCCCATGTCCATGTCTCCTGGCTGGGCAGAGCCCAAGGAACAAGAGAAGCATGGCTTTGAAACTCACCAAACGAGAAAAGGTGTTAATTGGAAAGCTATTAAACTAATCAAGGAATGGCACCGGCCCTCCAGACAGACACATGTATGAGGAGAAGCCAATCATGAACGGCCCTGGAAACAATACCCAATCCTGAAGCTTTCTGAAAAATTATGGCCTTAAGGGATATAAAAAGTCAAGCAAAGATTGCTGGTTCTATCTCTTCTCCTTAGCACACGGTAAACCAGGAACCTCCCTCCACAGCAGAAGTAAGGATGAACATCATGTGCTTGTGCTTTGCCAGAGGGAAGTGACGTTTCAGACACTTTCACGAGCAATTCACCGGTTAAAAAGCCTGATAGCAGCTAGTGACTGACTGGTGACAGATAGTCCAGCATCCCTTGGAAGATTAGGAGGTAAAGACGTTGGTCCATGTTGCACTAAACTGCGCACTCGGTCCGTGCAGCAGAGCTGGTCTCCAGTCATCTCAGTTAACCCTTGCCACTGGACCAAGACCTAGCTCTGTCAAGCCCGTGTGGTGGCTGGTGTGCAACGGCCAACACACATTAAAAAATCCATGCACAGGCATCTTCCACCCTTCAGGATGTAATTCATGACCTGGAATATTAGGTCCTTCATTGAAACACCTGTGAACTCATCCTTTTTTGACATGGAAGCAAGTCATCCTCGTTTCAAGGGACCGCCTATGATGACAATTGATTACAGATTCACGTTCACATTTGAGGACCAGAGCTACACCTGGACATGCTTGCCTCAGGGGTTTCACAATGCCCCGACGATTTTCCACAAAACAATGGCTGCAATTTTAAAAGACTTTTCCCGCCCTACCTGCTTGCTGCAGTACGTAGATGACCTACTGCTGGCAACCGACAGCATGGAGGAGCATCTGTCCCTTTTGCACGAACTTTTGACATTGTTGGCTCAGGCGGGACTAAAGGTGAATCCCCGTAAGGCTCAATTAGTAAAAGAACGGGTCACCTTTCTAGGAGTGTCCATTTCTCCAGAGGGACCGTCCCTCGACTCTCACAAGGTGGAGATAATACAGCGACTGCCATTACCCACTTCAAAAACAGCCCTATGATCATTCTTGGGTTTGGTGGGGTACCAAAGGAACTTTATCCCAGGCTTTGCAAAGTGTGTAAAGCCCCTGTATGATTTAATAAAACTGCAGGGTGATGACTTTCGCCCGGCATGGACTGATGCTCATATCCAGTCCATGGCTAAGTTAAAAACTGTAGTGATACAGGCCACATGTCTGATCCCTCCCGATCCCACGCAGCCCTTTCATTTGGAGATCGGGGCCACAGAGCAAAGCCTCACTGCAGTTCTGTGCCAAATGCGAGCTGAGCGACTACAGCCAATTGCATATGCGTCTTGAATCCTGCAGGGGGCAGAAAAAACGTATATTGCATGCGAGCGCCACCTACTGGCCATCGTCTGGGTGGTACATCACTTTACTTTTATTACTGGGTTACAGGGAACAATCCTGCACAGCGGACACACACCTCTGAACCTACTGATGAAACCTGGAGATTCGCTAGTTTCCTCGCAGTGCCTCAGCAAATAGACATTGGAATTTATGGAAAGAGACATTGATACCATTTCCAAACCCACCACATTGCTGCCACAATTTCTGATCTATGAGAGGGACCTGCATGAATGTCCGTTACCCTTGATTAACTTCGAGACCCATCCTGTGCAGTTAGAGCCTATACAGGGTGCCCCAGACGTCTATATCGACGGGTACTCATATTACATTGAGGGATCTCCTCACACTGGGTTGTGGTATTGCCAGAAAGAACCATCCAGCGAAGATACAACAAACAGTCTTCACAATATGCAGAAATCGTCGCACTTCTAACCTCCGTGAAGGAAACCTCAGATAGACCCATGAATATTTGGTCCGATAATGCCTATGCTATAAACACCAAGCTCTCCTTGCTTCTATACCACAAAAATGACTATTGTATGATAGACGGTAAGGCCTTGGTCCATGGGCCCTGGTTAGGCCTGCTCTGGTCATACCTTAAACAGCGATCCCAGCCCTGCTTCAGAGGAAAGGTATCAGCCCATAGAAAAGGGGGTCCACATAGTGAGGAAACTTCCAGAGCAGACAGAGCAGCCAAGGATGCTGCAATTGATGGGAGATAGAGGATATAGTTGTTGAGCCCTGCAATGCTGTTAGCAAGGCCTCCCCAACAGATGCCCTAGATTTAAAATCCCTGCCACAGCAATACTGGTCATATGCTGTTGTAAGCACCTGGCACGAGGAAGGCAGACCCCTTCCTCAACCGACAGCCTGGGCTCCAAATCATTATCATAGGCAGTTCCTCGGAATCGAGGGAAGAATTGCTTCCACTCCTGAAGTGAGTTTTTTGGTGGCTGAACAGTCCAATACGAGAGCCACAGACTTTGTCACAGGTGGGACAGATAGTCGTTGAGGGAAGGGGTGGGTGGGACTGGTTTGCTGCACGCTCTTTCTGCTGCCTGCACTTGGTTTCTGCATGCTCTCGGCGACGAGACTCGAGGAGCTCAGCGCCCTCCCGGATGCACTTTCTCCACTTAGTGCGTTCTTTGGCCAGGGACTCCCAGGTGTCAGTGGGGATGTTGCACTTTATCAGAGAGACTTTGAGGGTGTCCTTGAAATGATTCCGCTGCCCATCTTTGGCTCGTTTGCTGTGAAGGAGCTCCGAGTAGAGCACCTGCTTTGGGAGTCTCGCATCTGGCATGCAAACTATGTGGCCTGCCCAGCAGAGCTGATCGAGTGTGGTCAGTGCTTCAATGTTGGGGATGTTAGCCTGGGCGAGGACACTGATGTTGGTGCGTCTGTCCTCCCAGGGGATTTGTAGGATATTGCGGAGACATCGTTGGTGATAGTTTTCCAGTGACTTGAGATGTTTACTGTACATGGTCCATGTCTCTGAGCATTACAGGAGGGCGGGTATTACTACAGCCCTGTAGACCATGAGCTTGGTGGCAGTTTTGAGAGCCTGGTCATCAAACATTCTTTTCCTCAGGCGGCCAAAGGCTGCACTGGCGCACTGGAGGCACCCCAATACCATACTAGCTACTGCCCTTGACTCAGATGAGCAGTTGCTGATGTTCAAAAGAAAGCCCAACTGGAGGTGGGTCAGGAACTGCTCTCCCTCTTTCACTGTCAACCCACAGCTGGGCACTATTCGGCCCTGGTAACCTTCTATAAGGTAGCATCCACAGCTTGGTGGCCTTCCATGAGGGAAACAATCAACCAATACTTGGCACGATGCCTGCTGCGCCTGGAACACAATCCTCCCGCATGCACTAACTGAGCCTTGCTTCAAAGCGCAGCACCACCGCAATTTTCAGCATGCCCTGGAGTTGGTGGATCAATTCACTGAATGAATCGAAGTATTCCCCTGCCGCTCCAACACCGCAATCATGGCAGCCAAAACACTATTAAATCTTGTGTTTTGTAGGTGGGGAGTACGAGTACAAGTGGACAGCGATCAAGGTTCACACTTTACCGGTAAAATTTTTACCCACCTGCAGGAAATGTTGGGGATAAAACACAAATTACATATTGCTCACCACCCCCAGTCATCCGGACGGGTTGAAAGGGGGAACAGGACTCTCAAGTTAATGTTAAAAAAATTGTGCGTGGACCACTCAATGGGCTAACATGCTGACAATGTGCTTAATGGCAGTGAGGTCCACACCTCATAGAACAACAGGGATCTCCCTATATCAGGCCATGACTGGGAGACTCATGAGAACACCAGGCCAGCTAACACTAACAGGGATGAGTCCCATGACAATAAAACCATGTAGTTCCAAGTGGCTAGAACAAGTGGCTGGAACATGTGGTAGATACACCGATCAGATGAATCCATTTATAGCCACGAAACTTGGGAAGTCAAAAAGACAAATGAAAGGTACTTTGACAAGAAAGTACATCCCTTTGACTACGAGGTGGGAGACTCAGTAATGATTCCAAATGATGGGAAAAAGAAGCTGCCTTTGAGCCCGGGGGAGGGGGCCGCATAAGATTATAGACCGATTGAACCCTGCGGTTTATTTGATTCAGTTACCGGGGGAAAAGAGCGTTAAGTACAAGAAATTGTTTCACATTAATCAGTTAAAAACTGCCAAAGAGTAAATATTGCACTGATCTTGTTTCCCACAGACCATGATATGGATCCTTATGATTGTCGGGATGACATTGGCCATGACCAAAGCCGAGGGAAGATGGAGAAGTGGGAGTTGCAGCATGACTTACGAACATCATCAATGTGCTTTGAGAAGTGATGGTGCACTGACAATACGGGAAGGGGAGGGTATCCGCTAGAGATGTTATTGGACTATAGTAAATCCCATTCGTAGTCCCCTTACGAGGTGGGGACCGAGTCAGGCCATCCACTTTTCTCCCTCTCTCGCTAAGTTTAAAACCCATTATACAGTGGTCATCCACCTCACAGAAACATAAACAGCCGAGCTATCAGAATCCTCTCAATGTTTATGATATGTGAGCCCTGAGTAGATAAGCCATATGAGGAGTCAATAAGGATATTTCCCCCTCAAGGTGGGGAGTCTGTAAGAATAAAAGATTAGTGAAGACAAATGTAGGTCCTTTGTAGTCAGAGTCACGTGAATTTATAATGGGGAATAAAGAAATGGCAGACCAATTGAACAAATTCTGTCTTCACTAAGGAAGACGCAAATAACCTTCCGGAAATACTAGGGGACCGAGGGTCTAGCGAGAAGGAGAAACTTAAGGAAATTCTTATTAGTCAGGAAATTGTGTTTAGGAAATTGATGGGATTGAAGGCAGATAAATCTCCAGGGCCTGATAGTTTCCATCCCAGAGTATTAAGGAAGTGGCCCTAGAAATAGTGGATGCATTGGTGGTCATTTTCCAACAATCTATAGACTCGGGATCAGTTCCTATGGATTGGAGGGTAGCTAATGTAACACCACTTTTATAAAAAAGGGGGGAGAGAGAAAACAGGGAATTATAGACCGGTTAGCCTGACATCGGTGGTGGGGAAAATGTTGGAATCAATTATTAAAGATGTAATAGCAGCGCATTTGGAAAGCAGTGACAGGATCGGTCCAAGCCAGCATGGATTTATGAAAGGGAAATCATGCTTGACAAATCTTCTAGAATTTTTTCAGAATGTAACGAGTAGAGTGGACAAGGGAGAACCAGTGGATGTGGTGTATTTGGACTTTCAAAAGGCTTTTGACAAGGTCCCACACAAGAGATTAGTGTGCAAAATTAAAGCACATGGTATTGGGGGTAATGTTTTGATGTGGATAGAGAACTGGTTGGCAGACTGGAAGTAAAGAGTAGGAATAAACGGGTCCTTTTCAGAATGGCAGGCAGTGACTAGTGGAGAACCGCAAAGTTCAGTGCTGGGACACCAGCTATTTACAATATACATTAATGATTTAGAGGAAGGAATTGAATGTAATATCTCCAAGTTTGCAGATGACACTAAGCTGGGTGGCCGTGTGAGCTGTGAGGAGGATGCTAAGAGACTGCAGGGTGACTTGGACAGTTTAGGTGAGTGGGCAAATGCATTACAGATGCAGTATAATGTAGATAAATGTGAGTTTATCCACTTTGGTAGCAAAAACAGGAAGGCAGAATATTACCTGTGTCATGTATCTTACATTATTATATATAACTGTATCCTAACATGCTATACATGACTGTAATAAGATATGACCTGTAACCACCAGCATACCTTACCACCAGGGGTGCACTTGCAAGAGACAGGTCTCAGGCAAGTGCAGCATTCCAGAGCTGTGAAATAAAGGTGCAGGTCCAGAGTGACCTTGACTTCACTACATGCCTCGTGTGAATCTGTACTGAGGCGACAGGACTTTACAATCTGAATGGTGAGAGATTAGGAAAAATGGAGGTGCGACGAGAGCTGGGTCTCATGGTACATCAGTCTTTGAAAGTTGGCATGTAGATACAGCAGGCGGTGAAGAAGACAAATGGCATGTTGGCCTTCATAGCAAGAGGATTTGAGTATAGGAGCAAGGATGTCTTACTGCAGTTGTACAGAGCCTTAGTGAGGCCACACCTTGAATATTGTGTGCAGTTTTGGTCTCCTAATTTGAGGAAGGACATTCTTGCTATTGAGGGAGTGCAGCGAAGGTTCATCAGACTGATTCCCGGGATGGTAGGACTGACATATGAAAAAAGACTGGATTGACTAGGCTTATATTCACTGTAATTTAGAAGAATGAGAGGGGATCTCATAGAAACATATAAAATTCTGACGGGATTGGACAGGTTAGATGCAGGAAGAATGTTGCCGATGTTGGGGAAGTCCAAAACTAGGGTCACAGTCTAAGGATAAGGGGTAAGCCATTTAGGACCGAGATGAGGAGAAACTTCTTCACCCAGAGAATTGTGAACCTGTGGAATTCTCTACCACAGAAAGTTGTTGAGGCCAATTCACTAAATATATTCAAAAGGGAATTAGATGCGGCCCTTATGGCTAAAGGGATCAAGGGGTATGGAGAGAAAGCAAGAATGGGGTACTGACGTTGCATGATCAGCCATGATCATATTGAATGGTGGTGCAGGCTCGAAGGGCCGAATGGCCTACTCTTGCACCTATTTTCTATGTTGCTATGTTTCTAAAAGTGTTTAGTAATGATAAAATTGATTCTGTACATATATATATAAATGTTAAATGTGTAGGTTTTATGGAAAGCTGCAGTATCAAAAGAACCAAAATGGATACCTTCCCCAAGTTCAAGGTTCCTCTGGCTGGGCAGAGCTCATGTTACAAAGGAAGCATGGCTTTGAAACTCACCAAACTAGAAAAGATGTTAATTGGAAAGCCAGTAACCTAATCAAGAAATGGCACTGGCCCTCCATACAGGCACATGTATGAGGAGAAGCCAATCAGTAATGGCGCTGGAACCAAGACCCAATCCTGAGACTTTCTGAGAAACTATGCCTTAAGGGATATAAAAAGTCAAGCAAAGATTGCTAGCTCTCCCTTCTCCTTAGCACATGGTAAAGTTGGAACCTCCCTCCACAGCAGGAGCAAGGACGAACATCATGTGCTTGTGCTTTGCCACAGGGAAGTGACATATACCTTGTTGTACCTTTTTATAAATCATTATTGTAACATTATTGTATCTGTTGTAACTAAGTAGATCCGTAGGATAGCTAATGACTGCTGATAGATGTACATATGTGTGATTAATAAACTATTCCAAATTGCTTTAAAAGAATTGGTCTTGCTGTCAAGTTAATGCCAGGGATTTAGAAATCTTACAAACTCCATATTGTTTCAGGTCATCAACATTAAACTCCCCGATGACTTCACGGGTACATGCACCACCCGGTGTGATATTGAACCATAAAGACCAGGGATGTCCCAGGTTTGCTGCCCAGCCTGTGATGAGCTAGTTGATCTCATTGGCCAAGAAATTGTGATCGGAGGCTTCCTGCAGGCGGATGCCACAGACTGAAATTTGTTTTACGAAGTACCTGGTGGTCCCGGAGTTTCGGCAACTTGCACTCCGAGGCCTCCAGTCGCAGTCCTGCATATGGGTCCACGTGTAGCCTAGGATCGTGTAGGCTGGACCAATCAATTAAAATGGAGCATCACCATTCACAGTAATGGTGAGTTGCGTTTGTATGGAGATCACCATTTCTGTGAATGGGGATACCCCAAAAACACATAAAGATTTTAAATAAATAAGAAAAACACTTCACATATTTAAAATGAATTGTAATTGAATTTAGTTAAATGTTTTAGACAAAAAAATATTTTTTATATGTTTTAATAAGGATAAAAATAAACTTAAATGGACAGGGTTTTAATGCAAAAATTATTGATAAAATTTTATTTTTCTATCTTTTAAAAGCGTTTGAAGGACATTTGCTGGGCATGAGTTGAGCAAATAGCTCTAATCACTGCCCACAAAGATCCTTCTCCTAAGGATGCGATGGAACTATCAAAAGATATTTTGACCGCTCACAAGAGCCGGAGAGGCCACAATATCAGGGCCGTTATGATTTTCCTCAGACACCTCTGAGCTAGCAAGAGAAAATGTCTACCAAGGTTCCTGCACCAGATTTCACTCCAAATGGCTTGTGTGCGTCTGTGCGTGCGTGTGTGGAGATTAAGTGGGAACAGCATTGGGCTCAGCTGTCATGTTCCCGCGGTGGTGTGACATGGGCCATGTACAGTAGACACCTCAAGTCGTTGGAGAAATATCACCAACGATGTCTCCGCAAGATCCTACAAATCCCCTGGGAGGACAGGCGCCTCACTCATCCCCAACATTGAAACACTGACCACACTCGATCAGCTCCGCTGGGCAGGCCACATAGTTCGCATGCCAGACACGAGACTCCCAAAGCAAGTGCTCTACTCGGAGCTCCTTCATGGCAAATGAGCCAAAGGTGGGCAGTGGAAACGTTACAAGGACATCCTCAAAGCCTCCGTGATAAAGTGCGACACCCCCACTGACACCTGGGAGTCCCTGGCCCAAGACAGCCCTAAGTAAAGGAAGTGCATCAGAGAGGGCGCTGAGTACCTCGCGTCTCAACGCCGAGAGCATGCAGAAATCAAGCACAGGCAGTGGAAAGAGCATGCGGCAAACATGTCCCATCCACCCTTTCCCTCAACAACTATCTGTCCCACCTGTGACAGAGTCTGTGGCTCTCGTATTGGACTGTTCAGCCACCAAAGAACTCGCTTCAGGAGTGGAAGCAAGTCTTCCTCGATTCCGAGGGACTGCCTATGATGATGATGGTGTGGCCTGCAGACACTCACTCTCTAAGCTTGCACACACGAGGAGTGGGTGAGATGAAAGTAGGTGACTGAGGCCTGTTGAATCCATACCCCAGGGGCCTCATCATCTGCAGCATAGCATGGGGCAAAAAAATTAGGGGGAAAAAAAACCCAAAATAAATGTTGAAAAGAAAAGTTCAACTTTATGGTAGTTTTGGACTTACTGAAAGTCAGACAGAGGGTGCCCACAGTCATCAACTGCAGCGTGCAAAGTAATATTTGAAAAGGAGAAGCTGCCTCACATTAAGCTGCAAAATATTACAAAGACTGCTTCATGAACTGGATAGTATCGGAATGTCTTGTTGACCCAGATTTAGTTGTATTGAAGCCTTGTCCACGCTCCAGTTACCTGCACTATCAAACGTCCAGAAGAACTGTCATGGGTGAGCGAAGTCAGGGTTTCATCTTGCACGAGGCAGCTGAAACGCAATCAAGCATTTTTTATTTATTTTTAATGCAGGATAAATAACTGCTATCTAGATGGTCAGCACCTGATAGAATTGACTTTACACCGATATTTAGTTTTGGATCAGGTGATCAGTCTCAGTCAAGGTTTTGTGAAAATCAGGAGAGGTGTGTAACAGGTAGTCGATCTAATATTGTTCAGCTCATACTATCGGCAAAAGTTAAAATGACCTCCAGAAAGTTCTGGGGGTTTGTATTGCTGGAGGAGGTTACATTAGACCCAGTCTGTGTCCTACATTAGCAGAGACATTAAATGGGCCAACATAAGAACATAAGAACATAAGAAATAGGAGCAGGAGTAGGCCATACGGCCCCTCGGGCCTGCTCCGCCATTTAATACGATCATGGCTGATCCGATCATGGACTCAGCTCCACTTCCCTGCTAACTCCCCATAACCCCTTATTCCCTTATTGGTTAAGAAACTCTCTATCTCTGTCTTAAATTTATTCAATGACCCAGCTTCCACAGCTCTCTGAGGCAGTGAATTCCACAGATTTACAACCCTCTGAGAGAAGAATTTCCCCTCGTCTCAGTTTTAAATGGGCGGTCCCTTATTCTAAGATTATAAACCCTAGTTCTAGTCTCCCCTATCAGTGGAAATATCCTCTCTGCATCCACCTATCAAGCCCCCTCATAATCTTATACATTTCGATAAGATCACCTTTCATTCTTCTGAATTCCAATGAGTAGAGGTCCAACTTCCTCAACCTTTCCTCATGTCAACTCCCTCATCTCCGGAATCAACCAAGTGAACCTTCTCTGAACTGCACCCAAAGCAAGTATATCCTTTCGTAAATATGGAAACCAGAACTGCACGCAGTATTCCAGGTGTGGCCTCACCAATACCCTGTATAACTGTAGCAAGACTTCCCTGCTTTTATACCCCATCTCCTGTGCAATAAAGGCTAAGATTCTATTGGCCTTCCTGATGATAGATTGAGTAGACTGGGTCTTTGCCCGTTGGAGTTCAGAAGGATGAGGAGTGATCTTATCGAAACATTTAAAATAATGAAAGGGATAGACAAGATAGAGGCAGAGAGGTTGTTTCCACTGGTCGAGGAGACTAGAACTAGGGGGCACAGCCTCAAAATACGGGGGAGCCAATTTAAAACCGAGTTGAGAAGGAATTTCTTCTCCCAGAGGGTTGTGAATCTGTGGAATTCTCTGCCCAAGGAAGCAGTTGAGGCTAGCTCATTGAATGTATTCAAGTCACAGATAGATAGATTTTTAACCAATAAGGGAATTAAGGGTTACGGGGAGCGGGCGGGTAAGTGGAGCTGAGTCCACGGCCAGATCAGCCATGATCTTGTTGAATGGCGGAGCAGGCTCGAGGGGCTAGATGGCCTACTCCTGTTCCTAATTCTTATGTTCTGATGTTCTTATCATTTGCTGTACCTGCATACTAACCTTTTGTGTAGCACCTAGCAGAATGTCATATGAATACATTAAGTATTCATTCGGTTATTGTCACCAATAGAAAGTTCAAGCCTCCAGATTTACATTATTTCATAATACAGGTAGTTGCATCGTCGCGTGTTTTTATTTGCTTTCCACTTTTAGCAGGTTAGAATCATCGAATCATAGAATGGTTACAGCACAGGAGGAGGCCATTCGGCCCGTCGAGCCCGTGCTGGCTCTCTGCAAGAGCACTTCCACTTCCCCGCCCTTTCCCCGTAGCCCTGCAAACCTTTTTTATTCAGGTACTGATCCAACTCCCTTTGAAAGCCACAGTTGAATCTGCCTCCACTGCCCTTTCAGGCAGAGCATTCCAGATCCTAACCACTTGCTGCATAAAAAAAAAATTTCTCATGTCGCCTTTGGTTCTTTTGCCAATCATCTTAAATCTGTGTCCTCTGGTTCTCGACCCTTCCGTCAGTGGGAACAGTTTCTGTCTATCGACTCTGTCTGGACCCCTCGTGATTTTGAACACCTCTATCAAATCTCCTCTCAACCTTCTCTGCTCTAAGGAGAGCAACTCCAGCTGCTGCAGTCTATCCACATAACTGAAGTCCCTCATCCCTGGAATCATTCTCATAAATCGTTTCCGCACCCTCTCGACGGTCTTCACATCTTTCCCAAAGTGCGGTGCCCAGAATTGGACACAATGCTCCAGTTGAGGCCGAACTAGTGTTTTATAAAGATTTCCCAATGAAAATGGTCCCAGCAAGAATAGACAGTTTATCCGAAATGCTTGATTGCAAGAGCATTTTGCAGCACAGTGTTTGGGGTAATCCCATTTGGATCCTTCCATATTGAGAGGCTTGCACGATGAAGTTTTAAAAATGTTAGGTTTTGGACCACCGGGCGATTATAACCATCCACACCCGGCAGGAACGGGATGGTTGCAGTTAAAATCACCTCGGAAAATTAACCGCACCATTCCCACACCATTCCCACTCTCCGCCACCTTCACTGGACATTTAGTTCTGGGAATCCGAGGCGCCTGCCTCACTTAGACGGAAGCCTTATTAATGCTTGCAAATGGGGTCCACGGCTGTGCCCCGCTCAGTAAAACCTATCAGGCATGGTATCCCAAAAATAGTAAGTTTTAAATTAATCTTGGGGGGGTGCCAGGAATAGCAACACGTGCATCGCAACATTGCAAAATGTACGGTTCAACTGTAAAGAAAGGCAATATGGGTTTGAGGTTCTATTCTCGGCCTTAATTCATCTTGTGGAAGTAATCTTCTGAAATTGGTGACTCATGCTGAGGTCCAGTCCCACAGATACTTGATAGCCACTCAAACATCAGAAAAATGCAAGCCTAGACAATGAGCAATAAAAATAATTTTTGGCAAATGAACTCAGAAGTGAAATCAATTTGATTTTTTAAACTCAATTATTCCATGCGTGCACTCAGTGTAATTAAATCAATGGTACACGAGAACAGTCAATGACTGAGAAAAGGCAATCCCGGTCATCACGTCCGTGGAGCTTCTCGCCAGGAATCTCCTCAGGGATTCTCCCGAATGGTTGCTGTAACTTTGGCGGGAGGTCCGTGTAAAACCACCCCCTCCACACCTGCTCCTGGATATCCGCATAAAGGGGTTTCCCACCGATCACCTGCCAAAGTTACAGTGGCTGATTGGGAGAATCGCTCGAAAAAATTCCGGGCAGAATAGAGAAGTGATAATGCGAATAGAAAATAGCATTTTTTTGTGTTAAAGAAAGGTGTCAGTACTATTTTATAATGCATCTGTGGAGAAATTTAACAGGAAGTCGCTAGCTCCGTTTCTTCATTTTGATTGAAATTTCAGAGTGGGTGTGAGGGGAGGAATAAGAGTGCGTATGCCTGCAGCTCCTAATGGACCGCATTGCGGCACTGGAGCTGCGGGTGGATGAACTCTGGAGCATCCACGATGCTGAGAATGACATGAATAGCACATTTAGCGAGTTGGTCATACCGGAGGAAAAGGGTACACAGCCAGATATGGATTGGAAGACCAAAAGGAAGAGCAGTGCAAGGAAGGTAGTGCAGGGGTCCCCTGTGGTCATCCCCCTGCAAAACAGATACACTGCATTGGGTACCGTTGAGGGAAATGACTCATCAGGGGAGAGCAGCAGCAGCCAAGTCCATGGCATCGTCGGTGGCTCTGCTGCACAGGAGGGCAGGAAAAAGAATAGGAGAGCAATAGTGATAGGAGATTCAATTGTAAGGGGAATAGGTAGCGTTTCTGCGGCCGCAACCAAGACTCCAGGATGGTATGTTGCCTCCCTGGTGCAAGGGTCAAGGATGTCTCGGAGCGAGTGCAGGACATTCTAAAAAGGGAGGGTGAACAGCCAGTTGTAGTACATATAGGTACCAACAATATAGGTAAAAAACGGGATGAGGTCCTACGAGACGAATTTAGAGAGCTAGGAGTTAAATTAAAAAATAGGACCTCAAAAGTAGTAATCTTAGAATTGCTACCAGTGCCACATGCTAGTCAGAGTAGGAATCGCAGGATAGCTCAAATGAATAGGTGGCTTGAGCAGTGGTGCAGCAGGGAGGGATTCAAATTCCTGGGGTATTGGAACCGGTTCTGGGGGAGGTGGGACCAGTACAAACCGGATGGTCTGCACCTGGGCAGGACGAGAACCAATGTCCTCGGGGGAGTGTTTGCTCGTGCTGTTTGGGAGGAGTTAAACTAATATGGCAAGGGGATGGGAACCTATGCAGGGAGACAGAGGAAAATAAAATGGAGACAGAAGCAAAAGGTAGAAAGGAGAATAGTAAAAGTGAAGGGCAGAGAAACCCAAGGCAAGAAACAAAAAGGGCCACTTTACAGCAAAATTCTAAAGGGTCAAAGTGTGTTAAAAAGACAAACCTGAAGGCTCTGTGCCTCAATGCGAGGAGTATTCAGAATAAGGTGAACGAATTAACTGCGCAGATATCAGTTAACAGATACGGTTTGATTGGCATCACGGAGACATGGCTCCAGGGTGACCAAGGCTGGTAACTCAACATCCAAGGGTATTCAGCAGTTGGGAAGGATAGACAGAAAGGAAAAGGAGGCGGGGTGGCGTTGCTGGTTAAAGAGGAAATTAATGCAATTGTAAGGAAGGACATTAGCTTGGATGATGTGGAATCGGTATGGGTGGAGCTACGGAATACCAAAGGGCAGAAAAAGCTGGTGGGAGTTGTGTACAGGCCACCAAATAGTAATAGTGAGGTTGGGGACAGCATCAAACAAGAAATAACAGATGTGTGCAATAAAGGTACAGCAGTAATCATGGGCGACTTTAATCTACATATTGATTGGGCTAACCTAACTGGTAGCAATGCAATGGAGGAGGATTTCCTGGAGTGTATTAGGGATGGTTTTCTAGACCAATATGTCGAGGAACCAACCAGACAGCTGGCCATCCTAGACAGGGTGATGTGTAACGAGAAGAGACTAATTAGCAATCTTGTTGTGCGAGGCCCCTTGGGGAAGAGTGACCATAATTTGGTAGAATTCTTTATTAAGATGGAGAGTGACAAAGTTAATTCAGAAACTAGGGTCCTGAACTTAAGGAAAGGTAACTTTAACGGTATGAGGCGCGAATTGGCTAGATTAGACTGGCAAATGATACTTAAAGGGTTGATGGTGGATAGGCAATGGCAAACCATTAAAGATCATATGGACGAACTTCAACCATTGTACATCCCTATCTGGAGTAAAAATAAAACGGGGAAGGTGGCTCAACCGTGGCTAACAAGGAAAATTAAGGATAGTGTTAAAATCCAAGGAAGAGGCATTCAAATTAGCCAGAAAAAGCAGCAAACTGGAGGACTGGGAGAAATTTAGAATTCAGCAGAGGAGGACAAAGGGTTTAGTTAATAGGGGGAAAATAGAGTACGAGAAGAAGCTTGTCGGAAACAAGTGCAGCAAAGGTTCACCAAACTGATTCCAGGGATGGCTTGACTGACATATGAGGAGAGACTGGATCAACTTGGACTTTATACACTGGAATTTAAAAGGATGAGAAAGAATCTCATAGAATCATATAAGATTCTGACGGGACTGGACAGGTTAGATGCGGGAAGAATGTTCCCGATGTTGGGGAAGTCCAGAACCAGGGGACACAGTCTTAGGATAAGGGACAGGCCATTTAGGACTGAGATGAGGAGAAACCTCTTCACTCAGAGAGTTGTTAACCTGTGGAATTCCCTGTCGCAGAGAGTTGTTGATGCCAGTTCATTGGATATATTCAAGAAGGAGTTAGATATGGCCCTTACGGCTAAAGGGATCAAGGGGTATGGAGAGAAAGCAGGAAAGGGGTACTGAAGGAGTGATCAGCCATGATCTTATTGAATGGTGGTGCAGGCTCGAAGGGCCAAATGGCCTACTCCTGCACCTATTTTCTATGTTTCTATGTTTCTATGATGTACGGTGAACTTAGCCAAGGAACTTCTTTTACAGTGTAGCTGCTGTTATTTGTTAGAGAAACGTGGCAGCTGATTTATGTCTCACAAACAGCACTGAGATATATAAGCACTTAATCTGTTTCGGAGCTTTTGGCTTGAAAGATGAATGCCAGAACACCAGGAGAACTTCAACTCTTCTTCAAACACTACAATGGGATATTTTACATCCATCTCAACAGGCAGAAGGGGCCTCCGTCTAACAACTCATCCAAAAGACAGTGGGGGTCATTTTGACATCTGAGATAGTGTAAAATGTGTGATAGCAAATTGGCAGCCTGTTTTACATCTTTTCTGATTCTTTTTTTCATTGCAGTCAAATGGAAATAAAAATGGGGAGAGATGTAAAACGGGTTGCCGAGTCGTTATCACCCGTTTTACACTATTATACCAAACCCAAATTACCTGCAGTATCTCCAACAATAAAGCACCCCTTCAATCATGCACTAATGTGTTGGTCTAGATTATGTGCTCAAACGATAGAAAGGTACTTAAACCCACATCATTCCGACTGCGTCAAGCTGGCATGGCTATGGTAGTATCAATGAATTGCTTTGTGTTGCAACATGATCCAGACTATAAAATTAATATCACACAGTCAGCTCCATATATCACTGTGATATTATTGTATAAATGCATAGAGCATTCCTGTCAAATTCCTGGTCCTTATTTTAATGGAAGTAGCAATCTGTTAATGCCTCAATAATATAACTAATCGTCATTTCAAGACTATGAACTTTTGAGGGTATATTCAGTGAACCCTAAATCCTAATAGGAACTGGACTGAAACGTGAACACAGGAGAATCAGTGCGAAGGTGATTTAGCCCTATCACTGGCCCACAATTTCTTTGAGTATGGCTTCTTGCTGGGTCCATTGGATCGCTGAATTTAAACTAAAATTTCCAGCCTATAATCTAACATAGAACATAAGAACATAAGAAATAGGAGTAGGCCATTTGGCCCCTCGAGCCTGCTCCTCCATTCAATAAGATCATGGCTGATCTGATTTTGGCCTCAACTCCACTTCCCTGCCCGCTCCCCATAATCCTTGACCCCCTTATCATTCAAAAATCTGTCTATCTCCACCTTAAATATATTCAATGACACAGCCGCCACAGCTCTCTGGGGTAGAGAATTCCAAAGATTTATGACCCTCTGAGAGAAAAAATTCCTCCTCATCTCCGTTTTAAATGGGCGACCCCTTATTCTGAAACTAAGCACCCTAGTTCTAGTTTCCGCCATGAAGGGAAACATCCTCTCTGCATCTACCCTGTCAAGCCTCCTCAGAATTTTATACATTTCAATAAGATTACCTCACAGTCTTCTAAACTCCAATGAGTAGAGGCCAATCTGCTCAACCTTTCTTCATAACACAACCCTTTCATCTCAGGAATCAACCTCGTGAACCCTCTCTGAATCAAATCTTGAATCAAAAGGCTTTGTTTTAAAGAGGATCTCTGCATTGCATGAGCAGTAACACTTTCCAAGCATTGTGATTAAAATAGTCAACCCAAAATAATTATTTGTGATTAATTACCAGTTGCCTCTAGCCACAACTATTTTTCTCGAGAAAGATTGCGCAACAAGTTGAACAACATCCTGTGCGGAAAAGAGGCATATTCCATTGCAGGTCTCTGGTTCTCATACTTCTGTGTTATTTTTAGAATCAAATTGTGGATGTGGATTGAATGTGCTGCAATTGAGCTTGCATTTTAAACATTCTAAAAACAGCACTATAGAATATGGAGATCGCTGGTTGAATCTGGTTATTTTGCTTCCATGGTTCTTTATAAAAAAGAAAGAAAGAAGAAAAGACTTGCATTTATATAACACCTTTCATGACCTCAGGGCGTCCCAAAGTGCTTTACAGACAGTTTTTGAATTGTAGTCACTGTTGTAATGTAGGAAAAAAGGCAGCCCATAGTGAGGACTTGATTTTAAGGAGGTTATGCTTGAACTGTATAAAACACTGGTTAGACCGCAGCTGGAGTACTGTGTGCATTTCTGGTCACATTACAGGAAAAATGTGATTGTACTGGAAAGGTGCAGAGGAGATTTACAAGAATGTTGCCAAGACTGGAGAATTTTAACTATGAGGAAAGATTGGATAGGCTGGATTTGTTTTCCTTGGAACAGAGGAGGCTGAGGGGAGATCTCACTGAGGTGTATAAAATTATGAGGGGCCTGGATAGAGTGGACAGGAAGGACCTGTTTCCCTTGACAGAAGGGTCAACAACCAGCGGGCATAGATTTAAAGTAATTGGGGAGAGGTTTAGAGATATGAGATGAATTATTTTTACCCAGAGGGCAGTGGGGGTCTGGAACTCACTGCCTGAAAGGGTGATAGAGGCAGAAAACCTCACCATATTTAAAAAATACTTGGGTGCGCACTTAAAGTGCCATAACCTACAGGGCTACGGACCAAGAGCTGGAAAGTGGGATTAGGCTGGATAGCTCTTGGTCGGCCGGGGTGGACTCCTTCCATACTGTAAATTTCTATGATTTAATGGTAATGAACTGTTGTTGTGCCAGACAAGATTTCATTATAAAAGGATTCCCACTGTATAACCAGACTGCAATTAATGCAGCTTCCCTCCGCCCACCTACCCAGGATGCAATGAATTAAGAAGTGCTCTATAGTTCTGTGCAGTTATCTGATTCCACTTACTATTCAGCATTAGAAGTTCACAGATCACCATCTTTGCAGATGCTCTCGAAAGAAAAGCAGTGTATGTATTCTCAAAGATGAAAAGCTCTTTCTGTCCTCAACGGGTAAATATCCCTTTGTACTGCACAAAAAATAAATTAAGTCAACAGATTATTTAAAGTATGTGTTTTACCTTTATGATCATGAACATTAAAGAAAACAAGTAGACTTACGATATGAGATGTCTGTGTTTCAAGTAACGCTACGTTTTTTTGTGCAAAATGGTAGCAGGAGTAGTATTTATCACTTCAATAGAGTGCCCAAACCAGAGGTCAAAGTGTGTCGGGATGGTCCAGTTCTTGCCTCACTGGGTACTTTATAATGTGTCCAATAGACCTTCTCACACATTGGCAAATGTGGACACTTTTTGGGAGGAGAACAGAGATTAGAGGAATCAGAAGCCAGGAATACGTATATCAGAGGAGCAGCAAGATTGGAGATCAGAGGGAATCAAAGCCCCATCATAAAGTGCTGAAAGAACGAGATGAGGGAATTTGAAGTAGAATAGATTGTACATATGTTTATATTAAAGGGGTGATCTTTAAACTTGAAAAAGTTGATTTTTGAAAACTGTATGTACCCATAAACTGCTGATCATATTTTCTGAAAAATGAAATACTTTGACCTTATTATGACCAAGTGCCTATGAAATCCTAAAAGTCACAATTTCACATGGGACCCTTACAGTAAGCGAACACCTTTGATATTCATCCCAGCAATCTGGGATGGATTTGAACCCAGGTCCCAGAGATGAAGGTGCCGAGCGCTCGATGCCAACCAGTTCCCCCAGCTCTCCTTATTTACCTGTACGTCAATCTGCAACAGAAATGTAAAAACGACACATAAATTGGAGTGTGTTACATGGCAGTGACACATCAAGGAGCTCATATTTTATAAAGCAACGAAGTGAAACCGAAGCAGGTTATCAATGTTATCTGAACCCCCAAGGCATAGTACTGTCTTGAAACGTACACCTGCCAGTGTAATTCTTGATAAGATACACAAGTATAATCCGTTCCTATTTGTACAAGTAAGCAGAGATTAGCTAGTTATAGGGATTAACACATTAAAATCTGGATTGGAAAATCGTTTGAAATGGACAGGCAGCTTCAGCAACTGTATTCTGCAATTCTAACTGCATTACATTTGTACCCTGTGGTATTATTCCCGTGAAAACTAGTTCTATTTCACATCATGTTATAGGGATATAGTGCCGTATTTGATGTTGACTGCCAAGAAGAGCTAAATTATTATTTTTTTAAATGTATTTTGACTGGCTGCATTCGACACATCTCTCCATGAAAATAAAGGACTTGGCAGCAGTGCATCCAGGGTCAGACTAATCAGATCTTAGATTGTCTACTGCTACAATTGGGCTGCTTCAGAACAATTATACACATGAGTGGCATTGACCACAAAAAAATTACACATTAACTCTTTGTGAAATTAAATCAAATGGAAGAAAAGCCTCCTGTCGAGTATACTAAAAAATGTATGAATTTTTAAAAGTTCCTGATTAAAAAATATGAAATAAATGTACTCAGAATACCAAGTAATTAAAACATTGCTATGAGGATTTATTAGGCTGGATTTTCAGTCTTCTGCTACCCCTCTTAGCGCCCTGGAGAGGAGGCAATGGCGATGGAAAGCACTTGCGCCCAGGGGGCCAGATTTAATATTTAAAAATTATTCTGTTTTTCTATTCTTGCTACCAAAGTGAATAACTTCACATTTCCCCACATTATACTGCATCTGCCACCTTATTTCCCACTCACTTAACCTGCCTATATCTCTTTGCAAGCTCGTCGCATCCTCCTCATATCTTACTTTTCCACCGAGCTTTGTATTGTCAGCAAAGTTGGATACACTGCACTAGGTCTCTTCATCTAAGTCATTAATATAGATTGTAAATAGCTGAGGCCACAGCACTGATCCTTGTCATCATCATAGACAGTCCCTCGGAATCGAGGAAGACTTGCTTCCACTCCTGAAGTGAGTTCTTTGGTGGCTGAACAGTCCAATACGAGAGCCACAGACTCTGTCACAGGTGGGACAGATAGTCGTTGAGGGAAGGGGT
Organism: Pristiophorus japonicus; assembly: GCF_044704955.1. NCBI lineage: Eukaryota > Metazoa > Chordata > Chondrichthyes > Pristiophoridae > Pristiophorus > Pristiophorus japonicus. The sequence goes on along the minus strand of NC_091979.1, from coordinate 38,958,106 downwards.
GGGTGGGACTAGTTTGCCGCACGCTCTTTCTGCTGCCTGCGCTTGATTTCTGCATGCTCTCGGCGTTGAGACTCGAGGTGCTCAGCGCCCTCACGGATGCACCTCCTCCACTTAGGGCGGTCTTTGGCCAGGGACTCCCAGGTGTCAGTGGGGATGTCGCACTATATCAGGGAGGCTTTGAGGGTGTCCTTGAAACGATTCCGCTGCCCACCTTTGGCTCATTTGCTGGGAAGGGGCTCCGAGTAGAGCACTTACTTTGGGAGTCTCGTGTCTGACATGCAAACTATGCGGCCTGCCCAGCGGAGCTGATCGAGTGTGGTCAGTGCATCAATGCTGGGAATGTTAGCCTGGATGAGGACACGGATGTTGGTGCGCCTGTCCTCCCAGGGGATTTGTAGGATCTTGTGGAGACATGGTTGGTGATATTTCTTCAGCAACTTGAGGTGTCTGCTGTACATGGTCCATGTCTCTGAGCCATACAGGAGGGCAGGTGTTACTACAGCCCTGTAGACCATGAGCTTGGTGGCAGTTTTAAGTGCCTGGTCTTTAAACATTCTTTTCCTCAGGCAGCCGAAGACTGCACTGGCGCACTGGAGGCGGTGTTGGATCTCGTCATCGATGCCTGCACTTGTTGATAGGAGGCTCCCGAGATATGGGAAGTGGTCCACGGCCGCGCCGTGAATCTTGATGACTGGGGGATGTGCTGCGCGGTGAGGACAGGCTGGTGGAGGACCTTTGTCTTACGATGTTTAGTGTAAGGCCCATGCTTTCGTATGCCTCAGTAAATATGTCGACTATATCCTGGAGTTCAGCCTCTGTATGTGCGCAGACGCAGGCGTCATCTGCGTACTGTAGTTCGACGACAGAGATTGGGGTGGTCTTGGACATGGCCTGGAGACAGTGAAGGTTGAACAGGTTCTCATTGGTTCTGTAGTTTAGTTCCACTCCAGTGGGGAGCTTGTTGACTGTGAGTTGGAACATGGCAGTGAGAAAGATTGAGAAGAGGGTTGGGCCAATGACACAGTCCTGTTTGATCATGGTCCGAACATGGATTGGGTCTGCGATGGGTCCGTTGGTAAGGATCATGGCCTGCATGTCATCGTGAAGCAGGCGGATGATCCCCAGCACTGATCCTTATAGCACCCCCCTGGTTACAGCCTGCCTAAAAATGACCCGTTTATCCCTACTCTCTGTTTTCTATCTATTAACCAATTCATTCCTTTAGCTATGCTAATACCTTACCCCAACCCCATGGGCCCTTAACAACCTTTTATGTTGCACTTTATTAAATGCCTTTTGGAAATCCAAATATACTACATCCACGGGTTCCCCTTTATCCACCCTGCTAGTTACATCCTCAAAAAACTCATAAATTTGTCAAACACGATTTACGTTTCATAAACAATGTTGACTCAGCCTAATCATATTGTGATTTTCTAAGTATCCTCTTATCACTGACTTAATAATGGATTCCAGCATTTTCCCAACGACTGATGTCAGGCTAACTGGCCTGTAGTTCCTGATTTTCTCTCTCTCCCACCTTTCTTGAACAGCAGGGATACATTTTCTACCTTCCTATCCATTGGGACCTTACCTGAATCTAGGGAGTTTTGGAAGATCACAACCAATGTATCCACTATCTCTGTAGCCACCGCTTTTAGAACCCTATGATGTCGGCCATCAGGTCCAAGGGATTTGTCAGCTTTTAGTCCCATTAGTTTCTCAAGTACTTTTTCTTTACTGATATTAATTACTTTAAGTTTCTCGCTCTCATTAGCCCTTTGGTTCCCTACTATTTTTGGTATACTTTTTGTGTCTTCTACTGTGAAGACAGATACAAAATATTTGTTTAAAGCCTCTGCCATTTCCTTTTTCCCCAATATAATTTCTCCTGTCTCAGCCTCTAAGGGACCAAAGCTTTTGCTTCGCTCCTCCTTTTTACATACTTGTAGAAAGTCTCACAATCTGTCTTTATATTTCTTGCTAATTTACTCTCATTTGTCCTTTTTTATCAATTTTGGTTATCCTTTGCTGGATTCTAAAGCTCTCCCAATCCTCAGGCTTACTACTATTCTCTGCTTTTAATCTAATACTATCTTTAACTTCTTTAGTTAGCCAAAGGTTGATCACTTTTCCCATGGAGTTTTTAATTCGTTGAATATTTTGGAATATTTCTTTAAGTGATTACCACTTCTTATCTACTGTCATACATTTTAATCTAATTTCCCAATCTATCTTAGCTAACTCACCCCTCATACCTAAGTAATTGGCTTTGTTTAAGTTTAAGACTCTAGTGCTGGACAAGAATGTCACTTTCAGATGTGAAATTCTATCATATTATGATCACTCTTTCTTAGAGGAGCCTTTACTATATGTTTACTAATTAACCATTACACAAAACACGATCTAAAATAGCCTGTTCCCTGGTTCGTTCCATGAAATATTATTTTAGGAGACTGTCTCGAATACATTCCATGAGCTCGTCCTCCTGACTACCCTTGCCAATTTGATTTGCCCACTCTATATTCAGATTAAAGTCCCCCACGATTATTGTATTGCCTTTGTTACAAGCTCCTATTATTTCTTGATTCATACTCTGTCCAATGGTGTAGCTAAAGTTAGAGGGCATATAAACTACTCCCTGTTTTCTACCTCTTGTTATTTATTAACTCTATCCATACAAATTCGACCTCCTGATCTTCTGAGCCAAGATCTTTTCTCTCTACTGTCATATGTCATCCTTAATTATCAGGGCTACCTCCCCTCCTGTTCTAATCTTCCTGTCATTTCGATAAGTCAAGTACCCGGGAATATTTGACTCCCCACCCTGGTCACCTTGCATCCATATCTCTGTAATGACTTTTAGATCATACCCATTTATCAGTATTTGTGCCATTAATTCATCTACCTCATTACGAATGCTTTGTGCATTCAGGTAAAAAGCCTTTAGTTTTAACCTTTTACCATTATTCCCTGCTTTCATCTTATTCACTGATGCACGATTACCTTTAAACTCTCTGTCCCGTTCTGCCACACTTTGCTTATCTTTACCCAAATCGCTATACTGCGCCATTGCCCTGACTTTTCTCTTTAGATTTCTGAATTTCCACTCACCTGACCGACCCCCGCCCTCCCCTCCACTTTTTAGGTTAAAGCCTCATCTACAGCCCTAGTTCTTCCATTTGCTAGGACACTGGTCCCAGCCTAGTTGAAGTGGAATGGAACAGATTTCTCTTTCCCCAGTACTGGTGCCAGTGCCCCATGACTCAAAACCACTTCCTCACATACCACTCATTGGGCCACGCATTTAACGCTCTGATCTGCTTGTCCTATGCAAATTTGCACGTGACTCTGGCAGCAATCCAGTGATTATTACCTTTGAGGTTCTGCTTTTTAATTTGGACCCTAGTTCTACCTAAGTCGTTGGTTCCTACGTGGACCACAATAATTGGATCCTCCCCCACCCCGCCAAATTCTTCTCCAGCCGCGAGGATATATCCTTAACCCTCACAACACAGCCTTTGGAACTCGCAATCACGGCTGCAGAGAACAATATCTATCCCTCTGACTATACTGTCCCCTACCACTACAACATTCCTTTTCACTCCCCCACTTGAAAGGCCTCCTGCACCACAGTGCTGTGGTCAGTTTGCTTATCCACCCTGCAGACTTTGCCCTCATCCACACAAGCAGCAATTACCTTATACCTATTGGATGAGGGCAAAGGTCAAGGCTCCTCCAGCACTGCACCTGGAATTTCCCGTACCTGCCTGAGTTGCAGTCACACCCTCCTGTCCCTGATCACTAACCAGACCTATACTCCTATCTAACCTAATGGGTGTGACTGCCTCCTGGATCAAGATGTCCAGATAATTCTCCCCTTCCCTGGTGCTCTGCAATGTCTGCACCTCAGACTCCAGCTCAACAACTCTGAGCTAAAGTTCCTCGAGATGCAGACACTTACTGCAGACATGGTTTTCCAGGTTCACAATGCTCTCCACAAACTCCCACATGCTGCAATTGCGACACTCCACCTGCACAGCCATCCCTTACCTTGTTTTAATAATCACAGTGATTATATATATATTATTTAATTTTGTTTAATTATAATTACATTTTATTATACTGATTTCACTGTTGTATACTCCTTATTGTATTATTGACAATGTAATTTAAATTTCTTTTTGGTTTTAGTTTTTTCGCCTGTGTCTATCTGCATGCACATGGCTGTCGCTTCAGACTCGAGCCTTTAACCTCTTTTTACACTTCCTTCTCACGCTTTTTATTTCTTTCCCTCAATGGTCAATATTTAACGTGTTGTAAAATTGTTGTGAAGCTCCTCGAGACGTGTTACTACGTTAAATGCGCTATATAAATAAAAGTTACTATTATTATCTGCACAAATATTTTTGTACCTTCTGCGCTTGCGTACGGTCGGCCCTGTTCCTTTTTGCGTATGCACAGCTGATCCCCTTCTGCGCATGCGCACCATCACCGAGGTCCTCCCATGCATGCGCGGTACCCCACAGCTGTGGCTCAGTGCAGCATGCGCCACCTTTTTTCATCTCCATGGGTCCGGGAGAAGATTGGATCAAAGAGGGGGAGAGAGGGTGATGGGGGCGGGGGGGGGGGGGGGGGGGGAGTGCGGGGTGGAGAGATCAGAGAGAGAGAGATAAAGGGGAGATTGGAGAAAGAACGGGGGAGATCGGAGAGAGAGAGGGGGTAGATCGGACAGAGAGAGTGGGATAGATCGGAGAGAGAGGGGGGAAAGATTGGAGAGAGAGGGGGCAGAATGGAGGGAGAAAAAGAGGGGGGAGAGATCAGAGAGAGAGGGGAAAGAGATTGGAGGGAGAGAAAGAGGGGGAAAGATTGGAGAGAGAGAAAGAGGGGGGAGATAGAAACATAAAAACATAGAAAATAGGTGCAGGAGTAGGCCATTTGGCCCTTTGAGCCTGCACCACCATTCAATGAGATCATGGCTGATCATTCACCTCAGTACCCCTTTCCTGCTTTCTCTCCATACCACTTGATCCCTTTAGCTGTAAGGGCCATATCTAACTCCCTGTTGAATATGTCCAATGAACTGGCATCAACAACTCTCTGCGGTAGGGAATTCCACAGGTTAACAACTCTCTGAGTGAAGAATTTTCTCCTCATCTCAGCCTTAAATGGCTTACCCCTTATCCTAAGACTAGGTCGCCTGATTCTGGACTTCTCCAACATCGGGAACATTCTTCCTGCATCTAACCTGTCCAGCCCCATCAGAATTTTATATGTTTCTATGAGATCCCCTCTCATCATTCTAAACTCCAGTGAATACAGGCCCAGTCGATCCAGTCTCTTCTCATATGTCAGTCCTGCCATCCCGGGAATCAGTCTGGTGAACCTTCGCTGCACTCGCTCAATAGCAAGAACGTCCTTCCTCAGATTAGGAGACCAAAACTGAACACAATATTCCAGGTGAGGCCTCACCAAGGCCCTGTGCAACTGCAGTAAGACCTCCCTGCTCCTATACTCAAATCCCCTAGCTATGAAGGCCAACATACCACTTGCCTTCTTCACCGCCTGCTGTACCTGCATGCCAACTTTCAATGACTGATGTACCATGACACCCAGGTCTCGTTGCACCTCCCCTTTTCCTAATCTGCCACCATTCAGATAATATTCTGCCTTCTGGTTTTTGCCACCAAAGTGGACAACTTCACATTTATCCACATTATACTGCATCTGCCACACATTTGCCCACTCACCTAACCTATCCAAGTCACCCTACAACCTCTTAGCATCCTCCTCACAGCTCACACCACCACCCAGCTTAGTGTCATCAGCAAATTTGGACAGATTACTCTCAATTCCCTCATCCAAATCATTAATGTATATTATAAATAGCAGGGGTCCCAGCACTGAGCCCTGCAGCACCCCACTAGTCACTGCCTGCCATTCTGAAAAGGACCCGTTTATCCCGACTCACTCCTTCCTATCTGCCAACCAATTCTCTACCCACGTCAGTACATTACCTCCAATACCATGTGCTTTGATTTTGCACACCAATCTCTTGTGTGGGATCTTGTCAAAAGTCTTTTGAATGTCCAAATATACCACATTTACTGGTTCTCCCTTGTCCACTCTACTAGTTACATCCTCAAAAAATTCAAGAAGATTCGTCAAGCAGGATTTCCCTTTCATAAATCCATGCTGACTTGGACCGATCTCGTCACTGCTTTCCAAATGAGCTGCTATTTCATCTTTAATAATTGATTCCAACATTTTCCCCACTACTGATGTCAGGCTAATCGGTCTATAATTACCCATTTTCTCTCTCACTCCTTTCTTAAAAAGTGGTGTTACATTAGCTACCCTCCAGTCCATAGAAACTGATCCAGAGTCTATGGAATGTTGGAAAATGATCACCAATGCATCCACTATTTCTAGGGCCACTTCCTTAAGTACTCTGGGATGCAGACTATCAGGCCCCGGGGATTTATTGACCTTTAATCCAATCAATTTCCCTAATATAATTTCCTGCCTAATAAGGATTTCCTTCAGTTCCTCCTTCTCACTATAAACTCGGTCCCCTAGTATTTCCAGGAGGTTATATGTGTCTTCCTTCGTGAAGACAGAACCAAAGTATTTGTTTCACTGGTCCACTATTTCTTTGTTCCCCATTATAAATTCATCTGAATCAGAGTGCAAGGGACCTACGTTGTTTTCACTAATCTTTTTCTCTTCACATATCTATAGAAGCTTTTGCAGTTAGTTTTTATGTTCCCAGCAAGCTTCCTCTCAAACTCTATTTTCCCCCTCTGAATTAAACCCTTTGTCCTCCTTTGCTGTATTACAAAATTCTCCCAGTCCTCAGGTTTGCTGCTTTTTCTGGACAATTTATATGCCTCTTCCTTGGATTTAACACTATCCCTAATTTCCCTTGTTAGCCACGGTTGAGCCACCTTTCCCATTTTATTTTTATTCCAGACAATGGTTGAAGTTCATCCATGTGATATCAAATGTTTGCCATTGCCTATCCACCATCAACCCTTTAAGTATCACCCACCAGTCTATTCTAGCCAATTCTCGTCTCATACCATCGAAGTTACCTTTCCTTAAGTTCAGCACCCTAGTCTCTGAATTAACTGTGTCACTCTCCATCTTAATAAAGAATTCTACCATATTACGGTCATTTTTCACCAAGATTGTTAATTAGTCCTTTCTCATTACACATCACCCAGTCTAGGATGGCCAGCCCTCCAGTTGGTTCCTCGACATATTGGTCTAGAAATCCACCTCCAGGAAATCTTCCTCCACCGCATTGCCCAAATAATATGTAGATTAAAGTCACCCATGATAACTGCTGTACTTTTATTGCACGCATCCCTAATTTCTTGTTGAATTCTGTCCCCAACCTCACTACTACTGTTTGGTGATCTATACACAACTCCCACTAGCGTTTTCTGCCCTTTGGTATTCTGTAGCTCCACCCATACAGATTCCACATGATCCAGGCTAATGTCCCTCCTTACTATTGCATTAATTTCCTCTTTAACCAGCAACCGCACCCCGCCTCCTTTTCCTTTCTGTCTATCCTTCCTAAATGTTGAATACCCCTGGATGTTGAGTTCCCAGCCTTGGTCACCCTGGAGCCATGTCTCCGTGATGCCAATTACATCATATTCATTAACTGCTATCTGCGCAGTTAATTCGTCCACCTTATTCCGAATACTCCTCGCATTGAGGCACAGAGCCTTCAGGCTTGTCTTATTAACACACTTTGCCCCTTTAGAATTTTGCTGTAATGTGGCCCTTTTAGCTTTTTGCTTTGGGTTTCAGAGAGAGTGAGAGGGGGAGAGATTGGAGAGATCGAGAGAGGGAGAGGGATCAGAGAGAGAGGGGGGAAATATCATACAGAGAGGGGGAGAGATTGGAGAGAGGGTTGACAAATGGGAGAAAGAGAGGGGGAGAGATTGGAGATAGAAAGAGAGGGGGGAGCTATCCGGGAGAGAGAGAGAGGGGGAGTGATCGGAGAGAGAGGGTGGGGAGATCGGAAAGAGAGAGAGGGGAGAGAGGGAAGAGAGGAGGCCAGGAATCCATGGGGGCGGGAGGGATTAAAGAGTACAGAGAGCATAGTGGGGATGGGGAAGAACGTGATCCAGGTCTAAAGGGGATGTTGAGAGCAAGAACGTGATCCAGATGCTAAGACTGTACAAAATCCAGAAGTCACAACACTATTACTATTCACAATCATACCCAATAAACCTGTTAACAATCTTTGACCCACATACACCGCCCCATCTCTGGTGGGAGGGGGGATTGGGTCAGGAACTTGTTGGGGGGAGAAGATCATGAATCCATGGGCGAGAAACTTGGGCAGAGCGAGAAGGTCAGGAATCTGAGGGGTTGGCAGTGGGGGAAGACGGTCAGGAACTTGGGCAGGAGGTAGAAGGTCAGGAACTTGGACAGGGGAGAAGGACAGGACTTGGGTGGGTGAGGAGGTCAGGCATTTGGGTGGGGTGGGGAAAGTCATAAACTTGGGGGGTGAGGGCAGGAACTTGGGCTGGGGGGTGAGTAGGTCAGGAACTTGGGTGGGGTGGGTAGAATAGGCCAGGCAATTGACTGGGGTAGGAGGTCACGAACTTGGGGGCAGGAACTTGTTTGGAGTGAAGGGGAGATCTTAACCCATGAAAATGGGCTCTGTCTGTTCCAAGTGAGCTCTGTTCTATCTGGAGTCGGCAATGAATGGCTCGAATTACACTTTGCAAAGTTACTGATTACATCGGCAGGGGGGATCTAATTGCACATTCCAGAGAAACTGCTGGGTGTGACTTATCCTCCAAGGGGACCAATCAGCAATCAGGTCTTGTGATCAAGGGGACCCAATCAGAGCTTTACATGTTGTAAATTAATGCATCCTTAATTATTTTGTTAATTAATATTTCCCATGTTGCCAGTCTGCCTCTGACTATAGTTCAATGTATTACAACTTGCCTTATCTCTTACACAAAAGCCTTCAGTTCAGATAGGTTTGTCTGCATGAAATTTTACAAGAATAGTCATTGTAGTCTTTATAAAACTTTTCAAAAAGTTGTGTAGATTTGAAGAATACACAGGACCTCCGGTGATATTTAACTGAGTTTAATTTAATTTTGAAACAGTAAAAATTCAAAGGATTTTAGACAATGAGCAGCATTAAAAAGATTAGAGGCACACGCACAGAAGAGGATGAGGACTTTTTAATATCAAATTGATACAGTAAAGCCAGCCAAGGATTTTAACATTAATTTCCTCTAGAATAAATTAGCTGCAAAAAGAAAAATGTTTTATTTCATTTGTATTCACTGGAGTTCAGAAGAATGAGAGGGGATCTCATAGAAACGTTTAAAATTCTGACGGGTTTAGACAGGTTAGATGCAGGAAGAATGTTCCCAATGTTGGGGAAGTCCAGAACCAGGGGTCACAGTCTGAGGATAAAGGGTAAGCCATTTAGGACCGAGATGAGGAGAAACTTCTTCACCCAGAGATTGGCGAACCTGTGGAATTCTCTACCACAGAAAGTTGTTGAGGCCAATTCACTAAATATATTCAAAAAGGAGTTAGGTGTAGTCCTTACTACTAGGGGGATCAAGGGGTTTGGCGAAAAAGCAGGAATGCGGTACTGAAGTTGCATGTTCAGCCATGAACCTATTGAATGGCGGTGCAGGCTTGAAGGGCTGAATGGCCTACTCCTGCACCTATTTTCTATGAGCCCAAGTTTCGAGCCGCGCCTAGAACGGCGCAGTCCCGACCTGGACGCCCGTTTTTCACACCACAAAGTGCACCTAAAAAAAACTTCCAGATTCTCCACCTCCCTGCAGGTCGTTTGCAGCTCGGCGCAGCGCAGCAGGAGCTGTAGGGGGCGGAGCTAGGTCCCTGCGCTGAAAACAGTGCCGGGACCTCTGCACATGCGCGCTATAGTAGGCGCGCATGTGCAGTAGCTCCAGGCGCCCAAAACTGTGTGGGAGGGGCCGAAGCACGCAGCCCCTAGCCCTGGCCCAATGGCCTCACTGGGGCTGCGTGCATAAGGCTCCTCCCACACCCAGCTCCTGCTTCCTCCCGACCTGACTCAACACCCGCTTCCCGCCCCCAGCCTCCAGACCGGACCCGACTCCCGCTTCCCCCCCCTCCCCCCGGACCGAACCCGACCCGACCCCCCGGACTGGACCCGACCCGACTTCCGCTTACCCCCCCGCCCCACCCCCCGCCTCCGGACCGGACCCGACACCGACCCGACTCCCGCTTCCCCCCGCCCCCCCCGACTGGACCTGACCTGACCTCCCTCTCCCTCCCTCCCTCCGACCCAAACCGAACCAACCTCCCTCCCACCACCCCCCCAACCCGCGCTCCCCCCGACCCGAACCAACGCCACCTACCTGTAAATCTGGTGCTGGGGACGGGCCCTGCCCGAAGTCTTGGGCCCGGCTCGTTCAGCCTCCCTCCCCCTTCTCCTTCCCCCCCCATCTCCTTTCCCTCCCCAATCTCCTTCCCCCCATCTCCTCCCCCCCATCTCCTCCCCCCCATCTCCTCCCCCCCATCTCCTTTCCTCCCCATCTCCTTTTCCCCCTTCTCCTCCTCCCCCCTTCTACTCCTCCCCCCACCCCCCTTCTCCTCCTCCCCCCTCCCTACTTCTCCTCCTCCCCTTCCCCCTTCTCCTCCCCCCTTTCTCCCTCCTCCCCCCTCCCCCTTCTCACCCCCTCCTCTTCTCCCCATCCCTCCCCCATCTCTCCCTCTGCTTCCCCCTCTCTCCCTCTAACCCCATCCTCCCCCTCCCCTCGCTGTCAGAAACACAGACACTGACAGACAGAGAATGAGAGTCACACACAGACAGACAGACAGAGAGATAGAGACACTGACAGAGACACACTGGGGGGGGGGGGGGGGGGGGGGAGGGGGTAGCATCCCAGCACGCTGTTGGAGGGCTCCCGGTGCTGCAGTCGGTAAGTAGAAAATGTTTTATTTATTGATTTTTTTTTTTTTTATTATTTCTTATTAATTTTTTTTGATTGATTTATTGGTTGATTTATTGATGCTTTTATCATTTATTATTGATGATGGCTCTTTATTTGTAAAACTGAAGTATTTAATGTTTGTAAACTTCCTTTAAACCCCCCCCCACCTCCCATTCCCTACGCCTGATTTGTAACCTACACCTGATTTTCTGAAGTGTAGACAAGGTTTTTTCGAGCGTACAAAAATCTTCACTTACTCCATTCTAAGTTAGTTTGGAGTAAGTTTTCACTGACGAAACTTTGAAAACAGGTGTAAGTGGCCGGACACGCCCCCTTTTGAAAAAAAATTCTGTTCCAAAGTGAAACTGTTCTAACTGACTAGAACTGGAGCAAACTAAATGGCGATAATTCCGATTTCTAAGATACTCCGTTCTACACCAGTTGCTCCTAAAAATCAGGAGCAAATCATGTCGAAACTTGGGGCCTATGTTTCTATGTTTCTATTTACACTGTGACATTCTGGGCCATGAAAAATTTTACCTGTTGTTTAAAACTGAATAAACAACAATAAAATGTATAATATGTACCAAGACTGGTGGCCAAGACTGGGAATTAAACATACAGGGGTATCTGATGATTCAGAAAGATAGACAAGAAGGGAAAGGAGGTGGGGTAGCTCTGTTAATAAAGGATAATATCAAGGCGGTTGTGAGAGACGATATTGGCTCTAATGAACAAAATGTTGAATCATTGTGGGTAGAGATTAGAGATAGTAAGGGGAAAAAGTCACTGGTGGGTGTAGTTTAATAATAACTTCACGGTGGGGAGGGCAATAATCAAGGGAATAATGGAGGCATGTGAAAAAGGAACGGCAGTAATCATGGGGGATTTTAACCTACATATCGATTGGTCAAATCAAATCGCACGGGATAGCCTAGAGGAGGAATTCATAGAATGCATACGGGATTGTTTCTTAGAACAGTATGTTACAGAACCTACAAGGGAGCAAGTTATCTTAGATCTGGTCCTGTGTAATGAGACAGGAATAATAAACGATCTCCTCATAAAAGATCCTCTCGGAATGAGTGATCACAGTATGGTTGAATTTGTAATACAGATTGAGGATGAGGAAGTAGTGTCTCAAACAAGCGTACTATGCTTAAACAAAGGGGACTACAGTGGGATGAGAGCAGAGTTGGCTAAAGTAGACTGGAACCACAGACTAAACGGTGGCACAATTGAGGAACAGTGGAGGACTTTTAAGGAGCTCTTTCATAGTGCTCAACAAAAATATATTCCAGTGAAAAAGAAGGGCGGTAAGAGAAGGGATAACCAGCTGTGGATAAACAAGGAAATAAAGGAGAGTATCAAATTAAAAACCAATGCGTATAAGGTGGCCAAGGTTAGTGGGAAAATAGAAGATTGGGAAAATTTCAAATAACAGCAAAGAATGACTAAGAAAGCAATAAAGAAAGGAAAGATAGATTACGAAGGTAAAGTTGCGCAAAACATAAAAACGGATAGTAAAAGCTTTTACAGATATATAAAACGGAAAAGAGTGACTAAAGTAAATGTTGGTCCCTTAAAAGATGAAAATGGCTGAGACCTTAAACAATTATTTTGCTTCGGTCTTCACAGTGGAAGACACAAAAACCATGCCAAAAATTGCTGGTCACAGGAATGTGGGAAGGGAGGACCTTAAGACAATTACTATCACTAGTGGGGTAGTGCTGGAGAGGCTAATGGGACTCAAGTTGGACAAGTCCCCTGGTCCTGATGAAATGCATCCCAGGGTATTAAAAGAGATGGCGGAAGTTATAGCAGATGCATTCGTTATAATCTACCAAAATTCTCTGGACTCTGGGGAGGTACCAGCGGATTGGAAAGCAGCTAATGTAATGCCTCTATTTAAAAAAGGGGGCAGACAAAAGGCAGGTAACTATAGGCCGGTTAGTTTAACATCTGTAGTGGGGAAAATGCTTGAAACTATCATTAAGGAAGAAATAGCGGGACATCTAGATGGGAATAGTGCAATCAAGCAGACGCAGCATGGATTCATGAAGGGGAAATCATGTTTAACTAATTTACTGGAATTCTTTGACGATATAACGAGCATGGTGGATAGAGGTGTACCGATGGATGTGGTGTATTTAGATTTTCAAAAGGCATTCGATAAGGTGCCACACAAAAGGTTGCTGCAGAAGATAAAGGAGTCAGAGGAAATGTATTAGCATGGATAGAGAATTGGCTGGCGAAAAGAAAGCAGAGAGTCGGGATAAATGGGTCCTTTTCGGGTTGGAAATCGGTGGTTAGTGGTGTGCCACAGGGATCGGTGCTGGGACCACAACTGTTTACAATATACATAGATGACCTGGAAGAGGGGACAGAGTGTAGTGTAACAACATTTGCAGATGACACAAAGATTAGTGGGAAAGTGGGTTGTGTAGAGGACACAGAAAGGCTGTAAAGAGATTTAGATAGGTTAAGCGAATGGGCTAAGGTTTGGCAGATGGAATACAATGTCGGAAAGTGTGAGGTCATCCACCTTGGGAAAAAAACAGTAAAGGGGAATATTATTTGAATGGGGAGAATTTACAACGTGCAGAGGGACCTGGGGGTCCTTGTGCATGAATCCCAAAAAGTTAGTTTGCAGGGGGGAAGGCGAATGGAATGTTGGCCTTCATTGCGAGAGGGATGGAGTACAAAAGCAGGGAGGTCCTTCTGCAATTGTAAAGGGTATTGGTGAGGCCGCACGTGGAGTACTGCGTGCAGTTTTGGTCACCTTACTTAAGGAAGGATATATTAGCTTTGGAGAGGGTACAGAGACAATTCACGAGGCTTATTCCGTAGATGAGGGGGTTACCTTATGATGATAGATTGAGTAGACTGGGTCTTTACTCGTTGGAGTTCAGAAGGATGAGGGGTGATCTTATAGAAACATTTAAAATAATGAAAGGGATAGACAAGATAGAGGCAGAGAGGTTGTTTCCACTGGTCAGGGAGACTAGAACTAGGGGGCACAGCCTCAAAATACGGGGGAGACAATTTAAAACCGAGTTGAGAAGGAATTTCTTCTCCCAGAAAGTTGTGAATCTGTGGAATTCTCTGCCCAAGGAAGCAGTTGAGGCTAACTCATTGAATGTATTTAAGTCACAGATAGATAGATTTTTAACCAATAAGGAAATTAAGGGTTACGGGGAACGGGCAGGTAAGTGGAGCTGAGTCCACAGCCAGATCAGCCATGATCTTGTTAAATGGCAGAGCAACTCGAGGGGCTAGATGGCTGCTCTTAATCCTAATTCTTATGTTCTTATGTTCTTATGTAATCTTCTGATTAATGGGCATAATACCAAAATAATTCATTTCCAAAATAAGAATTTTTAAAATAAGGTTAATCCAAATAAAACTCAGATATATTCCAGTGTCAGCTGTGGCTCAGTTGAAAGCACCTGTGCCTCTAGCTCAGAAGGTTGTGGGTAAAAGTTCCTACTCCAGTGCAATAGTTAGGGAGATGCTGTTTTTCAGATCAGATTTTTAACTGAGGCCCTGTCTGCTCTCTATAGGTAGATGGAGTAAAAGATCCTGTGGCATATTTCAAATAAGCATTATCCCCAGTGTCTTGGTCAATATTTATCCCTCAATCAACATCACTAAACAGATTATCCGTTTGTGGGAGCTTGCTGTGGGCAAATTGGCCGCCATGTTTCCAACATTACAACAAGTGATATAGTGGGAAACTTTTTTTCAGTAAAAGAGTATGATTTTGTGTAATTAACTCACTGTATTGTTGGTTAAAATGCACATCTGGCATTAATTTCAAAATTAAAATTTGAAAATGTCCTTGCCAATATTTATCCCTCAATCAGCATAATTCAAAAAACAGATTGGGGGTAAAATCCCAGTCCCGTATTCCGTATGGACCCGGCGAGGCCTCGCAAAAGCAGGTTTACGGCGCACAATACGCATGCGCCAAGAATCGGCTTTTCTGATCAGTCAAGATTTTGTTTGACAGGTCCCCGCAGGAAGGACATTCGCGCGGGAGAGATTGGGCAATTTGTCCATCTCTTACCCAGCGAATGTCCTTGAAACTTTTACATCTGGTAAAAGCAGGCGCATAGCTTACTTTTACCAGCGTAAGAGTTTTAAAACTTATAAAAATTACATTTAAATACATGTTTTTAGAGGATAAACTCTGTCCATTAGGGTAAGTTTATTTTAAACCCGATTAAAACACATTTAAAAAAATCCAAAAACTATATATTTTTTCTAAAACATTAATTTCAATTAATTTTAAATCTATGAGTTTTTTTTGTTATCTTGTGTTTCTGTGGTTTAGGAGTTTATTCTCATTGATAATAATGGGAACCCGGAGAAAGGGAGTTCCCATTACTATCAATGAGAATACTGCAGAGTGATTGGTGGTCCAGGCCCACGTGACTCCAACTTTTTCGTGCGTACGAGGAAGTCCTCTACCCATACGCTACACATCGAATCTAGGCCTCAGACCAGAATCGAAAGCGTCTCTGGGACCACTAGGTACATTCGTGGAAAAATTCTGGATGGGAGGCGTTCGTCCAAAAGAAGCGTTTGACCGGAATTTTGGCCCATTATCTTATAATGATCACATTGCTGTTTGTGGGAGCTTGCTGTGTGCAAATTGGCTGCCGCATTTCCTACAATACAACAGTGACTACACTTCAAAAAATACTTCATTGTCTGCAAAGCGCTTTGGGACATCCAGTGGTTGTGAAGTGTTGGGAGGCGTAGCAGCATCGGAGAGGCCTACAAGAGGTCCAGCGTTCGTCGAGGAGGCCCAGCAGGGAGTCGGGAGGCTGAGCAGCGTCAGAGAGGCCTACAAGAGGCTCAGCATTCTTTGAGGAGGCCGAGCAGGGACTCGGGAGGTGGAGCAGCATCGGAGAGGCCTACCGGTGCAGCTGCAGCAGTGAGGCAAAAAAGAAGTGGAAAGAAATCGAAAGGTGACGTCACAGCCAAGGGGGTATGTGATTGGCTGGTGATTGGTGAGTAGTTTTGCTTTTGCTTTTCTATATCAGTAAGCAACCTTTAGCATTGTTGTTGCCAATTTAAGTTTATCTAAGAGTTAAGTCATTGCAGGAGAGCTCGGAAACATGTTATGCTCCTCCTGTATTATGTGGGAAGTCAGGGACGCTTCCAGTGTCCCTGACGACTACGTGACCGGGAAGTGCATCTGCCTGCAGCTCCTGACGGACCGCACTGTGGCACTGGAGCTGCAGTTGGATTTACTCTGAAGCATGCACGATGCTGAGAATGATGTGAATAGCACGTTTAGTGAGTTGGTCTTACCGCAGGAAAAGGGTACACAGTCAGATAGGGAATGGATGACCAACAGGAAGAGCAGTGCAAGGAAGGTAGAGCAGGGGCCCCCTGCGGTCATCCCCCTGCAAAACAGATACACCGCTTTGGGTACTGTTGAGGGGGATGACCAATCAGGGGAGGGCAGCAGCAGCCAAGTTCATGGCACCGTGGGTGGCTCTGCTGCATAGGAGAACAGGAAAAAGAGTGGGAGAGCTATTGTGATAAAGGATTCAATTGTAAAGGGAATAGATAGACATTTCTGCGGCCGCAACCGAGACTCCAGGATGGTATGTTGCCTCCCTGGTGAAAGGGTTAAGGATGTCTCGGAGCGGGTGCAGGACATTCTGAAAAGGGAGGGTGAACAGCCTGTTGTCGTGGTGCATATAGGTACCAACGATATAGGTAAAAAAACAGGATGAGGTCCTACGAGACGAATTTAGAGAGCTAGAAGCTAAATTAAAAAGTAGGATCTCAAAAGTAGTAATCTCAGCATTGCTACCAGTGCCACATGCTAGTCAGAGTAGGAATCTCAGGATAGCTCAGATGAATACATGGTTTGAGGAGTGGTGCAAGAGGGAGGGATTCAAATTCCTGGGACATTGGAACCAGTTCTGGGGGAGGTGGGACCAGTACAAACCGGATGGTCTGCACCTGGGCAGGACCGGAATCAATGTCCTAGGGGGAGTGTTTGCTAGTGCTAGGGGAGTAGTTAAACAAATATGGCAGGGGATGGGAACCTATGCAGGGAGACAGAGGGAAGTAGAATGGGGCAGAAGCAAAAGATAGAAAGAAGAAAAGTAAAAGTGGAGGGCAGAGAAACCTAAGGCAAAAAGCAAAAAGGGCCACGTTACAGCAAAATTCTTAAAGGGCAAAGTATGTTAGAAAGACAAGCCTGAAGGCTCTGTGCCTCAATGCGAGGAGTATTCGAATAAGGTGGACGAATTAACTGCGCAGATAGCAGTTAACGGGTATGATGTAATTGGCATCACGGAGACATGGCTCCAGAGTGACCAAGGCTGGGAACTCAACATCCAGGGGTATTCAACATTTAGGAAGAATAGACAGAAAGGAAAAGGAGGCGGGGTGGCATTGCTGGTTAAAGAGGAAATTAATGCAATAATAAGAAAGGACATTAGCTTGGATGATGTAAAATCGGTATGGGTGGAGCTACGGAATACCAAGGGGCAGAAAACACTAGTGGGAGTTGTGTACAGACCACCAAACAGTAGTCGTAAGGTTGGGGACAGCATCAAACAAGATATTAGGGATGCATGCAATAAAGGTACAGCAGTTATCATGGGTGACTTTAATCTACATATTGATTGGGCTAACCAAACTGGTAGCAATGCGGTGGAGGAGGATTTTATGGAGTGTTTTAGGGATGGTTTTCTAGACCAATATGTCGAGGAACCAACTAGGGAACTGGCCATCCTAGACTAGGTGATGTGTAACGAGAAAGGACTAATTAGCAATCTTCTTGTGCGAGACCCCCTTGGGGAAGAGTGACCATAACATGGTAGAATTCTTTATTAGGATGGAGAGTGACACAGGTAATTCAGAAACTAGGGTCCTTAACTTAAGGAAGGTAACTTCAATGGTATGAGACGTGCGTTGGCTATAATAGACTGGCAAATGATACTTAAAGGATTGATGGTGGATAGGCAATGGCAAACATTTAAAGATCACATGGATGAAGTTCAGCAATTATACATCCCTGTCTGGAGTAAAAATAAAATGGGGAAGGTGGCTCAACCGTGGCTAACAAGGGAAATTAAGGATAGTGTTAAATCCAAGGAAGAAGCATATAAATTGGCCAGAAAAAGCAGCAAACCTGAGGACTGGGAGAAATTTAGAATTCAGCAGAGGATGACAAAGGGTTTAATTAAGGGGGGGAAAATAGAGTATGAGAAGAAGCTTGCTGGGAACATAAAAACTGACTGCAAAAGATTCTATAGATATGTGAAGAAAAAAAGATTTGTGAAGACAAACGTAGGACTTGCAGTCGGATTCAGATGAATTTATAATGGGGAACAAAGAAATCGCAGACCAATTGAACAAATACTTTGGTTCTGTCTTCACGAAGGAAGACACAAATAACCTTCCGGAAGTACTAGGGGACCGAGGGTCTAGTGAGAAGGAGGAACTGAAGGATATCCATATTAGGCGGGACATTGTGTTAGGGAAATTGATGGAATTGAAGGCCGATAACTCCCCGGGGCCTGATAGTCTGCATCCCAGGGTACTTAAGGAAGTGGCCTTAGAAATAGTGGATGCATTGGTTATCATTTTCCAACAGACTATCAACTCGGGATCAGTTCCTCTGGACTGGAGGGTAGCAAATGTAACAACACTTTTTAAAAAGGGAGGGAGAGAAAAAGCGGGTAATTATGGCCTGACATCAGTGGTGGGGAAAATGTTGAAATCAATTATTAAGGAAGAAATAGCAGCGCATTTGGAAAGCAGTGACAGGATTGGTCCAAGTCAGCATGGATTTATGAAAGGGAAATCATGCTTGACAAATCTTCTGGAATTTTTTCAGAATGTAACTAGTAGAGTGGACAAGGGAGAACCAGTGGATGTGGTGTGTTTGGACTTTCAAAAAGCTTTTGAAAGGTCCCACACAAGAGATTGGTGTGCAAAATCAAAGCACATGGTATTGGGGGTAATGTACTGATGTGGTAGAGAACTGGTTGGCAGACAGGAAGCAGAGAGTCGGGAAAAACAGGTCCTTTTCAGAATGGCAGGCAGTGACTAGTGGTGTGCCACAGGGCTCAGTGCTGGGACCCCAGCTCTTTACAATATACATCAATGATTTGGATGAAGGAATTGAGTGTAATATCTCCAAGTTTGCAGATGACATTAAACTGGATGGCGGTGTAAGCTATGAGGAGATTGCTAAGAGGCTGCAGGGTGATTTAGACAGGTTAGGTGAGTGGGCAAATTCATGGCAGATGCAGTATAATGTGGATAAATGTGAGGTTATCCACTTTGAGGGCAAAAACGCGAAGACAGAATATTATCTGAATGGTGGCAGATTAGGAAAAGGGGAGGTGCAACGAGACCTGGGTGTCCTGGTTCATCAGTCATTGAAAGTTGGCATACAGGTACAGCAGGTGGTAAAGAAGGCAAATGGTATGTTGGCCTCCATAGCTAGGAGATTTGAGTATAGGATCACGGAGGTCTTACTGCAGTTGTACAGGGCCTTGGTGAGGCCTCACCTGGAATATTGTGTTCAGTTTTGGTCTCCTAATCTGAGGAAGGACGTTCTTGCTATTGAGGGAGTGAAGTGAAGATTCACTAGACTGATTCCCGAGATTGCTGGACTGACATATGAGGAGAGACTGGATCAACTGGGCCTTTATACATTGGAGTTTAGAAGGATGAGAGGGAATCTCATAGAAACATACAAGATTCTGACGGGACTGGACAGGTTAGATGCGGGTAGATTGTTTCCGATGTTGGGGAAGTCCAGAACCAGGGGACACAGTCTTAGGATAAGGGGTAGGCTATTTAGGACTGAGATGAGGAGAAAATTCTTCACTCAGAGAGTTGTTAACCTGTGGAATTCCCTACCGCAGAGAGTTGTTGATGCCAGTTCATTGGATATATTCAAGAGGGAGTTAGATATGGCCCTTATGGCTAAGGGGATCAAGGGGTATGGAGAGAAAGCAGGAAAGGGGTACTGAGGGAATGATCGGCCATGATCTTATTGAATGGTGGTGCAGGCTCGAAGGGCCGAATGGCCTGCTCCTGCACCTATTTTCTATGTTTCTATGTTTCGATGAAAGGCGCTATATAAATACCAATCCTTAGTTGGGAATTTGTAGTTATTACCCCTTATGCGCATTTAATTTCAGAAATCCTGAATTTTCTGGCGGTTTTTCACTGCTCCGACTGTGGCTGCATTCTGGACCAGCAATCAGGTTTTTACAACAATTCGGTAGGTTGATGGTTACCATTACTGATAATAGCTTTTTATTGCAGGTGTATTTATTAACTGAATTTAAATTCCCCAGCTGTCGTGGTGGGATCATTAAATGTTAAGCCTTGTTGGAATATGTATAACTGGGATTTTAATATCGTATTGACTGCTAAACAAACTTTCTGGCTCTGAAAAACTAATTTATATATTTGTGGAGCATCAAATGTCTCCATTCTGATAAAAATTACAATTTTTCAAAAACGTTTAAAAAAGAAGTTCATGACATTTCAGCTTCTTCCTTATCCCTACGTAAAAGTTCCAGTCTTTATTTTGCTCTCTGTAATATTTTTTAGAAGTCTGGATAAAAGCAGCTTCTCATTTCCTGGTTTCCTGTCAGTGAGAATTCTTCAATGTGATTGGCTGCTTAGACAACTTGTTGATGTCACTGCAGTCTCGCACGAGAAATCCCCATGACAGAGCGCTGCAATTAATTGAACATCGAAAAAGGCAAACTTCTCGCCACAGGGATTGCGAGATCTCTGTGGGCAGCCTTCTTCAGTGCCCGCAGCGAGCACCTTTGCTTTGCTGCTGACCACAAATTATGGGCCTTTCTTTCTTGGGCATCAAGGCTAGCATACTGCAGCTCTGACCACTTCCCATGTTCAGTGCATTTTCTTTCTGCCCTGATGGGCCACACCTACACAGAGCTCGCTCCCGGTCGCCAGGGTTACCTACAGATGGCTGGACGAAGTTCTATGAGAGAGGAGGAGCTGACGATTCAGCTAATCATGGACATCAACTCAATGTGCCGTGATACTTGGTGAAAACAGTTGAAATTATTTAGCTACTTAAGGCACTTTAGTTGTTTCTTCCAAAATGTTTTGCCAGTTAAAGCCATGTTTTCTAATAATGAATAGAATCATATAATAGTCCAGCACAGAAGGAGGCCATTCAGCCCATCGAGTCTGTGCTGGCTCTTTCGAAGAGCAACCCAGTTAGTCCCACTCCCCCGCTCTTTCTCCATATCCCTACAATTTTTTCTCATTCAAGTATTTATCCAGTTCCTTTTTGAAGGCTACTATTGAATCTCTATCCACCACCTTGTCAGACAATGATTTTGTCTTGTTTTTGGCTTGAAAGAACACATGTCTGCTGTCATCTGATTTCACTGCATTTTTGGCACCAATTCAGAGAAAAAATAAAACCAAATCAGAAGGCCTTGATGGTATGAAAGTTATTAAACTGACAGTCTCATCCACTATGACCTTAAAGATGGCTGCTGTGGGACTTAGAAATGACACACTAATGCACTAAAAGTGATTTTCACGCTGAAGGGAAGTTGTCAAAATATAATTCCTATCCAGAGTGCTGCAAACACTGTGTGGTTAAATTGTCATGCACACCAACTAATTATACTGCATTTCACCACCACATGAGAGGGAACATTTTTCCTTCTTTATACCCTAAAGCCTCTCTGCCACTTACAAGGCACAAGTCGGGACTGTGATGGAATACTCTCCACTTGCCTGGTTAGATGCAGCTGCAACAACACCCAATAAGGTCAACACCACCCAGGAAAAAGCAGTCCGCTTGATCGGTAGCCCAACCACCACCTTAAACATCCACTCCCTTCACCATTGGCATACGATGGCTGCACTGTATACTATCTGCAGGATGCTCTGCAGCAATTTGCAAAGGTTCCTTCGACAGAAGCTCCCAAACCTGTGACTTCTGCCACCAAGGGCAACAAGTGCATAGGAATACCATCACTTCCAAGTTCTCCTCCAAGTCATCATCTCGACCTGAACGTATATCACCGTTCCTTCATGGTCGCTCAATCAAACTCCTGGAACTCCCTACCTAACATAACTGTGGAAATACTGTCATCACATGGACTGCATTGGTTCAAGAAGAAGGCACACCACCACCTTCTCAGGGGCAACAAAGAATGGACAACAAAAGCTGACCTTGCTCGCGATATCCAAATCCACAGGATGATTTGTTTGAAACGTTGGTGAAATAACGTAATGTTACAGGCTGGGCTTTCCCACAAAATGACAGCACACAATCTGGAGATGAGTGAACCATCAAAATATAAGATTGGTGTACAAATAATAAAGGTTCACATCAGGAGAGATTGCATTGAGACTCATAGTCGACATGAACTGTTAGCTTAAAGATTACATGGCTATTACCTTTCTCTTTTCTGCTCTGACAAAGAGAATAGTTAAATAATAACCCCATGCAATATATCACTTAAATCCTCGAAGAACTCTTAAAACTACACAAGAACCCATTTGCTAAATCTGACCCTTTTGGAATAGTCATCGTTGAAAAATAATTCCTGTGCCTCTCCTTTATCTGAGCATTGCCCACTAATGCTGAAAATTATTCAATGTGGTAGGATTAGGTAGGACATCGAGGACTGAATAGTCAGACATACACTTAACTAACCACATTAATAGTTCAAAGGATCCCCACCCTCAGCAAACCACAAAGGAATAAATTCTTTCTTTTTCAAACAATTCAGTGCATTTCTTCTCAAATGCAAGCCTTTGTCAAAAATATTCCCTCTCAAAGGAAATAACTTCAGTTCCTATTCTACTATATGATAAAGAGTTTTAAAGAGATAATGTTTCTTTTGATGATCTGGATGCTGGCAATGTGTCAAAACTCTTAACCCTTTGTCTCTCAAGAAAACATTTTTTTTCGGTGTTTTTTTCCCTCGACATGGGGTAGCATTGTCTAGAATAAAGGGATACTCACGACTGATTTTGTTCCAGACTTCTTTGAAATTTCAAGTGGGAATTTTCAACATTGGTTGCTATACCTATTTTTTTCTATTTTTACAGTTTAACAGAGCATTCACATGCCAGCATGCAAACCGAGAGCGAATCACTCCTGAGTTATCTTTGGGTTTCGAAAGCCGATTCATATTAGCATCGGCAAAACCCCGATCCGGTTCCATGATTTGAAAGGTATGGAACAGTTGACACTGCTGCATCATGATGTTTGCATTATTACATGATAAGGCAAGGGTATGGCAGTATAGTGGTCATGTTACTGAACTAGCAATCCAGAGGCCTGGACTAATAATTCAATGGAGAGAATGTGAGTTCAAATCCCACTGTGGTAGTTTTGAGAATGTCAATTCAGATTTTAAAAATCTGGAAATAAAAAGCTGTTATCAGTAAAAGTGACCATGAAGCTGTCAGATTGCCATAAAAATCCAACTAGTTCACTAATGCCCTAAAGGAAAGGATAACTGACGTCCTTACCCGGCCTGGCCTATACATGGCTCCAGGCCCACAACGACATGGTTGACTCTTAACTACTCTCTGAACAGGCCAAATCAAGTCAATTGGTTGTATTAAAGCCACTTGGGTAACCAGGGAGGGGCAGTATATAACTGCCTTGCCAGCAACACCCACATCCCGAGAATGATTTTTTTTTAAAGGCAGATTAAATTTTTGTTCAAGACGATTCTAATATTATCTCCAGGGGGGACAAGCAATTCAGGAAAGGTTTAGTATCAAATTTTCATTATTCCCTTCTTTGCCCTGCTCGATTCTATTCTTTGGAACCTGAACCACCTAAGACTGTGTTTAACTGCAGCCTGCAATCTGCTCTTTGGGTCTCAAGCTACCAGGTGCTGGAAGTTTAACTTTTGGCTCCTGTGAATTGAACTGGCATCAATCTGTTTACACAACATCTTTAGCATTGATGCAGCATTGAAGATTGAATGTCTCTGTGCCTTTAAACCATTCACGTGAAGAGAACATTAAATTAAACAATGATGTTCCTTGAAGAAGAAGAAAGGACACAGCATTTCAAATGTGTTGGATTTTGGTTTTAGTAATTAGTAATTTCTCAAAATATTTAAATACAAAGCATGGTCCCTTTGTAATATCTGTTTAAAATCACCCCTTCTAATATGTTAAAATACACCCCAATGTTAATCAAAAAATATTCCTGACCGAGCATTTGTTTCGTTGTGGCGTACAATGCGCACATATCTATTAACAGTCAAGGTATTATAATAATACAGCTCAATATTGTTCCCCTTGGAATAAGGTGTACGCAGGCTTGAATTTCTACTGTGACACCTGAGTACATCATTCACTTTAGCCGAAGCTTTTCTTTGTGAGAGCAAAGTGTTCACTCTTCATTATAGCGGCACTTACAGTGTTACACAAAGTATAGTTTTTCTTTTAATAATTTATCACAGAACATGCACGCAACAGGAAGAAAAAGAAGAAGTGAATGAAATCAACCAACCTTCCAGTTGGAACTCTAACACCAAGGAGAAATTGCCTGGGATTGAAGTGTCAACGTACTCCTATCGCTGTACTTGTATGTTTGATGAATTCTGTAGGTAACCTTGCCCATGATGTATATCCCCTGGTATATCCCCGAAGATCAGAAATACATTTTTTGTGAATTTTCTGTTCATTAAGGTGAGGGATGTCAGTGCTGGGGAATGGGATGCCTTACATTTTGCACACTCAGTGTTCGTATCAAGCACTCGGGTATGACATGTTGAAATGAAGAGCAAAATCCCCTTTACTCTGCCCCAACAATGTGCTTCAGGTCTAACAACAAATTA
Organism: Pristiophorus japonicus; assembly: GCF_044704955.1. Lineage (NCBI taxonomy): Eukaryota > Metazoa > Chordata > Chondrichthyes > Pristiophoridae > Pristiophorus > Pristiophorus japonicus. Next base: position 38,933,268 of record NC_091979.1, on the reverse strand, counting down.
CACTTAGTCGCTTTAACGAACGCACTTCGCAATAAGCCAAATGGAGAAGACATCAGATATTGTGCAGAATTGGGAGTTAAGGGAGGTGACAGAGGGTGTGATTGAAGAGATAAGATTTGAGGTTAATTGTGACGATGGAAAATTACCGAGTTTGGAGAGATTTAGGACAAGACTTCTGGAGGGCATGGATGAGATGGCTGAAAGTCCTGTCAGTTGAAGGGCAAAGGATGATGATGGCCAAACATAGAAAAGTGGAGAGTGCAAACTGGAGCATAGAGCTGGAGGAGGGCCATGAAGTCATTTGCAAATGAGGACCTTTTTTATTCATTCATGGGATGTGCGCATCACTCGTATTTGTTGCCCACCCCTAATTGATTCAACTGAATGGCTTGCTAGGCCATTTCAGAGGGCGGTTGCTGTGATTCTGGAGTCACATATAGGCCAGACCGAGTGAGGACAGCAGATTTCCTTCCCTGAAGGACATTAGTGAACCAGATGGGTTTTTACAACAATCGCATAGTTTCATGGTCACCATTACTGATACTAGTTTTTCTATTCTAGGTTTATTTAATTAACTGAATTTAAATTCCCCAGCTGCCATTGTGGGATTTGAACTTATATCTCCGGATCATTAGATTAGGCCTCTGGATTACTAGTAACATAACCACTATGCTGCCGTACCTTAATTAGTTAACCGTGGAAAAACAACCCCTACTGAAGCATTGTATCTTTTCCATTTCACTAGCCATCTTGTGTCTATTCCAATGCACTCCTGGCTGGCCTCCCACATTCTACCCTACGTAGAGATTCTATAGGTATATAAAAAGGAAAAGGGTGGCTAAAGTAAATGTTAGTCCCTAAGAGGACGAGACTGGCGAATTAGTAATGGGGAATATGGAGATGGCAGAAACTCTGAACAAATATTTTGTATCAGTCTTTACGGTAGAGGACACTAACAATATTCCGACAGTGGATAGTCTAGGGGTTATAGGGGAGGAAGAACTTAACACAATCACAATCAGAAAGGAGGTGGTACTCATTAAGATAATGGGACTAAAGGCAGATAAATCCCCTGGACTTGATGGCAGCTCGGTGTCAAATTTTTTATCTCATATTATTCCTGTGAAGTGCCTTGTGACGTTTCCCTACGTTAAAGACGCTATATAAATGCACGTTGTTGTTGTTGTTTTGGCCTTTCTGAATGAGACTGCCACTTAGTGCCAAATCTGTGAGCCCGGCATTGAACTGAGTCTGCAGTTTTTAGAAATATTTCTGCTTGTGTATATAATATTTCTGCTTGTGTTAAATCATTTGCCGCAAAGGACCTATTGTACGTAGCATCGGTGGAAGTGCCTCTTTATAATCTGTTTAGATTTTGTTGACGTGCCTGTATTTCACAGAGATTCAGCAGCCACTGTCACTTGGAACCTACAAAGGCTGATTTATAGCATGTGTGTGGTGATTGCAGCAGTGGATCAGGATACAGATGGGTGGGGTTGTGCAAAAGTAGCCCGCTGAGCCCATCTACAGTGAGTGTGGCAATTTTGGCATGGTAGCAAGAGTGCTGATCTGTTTAAAATTATTGATCACATTTTATTTTAAATATTACTTATTTTATGTAGACAAATTATTGGTGATAAAATTGCAATAGTGTATTGGCAATTCCACTGCCAAACATTGTACCTAAAGAGTACTAACCCGCAAAATGTTCCAAAACTACAGATCCGAGTGTTTGCAGACCACTTTTGGAGTTTTGGTGGGTAAGAGTATTTCCCTTTGTACTTTCAGGCAGAGCCAGCACTACCTACAATGTTGAGTCACATATTGGCCTGACTGGGTAAGGACGGCAGATTTCCTTCCCGAACAGACATTAGTGAACCAGATGGGTTTTTACAACAATCTGGTAGTTTCATGGTCACTATTACTATGACTAGCATTTTATTCTAGGTTTATTTAATTAACTGAATTTAAATTCCCCAGCAGCTATATTGGGATGTGTATGGGCAATAGGATAGGGTTATCACAGATAGAGTAAATATCATCAGAGGCAGTCCCTCGAAATCGAGGAAGACTTGCTTCCACTCTAAAAGTGAGTTCAAAATGAGAGTCAATGTATATTGGAATTAAATGACAAATAACTGTGGAAGAAGTTCAAAGTACTTTTCAACTTTGCTTGCTAATTTTCTTGAATTTTTAGGGGCGATATGTTTGTTACCTTCTGAATGTACTAGGGCACCGAGGGTCTAGTGAGAAGGAGGAACTGAAGGATATCCTTATTAGGCGGGAAATTGTGTTAGTGAAATTGATGGGATTGAAGTCCGATAATTCCCCGGGGTCTGATAATCTGCATCCCAGAGTACTTAAGGAAGTGGCCCTAGAAATAGTGGATGCATTGGTGATCATTTTCCCAACAGTTTATCAACTCGGGATCAATTCCTAGGGACTGGAAGGTAGCTAATGTAGCACCACTTTTTAAAAAGGGAGGGAGAGAGAAAGCAGGTAATTATAGACCGGTTAGCCTGACATCAGCAGTGGGAAAAATGTTGGAATCAATTATTAAGGATGAAATAGCAACGCATTTGGAAAGCAATGACAAGATCGGTCCAAGTCAGCATGGATTTATGAAGGGGAAATCATGCTTGACAAATCTTTTGGAATTTTTTGAGGATGTAACTAGTAGAGTGACAAGGGAGAACCAGTGGATGTGGTGGGTATTTGGACTTTCAAAAGGCTTTTGACAAGGCTTTTGACTTTGCACACAAGAGATTGGTGTGCAAAGTCAAAGCACATGGTATTGGGCATAATATACTGACGTGGATAGAGAACTGGTTGGCAGACAGGAAGCAGAGAGTCGGGATAAACGGGTCCTTTTCAGAATGAGAGACTAGTGGAGTGCCGCAGGGCTCAGTGCTGGGACCCCAGCTCTTTACAATATACATCAATGATTTGGATGAAGGAATTGAGTGTAATATCTCCAAGATTGCAGATGACACGAAACTGGGTGGCGGTGTGAGCTGTGAGGGGAACGCTAAGAGGCTGCAGGGTGACTTAGACAGGTTAGGTGAGTGGGCAAATTCATGGCAGATGCAGTATAATGTGGATAAATGTGAGGTTATCCACTTTGAGGGCAAAAACGCGAAGACAGAATATTATCTGAATGGTGGCAGATTAGGAAAAGGGGAGGTGCTACGAGACCTGGGTGTCATGGTACATCAGTCATTGAAAGTTGGCATACAGGTGCAGCAGGCGATAAAGAAGGCAAATGGTATGTTGGCCTTCATAGCTAGGGGATTTGAGTACAGGAGCAGGGAGGTCTTACTGCAGTTGTATCGGGCCTTGGTGAGGCCTCACATGGAATATTGTGTTCAATTTTGGTCTCCTAATCTGAGGAAGGACATTCTTGCTATTGAGAGAGTGCAGCGAAGGTTCACCAGACTGATTCCTGGGATGGTTGGACTGACATATGAGGAGAGACTGGATCAACTGGGCCTTTATACATTGGAGTTTAGAAGGATGAGAGGGGATCTCATAGAAACATACAAGATTCTGACGGGACGGGACAGGTTAGATGCGGGTAAATTGTTCCCGATGTTGGGGAAGTCCAGAACCAGAGGACACAGTCTTAGGATAAGGGGTAGGCCATTTAGGACTGAGATGAGGAGGAAATTCTTCACTCTGAAAGTTGTTAACCTGTGGAATTCCCTGTCGCAGAGAGTTGTTGATGCTAGTTCATTGGACATATTCAAGAGGGAGTTAGATATGGCCCTTACGGCTAAAGGGATCAAGGGGTATGGAGAGAAAGCAGGAAAGGGGTACTGAGGTGAATGATCAGCCATGATCTTTTCGAATGGTGGTGCAGGCTCGAAGGGCCGCATGGCCTACTCCTGCACCTATTTTCTATGTTTCTATGTTAAATAATGAGTGCTGATGACATTGTGGGCACCAACATAAAGAATCCTCCGGTTAATTGTAATATAAATGAGTGCTATGCATGACTCCCAGAGATAGAGACCACCACCTTGCGAGGGGGCTTAATTGCCCACCTCTTGGAGGCGCAGCATTGCCATCTGAGCCAATATTTTATTCTCCTCACTGAGCCCGAATCCCAGCCATGTGAGCCAGCAATGTAATGTTCAGATAGCCAGCCTGCACAGGCTATCCCGTGGTATTGCAGAAGGTCTATGGCCAGAATGATAACTTTACATGTGTAGTTGTTCTGAGGTTTCCAAAAGTCTGACAATTGAACCTCCAGTGACAAGGGGCAAATCTTGGATGGGATCACACTGAAGAACCATTTCTGTTTGAAACGTGGCGGAATAATGTATTAACATTATGCAATGTAAGTAGTTTTATTCCACATATTCTCTATCATCATCATCATCATCATAGGCTGTCCCTCGGAATCAAGGAAGACTTGCTTTCACTCCTGAAGTGAGTTCTTTGTTGGCTGAACAGTCCAATACGAGAGCTACAGGTGGGACAGATAGTCGTTGAGGGAAGGGGTGGGTGGGACTACTTTGCCGCACGCTCTTTCCGCTGTCTGCACGTGATTTCTGCATGCTCTCGGCGTTGAGACTCGAGGTGCTCAGCGCCCTCTCGGATGCACTCCCTCCACTTAGGACGGTCTTGGGCCAGGGACTCTCAGGTGTCAGTGGGGATGTCGCACTTTATCACGGAGGCTTTGAGGGTGTCCTTGTAGCGGTTCCGCTGCCCACCTTTGGCTCGTTTGCCATGAAGCAGCTCTGAGTAGAGCACTTGCTTTGGGAGTCTCGTGTGTGGCATGCGGACCATGTGGCCTACCCAGCGGAGCTGATCGAGTGTGGTCAGTGCTCCAATGCTGGGGATGTTAGCCTGATTGAGAACGCTGATATTGGTGCGCCTGTCTTCCCAGGGGATTTGAAGGATCTTGCGGAGATATTGTTGGTGATATTTCTCCAGCAACTTGAGGTGTCTACTGTACATGGTCCATGTCGCTAATCCATACAGGAGGGCAGGTATTACTACAGCCCTCTAGACCATGAGCTTGGTGGCAGTTTTGAGGGCCTGGTCTTCAAACACTCTTTTCCTCAGGCGGCCGAAGGCTGCAATGGCGCACTGGAGGCGGTGTTGGATTCCGTCGTCGATGCCTGCCCTTGTTGACAGGAGGCTCCCGAGATATGGGAAGTGGTCCACGGTGTCCAGGGCCGTGCCGTGGACCTTGATGACTGGGGGGCAGTGCTGTGCGGTGAAGACAGGCTGGTGGAGGCCCTTTGTCTTACGGATGTCTCGTGTAAGTCCCATGCTTTCGTACGCCTCAGTAAATACTTCGACTATGTCCTGGAGTGTAGCCTCTGTAAGTGCGCCGACGCAGGTATTGTCCGCATACTGTAGCTCAACACCAGAGGTTGGAGTGGCCATGGATCTGGCCTGGAGACAGTGAAGGTTGAACAGGTTCCCACTAGTTTTGTAGTTTAGTTCCACTCCAGCGGGGAGCTTGTTGACTGTGAGGTGGAGCATTGCGGCGAGAAAGATTGAGAAGAGGGTTGGGGCAATGACGCAGCCCTGTTTGACCCCGGTCCAGATGTGGATTGGGTCTGTGATGGATCCGTTGTTAAGGATCACGGCCTGTATGTGGAGCAGGTGGAGGATGGTGACGAACTTTTGGAGGCATCCGAAACGGAGGAGGACACTCCATAGACCCTCGCGGTTGACAGTGTCAAAGGCCTTTGTAAGGCCAAAGAAGGCCAAAGCAGGCCATGTATAAGGGCTGGCGCTGTTCCCTGCATTTTTCCTGTAGCTGTCGCGCTGCAAAAATCATGTCCGTTGTGCCCCGTAGGGGACAAAATCCGCACTGTGACTCCGGGAGGGACCACGGGAAGAAGACGGTTGAGGAGGACTCTAGCGACGACTTTCCCAGTGGCTGATAGGAGGGAGATTCCTCTGTAGTTGCCACAGTCAGACTTGTCCCCTTTTTTAAAGATGATCACGATTGCTGCATCGCTGAGATCCCCCGGCATGCTCTCCTCCCTCCAGATGAGAGAGATGAGGTCGTGTATTCGCGCCAGCAGTGCCTCTCCACCATACTTCAATGCCTCAGCAGGGATTCCATCCGCACCCGTAGCCTTGTTGTTTTTAAGCTGTCTTATGGCTTTACCATACAACTATGCGAGTGAAACTTAATATTGCTTTGTATGACTCCAGATACATCAGCATGCTATGCACATCGTATATTGCAAGTTCTGTTGAAACTAACATAGGAAACATTGTCTTAAGTCTGTTGGTATTACTAGACCCTGGTCTACAACAACAACTTGTATTTATATAACACCTTTAACGTAGTGAAACATCCCAATGCGCTTCACAGGTGTATTATGAGATTTTAAAAATTGATACCAAGCCCCATAAGTAGAATGTGACATGCAATTCTATTTTTTTTCAAATGCAGGATGGCTTAAATTCATTGGATCCACCCCGTTATAATTAGTATACTTGAGGTGTTTTAATTCATGGGCAGTTATGTGTTAAACCAATGCCAGCATATGCAGGGTGGCATTAATACTTTATCGCCTGTACTGCTCTATTTCAGTCGATGGTCGGTGGATGATAAAATTAACAACACTAACTATCTGCCACTAGAACTTCAGTCATTTAATGTACAGATCCTCTCTGTCATTTTTTTGTTTTATGTTTGTTTTTTTAAATTAAATTAACTCTTTTTAAAAACAAATCTATTTTATTGAGGTTAGGGTTTAATTTCATCCGAAAGTGGATGAGACATTCAAACAGAATTTCTTTGTATTCTGTTTTAAAGCAGTCATTGTTTTATTTTAAATGGGTTAATGACAGTATTAAAAGATCCCAAAATTATGTGAAAGAAGAGAAAGGCTTTCATTTATACAGTGACCTCAGGATGTCTCAAAGCACTTTACAGTCAATTTGAAATGTAGCTAATGTAGCTACTGGTATAATGTAGGAAACGCAGCAGCAATGAAATAAATGATCAGATTCTATTTTTTTAACTATTGATTGAGGGATAAATATTGACCAGGACACCGGGACATCTCTCTTGCTCTTCTTCGAAATAGTGCCATGGGATCTTTTACGTCCACCTGAGAGGGCAGACAGGGCCTTGGTTTAATGTCTCATCCAAAAGTCAGCACTCCTGACAGTGCAGCACTCCATCGGTGATCCTAGCCCAAAATTTCAGGGACGTGGTTATTAGCATGGTCGGGACAGGCACATCGCCTGTAAGGGTAAATCATTGGCAGCTGCCCAGATCTGCCTGCCAGGAGGTGGAAAAACACTGAGCTGCTTCACAAGTTGGCTATCAGGGCCAATTTCCAGGCAGCAGAGCCATGAATATTTAAATTACAGTAATCGGTGCCCTCTAGGATTGATTGGCTGACTGCCAGCGAGTTCAGCAACCTATTTTGGGGCCTCAGTGGGACTCACGTCAAGTCTCAGCTAGCATGAGTACTGCTGAGGCCGTTTTAGGGTGTAAAGGGCTTAATTCCCAGTTTAGCCTGGGAACCCCCACAGATGAGCCAATTTGACATAGCGGGGAGGGCAGAGATCCAGCCGTTACATTCCCCTGATGTTGATGATGAATCAGATTAAGTGGTGGTCTGTCCAGCAGTCATCAGCTCCTGTCATGACGCAGGTGATGCATACATCCTTGCGGTCCCTTGCTCGGACGATGACGTAATCTCGCAGATGCCAGTGCTTGGAGCAAGGGTGTTGCCATGATGCCTTGTACTTGTCCCTCTGATGGAACAAGGAGTTGGTAATGACAAGACCATGTTCTAGGCATTTTATCAGGAGCAGAGTACCACTGGAGTTGGATTTCCTTACCCCCTCTCTGCCGATCGCACCTCCCCAGAGGTCTGTGTTCTTTCCAATTCTGGCGTTGAAATCGCCAAGGAGAATCAGCTTGTCATCTGTTGGGACTCGGGACAGGGATTGTTCAAGGCTGGAGTAGAATTCCTCTTTGGTCTCATCTGCAGCTTCTAGTGTTGGGGCTTACGCACTGATGACCATAGCGCACTGGTTCCGGGGTTGGAGTGAGCGGAAGTGTCATGACACATTCGCTTATTCTGCAAGGGGAGTCTTTGAGATGGTCCACTAGCTCATTCTTGATGGCGAAGCCAACTCTATGGAGGCAGTGTTCTTCTTCTGGTTTACCTTTCCAGAAGAAAGTGCAACCACCACCTTGTTCCTTGAGCTGGCCTTCCCCCTGCCCGCCGGGTCTCGCTTAGGGTGGCAATATCGACGTCGTAACATCTGAGTTCCCGGGCAACGATAGCAGTGCGACGTTCCGGTCTGTCGCTGTTGGGATTGTCCATGAGGGTTCTGACATTCCAGGTCCCGAACTTCATTTTGAAGAGTGGAAGATGTCTGTGCGTGAGTTCTTCATATGTGAGGTGGCCGTTGCACACCAGCTACCACACAGGCTTAGCAGAGCAAGGTATTGGCCCAATGGCAGGGGAATCCAAGATGACTGGAACCAGGCTCTACGGTTTGGGCCTGGTTGCATACGGTGGGCTGTGGACCATGAGCTTGGCATTGAGCAGTGTCTTTGGGAGAGATGGTGAGAGATCCAAGGGGTGGAGAGTGAGAGTGAGAAACCTCAGGCAATGCTTCACTCTCCCAGGCATTAGTTCCCGGTTGATGGCAGACACTGGGGTCCTGCTCACACTTTTCCACTGCACCCTGTTCCATCTTTGTTGCTCACTGAAGATCGGTCGCAGAAGAAGATAGAAGAGAGTTCCGGTAGATCACAGAGACATTCAGGGGCCTGAGGCATGGACAGAGGAGCGCAGACAGACAACTCTCAGTGCGGTTTTTTCCAGAGGGGTGCACGCGTTCAAGTGGCATTTAATGATGTCGTTCTGGAGTGCAGTGTCCACCCGCCTCCATTACACGCACCACATGCCTGACAGAGGTTCAACAACATCAACATCAATATAGCCCCAAAGCAGCGATGGCAACAGAAATAATGCCACAGGAAAATCAATGCTGGGGAACTCAAAGACCCTGATAGAAAGTCCTATTCAGCCAGCGCCTCACTGCCAACCTGGCAGCTCCTGTTGACCCAAAGAAGCAAAGAATTTCCACAGCGCCTTGTCTGTCCTCAAGGCCTCCATTATCAGCACCTGCGAAGAGACGCTCGGTCACTTGACCAGGAAACATCAAGACTGGTTTGACGAGAATGACCAGGAAATCCAGGACCTAATTCGCCGCAAGCGCAAGGCATTTCTGAATTTAAAAAAGCAACCCAACAAGAGAGCAAGAAAGCAGCTCTATAGACGGCTGAAGGCCGAGGTCCAACAAAAAAACCCACAACCTAAAAAAGATGTTGGGTGGAGAAAGTACAGGAGATCCAGCAGTTAATCAACAACCATGACGTGTGTGGATTCTTCAGCACAGTCAAGACTACTAATGGCCCAAGCACCCAAGGCCCTACCCCACTGCTGGCCAAGAATGGTGAGATACTCATCAAGGACAGAGTAAGGCAGTCAGTGCCCATTGGAAGGAGCATTTCGAAGATCTCCTTAACCAACGTGAGTGTCCTTGACTCCATCCCACAGCAAGCTACCCACCACCATCTCAGCACAACCCCAGCACGGCACGAGGTAAAAAAGGCCATCTGTCAACTGAAGAATAACAAGAAAACAGGAGCAGATGGAATTCCCGCCAAAGCACTAAAGCATGTCAGAGAAGCACTATTGGCATGAATGCATGACCTTATTTCTCTTATCTGGAAGGAGGTGAGCATGCCAGGAGATCTCAGGGACGCCAAGATCGTAACCACTTTCAAAAAAAGGGACAAGTCCGACTGCTGTAACTATTGAGAAATCTCCCTGCTGTCAACCACAGTGAAAATCATCTCAAGAATCCTCCTCAATTGTCTTCTCCCTGTGGCCGAAGAGCTCCTCCCAGAGTCGCAATGCAGATTCTGTCCACTAAGGGGTACAACGGACATGATCTTCACCGCGTGACAACTACAAGAGAAATGCAGGAAACAGCATCAACCTTTGTACACGGCCTTCTTTGATGTCACAAAGGCCTTTGACACTGTCAACCATGAGGGGTTATGGAGCATCCTCCTCAGATTCGGCTGCCCTCAAAAGTTTGTCACCATCCTCCAGTCTGCTCCACGATGACATACAAGCCGTGATCCTGGCCAATGGATCCACGACAGACCCAATCTACGTCCGGACCAGGATCAAGCAAGGCTGCGTCATTGCACCAATGTTCTTTTCGATCTTCCTTGCTGCAATGCTTCATCTCACCCTTAGCAAGCTCCACGCTGGAGTGGAGCTAAATTAGAGAACAAATATTTAGAGACCTATCAATACATGTGGTACATGGGGTGTAGCTGCGAGTATTGTAAGTCCGTTAGCTGGCGAGTCGGTAAGTCGGGAGTTCGGCGAGTCGGTGAGTCGGGAGTTCGGCGAGTCGGGAGTTCGGCGAGTGAGTCAGGAGGTCGGTGAGTCGGAGGTCGGCGTGTCGGAAGTTTGACAAATCGGGAGTTCGGCGAGTCGGTGAGTCGGGAGTTCGGCAAGTGAGTTGGGAAGTCAGTGAGTCGGGAGGTCGGCGATTCGGTGAGTCGGGAGTTCGGCAAGTGAGTTGGGAAGTCAGTGAGTCGGGAGTTCGGCGATTCGGTGAGTCGGGAGTTCGGCGAGTCGGTGAGTCGGGAGTTCGGCAAGTGAGTTGGGAAGTCAGTGAGTCGGGAGTTCGGCGATTCGGTGAGTCGGGAGTTCGGCAAGTGAGTTGGGAAGTCAGTGAGTCGGGAGGTCGGCGATTCGGTGAGTCGAGAGTTCGGCGAGTCGGTGAGTCGGGAGTTCGGCGAGTCGGGAGTTCGGCGAGTGAGTCAGGAGGTCGGTGAGTCGGAGGTCAGCGTGTCGGAAGTTTGACAAATCGGGAGTTCGGCGAGTTGGTGAGTCGGGAGTTCGGCAAGTGAGTTGGGAAGTCAGTGAGTCGGGAGGTCGGCGATTCGGTGAGTCGGGAGTTCGGCGAGTCGGTGAGTCGGAAGTTCGGCGAGTCGGTGAGTCAGGAGGCCCTGTGAGGTCGGCGAGTCGAGAGGCCCTGTGAGGTCGGCGAGTTGGGAGGCCCCGTGAAGTCGACGAGTCGGGAGACCCCGTGAGGTCGGCGAGTCGGGAGTTCGGAGGCCGGGAAGTTCAAAGCCACGGAGGTGGGGAGTTCAGATGTCGGGAGTTCGGAGCAGGTTGGGAGTTCGGAGGTCGGGAGTTCGGAGGCCAAGAGTTCGGAGGCCGGCAGTTCGGAGGCCGAGAGGTCGGGAGTTCAGAGTTCGGAGGCCACAGAGGTCGGGAGTTCGGAGGTCGGGAGTTCAGAGGCGGAGAGGTCGGGAGTTCGGAGGCCGGGAGGCCACAGAGTGTTATATATGTATACTTGTATTTACTCTGTAAAGCCATCAGAGGGCTCATCCCCTGGAGTCCCAAGGGATGCCATAATCCCCTGGGAGCACAGGTATTTAAGGAGGCTTCACAGGTTGGAGATGCACTCTGGAGACCTGCAATAAAAGACTAAGGTCACACTTTACTTTGAGCTCACAGTGTTCAGTCTGACTCTTTCTCCATACACAACAACTGGCGATGAGATACAGATAGCGAACCCAAAGATGCAGAGAACAGTGGGCATCCTGGAGAAATTCTCAGAGGGAGATGATTGGGAAACTTTTGTGGAGCGACTCGACCAATACTTCGTGGCCAACGAGCTAGATGGGGGAGAGAGCACTGCCAAATGAAGGGCGATCCTCCTCACCATTTGTGGGGCACCAACGTATGGCCTCATGAAGAATCTTCTCACTCCAGTGAAACCCACAGAGAAATCATACAACGATTTGTGCACACTGGTCCGAGAGCATTTGAACCAAAAGGAAAGCGTTCTGATGGCGGGATACCGGTTCTACACCTACAAAAGATCTGAAGGCCAAGAAGTGGCGAGTTATGTCACCAAGCTAAGATGCCTTGCAGGACATTGCGAATTTGAAGGATATTTGGAGCACATGCTCAGAGACTTTTTCGAACTTGGCATTGGCCACGAAACCATACTTCACAAACTTTTGACTGTAGAGACCCCAACCTTGAGTAAGGCCATAGCGATAGGCCAGGCGTTCATTGCCACTAGTGACAATACAAAACAAATCTCTCAGCACACGACTGCTGCTACAAGTACTGTGAACAAAGTAATGTTGTTTTCGAATCATAACGTACAGGGCAGGTCATACATACGTGCAGCTGCACGTCTGCAGATGACTCAGAGTCCACCATCAAGGGTGATGAATGCAAGACCATTAACACCTTAGTGGCGTTGCGGGGGTGATCATCGTTTCCATTCATGCCGATTCAAAGTGTACGTTTGCAAGGGCTGTGGAACAATGGGACACCTCCAATGAATGTGCAGGTGAGCTGCCAAGCCTGTTAAACCTGCAAACCACCATGTTGCAGAGGAGGACAGATCCACGGAGGATCACAATGAACCAGAGCCTCAGATCGAGGAGGCAGAGGTACATGGGGTGCACACATTCACCACGAATTGTCCCCGATAATGCTGAATGTTGAACTAAATGGACTCCCGGTGTCAATGGAGCTGGACATAGGCGAGAGCCAGTCCATCATGAGCAAAAAGACTTTCGAAAGATTGTGGTGCAACAAAGCCTCAAGGCCAGTCTTAACTCCAGTTCACACGAAACTAAGAACTTACACTAAAGAACTGATTCATGTAATCGGCAGTGCCACCGTAAAGGTCTCCTACAATGGAGCGGTGCACAAGCTACCACTGTGGGTGGTACCGGGCGATGGGCCCAAGCTGCTCGGCAGGAGCTGGCTGGGAAAGATACGCTGGAACTGGGACGACGTCCGAGCACTATCGCCCACTGCCGACACTTTGTGTGCCCAGGTCTTAAACAAATTTCCTTCGCTGTTCGAACCAGGCATCGGGAAGTTCCAAGGAGCAAAAGTGCAGATCCACCTAATTCCGGGGGCGCGACCCATCCATCACAAGGCGAGAGCAGTAGTGTACATGATGAGAGAAAGGGTAGAGATCGAGCTAGACCGGCTGCAAAGAGAGGGCATCATTTTCCCGATTGAGTTCAATGAGTCAGCCAATCCTATTGTCCCAGCCCTCAGGGGAGATTGCACCGTCAGAATCTGTGGCGATTACAAAGTAACTATCAATCGTTTCTCCCTGCAGGACCAATACCCACTACCAAAGGCCGACGACCTCTTTGCAACGCTGGCGGATGGAAAGACATTCACGGAGCTGGATCTGACTTCAGCCTGCATGACACAGGAACTGGAAGAATCATCGAAGGCCCTCACCACACATAAAGGTTTTTTTTATAACAGATACTCATTTGGAATCTGATGGTGGCGGCGATATTCCAGAGAAACATGGAAAGCTGACTGAAGTCAGTCCCGCACACCGTGGTCTTCCAGGACGACATCTTGGTCACAGGTCGGAACACAGTCGAGCACCTGCATAACATGGATGAGTTTATTAGTCGAATCAACCATATGGGGCTCAGGTTAAAATGCTCGAAGTGTGTTTTCCTGGCGCCTGAAGTGGAGTTCCTGGGAAGGAGGATTGCGGAGGACGGCATCAGGCCCACCAACGCGAAGACGGAGGCAATCGAGAACGCACCGAGGCCACAGAACGTGACGGAGCAGCGGTCGTTTATGGGACTCCTGAACTGCTTTGGTAACTTCTTACCGGGTCTCAGCACACTGCATGTCTTACTACGAAAAGGGGACGAATGGGTTTGGGGCAAAAGCCAAGAAAATGCCTTTGTAAAAGCGAGAAAATTGTTACGCTCAAACAAATTGCTTGAGTTGTATGATCCATGTAAGCGTTTGGTACTAGCATGTGATGCATCGTCATATGGCGTCGGGTGTGTATTGCAACAAACTAATGATTTCGGGAAACTGCTACTGGTTGCTTATGCATCCAGGCATCTGTCTAAGGCTGAGAGAGCCTACAGCATGACTGAGAAAAAAGCGTTAGCGTGTGTCTATGGGGTAAAGAAAATGCATCAATACCTGTTTGGGCTATAATTCGAATTGGAAACTGACCATAAGCCACTTATATCCCTGTTTTCCAAAAGTAGCGTGATAAATACCAACGCATTGGCACGCATCCAGAGGTAGGCGCTCACGTTGTCCGCATGCAACTACGCCATCCGCCACAGGCCAGGTACAGAAAACTGCGCCGATGCTCTCAGTAGGCTGCCATTGCCAACCACGGGGGTGAAATGGCGCAGCCCGCAAATCTAGCCATGGTTACGGAAGCATTTGAGAGTGAGCAATCACCCATCACTGCCCAGCAGATCAAAACCTGGAAAAGGCAGGACCACTTATTATCTCTAATCAAAAGCTGTGTGCTTCACGGGAGCTGGTCCAGTGTCCCATTGGAAATGCAGAAAGAGATAAAGCCGTTCCAGCGGCGCAAAGATGAAATGTCTATACAGGCAGACTGCCTTCTGTGGGGCAATCGAGTAGTGGTCCCCAAGAAGGGCAGAGACACCTTCATCAATGACCTCAACAGTACTCACCTAGGCATCGTAATGATGAAAGCGATAGCCAGATCCCACATGTGGTGGCTCGGTATCAATGCGGACTTAGAGTCCTGCGTTCACAGATACAATACATGTTCGTAGTTAAGCAATGTACCCAGAGAGGTGCCGCTAAGCTTATGGTCTTGTTCTTCCAAACTGTGGTCTCGGATATACGTCGACTATGCAGGCCCGTTCTTGAGTAAACGGTTCCTTGTGGTTGTAGACACGTACTCCAAGTGGATTGAATGTGAGATAATGTCGGCTAGCATGTCCGCTGACACCACTGAAAGCCTGCGGGCCATGTTTGCCACCCACGGCTTACCCGATGTCTTGGTGAGCGACAACGGGCCATGTTTTACCAGTGCTGAGTTCAAAGAATTCATGACCCATAAAGGGATCAAACATGTCACATCTGCCCCGTTTAAACCAGCGGCCAATGGTCAGGCAGAGAGAGCAGTGCAAACCATCAAGCAAGGCTTGAAGAGGGTAACTGAAGGCTCACTGAGACTCGCCTATCCAGAGTCCTGCTTAGCTACCACATAAGACCCCACTCACTCACTGGGATCCCATCTGCTGAACTGCTCATGAAAAGAGCACTTAAGACAAGGCTCTCGTTAGTTCACCCTGATCTACATGAACAGGTAGCTAGCAGGCGGCTTCAACAAAGTGCATACCATGATAGCACAAATGTGTCACGCGAGATTGAAATCAATGATCCTGTATTTGTATTAAATTATGGACAAGGTCCCAAGTGGCTCCCCGGCACTGTCATGGCCAAAGAGGGGAGCAGGGTGCTTCGGGTCAAACTTTCAAATGGACTCGTTCACCGGAAACACTTGGACCAAATCAAACTCACGGACTATCCTGAGCAACCCACCTTGGAACCTACCTTTTTTGATCCCCCAAATACACACCAGTGGCAACCGGCACCATGGTTGACCACAAAGCAGAACTCATCATCCACAGCAGCCCAGCAGGGCCCAACACACCAGGCAGCCCAGCAAGGCCAGCTACACAGCAACGCAGCGAGGGCCCAACAAATGATTCAACAACACCAGCTTTCACACCGAGACGATCAACCAGGGCAAGAAGGGCCCCAGATCGACTAACATTGTAAATAGTTACACTATTGACTTTTGCGGGGGAGTGTTGTTATATATGTAAACTTGTATTTACTCTGTACAGTCACCAGAGGGCTCATCCACTGGAGTCCCAAGGGATCCTATAATCCCTTGGGAGCAAAGGAGGCTTCACAGGTTGGAGAGGCACTCTGGAGACCTGCAATAAAAGACTACGGTCACACTTTACTTTGAGCTCACAGTGTTCAGTCTGACTCTTTCTCCATACACAACACAGAGGTCTGTGAGTTCGGGAGGCCACAGAGGTCGATGAGGTGAGTTAGTAAATATCTCCCTTTTCTCTATTTCTTTTTAAGTAGATTTTAAACTAGATAAGTCTAACTAGAGGGATGGCAGTGCAGCTCAGTCCCATGGAGTGCACATCCTGAGCATTGTGGGAAGTCCTGGATGCTTCACGCAGCCTAGACAACTGTGTGTGCAGGAAGTGCCTCCAGCTTCAACGATCAAGCTCCGCATTTCGGAGCTTGAGCAGCGGGTGGAGTCAATACACTGCTCCCGCGAGGTTGAGAGCTACGTGGATAGCATGTTTCAGGGCGTGGTCACCCCACAGCTTAAAGGCGTGCTGGCAGAGGGGAAGTGGGTGACCACCAGACATAGTAAGTATGCTCGGCAAGTAGCGCAGGAGTCCCCCAATGAGTCCATCTCGCTTTCAAACCGATATTCACTTCTGTGTATCGGTAAGGATGATGGTGCCTCTGGGGAGTGCAGCCAGAGCCAATTCCAAGGCACCACGGGTGGCTCAGCTGCACAGCGGGGAGGGCCGAAGAACAAAAGAACCCTAGTGATAGGGGATTCTATAGTTAGGGGAAAAGACAGGCGTTTCTGTGGCCGTAGACATGACTCCCGATTGGTTTTGTGCCTCCCTGGTGCCAGGGTCAAGGCTGTCAGAGAGCAGAAGCAGGGCATTCTCGGGGGGGAGAGGGTAAACAGCTAGAGGTCATGGTCCATATCTGGATCAATGACATAGGTAAAATGAGGGATGAGGTCCTACAGGAAGAATACAGGAAAAGGAGAGGTGCAACGAGACCTGGGTGTCATGGTTCATCAGTCATTGAAAGTTGGCATGCAGGTACAGCAGGTGGTGAAGAAGGCAAATGGCATGATGGCCTTAATAGCTAGGGGATTTGAGTATAGGAGCAGGGAGGTCTTACTGCAATTGTACAGGGCCTTGGTGAGGTTTCACCTGGATTATTGTGTTCAGTTTTGGTCTCCTAATCTGAGAAAGGACATTCTAGCTGTTGAGGGAGTGCAGCGAAGGTTCACCAGACTGATTCCAGGGATGGCTGGACTGACATATGAGGAGGGACTGGATCAACTGGGCCTTTATACATTGGAGTTTAGAAGGATGAGAAGGGATCTCATAGAAACGTATAAGATTCTGACGGGACGGGACAGGTTAGATGCGGAAAGAATGTTCCCGATGTTGGGGAAGTCCAGAACTAGGGGACACAGTCTTAGGATAAGGGGTAGGCCATTTAGGACTGAGATGAGGAGAAACTTCTTTACTCAGAGAGTTGTTAACTTGTGGAATTCCCTGCCACAGAGAGTTGTTGATGCCAGTTCATTGGATATATTCAAGAGGGAGTTAGATATGGCCCTTATGGCTAAAGGGATCAAGGGGTATGGAGAGAAAGCGGGAAAGGGGTACTGAGGTGAAGGATCAGCCATGACCTTATTGAATGGTGGTGCAGGCTCGAAGGGCCGAATGGCCTACTCCTGCACCTATTTTCTATGTTTCTATGTTTCTATATTTCAGGGAGCTCGGAAGAAAATTAAAGGGTAGGACCTCAAAGGTAGTAATCTTCGGGTTACTACCAGTGCCACGTGCTAATGAGTATAAGAATAGAAGGATAGAGAGGATGAACACATGGCTGGAAAGTTGGTGTAGGAGGGAGGGCTTTAAATTCTTGAGGCATTGGAACCGCTTCTGGGGAAAATGGGACCTGTACAAACCGGGCGGATTGCACCTCAGCAGCGCCGGGACCAATATCCTCGCAGGGAGTTTTGCTAGTGCTGTTGGGAAGAGCTTAAACTAGCTTGGTGGGAACCTGAGAACAAATTCAAAAGGGAAGGAAGTAAAGCATAAATTGGATAGCAAGAATCTAGAAAGCGGATCTCTAAGACAGAGGAAACAAGGCTTAGCAAATAGTAAGCAAGGAAATCTTCCTGTGCTGAATGGTATATTCTTTAATGCAAGGCGTATAGCGAATAAGGCGGATGAGCTAAGAGCACAGGTAGACACTTGGGAGTATGACATTATAGCCATTACAGAAACATGGCTGAAAGAGGGGCAGGTTTGGCAGATCAATATTCTTGGCTACAGGATTTTTAGACAAGATAGAGAGAGAAGTAAAAAGGGAGAGGTTGTGGTACTGATTAAATAAACTATTACAGCGGTGAGGAGGGATGATATGTTAGAGGGATCATCATATGGGTCGAATTGGAAAATAAAAAAAGGGCGATCACACTGCTGGGCGTGTATTATAGACCCCCAAACAGTGGAAAGGAGATAGAGGAGCAAATATGTAGGCAAATTGCTGTGAAGTCCAAAAACCATAGGGTAGTAATAGAAGGGGATTTTAACTATCCAAATATTGATTGGGACAAATTTAGTGTGAAGGGTTTAGAGGCTGCAGAATTCTTGAAATGCATTCAAGAGAACTTTTTTAGTCAGTATGTTGCAAGCCCAACACGAGAGGGGTTGATCTTGGATTTAGTTTTGGGGAATGAAGCTGGGCAGGTTGAAGGGGTATTAGTAGGAGAGCACTTGGCTGCCAGTGACCATAATTCAGTCAGATTCAAGTTGGTTATGGATAAGGACAAGAATAGGCCTGGAATAAAAGTTCTGAATTGGGGAAAAGCTAATTTTGCTAAGTTAAGGAGTGATTTGGCCATGGTGGACTGGAAACAGCTACTTGTGGGTAAATCAGTGGCGGAAGAGTGGGAGGCATTCAAGGAGGAGATCCGGAAGGCTCAGGCCAAACATGTGTCCTTAAAGAAATAGGCTGGGAAAAATAAAACTAGAGCCCCCTGGGTGTTTAGGGACTTACAGGGGAGGATTAAGAAAAAAAAGGACGCTTATGTACTATACCAATGGTTAAATACTATAGAATCTTTAGAGGAATATAGAAAGTTAAGAGGCAAAATTAAAAAGGATATTAGCAATGCTAAGAGAGAGCACGAGATATTCTTCGCCAGTAAAATTAAGGAAAACCCTAAGATGTTCTATAAATAAATTAAGATTAAGAGGGTAATTAAAGAAAGGGTAGGGCCTATTAGAGACCATGAGAGTAATCTTTGTGCTGAGGTGGAATATGTTGGTAAGGTTCTTAATAAATACCTTGCATCTGTTTTCACAAAGGAAAGGGGAAATGCAGATACTGCTATCGAGGAGGAGTGTGATATTCTGGATGAAATAAACATAATGAGAGAGGCAGTATAATGGGGTTTAGCAGCTTTGAAAGTAGATAAGTCCCCAGGCCCGCTTGAAATGCATCCCAGGCTGTTGAGCGAAGTAAAAGAGGAAATAGCAGAGGCCTTGGCCATCATTTTCCAGTTTCCTTTTGATCTGGGCATGGTGCCGGAGAATTGGAGGCCATAGAAACATAGAAACATAGAAAATAGGTGCAGCAGTAGGCCATTCGGCCCTTCGAGCCTACCACCATTCAATATGATCATGGCTGATCATGCAACTTTAGTACCCAATTCCTGCTTTCTCTTCATACCCCTTGATCCCTTTGGCCATAAGGGCCACATCTAACTCCCTTTTGAATATATCTAACGAACTGGCCTCAACAACTTTCTTTGGTAGAAATTCCACAGGTTCACAATTCTCTGAGTGAAGAAGTTTCTCCTCATCTCGGTCCTAAATGGCTTACCCCTTATCCTTAGACTGTGACCACCTGGTTCTGGACTGCCCAACATCGGGAACATTCTTCCCGCATCTAACCTGTCCAAACCCATCAGAATTTTATATCAGATCCCCTCTCATTCTTCTAAATTCCAGTGAATATAAGCCTAGTCGATCCAGTCTTTCTTCATATATCAGTCCTGCCATCCCAGGAATCACTCTGCTGAACCTTCGCTGCACTCCCTCAACAGCAAGAATGTCCTTCCTCAGATTAGGAGATCAAAACTGTACACAATATTCAAGGTGTAGCCTCACCAAGTCCCTGTACAACTGCAGTAAGACCTCCCTGTTCCTATATTCAAATCCTCTCGCTATGAAGGCCAACATGCCATTTGTCTTCTTCACCGCCTGCTGTACCTGCATGCCAACTTTCAATGACTGATGTACCATGACATCCCAGCCTCATTGCACCTCCTCTTTTCCTAATCTGTCACCATTCAGATAATATTCTCCCTTCCTGTTTTTGCCACCAAAGTGGATAACCTCACATTTATCTACATTATACTGCATCTGCCATGCATTTGCCCATTCATCTAACCTGTCCAAGTCACCGGCAGAATCTTAGCATCCTCCTCACAGCTCACACTGCCACCCAGCTTAGTGTCATCTGCAAACTTGGAGATATTACATTCAATTCCTTTGTCAAAATCATTAATGTATATTGTAAATAGCTGGGGTCCCCGCACTGAACCTTGCGGTACCCCACTCGTCACTGCCTGCCATTCTGAAAAGGACTGTTTATTCCTACTCTTTGCTTCCTGTCTGCCAACCAGTTCTCTATCCACGTCAATACATTACCCCCAATCCCATATGCTTTAATTTTGCATATTAATCTCTTGTGTGGGACCTTGTCAAAAGCCTTTTGAAAGTCCAAATACACCACATCCACTGGTTCTCCCTTGTCCATTCTACTAGTTACATCCTCAAAAAATTCTAGAAGATTTGTCAAGCATGATTTCCCTTTCATAAATCCATGCTGACTTAGACCTATCATGTCACTGCTTTCCAAATGCGCTGCTATTACAATTTTAATAATTGATTCCAACATTTTCCTCACTACCGATGTCAGGCTAGCCGGTCTATAATTCCCTGTTTTCTCTCCTCCTCCTTTTTTAAAAAGTGGGGTTATATTAGCTACCCTCCAATCCATAGGAACTGATCCAGAGTCTATAGAATGTTGGAAAATGACCAACAATGCATCCACTATTTCTAGGGCCACTTCCTTAAGTACTTTGGGATGCAGACTATCAGGCCCTGGGGATTTATCAGCCTTCAATCCCATCAATTTCCCTAATACAATTTCCTGACTAATAAGGATTTCCTTCAGTTCCTCCTTCTCGCTAGACCCTCGGTCCCCTAGTATTTCCGGAAGGTTATTTGTTCCCCATTATAAATTCACCTGATTCTGACTGCAAGGGACCTACATTTGCCTTCACTAATCTTTTTCTCTTCACATATGTATAGAAGCTTTTGCAGTCAGTTTTTATGTTCCCTGCAAGCTTACTCTCATATTCCATTTCCCCCCTCCTAATTAAACCCTTTGTCCTCCTCTGCTGAATTCTAAATTTCTCCCAGTCCTCAGGTTTGTTGCTTTTTCTGGCCAATTTATATGCCTCTTCCTTGGATTTAACACTATCCCTAATTTCCCTTGTTAGCCACGGTTGAGCCACCTTCCCCATTTTATTTTTATGCCAGTCAGGTTTGTACAATTGTTGAAGTTCATCCATGTAATCTTTACATGTCTGCCATTAACCCTTTAAGTATCATTCGCCAGTCTATCCTAGCCAATTCACGTCTCATACCATCGAAGTTACTTTTCTTTACGTTCAGGACCCTAGTCTCTGAATTAACTGTGTCACTCCATCTTAATAAAGAATTCTACCATATTATGGTAATTCTTCTCCAAGGGGTCTCACATAATAAGATTGCTAATTAATCCTCTCTCGTTATACAACACCCAGTCTAGGATAGCCAGCTCTCTAGTTGGTTCCTTGACATATTGGTCTGGAAAACCATCCCTTATACACTCCAGGGAATCCTCCTCCACCATATTGCTACCAGTTTGGTTAGCCCAATCTATATGTAGATTAAAGTCACCCATGATAACTGCTGTACCTTTATTGCATGCATTCCTAATTTCCTGTTTGATGCCATCCCCAACCTCACTGCTACTGTTTAGTGGTCTGTACACAACTCCCACTAGCATTTTCTGCCCTTTGGTGTTCCGCAGCTCTACCCATACAGATTCCACATCATCCAAGCTAATGTCCTTCCTTACTATTGCATTAATCTCCTTTTTAACCAGCAACGCTACCCCACCTCCTTTTCCTTTCTGTCTATCCTTCCTGAAAATTGAGTACCCCTGAGCTAATGTAATACCCTTGTTTAAGAAGGGAGAAAGGGATAGGCCGAGTAATTACACGCCTGTCAGCCTACCTTCAGTGGTGGGAAAATTATTGGAAAAAATCTTGAAAGACAGGATAAATCTACATTTGGAAAGGCAAGGATTAATTAGGGACAGTCAGCACGGATTTGTTAAAGTAAGTTCGTGTTTGACTAACCTGATTGAATTTTTTGAGGAGGTAACCAAGAGGGTCGATGAGGGTAGTGCATACGATGTAGTATATATGGACTTTAGCAAGGCTTTTGATAAGATCCAACATGATAGTCTGGTCATGAAGGTTAAAGCCCATGGGATCCAGGGAAAAGTGGAAAGTTGGATCCAAAATTGGCTTGGAGGTAGGAAGCAAAGGGTAATGATTGATGGATGTTTTTGTGACTGGAAAGATGTTTCCAGTGGGGTTCCGCAGGGCTCAGTACTGGGTCCCTTACTTTTTGTGGTATATATCAATGATTTAGATTTGAATATTGGGAATATGATTAAAACGTTTGCAGACGACACTAAAGTTGGCTGTGTGGTTGATAATGAAGAGGAAAGTCATGGGCTGCAGGAAGATATCAATCTACTGGTCAGGTGGGCAGAGCAGTGGCAAATGGAATTTAATTCAGAGAAGTGTGAGATGATGCACTTTGGGAGGGCTAATAAGGAAAGGGTATACACATTAAGCGGTAGGCCATTTAATAGATGAACAAAGGGACCTTGGAGTGCTTGTCCATAGACCCCAGAAAGTAGCAGGCCAGGTGGATAAGGTGGTTAAGAAGGCACATGGAATGCTTGCCTTTATTGGCCGAGGCATAGAATATAAGAGCAGGGAGGTTATGCTTAAATTGTATAATACTTTGGTTAAGCCACAGCTGGAGTATTGCGTGCAGTTCTGGTTACCGTATTATAGGAAGGACAAGTTGCACTAGAGAGGGTGCAGAGGAGATTTACTAGGATGCTGCCTGGAATAGAGAATCTTAGTTATGAGGACGGATTGGGTAGGCTGGGTTTGTTCTCATTGAAACAGAGGGGGTTGAGAGGAGACCTCATTGAGGTGTACAAAATATTGAGGGGCCTGGACATAGTGGATAGTAAGGGCCTATTTCCATTGGTGGAGGGGTCTATTATGAGGGGACATAGTTTTAAGGTGGTTGGTGGAAGGTTTAGAGGGGATTTGAAGGGGGGCTTCTTTACGCAGAGGGTTGTGGGGATCTGGAACTTGCTGCCTGGAAGAGTGGTGGATGTAGAAACCCTCACCACTTTTAACAGATGGTTGGATGGGCACTTAAAGTGTTGTAACCTGCAGGGTTACGGACCTAGAGCTGGTAATTGGGATTGGACTGGATGACCTCCTGTTGGACGGCGCAGATATAATGGTAAGTACTGCAGGGAATAGAATACGGCCAGGGTGATCTCCTGGACTAGTTTCGATCACGTGGATGGGTCGGAGATGAATTTTCCCAGATTTTTTCTCCCTACATTGGCCTGGGTTTTTATCTGTTTTTTGCCTCTCCCAGGATATCACCTGGCTCCGGTTGAAGTAGAGTGTAGAATAGATAAGGGGTGTCTAATGTTGTGTGAGGCGGACTGGTTGGGCTGGGTGCTCTTTGCCTTTCCGTCATTGTTCATAGGTTTATATGTAACCTTTAGAGTTGCTGACCAAGGGCCGTGCAGCTCTTTGTTGGCCGGTGTGGACACGATGGGCCGAAATGGCCTCTTTCTGCGCTATAAATTTCTATGGTTCTATGTTTCTATAAATGGAAATCTGATCAACCTCCGACACCTCCAGGCCAGATCTAAGGTCATCCTCTGTCATTGAACTACAGTACGCAGACAACTCTTGCATCTGTGCAAACTCGGAACTCCAAGCCATCGTCAACACCTTCATCGAGGCATACGAGAGCATGGGCCTTACACTAAACATCCGTAAGACAAAGGTCCTCTACCAACTTGACCCTACCACACAGCACTGCCTCCCAATTATCAAAATCCTCGAGGCCTTGGATAACATGGACCATTTTCCGTATCTCAGGAGCCTACTGTCAGCAAAGGCTGGCATTGACGAGGAAGTCCAACACCGCCTTCAGTGCGCTAGCGCAGCATTCAGTCGCCTGAGGAAGAGAGTGCTTGAAGACCAGGTCCTCAACTCTGGCACCAAGCTTATGGTCTAAAGGGCAGTAGTAATACCCGCCCTCCTGTATGGCTCAGAGATGTGGTCGATATACAGCAGACACCTCAAAACTTTGGAGAAGCACCACCAGCGCTTCCTCCGCAAGATCCTGCAAATCTATTAGGAGGACAGACACACCAACATCGGTGTTCTCGCTCAGGCCAACATCCCCAGCATCGAAGCATTGATCACGCTCAATCAACTCCGTTGGGCGGACCACATCGTCCGCATGCCCGACACGAGCCTCCCAAAGCAAGTGCTCCACTCGGAGCTTCGACATGGCAAGTGAGCCCCAGGTGGGCAGAAGAAACGCTTCAAAGACATCCTCAAAGCCTATTCGATACCTAGGAATCCCTGGCCCACGACCGCCCTAAGGGGCGGAAGGGCATCCGGGAGGGCGCTGAACACCTCGAGTCCCATCGCTGAGAACAAGCAGAAACCAAGCATGGTCAGCGGAAGGAGCGTGCATCAACCTAGGCTCCCCCCCCCCACCCTTTCCTTCAACCACTGTCTGCCACACCTGTGACAGAGACTGTAGGTCCCGCATTGGACTCTTCAGTCACCTGAGAACTCAGTTTTAGAGTGAAAGCAAATCATCCTCGATTCAGAAGGACTGCCTATGATGATGACATTTCCCTGCCCACTGAAAAATGGCAAAAAGTAAAACTTGGGGCAAAATCTCAGCAGAAGCAGGTTCTGCCCAATTTTCCTGGTCTCTGATGGGATGATTCACCATGGTTCCACTCAGGGCCCAATGGAATTTAAAGTCCCTGATCTCTAACAGGACTCCAAACAGTTAGAATATCCCACTTGAAGTGCCGTAACCTACAAGGCTACAGACCAAGAGTTGGAAAGTGGGATAAGGCTGGATAGCTCTTGGTCGGTTGGCATGGACACGATCGGCCAAATGGCCTCCTTCTGTGCTGTAAATTTCTATAATTCTATGATTCATTTATTTGATATAATACAGTGTGGTCCCATGCGTTATCCACTAGCCACATGTGGATGATTGGGAATCCAGATAGGGCTAATTGCTTTTCTGATTCATATATTAAAAATGAGTCATAGTTACAATCGCTGGGCATGTGATCTCAATACTCGTTCGCACAGCCTATGTGTGTATACTTTAATCTTTTGTGCTAATTTGTAAAATGGTAAGACAAAAAGCAGAGCATATGAGTGTTTTTTGATCATTGTGAGTGCTTTATTTCCTTGATGGTGATCGGCATTTGTTCAGTAAATCTGCATGTGAAATGCCGTTACCTGTATTGTATGAGTGTATGTAATACATTTTCTATTAAAATGAGTGCCTGTGCCATAGCAACACCTGTAGCTACTCAGTGGTTTCTATTGGACAACACTGGTATAGTACCTCAGAGACCTTTACCTAATGGGGCCCTTTGATTTTTGTACTCAATTTTAATTTTTGACACCCATTTTAGATCACTAACACACTTACAATCATGTTGAATATTTCCAGCTTTGTCAACTTTATATGCCATACTGATCCAAAACTTTGTATATTTTATACATTATTTTGTGTAATAAAGGGTACTGGTTTTGTGTAATACAGTATTTTGTGTGAAGGGGCATTTGATAAACTATTTGACCACTACAAAAAGTTTTGCTTCAAAAAAGCATGGCCACCTTTGCACTTTCATTTTATTTGCCATTTTCCTTTCTCCACAGATGCTACCTGACCTGTCTCCACCATTTGTTGTTTTAGGAAAATGGCATTGCCTAATTGGAACCCAAACTGCAGCTATTGATCTTACCCCATACCACAGTATAAATGCACCCTCAGATCAGTAGCTGCAGTATACATTGACAACCAGCAGTACTTTACTCGTACTACCTGGCTGCACTACAGACTGTCAGGTCCAAAAAGAGCTCTACACATGCTGTTTATGTACATATTTGAGCTTGGCTCTGGGCTGTTAAATGTTAAAGCTATTGAGAGTGGAGATGGGAGATTCCACATTTTCAGTACCATTGAATACATTTATAAAGTGCCCAGAAGATCCATTAGATACCCTGATCAGTAAGTAAACATGCTTTGGCACCACACTAGAGCTATATAAACTTCAGACTGCCTCACCCAGGGTAGCTCACAACTCTCCATTCCAGGCCGATCTATACTGCAATGGTACTACCCCAACAATAACTACCACTTACATTTATATAATGCCTTTAATGTAGTAAAATATCCCAACGTGCTTTGCATGAGCATTAGCAGACAAATTTTGAGACCGAGACACAGAAGGCGTTATTAGGACAGGTGACCATAAGCTTGGTCAAATAAATTTTAAGGAGCATCTTAAAGGAAGGAAGGTAGGGAAAAGGAGAGGTTTAGGGAGGGAATTCCAGAGCTTACGGCCTCGGTAGCTGAAAGCACGGTCGTCAATGGTGCAGAGATTAAAATCGGGGAAGGGCAAGAGGCCAGAATTGGAGGAGCGCAGAGATCTCGGAGGATTGTGTGGCTGGAGGAGATTACAGAGATAGGGAGGGGCGAGACCATGGAGGGATTTGAAAACAAGGATGAGAATTTTAAAATCGAGGCGTTGTCGGACCAGGAGCCAATGTAGGTCGGCGAGCACAGGGGTGATGGGTGAACGGGACTTGGTGCGAGTTAGGACACGGGCAGCAGAGTTTTGAATGAGCTCATGTTTACTGAGGGTGGTAGCTGAGAGGCCAGCCAGAACACATTGGAATAGTCAAGTCCAGAGGTAACAAAGACATGGATGAGGGTTTCAGCAGCAGAAGAGCTGAGGCCCCAGTGAGGTCAAAGTTGCAATAGAAACATCTGATAAAGCGCATTTACTCCAACAGCCTGAAAATAAGCCCATTTCCAAAGTGCTTTTCAGTCAATGAAGTACTTTTGAAGCGTAGGCACTGTTGTAATGTAGGAATCGCAATGCCTTTAACAAATGTAACCTTAACTAAGGCTCCCTTGTATAAGCGAATCTCAACTGGGGTGAGCTGGGGGCTTCCCATCCAATAATTGGAGATTTCTGAACCTGCTGCACTTTCTTTCGCAAAGCTCCCGCGCATGTTAATGTGACGGAAAGTTCCACCTTTGCCCCAGCTAAATTTCATTCTTGGCAAAACAGGACGAATAGGCCTAGACATGACTGGAGAATAATGTAAAAGCGGATTATGCAAAGCAAATCCCCCCAGTGCTGACCCACCTTTCTTCTCTGGTCCCCATTGAAGTTGCAATGTTGTGACAAGGGTGCGTGTGAATCGCTGGGCGGTGAGGATCAAAGGGCGTGAAGGCTTCATTCGCAGCCCAAAGGATCAGTTGTCGCACAAATACTCGGGAGAAAACGGAGGGACTTGAGAAAATGGGTTACTTTGTTTCATGGATGTGTGGAAGAAGGAATCGACGCTGCGGGATTTGAGAAATCAGGAAAGTGCAGTGTCTCTCCGAGTGGGCCAGTACATTCTGGTCCAGGGACAGGTCTAGCTGCCTCTTGCAGTGCGGGCGGAAGACACGAAGCTAGTGCTTGTGCTGAACCTTGATGGCCACATTGACTTAACCCTGGTTAAGATGCTTCGAAATAAGTTGACGGGTCACCCCGTCCCGACTTAAGTGGAATTGGACGAAATAGATTCAGAGCATAGATAAGAAAATACAAATACTGGAGCGGAAATCTTACATATATCATTTATATTTTTTAACGTTTCAACATCAGACATTAAAGTTGTCGTGCTCTGTCGCAATTGGTCAATTGTTTCATGACAACAGAGTATTTAAGGGATAGGAAGGAAAGGCGAGTAAATGGAGTTGGGATAATTCTAGTTAAATGGTGGTAAAGGTTGGGGGTGGGCGGGGGCTGAATGGCCCACTGCTGTTTCGATCTGATCATTGTAATATGTGTCAGAAAGAAATAAAGATCGAGCTATTTTTGGAGCCCTGAATTCCTCATCCTTTCTATGTCTACACATTATTGTAATTTCACTGCCAGTGTATTGGACTTAATACTTCGAGGTGTATTTTTGTAAAGCAGTGTGGGCAGATTAGTAACGGGGCTGAAAGAACTGGATATTTAATGGGGCTGCCAAGAATTCGCCTGCGAAAGAGCTGATTTCTCACATAACAACTTGTATTTGTATAGCGCCTGTAACGTAGTAAAGGAGTCAAAGATGGGCAGCAGAAACGTTACAAGGACACTCTCAAAGCCTCCCTGATAAAGTGCAACATCCCCACTGGCCAAAGACTATCCTAAGTGGACGAAGTGCATCCGGGAGGGTGCTAAGCTCCTCAAGTATAGTCGCTGAGAGCATGCAGAAATCAAGCGCAGGCAGCGGAAAGAGCGTGAGGCAAACCAGACTCCCCACCCCTTCCCTCAACGACTATCTGTCCCACCTGTGACAGAACTGTGGTTCTCGTATTGGACTGTTCAGTCACCTAAGGACTCATGTTAAGAGAGGAAGCAAGTCTTTCTCGATTCCGAGGGACTGCCTATGATGATGACAACGTCCCAAGGAGTTTTACAGGAGTATTAACAAACAAAATTTGACACCAAACCGCATAAGTTGATATTAGGGCAGAGCTTGGTGAAAGAGGTATGTTTTAAGGAGCATCTTAAAGGAGGAAAGAGAGGCAGAGAGGTTTAAGGAGGGAATTCCAGAGCTTAGGGCCCAGGCAGCTGAAGGTACAGCCGCCAATGGTGAAGTGATTAAAAACGGGGATGCTCAAGAAGCTAGAATTGGAGGAGTGCAGATATCTCAAAGGGTTGTGAGGCTGGAGGAGATTACAGAGATAGGGAACAGCCAGGCCATGGAGGGATTTGAAAATAAGGATAAGAATTTTAAAATAGAGCCATTGTTTAACCAGGAGCCCATGTAGTGAGCACAGGGGTGATGGGCAATAAACCATAGAATCATAGAATGGTTACAGCACGGAAAGAGGCTATTCGGCCCATTGAGCCCTTGCCGGCTCCTTGCAAAAGCACTTCAGATAATCGTACTCCCCCGTCCTTTCCCCATTGCCCTGCAAATGTTTTCCTTCAGATACTTATCCAATGTTCCCTCTAATTTATTTTCATGCACAATTCCTTTGACTGGCTTTGCGGCTCTTTAATACTTTCATGCATGCGCGGTTTCTTCAATGTAAAAGCCGGTGAGCGGCCTGCGCGGGACTTCCAGACCACTGCACAGTCGTACAGCTTGGCAGGGACGTTAGTGATGGGTGAACGAGTTAGGACACGGGCAGCAGAGCTTTGGGTGACCTCAAGTTTATGGAGAGTAGAATGTGGGAGGCTGGCCTGGACTGCATTGAAATCGTAAAGTCTGGAGGTAACAAATGCAAAAATGAGGGTTTCAGCAGTGGATGAGCTGAGGCGGTAGATGTTACTGAGGTGGAAATAGGCAGCCTTTGTGATGGTGCCTATATGTGGTTAGAAGCTGAACTTGAGGTCAAATATGACACTGAGGTTGCGAACAGTGTGGTGCAGCCTCAGACAGCTGCGGGGGAGAGGCAAGGAGTCAGTGGCTGGGGAATGGAGTTTGCAAAAATCACAACTGATGGTCCCACAAACATTGTGAGATATCTCACTCCCCTTGTCCGGGGGAAATAACTGCTCACACACACATTCCATAGATGTAGATTTGTTTTATTGTAGCCAAACTGTACAGAAGTGTCAAATACTCCAACTGTTAGCTAGTAAATGAAGATGAATCCGAACCAGTTTTAAATTACCGTATATGTAACATAAGGAAATGCATGATATGGTCATAATGTGACAGGTTGATACTGTGTGTATGCCATGTATAGCATGTGCTTGCTTTTGATAAGTTGCACGGGTTATTGAGGAATGGAATCCACAGTGACATGAAGCTGACAGAATACTCAGGTTCTTTGCTAACCACACTACCACTAAACGTCTCAATGGCCTTACTCAAGCCCAATAACATTTACAGAACACTAAATACTTGGCCTCTTTGGTTCCATTGATATGTATAATACATTTTGATTTCTCCTCACCCCCAGAATTATTCTTCTTTCTATAAAAATAACATTTTCATTTTTTGTTTTAAAAAAAATGGCAGTTTTTTTTAAAAAAAACTAATTAACGCGACGCCTCAGTGCAAATAGAAAACGCGAGAAACAAAAAACCTCTACAATCATTCGCCGTATACAAGAAGCGAAAGATTTAGCTTCAAGTAATTGGAAAGATTTTAAATCCACAAATTCACCTGTTTACTGCTAATCATTTACATTGCATAGCTTCCCCAACCGGCACTTATTTAATAAGAATGGAATTGGGTAATTCGTGACAAGTGCACCGTTAAGTACCACGTTTATGTGTGTATGTGTGTGTTGTTGTGTGTTGTTTTCAAGGCGTTCAAATATGCAAGTGCTATATGTGCTTTCGGTACTTTGTAAGTGCTATGCGACTCCAGCGTCTTAACCAATGTGACCATCAATGCACATTGTCTTCGTGGTGAAGTGATCTTGGACCGTGTTATCACTGAAGGAACCGTCTCAGTACATGTGACAGTCCACGGGCTTCGACCATTCGGCCCATTCTGAATACGATCTGAAAACAGTTTATATATATATATATATATTAATAGAGACAGCGATAGGAAAAATAGGGGAGAAAAAAAGACAGGTTGAAACCAAAGTGTAGGAAGGTGAGAGAGGAAAGGGGCAGATGGTTCCAATATACAGATGAAGTACAATTGTATTAAAATGAGTGGAATCGATGTTGGTAGAAACGTGTGAAAGCATCGCCAAGTTTCTATTCAGACCTCCCCGTCCCGAGACGAGGCAGTCAGGTTCAGAGTGTATGGAGAACAGAGAGCACAGTGTTCCGAGCGGCCTGTATTGTGGCGACACACACGTTACTTGGGGAGGGGAGGGAGAGGGGAGTGGGAGTAGTTTGTTCGCTGGAAAGATCAGTATCTCAAGTTTCTCCACAATCATATCTAGATGCTCATTTTCCCCCCCTCTTGTGCGTCCGTGATTCAAATCAGAGTGTGCGTGTGTGTAACAAAAACCTGCCGAAGGGTCCGATCGTTTACACACATCTCACTATATAAGTGTAACAAAAAAAACACACACACACACAACAGTCTTTGCGGTATAAATAATTAAAAGTGTTCACAATTTCCTCCTCGAGGCAAGAGTGCTGTGAAGGAGCACTCCACCTTAAACGGTGCCTCTGGCGAATTTAAAATACAGCGAGCGATGAGCTTTTTGAGATTTGGAGTGCTTTAAGAGAAGTCTGGAGCGGGCGGTGCTTCTGACCACGTTGAGGGGAAAGAAAGCAATGATATCACTGGTGCTGTGGAGCGGAGCCACACACGCACGCACGCACACACACCCTCTCTATGTACAGTGTTTCCCCCTTTATCCGGAATGGTTACGAGAGTCAGGTGGTGACTTTGTAAATCACAGTGAGTTGACCCCCAGTCGGGGTTCGTTTTTGAGTCAAGTAAAGTTGTCAACAAATAAAGATAGTGTGCAGCAGTCCTCTTGTTTTTTTGAAAAGCCCCCAAAATATGTGCGTGTTGGTGTCCTCATGCACAGCCGCACTCTTCCACGATCATGTTGGGCACGTCCCTCTTGACAATGTTGTACTCGTCGTCGAAGTAGAGCATGGACATGGTGCTGAGCTTGGTGGGGATGCAGCAGGAGTTCATGGAGCCGGGGTTCATGCCCCGCATGCGGTACTGGTTGACCACGGCCGTGTGGAAGGACGAGGCCGAGCCCGGGGCTCCGGCCATGTAAGCCGGGCAGCCGCCCTCGCAGTAGTTGCCATAGTAGCCGGTGGGCGCGATGATCCAGTCGTTCCAGCCGATGAGTCGGAAGTCGATGTAGAACTGCTGGCGGCAGCACAGGCTGGTGCGCCCGTCGCACTCCAGGCCGCGCTTGCGGATGCGGTGCTTGGGGTCGAGCGCCCGGGCTTGCACCACCAGGAAAGGCCGGTGCGACTCGTCGGCGCTCTCCACCAGCACCGGGCTGACCGCCGAGCCCTGGCAGCCCTCGCACCGCACCTGCAGGTCGTGCCGCCTCTCGCCCCGCCCCAGCTGAGCCTGGATGGGCTGGGTCATGGGGAAGGTGTGCCAGCTGCTGCGTTTCAGCTCCAGCCGCTTCTCCACCGACGGCCCGCCGCGCCCCCCGCCCTCCTGCAGGTAGATCTTCACCGTCACCTTGCGCCGGCTGCCCTTCTCCGCGTTGCCGGGCAGCAGCTTCAGGTACAGCCACAGATTGGCCTGCTGCACGAAGAGGTTCTGGTTGCCCTCGTTGGAGATCAGGAAGTACAGGCGCGATTTGGATGAAGCCAGCTCATCTGCACGAAGAGAATGGGAGATTGTTAATTCCCTTGCCTGACCTCGCCTAGCATAGTCCAGCGACGCATTCAGCACAAATCGTGCCGGCAAGTCGCGGGGAACTTGTATGTGTGTGTGTGTGTGTGTGTTGGGGGGCGCAAGCCATTTAGGACCGAGATGAGGAGAAACTTCTTCACTCGGAGAGTGGTTAACCTGTGGAATTCCCTACCGCAGAAAGTTGTTGAGGCCAGTTGGTTAGATATATTCAAAAGGGAGTTAGATATGGCCCTTACTGCTAAAGGGATCAAGGGGTATGGAGAGAAAGCAGGAAAGGGGTACTGAGGTTGAATGATCAGCCATGATCCTATTGAATGGTGGTGCAGGCTCGAAGGGCCGAATGGCCTGCTCCTGCTCCTAATTTCTATGTTTCTACACACACATAAAGTGCCCGATTGTAACTTTGTTTAGACGGCACAGCTGTGTTTAAGAGCTCGCATGCAGCTCTTGAAGACCGCTCACTGCCGAATAGCTGAACGGGAAAGCCCTCACACAGAAGCACCCAAAGGCACACCAGCTTCATAAATTGCAAATTGCTGTCGGAGGGGCTCACGAATAATGTTGCCCGTCCAGCAGGGACAGTCCGAACACGGAAGCAGAGATGGGGTTACCAGTCAGTCTGATGCTGCAATGGCCAGTCTCTGAAGTGATCACCGTTTACCGTGGCAAAATGTGCTTCATCGACACGAATATTGGGCAGCTCGTAATTGTTTTCATCCAATGCACAGCACTGAAACGTCATATTAATAGACGGTCATTTGTAGAATATCCAAATATGTTCACACACGTTTGGCAGATTGAAACATTAGAATAGAGTGACACTTTTAATACTGGGAATTTGAGGCCAATTTGGAGGTGTGATGTGCTCCAGTCTGTTAAAATAAATTCACAAACTCACTGGCAACTTTATGCTCGAAGTATTAAAGCTTTCATTACACTTCATCAAGTGACTTATTCAAACACGAAATTACGGGTTTGCCCCCAAAAATATTATCATATTTCGAATGTTTAGTCGCTGTGCAATTAGATGCAATAGATGGGGGTAAATAAAACGTCCTTTATAAAGAAATCCTGCTATTCCTCTAGTAATACTAAATTAGAACGTGTACCTGGGGCTTTGTTGAAGTAATAATAACTCATTTTGAGTCTAATCTATTGAGAAGACTCTGTCTATTCTTGCTTCGCAGATGCACCAAATATTGCGTGGATTGAAATACTCAGGCGCAACATTTTCCGAGCACCAGTGACAATCACTAATGCAAACATGATTTGGGCCCAGACATATTTCGTTTACGCTTCAAATATTTGATGATCCTACAATGAAAGAATTAGAATTGTGCTGCCAAGTGTTTGAGAAGTAGCTTGTAGTCGCAAGGCCCGAGCTGGGCTCCCGGCAGAGACACTATTCGAATCAAGCTACTTCAACTTTCAAAAGTGCGATTAATAATGCGATTAATCCGCCCTCCCGTAAACTTTACAGGACCGTGTATACAATGTTTGTGCCGCTATTATGAAGCTGACTGTAGACTGGGATGTATCTCTCAAGTACCACCTCGCTCTTCGGTAAATGGTCAAGGGGGGTGGAATTCTCCGATGTCACTTGTAAAGGAAGTCATGAGCAAAACGTGTGCACGTTACAAGCTATGAAACGGCGGAACGCTTTCTTCTACAGCCGCTACGGTCATCATTTTGCCCACGAGTCCGCAAAATATTGGACATTATTTTAAGAGTAAAGTTATACCTTGTAACACCGAAACACGATTCTAGATTTAAGCCCGGAACATAATTGCTCTTGAAACCAGATTGCTTTCCTTCGACACATACAGGGAATCGGGTATTTGTCCATCCTTAATATTATACCGGTTTAAATACTACCCCGTATCGATGTCATGGTTTTTCTATGGTGAAGTTAATAGCCAAGTACCGTGTTATAAATACACTTACCTGCAACCACACAACACAGTACATGACAATGATGAAACGTTACTTAGTGCATCTCGACCAAATTCCTGGTTCTGCTTTCTGGTCTAAATATTTAATCATATTCTGTACAGGAAGCACCTTAGTGAGGCCAAGAATGTGTTTAATCTGGAAATATGTGTACTCTGCCTTTGCCCATCCGCTGTGTGTACGGTTTGATTCCACATTCCAAGGAACAGCTGTGAGAGAGTCTGGTGTGAGTCTGATGTATTCTGTCAACTATTTCTGTTTTAAACGCTTGTAGAACATGACATCAAACCACTTTTTCATGTAACGGCTATAAATTAGAGCTTCACACACGCTACCAATTAATTTGTCATTGACGGGCAAATCCTGAGCCTCATTTCATTATCTCGAACGTCCGTTTTGACTGTAACCCTTTCAGTGCTATCTTTGCATTTGGACCTTCAGAATCGACACATTTTACGGTGTGCAACAGAGGGGACGTCTGTGCATTGTGCATTGAAGACCAATACATTGTTTGCTGCAGTGCATGCGAGCGAATTGAAGGTGAATGATCTCCACTCATCAATTTACAATCCCAAACTAAATCTGCTCCCAACTCTGTGACTGTCATATTTGGTACCGAGTTTGCAGCTCTAGTGGTGTGAAGACAAGTTAGTCACACAGGCTCTTGTTGTTGCACAGGTCAGTTCCGAACACGCAGAGAATGCATTGCAATCACAGAACAGGGGCACAGGGAAATTCTAACACCGGCTGGGAACTGTCTTTACAATCGCCACGACTAAACCGGTCCCGCTTCTTCCTCTCAGCCCAAAGTTAGTAACAAACTATCCCCATGAACCCCAGTGGCGACAAATCACTGTAAAAGTTACTGTCGGCGTTATAAGGGCATTTATGTCAATTATTTCGAGTTCGGTGTCGGGGGACTTGTTTCGTTGTTGAGAGTTTACCGACCTGTCTCCGCAAAGCTAATGATCTCCGAGGTCTGTTCCTGCAGTTCCTTCCTGGAGTTGACGGTCGCATGGCCGTCCAAATTGGGGATTTCCAGCCTGCCGTCCTCTCTCATCTTTCCGGCGTGCAGCTTCCTGAGCGCTGTGACCATGGCGGCTTTGGGGACGGGGTGGGTGATGTTGGGCCTCTCCCTCATCTGCAGCCGGTTCAAGATGTGGCGCTTGACGGCTTCCAAGAAGACGGCGTCCGCCCGCCCGGGCTCCTCCCGCTGGCCCAGCCCGCACGCCGTGCAGGATCTGGGGCTGGAGGGGGGCGACGCCTCCGGGGCCGGAGTGGAGCCGGCACAAGCCACGGTCAACAGCAGCAGCAGTGGCAGCGGCAGGCAGGCTCCCGCCAGGCGCAAGAAGCTCATCTTCCCAAGCGGCAAGCCAGACAGCTCCACTGAAGGTTGGAACCGGACAGCCCGCTTTCCCCCCCAAAATCACTAGCAAAAAATATGGCTTAAAAGGGGTTTGGTGTTGGTGCTGGGGCTGCCACTGTTTTTTGAATGAGCCGCAATCAGCATGATACAATCAGAAAGTGGGAGACGCGGATCTGCTGTCTCTGATGTTTCCACATCGCACCGGCTTCCTGCCGACAAATAACTTTCTTTTTGTAAAAAAACAAAACTGGAGAGGGAGGGGGAAGATACCAAAAAAAAAATGAGCATCCACAACTCTTTATTGCACTTTTGAAGGCAGCCAGCGCCGTTTCAGGGTTTGCTTGAAGTTGCTCTGCACGGTTTACCAGCCAAAGCAATGATTGGTCCAAAAGTCCCAACTTTAAAGTAGTCTTAGTGACCCAATATTTATATATATGGAGAGAGAACGAGAGATCCAGTTGGAAACACAAAACAAAAACTGTGGTTCGCCAAGACAGGAGTTCTCCTGAGTTTAGAGCAATAATCCAGCATTTGTCATTTGCGCCAGGGTATTATGTTGGTCGTCCGCAGCCGCCCGGGTTAATACAGTGCAGTCAGTGACTGTGGCGCTGACTTAATTTCCTAAAGGTGCAATTAAACAGCATTTGAGGATCCGCTCTGCCGCACGGCGCTGCCAGCAATCACGACATTGTGTCACTGGCTGCACAGTTTTATATTGATGTTCGGGAACACCACGTGGGCCGCTCCACCTATTAACACGCCGGCTCCAGAGATAGGCGAGATTAACCGTTTTTACTCCTGGGGACAGCCACTTCCTGTGGAAGTATTACAACCCCCCGCCCCCCCCCCCGCCCCGCAGAAACAAAAAAAAAGCGGATTCTGTCTGTTATCGAAAGGGTTTACACCGAGAGACAGCGAGCAATCCATCAGCCCTGACAGATTAAGGGACGGCTGATGAGCGGGCTGTTTAGCACCCCCCCCCACCCCCCCAGAAAGAAAGATGTTTGATTTTGGTGTACATGTGTTTTCTAACTTTTTTGTTGTTGTTGAAGGTTGCAGATGGTTCAAAATTATTTCAGAACGCTCTTGATAATCTAAATTGCGTTCGGACGCAGAGTTTACACAGAGGCAGAACACGAGAGGGTGGGTTATTGCAGGTGGCGTGGCTGACAAGACGGAGGCAGATTTTTGCAAATGTCCCGATTCTGTCATGCCTTGCAGGTTTTGCAACACAAAAACAGGCACTGTGATATATTCACAGAGCACAAGCACACACAGCTCCTAACATGGAGGAAGCTCTCTCAGAAGTGTCCGGAAAACTGCCTAGTTCTGCTTAATGATTAACTATGCACTTGCAGAACACAATACATCCACATCCATAGTGTGGAGCTACAAACATTACAAGCTTACAGACATCACACTTCTCCCTCCTTAATGAAGAAGCCATCATAACAAACATCATATATAACCTTCATGTTTATACATAACACAGGATACAAACTTATTTTTCTTCCATATTTACAAATTTAACTTCACCACTTGTTTTCTGTTTCAAAGAGAATACCTTCACTCTCGAACAGAACCTTCCAAACCTGGTGTCGATTCTAAACTCATTCGAGGCTCATCCTGAGGAACCTTTTCCTCCGCGGAATTTCCCTGATTTTCATTTGAACTCACTTTAACTTCAGGCTCTTTGTTTTCCTGACTCGGACTCAGACTTTCATTCTGATTCTCTCCTGGATTTGTTTCTAGTACATTGGATTTAGGATTTGCTACTGGTATATCAAAACTATCTGATGAGTCAGAAATAATTGAATCATTCCCACCTTCAATTCCTTCCATGTCTGTAGGTAAAATATGATCAATATGAACAAACCTAACCTGTCCATTATTAAACATCTTTACCAAATTTGTGTGAGGACCACATATCTTCACCACTCTTCCTGGTGATGGTTCTTCACTTTCACCTTCTGGTTTAATTTCACACTTCTCTCTTTTACTCTACCCTTATCATGATTCTCTTTCTGTCTTAATTGTGTCTCTTCTACGGACTGTGCCAAATTTGGCTTCAACAACAAGAATCTGGTTCGTGGTTGTCGTTTGAGAAACAGCTCTGCTGGTGTTCTACCAGTAGTTGTATGAGGAGTATTTCGAAATATAATCAAAAAATTAGCCAATTTGTGATCCAATGACAACTGTTGTTTCCTTGGATTAGGATCTAACATTTGTTTTATGAGGGCACGTTTTATAATTTGTACAGTGCGCTCTGCTGCACCATTCGAAGCAGGATGGTATGGTGGAACCTTGGTATGTTTCACACCATTTTTGCTTGTGAATTGTGCAAATTCTTCTGAACGAAATTGTGGTCCATTATCCAAAACAATTTCTTCAGGGAGGCCAAATGAAGAAAATAATTTCTGCAAAATGTCCAATGTTTTACGTGTTGTTATTTTCCACATTGGAAACACCTCACTCCACTTCGAATGGCTATCAATCACAATGAACAATTGTTGTCCTTCTAACTCAGCAAAATCAATATGTAGCCTTTGCCACACCCTGGGAGACCATTTCCATGGCTGTAATGGTACTGGTGGTGGTTGCTTGCTTACCGATTGACCTGTCGTACACTGACTCGCAATGTACTCTATATCTTTATCAAGACCTAGCCACCATAAATAACTGCGTGCAAAACTCTTGGTGAAGCACATTCCCAGGTGCTGGTCATGGAGGTCTCCTAATAATTTGGACCTGAATTTATTTGGTATAACCACTCTTGCACCCCACATGATACACTCTTTATCGACTGATAATTCATTTCTACGAATGAAGAATGGATGTGTATCTTTGTCTGTTACCTGGTTTGGCCATCCATTTGCAATATACTCATACACCTTTGACATCACTGGGTCACGTTTGGTTGCTCTACCAATCTCTTCAGCTGTGACTGGCAGTTCATCAATGTATGATAAATTAAACACTTCTTCCCTATCGGGTGTAACTTGTGATGGGGAAGGCAATCTAGACATTGCATCAGCATTACTGTGATCATCTGTATTCAATATCATATGTATATGCTGACAAAATCAAAGCCCATCTCTGCATTTGGGCTGCAGCTAATGTTGGAACTGGGGACTTTGGATGGAGGATTGCTGTTAGGGGCTTATGGTCCGTAACGATGATAAACTTATGACCATACAAGTATTTGTGAAACATCTTGACCCCCAAAATTAATGCCAAAGCTTCCCTTTAAATTTGCGCATAATTACTCTCACTGGCACTGAGAGTGCATGAAGCAAAAGCAATTGGTCTCCACTACTTGATACGTGAGAGATCACTGCCCCAACTCCATACGGAGAAGCATCACATGCTAGCTTAATCTCCTTAGATATGTTATAGTGAACTAACATGGTGCTCTCTACCAATTTGCTTTTACACTCCTTGAATGCTGTATCGCATTCTTTTGACCATTTCCAATGGGCCTGTTTTTTCAAAAGTTCATTCAGTGGATGTAATACTGTAGCCAAATTTGGTAGGAACTTCCCATAATAGTTCAAAAGACACAAAAATGAACGAAGTTCAGTGACATTCCTGGGAGTGGGTGCATTTCTGATCGCATCCACTTTTTCCATGGTTGGATGTAAACCATCTTTGTCTACTCTGTACCCTAAGTACTCCACTGAATTTTTAAATAACTCACACGAGCAGACACTCGTACTCTGTGCTTCTCTAGCCATTTGAGGACTTCATTCAATATGTTATTATGAATTTGCCTATTTGATGCTGAAATTAGTATGTCATCCAAATAACATACTACCCCTTCAATACCTTGCAAAATCTGGTTCATCACCCCTTGGAATATGGCAGAGGCGGAAGACACTCCAAACGGTAGCCTATTAAATTGATATAGGCCTAGATGAGTATTTAAAGTCAAACATGACTTGGACTCCTCATCTAGTTCAAGCTGTAAGTAGGCATTCATAAGATCCAGTTTTGAGAAGATCTGACCACCTGTCAGTGTTGTGAACAAATCTTCTATATTCGGCAATGTATTGGGGACATTACCCTCTAGAACCTGGTTTACGGTTACTTTATATTCACCACACAATCTTACCTTACCATCAGACTTAGGTACAACAACAATGGGTGTAGCCCAATTACATCGATCTATCTTACAAATAATGTTCTCAGTCTCTAGTCTTTTGAGTTCTTGCTGAACTTTCTCCTTGAGTGCATATGGTACGGAATGTGGCTTGTAGTAAACCGATCTAGCGTCCTTCTGTACTCTGACACTCGCCTTGAAGCCTTGGATCGGACTGCCCGTTTCACAGAACACCTTCGGATACTGCTTGATAACCTCATCCGTTGATGAAAATCTCGCTTCCACACAGAAAATCTCACTCCAATCCAGCTTCAGTGAGCTCAACCAATTTCTTCCTAGTAAGGCAGACTTGTTTCCTTTCACTACTATTAGAGGCAAGTTCTGAAATTGATCTTTATATTTCACCGGTACAGTGATACGACCTACTACAGGAATTTTCTCTCCCGAGTAGCCTCGCAGCTCTATCTTGGATTTCTCCAGTTGGATATCATGCAATTTGTCACGGTACAGTGACTCCGGTTCTGCACTCACGGAGGCACCCGTGTCAATTTCCATTGACTCCCGCAACATCTATGTAGATTTTGATGCTTTCCGAATTGCTGTCCGTTAACCTCATGCTCCTGATGACGTGTAACTCTAACATCTCTTCGTCCTGTTGTTGTTCTTCCATGCTATGTAGTTTCTTGGAATTTCTACTCATAACTTTGAATGCTGGACTCATAGCTTTAAAAGCTGGTTTACCCTTCAGTCGGCATGCCTTCGCTAGATGCTCAGTCTGTCTGCAAAAGAAACACTCTGCCTTCACGTATGGACAACTTCGAGCAATGTGTTCTCCCAGGCACCTATAGCATGACTGCGACGCACTGGTAGAATTTCCAGTTTCTGAGACTTTCGGCCATGCCCGTCTTTTACTTTGAACCTGCAGGTGATTTACCTCGGTTGACTGACAACCATAATCATTATTTAATTCTCGGGAATATTGTTCGGCCATGCTCATCGACCTCGCTGTCTGACAAGCAATCTCAAAAGTCAAGTCATCCGTCGTCAATAACTTTCTTCTGATCGCATCATTTTTCACCCCACAAACAAAACAATCCCATAATGCTCGGTTTTGAAAGTTTACAAAGCTTTTTTAATGCTATGATGTAATCACCGATACTTTCATCAGCCTTTTGATTCCGAATCCCGAAACGATAGCTTTCTAATGGTTTGGGATTATAGTGCTGCTCCAGCTTCGTTAAAATCTCTTTAAGCGTTGTGTCCTTTGGCTCGTCAGGCACAAGCAGATTTACAAGGGTTTCGTATAATGCCGGACCTGTCTCCGAGAAGAAGATTGCTTTCTTATGTTCCAACACAGCCTGGTTCTGGACTGCATTGTCTGGAACTTCGATTATGTTATTTGCAGTGAAATACATTTCTAGCCAATCCACATACACTTTAAAACATTCCTGGTCGTGTCTATATTCACCCAAATGTCGCAATAAACCTGCCATTTTAATCTCTAGCTGTTCACACCATGTGCTGTATTTTACCTCAGATGTTGTAGCTTTTTTCCAAAGACAGAAACTTCCAAAGTCTCTCTGTTAGCTGGCTGAATCCTTCACCAACAAAATTTTAGCTTTAAATCATCCGAAAAATCCCATGTCAGTCACCAACTGTGATATATTCACAGAGCACAAGCACATACAGCTCCTAACATGGAGGCAGCTCTCTCGGAAGTCTCCGGAAAACTGCCTAGTTCTTTTTAATGATTAACTATGCACTTGCAGTACACAATACGTCCACATCCACAGTGTGGAGCTACAAACATTACAGGCTTACAGACATTACAGGCACCATTTCAGTCCTCGTTACTTCTCTATAGTGTAAATGAAAAGTTGGTTATATTTCTGTACAGAAACACCACATATACCCCCGTGCGTGTAACCGGCATTCCTTCAGTTGACTTATTCCAATGCTTATGTTCAAGTTGCAATATTTTTTGTGGGGATGGCTCAGAAATAAAGTTAATCGTTTTGTCTATTACCGAAGAGTCAGTCTGTGTTTGAAAACCAATAAATTTGTTTCACTTCGGTTCTAATTTCAGCAACCCTGGGCAACACGAGCCACTATCTCTATAAATAGCCGGCGGTCAGGTCCGGGTCAAGTGCGATTATCCACATTACAAGTGCTCCTTCGCCTCCAGCATGACCCTCGCCCTATGGTGGTCTCTTCCGAGTCAACTGGGCAGCAAAATAAGCCGAGATCAGATTCACTTAATCCAGGCACTTTTCAGGGAAGGGGAATACATTAAAAGTCGACAAACATTGACAAACCATTGGCCACTATTTCCCCATTCAGGTAACCTGCGAGTGTTTGACCGGGGCACAAAGTGTAAAATTTGCCTTCCTGCTCTTTCAGTCTCAGTTAATTAAGGCTGACAAAGAGAACGCGAGCTCGGGCTGAGAAAACTGTGTGCCAATAATGGACAGCTTGCCGCCGACAATGAATATGTTATACCTAGATCTTGATGGCACCCACTCAAAATTATATTCGCGCTCTCTACACTTGCCCCTGGCATTGGTTTGTTCTCTACTCAAGAATAAAGTCATTTTCATTTACCTTTTCTTCTATTTCAAATCCTTTCTAATCCACCCCCCCCCCCCCGCATGGTTTACGAGGTGGGATCAAGCGGGGGCGTTGGGTGCACCGGTATGGCTTTGGGGGGAGGTGGGGGGGGGGGGGGGCAATGCTCATTGCCACACAGTGGAAAGTGAAACTCTGCTAAACAGCCATGTCAAGTAAATAGAGCGCCACCCACCTTTAGAAGTGTGCGGGCGGCAAGTCGGAAACCCCAACCTGGTGTAGCGGAGCTGGTAACTAGCATAGCGGATTGAACGGTCCGCAACCATTAGATAGCGTGCTAACAGCAGCCTCCTCACCGTGAATTAGTTTGGGAAAGGGATAAAAAGCAAATCAAAATGTAACCATTTTAGTTGGAAATGAATGGTTATTATTGATCACCCCCCCCCCCCCACTCCTTGCATGGCCACCTGAAATGATTGCCACGCTTGACTCAGTGACAAGTGTACGATGGGATGAATTTGTGAATGGTATTTTAGTTTATTCTTCCTTACAGTGCTGCCTGCAGTTCCTGGCGATCATGAGTAATCTCACCGAATTACCTCATTCACACAGACACCTTTCCCGCCTATGATCCACACTGTCTGCTTACTGTACTTACGCCTAGTGTTTGACAAAGCCGTGTTTTGTTCTCTTTTTCTATGAAGTAGATAATATTAGAACTGCTTTATTTGCAATCAGAGTTGGTCCTTCAATTTTGGTGCCCTCCATCCCCAGAAGTATTTATAGACCTGTACAAATCTGACTCATAACACCAATCTCAAGATCATTAGTAGGTCATTTTATGGACCAAATCCCATAAAGAAAGAAGAAAGACTTGCATTTATATATCGTCTTTTATGACCACCGGACGTCTCAAAGCGCTTTACAGCCAATGAAGTACTTTTGGAGTGTAGTCACTGTTGTAATATGGGAAACACGGCAGCCAATTTGCGCA
Organism: Pristiophorus japonicus; assembly: GCF_044704955.1. Classification (NCBI taxonomy): domain Eukaryota; kingdom Metazoa; phylum Chordata; class Chondrichthyes; family Pristiophoridae; genus Pristiophorus; species Pristiophorus japonicus. The sequence continues at coordinate 38,889,798 of NC_091979.1, read as the reverse complement.
CAGCAAGCTCTCACAAAAAGCAATGTAATAATGACCAGATAATCTGTTTTTTAGTGATGTTGATTGAGGGCTAATATTGTCCAGAACACCGGTGATAACTCCCATGCTCTTCTTCAAAATAGTGCCATGGGATATTTTACATCCACATTACAACAATGACTAAACTCCAAAACCACTTTATTGGCTGTAAAGTGCATTGACGCATCCGGTGGTTGTGAAAGACGCTATGTAAATGTAAATCTTTCTTTTCACCTGAGAGAGCAGACAGGGTCTCGGTTTAATGCCTCATCCGAAAGACGGCACCTCCCTCAGCACTGCACTGGAGTATCAGCCTAGATTTTTGTGCTCAAGTCCCTGGAATGAGACTGAAATATATCACTGCATTGGTGTATGTTACAAAGTATATCACAGCGTCTTATAGTACAATTTTTTTCTATGAACTGTTTTACCGCTATACCTTATGTGTGGTATTAATAGAACACATTTCTTTTGACGGGGTGAAAAACTCAATTCAAAATATTTTTGGCTTTGTAGCAACACCAATCCAAATTCATCACCTACACAGACTGCCGCGGGTTCCACAAACAGTAGCCCATTCTAAGCAAAGTTTAATGATTCATTGGATCACCTGGATGCTTTTGAATTTTTTAAATGTGAACAGAAAACTCCCCCTGCCCAGTTCATTTTCTGCCGGCATTAGAATTTACCCAATTTTCAGATGTTAGAGTGTGGAGCATACACAAGCATGTATTTGCACTGACCAGGGAGTGACACCCAGGTGGCAGTAAAACTGAACAGGCCTCCCAGTTGCTCAATTAACTCTGCTAACTCTTGTGTGTGTCACTCATTGCCCAGGTATGTGTAGTCCAACAGTGGCCAAACATTTTCTTTTGGCATTGGTCTAAAAGCTGTCTATTATTCACAAAGCCAAATCTGAACTCACTATTCTGATCCTACAAGGTTTCCAGCGTGCCTGTATTATAATAGTTTCAGGAAACAATTACCATTCTCCCCTTCCAGAAAACTTCTACTTAAAGCAAATGAATGCATATTTCTGCATCCTTGATTAGAGTTATACTCTCTATCTCAACCATTCTTATTGGGATGATCTGTTCATGGGAAATGTGCGCATGGAGACAACATTCCCATGATTTTTTTTTTTGATTTACGCTCCTTTCTCAAAGCCACTGGGGTCGAATTTCGGTTGGCAGGCGGTTAGGGACATCTTCGGCTCATGGCAAATTTAGTTGGGCGATGAGGGATGTATTGCTGCATGCTCTGCCGCCACCCACGTGGTGACATCGATGCGTGCAATGCCCCCTTGGCGGCGTAGCTACGAAATTCGGTAAGTACGGCCTGGAAAAGCTGGTGGGACGTCGGGGATCCCGGGGCGGTAGGGTCCAGAGATCAAGGTAAGTGGTGATTTTTTTTTTTAGCATTTATGTATTAATGGGACCAGAGGGGAAGTGTGGGTAAGGGAAATTGTCATTTTTTTTTCATCTCGCATGTTGGCAGCCTACTGTCGGGAAATTCAGTCGGCCTCCTGAAATACCGTTCCATTAGTGCCTAAGGATGAGTGTGCAACGCCACTTTTAGCGCTGCTCTCTCAACTTTGGGTGGGAAAACTCAATTTTGCAGTTTGAGGCGGCACCTACCGCCTGGCGTTACAATCAGCATTCAGCCGGTGTCACTGCCTCTGGCCAAGATATTGGATTTACAGGCAACCATCACCCTCCAGTTCCAAGTGAGCATTATTTATGTAGCAGGCATTCTGTGTTGGGAGAACATCACAGCCAAGGCTGATCCTAAGCTAATACAAAAGCAAAATACTGCGGAGGTTGGAATCTGAAATAAAAACAAAAAATGCTGGAAATCTCAGCGGGTCAGGCAGTTTCTGTGGAGAGAAAAACCAAGTTATTGTTTCAGGTCGATGGCTCTTCATCAGAACTGCCGAATGTTCAAAAAGAACACATTCTTAAGAAGCACTGAAAGGGGGATGGGGAAGAGAGAACAAAAGGGAAGGTTTGTGATAGGGTGGAAGGCAGGAGAGATTAGAGAGACAAAAGGGATGATGGCCCAAATTGATATGGTAAAGGCAGGAGTTAGAAAAAGGTGATTCTATGCTAACCTAGAGTCCACCTACATGCACTTCCAGCAGGGTCACCGGGGGAAAGTGATTGGCTGGTGATTGGTGAGTAGCTTTTCTTTTTTTTTAAGTAAGTAATATTTAGCATTGTTGTTGCCAACTTAAGTATATCTAAGGGTTAAGTCATGGCAGGAGAGCTCGGACACATGTTATGCTCCTCCTGTACTATGTGGGAAGTCAGGGACACTTCCGGTGTCCCTGACGACTATATATGCGGGAAGTGCATCCACCTGCAGCTCCTGACGGACCCCATTGCGGCACTGGAGCTGCAGGTGGATTCACTCTGGAGCATCCGATGCTGAAAATGACATGAATAGCATGTTTAGCGAGTTGGTCACACCGCAGGTGAAGGGTACTCAGCCAGATAGTAAATGGGTGACCAGCAGGAAGAGCAGTGTAAGGAAGGTAGGGCAGGGGTTCCCTGCGGTCATCCCCCTGCAAAACAGATACACCGCTTTGGGTACTGTTGAGGGGGATGACTCATCAGGGGAGGGCAGCAGCAGCCAAGTCCATGGCACCGTGGGTGGCTTTGCTACAGGAGGGCAGGAAAAAGAGTGGGAGAGCGATAGTGATAGGGGAATCAATTGTAAGGGGAATAGATAGGCCGCAACCGAGACTCTAGGATGGTATGTTGCCTCCCTGGTGCAAGGGTCAAGGATTTCTCGGAGCAGGTGCAGGACATTCTGAAAAGGGAGGGTGAACAGCCATTTGTCGTTGTACACATAGGTACCAACAATATCGGTAAAAAAAATGGGGTGTGGTCCTACGAGATTAATTTAGGAAGCTAGCAGCTAAATTAAAAAGTAGGACCTCAAAAGTAGTAATCTCAGGATTGCTACCAATGCCACGTGCGAGTCAGAGTAGGAATCGCAGGATAGCTCAGATGAATACGTGGCTTGAGGAGTGGTGCAGAAGGGAGCGATTCAAATTCCGGGGACATTGGAACTGGTTCTGGGGGAGGTGGGACCAGTACAAAGTGGACAGTCTATACCTGGGCAGGACCGGAACCAATGTCCTAGGGGAAGTGTTTGATAATGCTGTTGGGGAGGAGTTAAACTAATATGGCAGGGGGATGGGAACTGATGCAGGGAGGCAGATGGAAATAAAAGGGAGACAGAGGCAAAAGATAGAAAGGAGAATAGTAAAAGTGGAGGGCAGAGAATCCCAAGGCAAAAAACAAAAAGGGCCACTGTACAGCAAAATTATAAAGGGACAAGGTGTGTTAAAAAGACAAACCTGAAGGCTCTGTTCTTATTGCAAGAAGTATCCTTAATAAGGTGGATGAATTAACTGTGCAAATAGATGTTAACAGATATGATGTGATTGGGATTACCGAGACGTGGGTCCAGGATGATCAGGGCTGGGAACACAACATCCAAGGGTATTCAACATTCAGGAAGGATAGAATAAAAGGAAAAGGAGGTGGGGTAGAATTGCTGGTTAAAGAGGAGATTAATGCAATAGTTAGGAAGGACATTAGCTTGGATGATGTGGAATCTATATGGGTAGAGCTGCAGAACACTAAAGGGCAAAAAACGTTAGTGAGAGTTGTGTTTAGACCTCCAAACAGTAGTAGTGATGTTGGGGAGGGCATCAAACAGGAAATTAGGGGTGCATGTAATAAAGGTGCAGCAGTTATCATGGGTGACTTTAATGTGCATATAGATGGGCTCACCAAACTGGAAGCAATACGATGGAGGAGGATTTCCTGGAGTGCATAAGGGATGGTTTTCTAGACCAATATGTCGAGGAACCAACTAGGGGGGAGGCCATCTTAAACTGGGTGTTGTGTAATGAGAGAGGATTAATTAGCAATCTCGTTGTGCGAGGCCCTTTGGGGAAGAGTGACCATAATATGGTGGAATTCTACATTAGGATGGAGAATGAAACAATTAATTCAGAGACCATGATCCAGAACTTAAAGAAGGGTAACTTTGAAGGTGTAAGGCGTGAATTGGCTAGGATAGATTGGCGAATGATACTTAAGGGGTTGACAGTGGATGGGCAATGGCAGACATTTAGAGAGCACATGGATGAACTACAACAATTGTACATCCCTGTCTGGCATAAAAATAAAAAAGGGAAGGTGGCTCAACCGTGGCTATCAAGGGAAATCAGGGATAGTATTAAAGCCAAGGAAGTGGCATACAAATTGGCCAGAAATAACAGCGAACCCAGGGACTGGGAGAAATTTAGAACTCAGCAGAGGAAGACAAAGGGTTTGATTGGGGCAGGGAAAATTGAGTACGAGAGGAAGCTTGCAGGGAACATTAAGACAGACTGCAAAAGCTTCTATAGATATGTGAAGAGAAAAAGGTTAGTAAAGACAAACGTAGGTCCCCTGCAGTCAGAATCAGGGGAAATCATAACGGGGAACAAAGAAATGGCAGACCAATTGAACAAGTACTTTGGTTCGGTATTCACGAAGGAGGACACAAACAACCTTCCGGATATAAAAGGGGTCAGAGGGTCTAGTAAGAAGGAGGAACTGAGGGAAATCCTTATTAGTCGGGAAATTGTGTTGGGGAAATTGATGGGATTGAAGGCCGATAAATCCCCAGGGCCTGATGGTCTGCATTCCAGAGTACTTAAGGAGGTGGCCTTGGAAATAGCGGATGCATTGACAGTCATTTTCCAACATTCCATAGACTCTGGATCAGTTCCTATGGAGTGGAGGGTAGCCAATGTAACCCCACTTTTTAAAAAAGGAGGGAGATAGAAAACAGGGAATTATAGTCCGGTCAGTCTGACATCAGTAGTGGGTAAAATGATGGAATCAATTATTAAGGATGTCATAGCAGCGCATTTGGAAAGAGGTGACATGATAGGTCCAAGTCAGCATGGATTTGTGAAAGGAAAATCATGCTTGACAAATCTTCTGGAAATTTTTGAGGATGTTTCCAATAGAGTGGACAAGGGAGAACCAGTTGATGTGGTGTATTTGGACTTTCAGAAGGCTTTCGACAAGGTCCCACACAAGAGATTAATGTGCAAAGTTAAAGCACATGGGATTGGGGGTAGTGTGCTGACGTGGATTGAGAACTGATTGGCAGACAGGAAGCAAAGAGTAGGAGTAAATGGGTACTTTTCAGAATGGCAGGCAGTGACTAGTGGGGTACTGCAAGATTCTGTGCTGGGGCCCCAGCTGTTTACATTGTACATTAATGATTTAGACAAGGGGATTAAATGTAGTATCTCCAAATTTGCGGATGACACTAAGTTGGGTGGCAGTGTGAGCTGCGAGGAGGATGCTATGAGGCTGCAGAGTGACTTGGATAGGTTAGGTGAGTGGGCAAATGCATGGCAGATGCAGTATAATGTGGATAAATGTGAGGTTATCCACTTTGGTGGTAAAAACAGAGAGACAGACTATTATCTGAATGGTGACAGATTAGGAAAAGGGGAGGTGCAACGAGACCTGGGTGTCATGGTACATCAGTCATTGAAGGTTGGCATGCAGGTACAGCAGGTGGTTAAGAAAGCAAATGACATGTTGGCCTTCATAGCGAGGGGATTTGAGTACAGGGCAGGGAGGAGTTGCTACAGTTGTACAGGGCATTGGTGAGGCCACACCTGGAGTATTGTGTACAGTTTTGGTCTCCTAACTTGAGGAAGGACATTCTTGCTATTGAGGGAGTGCAGCGAAGGTTCACCAGACTGATTCCCGGGGTGGCGGGACTGACATATCAAGAAAGATTGGATCAACTGGGCTTGTATTCACTGGAGTTCAGAAGAATGAGAGGGGATCTCATAGAAACGTTTAAAATTCTGACGGGTTTAGACAGGTTAGATGCAGGAAGAATGCTCCCAATGTTGGGGAAGTCCAGAACCAGGGGTCACAGTTTAAGGATAAGGGGTAAGCCATTTAGGACCGAGATGAGGAGAAACCTTTTCACCCAGAGAGTGGTGAACCTGTGGAATTCTCTGCCACAGTAAGCTGTTGAGGCCAATTCACGAAATATATTCAAAAAGGAGTTCGATGTAGTCCTTACTACTAGGGGGATCAAGGGGTATGGCGAGAAAGCAGGAATGGGGTACTGAAGTGGCATGTTCAGCCATGAACTCATTGAATGGCAGTGCAGGCTCGAAGAGCCGAATGGTCTACTCCTGCACCTATTTTCTATGTTTCTATATAGTAATCAGTAGCAACAAATGGGATCCATTTTCCAGGGATGCTGCCTTGACCAACTCAGCACGGCCCAATATTGAACCTGGGATTTGTATAGCTCAGAGATGGCAATTTTACGTGGTCCATTGCGAAAGCTGGCAGGTAATTTCTTCAAGGAACACACCAGCTCAAAATTCTGGGAGTTGAGCAAAACTTGGGTATCCGTGAATAAACCAGAAATGCTTAGTTGTACCATGTTATGTCATACAAAATTTATGTAACAAGCATAATTTTTCTGTTCCTATGTGATTCAAAATAGACAAAATATTAATGCTATTTGTTTTTATGCACGGTGTAGCCATACGTAAAACCCAAAGCAATATACAATATTAAGATTACAACATTTTATTAATGGACAAGATTCTCTTCCAAGTGTTATGAACCCCAGATTGCTGTGTTGTTGATGGATATACTCTGCAACACTGCACTTGTCTCACCAAGAATTGATGTTGCTGCTATATTCTTGGTAAGACGACTTCCTTGTGCTACTTTGTGTCAGCTGTGGCTCAGTGAGTCAGAAGGCTGTGGGTTCAAGTCCCTCTGAGCACATAAATCTAGACTGACACTCCAGTGCAGTGCTGAGAGACTGCTGCACTGTTGGAGGTGCCGTCTTTTGGATGAGATGTTAAATCAAGGCTCTATCTGCTCATTCAGATGGACGTAAAAGATCCCATGACACTATTTTGAAAAAGAGCAGGGGAGTTATCCCCGCTGTACTGGCCAATACTTTTCCCTCAATCAATATATCAAAAATAAACAGTTTATCTGGTCATTAAAACATTGCTGTTTGTGGGAGCTTGTTGTGCACAAATTGGCTGCTGCATTTCCCACATTACAACAATGACTACACTCCAAATGTACTTTATTGTCTTTAAAGCACTTAGGGACATCCGGTGGTCGTGAAAGGCGCTCTATAAATGGAGGTCTTTCTATCTAGATATGCTATATCATTCTGAGCAAAGGTAGCTTTACTTTCTTGAAGTCTCCAGGAATTAAATACTAATCTCCAGGACACTGCTGCAAGTGACTGAGGAGAAATTGTATAGGGACATTAAAATAAATGGTGTTTTTTTTAACTTTCTTTAAACATGTTTGTTTATTGTTATAAAAATATTGGAGCTGGGAATAGAGGCTGTTTGACTGACAGTCAAGAATCATCTAATTGGGTAACGGAGAGTTTATACGCTTTCTAGTTGTGGTGCGGTGACCATGTGGCGTGAGGATGGGCATGTCAGGTGACCAATGGCAGGAGATTGAGGGCGTGGTGGTTGGAGGCGGGCGGTCATGTGATGAAACCTCCCGGAATACGTACACTGAATCTGATATAATTGGCAATCTGATATAAAGCAGATAAATACAACAATGTTTTTTCTTAGAGTAATTGTCTAAAATGTGATTAGCAGAGCTGCAGAGTGCATGTAGTGTACACTGATATCTTGCACAGGAAGTAAAAGCAGTCGTGTGAACCCCTCATGGAGAAAATAAAAGCCATGCTAGATTGCTCCACACAAAACAGCATCTAAAATACATAGCACAAGATTTCCAGTGTCAAATTTACAATTAAAGGTGTAGTTTCCCATTGAATTAAATAGTAAATGCACAGCAAAATGATCTCTGCACGTGTAAGCAGAATGCATTTTAAAAAATTTATTAGTTCATGGAATGTGGGTGTCATTACAAGGCCAGCTCTTATTGCTCATCCCTAATTGCCCTTGAGGTGGTGGTGAGCCACCTTTTTGAACTGCTGTTGTCCATGTGTGATGAACATACTCCCACAGTGCTGACTTTGTTGTAGCAGTTTGGTACAACTGAGTGACTTGCTCGGCCATTTCAGAGAGCAGTTAACAATCAATCACATCGCTGTGGGTCTGGAGTCACATGTAAGCCAGACTGGGTAAAAACAGCAGATTTCCTTCCCTAAAGGGCATTAATAAACCAATTAGGTTTTTACGACAATCCAGTAGTTTTATGGTCACCATTACTGATACTAGTTTTTTAATTTTAGATTTATTTGATTAATTGAATTAAAATTCCCCAGCTGCTGTGGTGGTGGGATTTGAACTCATGTCTCATAGATTATTAGTCCAGGCCTTGGGATTACTAGTCTAGTAACATAACCATTATCCAGTAACATAACCACTATGGTACCATACTGTACCATATGTCTTTTCCCATTTTCTATATTTCATTATGTGAATTAGTATACTGTTGCCTAATAATGTTCAGTGTATGATATTTTGCTTCAGCATATAACAATAACTTGTTTTTATATAGCGCCTTTAATGTAGTAAAATGTCCCAAGATGTTTCACAGGTGTAATATGAGACAAAAAATTTGATATCGAGCGACAGAAGAAGAAATTAGGGTAGGTGACCAAAAGCTTAGTCAAAGAGGTAGATTTTAAGAAGTGTTTTAATGGAGGAAAGAGAGGTAAAGAGGCAGAGAGATTTAGGTAAGGAATTCCAGAGCTTTGGACATAGGCAAAAGAAGGCATGGCCACCAATGTTTGAGCGATTATAATCAGGCTGCTCAAGAGGGTAGAATTAGAGGAGCACAGACATCTCGGGGGGTTGTGGGGCTGGAGGAGATTACAGAGCTAGGGAGGGGCAAGACCATGGAGGCAGTTGAAAACAAGGATGAGAATTTTGAAATCCAGGCATTGCTTAACCCTGAGCCAATGTGGGTCAATGAGCACAGGGATGATGGGTGAGGACTTGGTGCAAGCTAGGACACGGGCAGCCAAGTTTTGGATCACCTCTAGTTTACATAGGGTAGAATGTGGGAGGCCAACTCGGAGTGTGTTGAAAAAGTTAAGTCTAGAAGTAACAAAGGCATGAATAAAGGTTTCAGCAGCTGATGAGCTGAGGCAAGGGTGGAGGCGGGCGATGTTACGGAGGTAGAAATAGGCGGTCTTAGTTATGTCGCAGATATGTTGATCGGAAACTCATTTCAGGATCAAATATGACACCAAGGTTGAGAACAGTGTGATTCAGCCTCAGAGAGGGATGCAGTCAGTGGTTAGGGAACAGAGTTTGTGGCAGGGACCGAAAACAATATAATCAATGACAAACCACTGCAGTTCAACTGATGTGGTACAATAGCCCTTCAGCTCATATTATTTGATTCAAGCCCATGATCCATAAACCGGTCCCAAACCGAATAAAAGTGCTTCCATAAATTCCTAGTGTTTTACAGAAGAATGCAGGTAGAAATGTGTGTCGAGATCATAATCGTTCAGTCTCAGATAACAGTGATATGCCATTTGAGTGTCACCCATGAAATTTATGGCACTAACCTGTCACCTCAACTGAATTCTGTATTGTAGCCAATGTACTCCAAGCCTTTAGGAATATCTAAGGATGAGAATAGATATCCTACAAAGATAAAAATACTACACGATCTACGGCTGAGGTGGTCTTGCCTTGACAAGCAATGATAAGCAGTTTGCTCCGCCTGCCTTAATAGCTTAGGCTGTGGTTATACGACACCTTCAGTGTCACTTTGCCGTGAGGCTGAAACTGCAACATAGCTTCAGAGTCCAGATCCTGTACAACTCCAGAAAGAAGCAGTTTGAGACTCGCTGGAGGAGGTTAGTCTGACATCGTTTCACTTGATACCATATGATCTGTGACTCCAACGTGGGGTCAAACTAGGTTGGAAACTTTTTAAACTTGTGTGGCATTAGTTTAAATTGTTACCAGCGTGCCTCCATTCTGTAAACATTTTAACTGCTGGAAGAGCTCAATGCAGACTGATAGCTGCGGATTAAATGCACCCTTAGAGGTATAAATTATAATCTTTCGGCACTATTGATACGGAAAGTGTAGCACTACTCCCTATGGAAAATAAAATAGTTTTACCATCACAGCCACCTTTCTTTCCTGTAGTGTCTCACCTGCTCCTCGACAATTGAGTCAGCAATAACACTGATTACTGAGTTATTCCAAGCTAGTAAACCTCAGCACATTGTTTCAATTATTTCTCTGTCTCCATACCAGCATGAAAGAAAGAAAGAAAGACTTGCATTTATATAGTGCCTTTCACAACCACTGGACATCCCAAAGCACTTTACAGCTAATGAAGTACTTTTTGAAGTGTAGTCACTGTTGTAACGTAGGAAATGTGGCAGCCAATTTGTGCACAGCAAGCACCCACAAATAGTAATGTGATCATGACCAGATAATCTGTTTTAGTGATGTTGATTGAGGGATACATTTTTGGCCAGGATACCAGGGATAACATCTCTCTGCTCTTCTTTGAAATAGTGCTATGGGATCTTTTACATCCACCTTGAAACACATTGAAACATTCATTCTAACCATATTAATAATGAAGAATGAGTAAAGACCATTCAGCTCATCCAATTTATCTTGTCTTCAGTGTCAACCTTGGCTCAGTGGGTAGCACACTCGCCTCTTCATTCCAGAGACTTGAAATCACAATCTAAGCTGACACTCCAGTGCAGTACTGAGTGCATTGTTGAGGTCTTTCAGATGAGACGGTAAACCGAGGCCCTATCTGCACTCTCAGGTGGATGTAAAAAATCCAGTGGGGTTATTCGAAGGAGAGCAGGAGAGTTCTCTCGGTGTCCTGGCCAATATTTATCCCTCAACCAATATCGCTAAAAACAAATCATCTCATTGTTGTTTGTGGGATCTTGGGGTATGCAAATTGGCTGCCACATTTCCCTATATTAAACCAGTAACTTCTAAAGTACTTAATAGGTTGCAAAGCAGTTTGGGGCATTCAAAGGTCATATAAGGCGCTATATGAATGCAAGTTCTTTATTACTTGCAACTCTTTTCAGGGCCCCATTGGTTTTGAAATAAAAAGAGAAAAAAAAACTGCATGTGTTTGAAAGAAAAACAAAAAATATTGGAAACAGTTCCAACCAAGAATCATGATCTGAAGTGTATATTTACCTTTTCTCATTTCAGGAACTAACTGTTGTTGACTTTTTTTCTTCCTCCTAATCATTATCTTGTTAATCCTCAATAAATCAGGAATCAATCCAATTCCCTTTTCGTCGCTTCAATTACGTCAGTTCTCTATCTCATAAAGCAACAAATCCATGTTTGAAATATTTATGGAGCAACAAAAAATATAAGTATTCTAAGGAAAATTCCACATTCCTCACTAGCAACCATAAAAAACAGGGGTTAAAGAAACAACATTCTTAAACTAATTCTCCAATATTATGACATTGGAGCTGCTAGGCTGTCCTTTGATATTAAAACAAACTCGACATTTTTAGTGTCAACAGAAACATGAATTAGAAGAGAAAAGATTTACCTTAGATAAACATAAAAATATCCCAGTAAATCTTAGGAATTCTCTGCCCGAGAGAGCTGTGGAGACTGGGTCATTGAATATATTTAAGGTGAAGATAGACAGATTTTTGAACAATAAGGGAGAAGGGTTATGGGGAGCGGGCAGGGAAGTGGAGCTGAGCCCAAGATCAAATCAGCTATGAATTTATTAAATGGGGGAGCAGGCTCGAGGGGCTGCGAGTGTTTCTTATGTAACCAAGTATCAATGGTTATGGTGAATGTCTCAGGAGGTACTTTTTTGGACGGTGTAGTCTTGTTAATAAAAAGCTCTTGGTTTTCACCTTGAATTAAGTCTCTGCCTCCCATTTTGCCATAAAATTAGCTGCAGCATCCAACATAACGTTAATGAAATCCAAACCAGAAGTTTAACCCTAATATATTATGGAACACTGTTGGCCCATTCTGCAATAGAGGAACCACATGCCCATATGTCAAGTATATCATCATCATCATCATCGGCAGTCCCTCGGAATCGAGGAAGACTTTCTTCCACTCCTAAAATTAGTTCTTTGGTGGCTGAACAGTCCAATACGAGAGCCACAGACCCTGTCACAGGTGGGAGAGATTTTCGTCGGGGAAAGGGGGGGGGGGGAGGTGGCATTGATTTAGAACATGCTCCTTCTGCTGTCTGCGCCTGACCTCTTCACGCTCGTAGCGTTGAGATTCGAAGAGCTTAATGCACTTTCTCCACCGAGGGCGATCTTCGGCCAGGGTCTCCCAGGTGTCAGTGGTGATGTCGCACTTCACCAGGGAGGCTTTGAGGGTGTCCTTGTAACGTTTCCGCTGCCCACCTTTGACTTGTTTGCCATGAAGGAGCTCCGGGTAGAGCAATTGCTTAGGGAGTCTCGTGTCTGGCATGCGAAAGAAGTGGCCTGCCCAGCGAAGCTGATTGACTGTGGTTAGTGCTTCAATGCTGGGAATGTTAGCCTGGGCGAGGACACTGATGTGGGTGCATCTGTCCTCCCAGGGGATTTGCAGGATCTTGCAGAGACATCGTTGGTGATATATCTTCAGCGACTTGATGTGTCTTCTGTACATGGTCCATGTCTCTGATCCATACAGGAGGGCGCGTATTACTACAGCCCTGTAGACAGTATAGATAAAGTATAGATAGGGTTATATTAACATAAGATGTGAAATCGCATACTGTTCTTTTTAAAGTTATAGGACAATTATACTGATACAAATCATGTATATATGTACTGTGTTATAACTAATGCTAAGTGGCATTTTGATAGGAAGTTGTGTTTACCAGTAAAATGGTCCAGTTTTACTAATCCTTTGCATATCTTTTAGCACATTTCAACACAAACCATTCAATATATAAAATAGTGATGGCCCACAGGTTCACGATGATTAGATTGTCAGAATAAAGGATGTGAAGCAGAAATGGCTTGTTGTGAGGATTTTCTGGTTAAAAAGGATCCATTTACATTCGGGATGTATACATGCCATAAGAATTTTCAAACTTTTGTTGCTGTTTCTTGCATGAGAGCATAACTCTTGCTTGCTTAAAATGATAACTCGCAAAATGTAAGGTGGGTTCCACAGATAAATAGTAATTTAATTAATGCTTTTCTTCCAGCACAATAAATATATGGCAAAAATGAAAAAAATCAGCAGTTTTGTTTAATTACACCCTTCAGTACGATTTAAAAGTGAAGCTTTGAAAAAAAATATATTAGCGTGGTTGAAATATATGTTGTTGGCTGATTGTGGTTGGACATACACTTTAGAATCTTATTTAAAACATTTTGAAATCTGTTTCATGATCAAAGTGAAACAAAAATAGCGTACATGAAAAGCATATTTTAAATCCTACGTTGCTTCACTTTATGAAAGCTCAGAGGACGGCAACTCCTTCCATATTCTTCAAAGAAAGTAAATATTGTTAACATAGTACCATTGTAGCACTAAATACTGTAAACCACCAGCGGCCTGGACTTGTGGTGTCATTGAAACCATCTAATATATAATAGCATAAAAGGGTAGGATTGAGAAAACACTATTCAGCCTATCCAGCTCACTTCATCATGCAGTTTATTTTTCATGGCCAATCTAATCCAAGGGAATTGTGGCAGCAATATATGTCTTCCATATGATAGCCAAGTGGTTAAGGTACAGGGTGAACAAATCATACCAAGGTAAATTATTACATTTACAAAGAACGTACAGCTCAGAAACAGGCCATTCGCTCCACTGGTTTATGCTCCACAGGGCTGTAGTAATACCCACCCTCCTGTATGGGTCAGAGACATGGACGATGTACAGAAGATACCTCAAGTTGCTGGAGATATATCACCAACAATGTCTCCGCAAGATCCTGCAAATCACCTGGGAGGACAGACGCACCAACATCAGTGTCCTTGCCCAGGCTAACATCCCCAGCATTGAAACACTAACCACACTCGATCAGCTTCGCTGGGCAGGCCATTTAGTTCGCATGCCAGACACGAGACTCCCTAAGCAATTGCTCTACGCAGAGCTCCTTCATGGCAACCAAGCCAAAGGTGGGCAGCAGAAATGTTACAAGGACACCCTCAAAGCCTCCCTGGTGAAGTGCGACATTACCACTGATACCTGGGAGACCCTGGCCGAAGACCGTCCTAGATGGAGAAAGTGCATCCGGGAGAGTGCTGAGCTCTTCAAATCTCAACGCTGCGAGCATGAAGAGGTCAGGTGCAGGCAGCAAAAGGAGAGTGCGGCAAATCAGTGTCACCCCCCCCTTCCCCCGATGAATGTCTGTCCCACCTGTGACAGATTCTGTGGCTCTCGTGTTGGACTGTTCAACCACCAAAGAACTCACTTGAGTAATAGAAGCAAGTCTTCCTCGGTTCCGAGGGACTGCCTATGATTATGCTCCACACAAGCCTCCTCCCACCACTCCTCTTCATCTCATCCTATCAGCCTAACCTTCCAATCCTTTCTCCTGCCTGTGCTTATCCAGCTTTCCCTCAAAAATGCATCTATGCTATTCGCCTCAACTAATCCTTGTGGTCGCGAGATCCACATTCTAACCACTCTCTGGATAAAGACGCTAATTCAATTAATCTGTTAATTTGAGGGCTTGCACCAGAGAAGTGACCATGAAAGCTGCTTTGAAACAGGTTTATTAATGTCTTTCAGGGAAAGGGTCTGCTGTCTCTATCCACTCTGACCGACTTGTGACTCCAGTCCCACACTGTGTGGTTGACTCTTAATGCACTTAAGGCAACCAGAGGGTTATAATTCAAGAGCAAACAAAAATGCAAATCAACACCTTTCTTACAGTTCATCATAGAGTTTGTGACTGTGAAGTATGCCTTTATCAAGTAACTTGTGATTTGTTATTTACTTATGGCCCCAGGCATTCTCCAACATTCATGTCAACAAACTTCCATTCCACCTCTTTCCAAAAACGTCTTCACAATCACAAGAATCCAAATTAAACACACGTCTTGTTCTGGTTATTGGGATGGCAGAAATGCTGAGATAAGCAATGGGAGGCGACCTCTTCTCAGATACCTCTGACAGATAACAAGTGGAGATTATACATGGGATATTGCTCGCAGTCTCAGCTTGGAATGATGAATCTTCAGTGGGGTATAATTTGATTGTAATCCTGGAGTAGCACCTAGCACAGTGGCAGACCTTGACTTTGTGCGAGAGTGTAAAACAGGTGATAGCAAGTCGACAGCACGTTTTGTATCGCTCCTGATTTTTATTTCCGTTGACTTCATTAAATAATAATAATGATTATCAGCAATAAATGAGGGAGGTCGGAGCAGAGCAGGTCGAGAGCAGCGAGGCCCATAAAAGGGGCCCAGCAGTCGGGAGCGGCGGAGGTCGGAGCGGAGCAGGTCGGGAGCAGCGAGGCCCATAAAAGGGACCCAGCAGTCGGAGGAGGAGGAGGCCAGCTGGTGCAGGGGCAGAAGGTAAACAAAGAAGTAAAAAGAAATCAAAGTGTGACATCACAGCCAAGCAGGCAAGTGATTGGCTGGTGGATTGGTGAGTATTTAATCTTTTTCTTTATCTTTTTCTTTTCTTATCAGTGGGTAATCTTTGGCATTGTTGCCAAATTAAGTTAATTTAAGGGTTAAGTCATGGCAGGAGAGCCCAGACCCATGTCATGCTCCTCCTGTGTGATTTGGGAAATCAGGGACGCTTCCAGTGTCCCTGACTACTTTGTGTGCAGGAAGTGTGTCCAGCTGCAGCTCCTGACACTAAACTGGGTGGCAGTGTGAGTTGTGAGGAGGATGCTAAGAGGCTGCAGGGTGATTTGGATAGGTTAGGTGAGTGGGAAAATGCATGGCAGATGCAGTATAATGTGGATAAATATGAGGTTATCCACTTTGGGGGCAAAAACACGAAGAAAGAATATTATCTGAATGGCGGCAGATTAGGAATAGGGGAGGTGCAACGAGACCTCGGTGTCATGGTTCATCAGTCACTGAAAGTGGGCATGCAGGTACAGCAGGTGGTGAAGAAGGCAAATGGTATGTTGGCCTTCATAGCTAAGAGATTTGAGTGTAGGAGCAGGGAGGTCTTACTGCAGTTGTACAGGGCCTTAGTGAGGCCTCACCTGGAATATTGTGTTCAGTTTTGGTCTCCTAATCTGAGGAAGGACGTTCTTGCTATTGAGGGAGTGCAGCGAAGGTTCACCAGACTGATTCCAGGGATGGCTGGACTGTCATAGGAGGAGAGACTGGATCAACTGGGCCTTTACTCACTGGAGTTTAGAAGGATGAGAGGGAATCTCAAAGGAACGTAAAGATTCTGACGGGTCTGGACAGGTTAGATGCGGGAAGAATGTTCCCAATGTTAGGGAAGTCCAGGACCAGGGGACATAGTCTTAGGATAAGGAGTCGGCCATTTAGGACTGAGATAAGGAGAGACTTCTTCACTCAGAGAGTTGTTAACCTGTGGAATTCCCTACCGCAGAGAGTTGTTGATGTCAGATTATTAGATATATTTAAGAGGGAGTTAGATATGGCCCTTACGGCTGAAGGGATCAAGGGGCATGGAGAAAAAGCAGGAAAGGGGTACTGAAGGAATGATCAGCCATGATCTTGTTGAATAGCGGTGCAGGCTCGAAGGGCTGAATGGCCTATTCTTGCACCTATTTTCTATGTTTCTATGTTTCAATGTTTCTGACAGACTGCATTGCGGCACTGGAGCTGCGCATGTATTCACTCTGGAGCATCCGCAAGGCTGAGGATGTCGTGAATAGCACGTTTAGTGAGTTGGTCACACTGCAGGTAAAGGTTACACAGGTAGATAGGGAATGGGTGACCATCAGGTAGAGTAGTGGAAGGAAGGTAGTGCACATGTCCCCTGCGGTCATCTCCCTCCAAAATAGATATACCATTTTGGGTACTGTTGGGGGGATGACTTATCAGGGGAGGGCAGCAGCAGCCAAGTTCATGGCACCATGGGTGGCTCTGCTGCACAGAAGGGCAGGAAAAAGAATGGGAGGGCTATAGTGGTAGGGGATTCTATTGTAAGGGGAATAGATAGGCGTTTCTGCGGCCACAATCGAGACTCCAGGATGATATGTTGCCTCCCTGGTGTAAGGGTCAAGGATGTCTCGGAGCAGCTGCAGGGCATTCTGGAGGGGGAGGGTGAACAGCCAGTTGTTGTGGTGCATATATGTACCAATGCTATAGGTAAAAAACGAGATCCTACAAGCTGAATTTAGGGAGTTCGGAGTTAAATTAAAAAGTAGGACCTCAAAGGTAGTAATCTCAGGATTTCTACCAGTGTCACGTGCTAGTCAGAGTAGAAATAGCAGGATAGTTAAGATGAATACGTGGCTTGAGGAATGGTGCAAGGGGGAGGAATTCAAATTCCTGGGATATTGGAATCAGTTCTGGGGGAGGTGGGACCAGTACAAACTGGACGGTCTGCACCTGGGCAGGACCGGAACCAAGGTCCATGGGGGAGTGTTTGCTAGTACTGTTGGGGAGGTTTTAAACTAATATGGCAGGGGGATGGGAATCTATGCAGGGAGACAGAGGGAAGTAAAATGGGGGCAGAAGCAAAAGGTAGAAAGGAAATAAGGAAAAGTGGAGGGCAGAGAAATCAAAAGCAAAAATCAAAAAGGACCACATTACAATATAATTCCAAAAGGACAAAGAGTGTTAAAAATACAAGCCTGAAGCCTCTGTGTCTCAATGCGAGGAGCGTTCGTAATAAGGTGGATGAATTAACTGCGCAGATAGCTGTTAACAGATATGATGCAATTGGGATTACGGAGACATGGCTCCAGGGTGACCAAAGCTGGGAACTCAACATCCAGGGGTATTCAATATTCAGGAAGGATAGACAGAAAGGAAAAGGGTAGCATTGCTGGTTGAAGAGAAGATTAACGCAGTAGTAAGGAAGGACATTAGCTTGGAGGATATGGAATCTATATGGGTAGAGCTGCGGAACACCAAAGGGCAGAAAACGCTAGTGGGAGTTGTGTACAGACCACCAAGCAGTAGCGTGAGATCGGGGATGACATCAAACAGGAAATTAAGGATGCATGCAATAAAGGTACAGCAGTTCTCATGGGTGACTTTAATCTACATGTTGATTGGGCTAACCAAACTGGTACCAATACGGTAGAAGAGGATTTCCTGGAGTGTATAAAGGCTGGTTTTCTAGATCAATATGTTGAGGAACCAACTAGAGAGCTGGCCATCCTAGACTGGGTGTTGTGTAACGAGAGAGGATCAATTTGCAATCTTGTTGTGCGAGGTCCCTTGGGGAGGAGTGACCATAATATAGTAGAATTCTTCATTAAGGTGGAGAGTGACACAGTTACTTCAGAGACTAGAGTCCTGAACTTAAGGAACTGTAACTTCAATGGTAGGATAGACTGACAAATGATACCAAAAGGATTGATGGTGGATAGGCAATGGCAAACATTTAAAAATCACATGGATGAACTTCAACAATTGTACATCCCTGTCTGGCGTAAAAATAAAATGGGGAAGGTGGCTCAACCGTGGCTAAGAAGGGAAATTAGTGATAGTGTTAAATCCAAGGAAGAGACATATAAACTGGCCAGAAAAGCAGCAAATCTGAGGACTGGGAGAAGTTTAGAATTTAGCAGAGGCGGACAAAGGGTTTAATTAGGAGGGGGGAAATAGAATATGAGAGTAAGCTTGCAGGGAAAATAAAAATTGACTGCAAAAGCTTCTATAGATATGTGAAGAGAAAAAGATTAGTGAAGACAAATGTAGATCCATTGCAGTCAGAATCAGGTGAATTTATAATGGGGAACAAAGAAATGGCAGACCAATTCAACAAATACTTTGGTTCTGTCTTCACTAAGAAAGACAAAAATAACCTTCCGCAAATATTGGGGACCGAGGGTCGAGCGAGAAGGAGGAACTGAAGGAAATCCTTATTAGTCAGGAAATTGTGTTAGGGAAATTGATGGGATTGAAGGCCGATAAATCCCCGGGGCCTGATAGTCTGCATCCCAGAGTACTTAGGAAAGTAACCCTAGAAATAGTGGATGCATTGGTGATCATTTTCCAAACTTCTTTAGACTCTGGATCAGTTCCTATGGATTGGAGAGTAGCTAATGTAACACCACTTTTTTAAAAAGGAGGGAGAGAGAAAACAGGAAATTATAGACCAGTCAGCCTGACATCGGTAGTGGGGAAAATGTTGGAATCAATTATTAAAGATGTAATAGCAGCACATTTGGAAAGCAGTGACAGGATCAGTCCAAGTCAGCATGGATTTATGAAAGGGAAATCATGCTTGACAAATCTTCTAGAATTTTTTGAAGATGTAACTAGTAGAGTGGACAAGGGAGAACCAGTGGATATGGTGTATTTGGATTTTCAAAAGTCTTTTGCCAAGGTCCCACACAAGAGATTAGTGCGCAAAATTAAAGCACATGGTATTGGGCGTAATGTATTGATGTGGATAGAGAACTGGTTGGCAGACAGAAAGCAAAGAGTAGGGATAAATGGGTCATTTTCAGAATGGCAGGCAGAGTCTAGTGGGGTACCGCAAGCTTCAGTGTTGAGACCCCAGCTATTTACAATATACATTGATGATTTAGACAAAGAAATTGAATGTAATATCTCCGAGTTTGCAGATGGGTGGCAATGTGAGCTGTGAGGAGGAAGCTAAGAGGCTGCAGGATGGCTTGGACAGGTTAGGTGAGTGGGCAAATGCATGGCAGATGCAGTATAATGTCGATAACTGTGAGGTTATCCACTTTGGTGCCAAAAACAGGAAGGCAGAATATTATCTGAATGGTGACAGATTAGGAAAAGGGGAGGTGCAACGAGACCTGGGTGTCATGGTACATGAATCATTGAAAGTTGGCATGCAGGTACAGCAGGCGGTGAAGAAGGCAAATGGCATGTTGGCCTTCATAGCGAGAGGATTTGAGTATCAGAGCAGGGAGGTCTTACTGCAGTTGTACTGTGTCTTGGTGAGGCCACACCTTGAATATTGTGTACAGTTTTGGTCTCCTAATTAGAGGAAAGGCATTCTTGCTATTGACGGAGTGCAGCGAAGGTTCACCAGACTGATTCCCAGGACGGCAGGACTGAAGTATAAAGAAAGATTGGATTGACTAGGCTTATATTCCCTAGAATTTAGAAGAATGAGAGGGGATCTCATAGAAACATATAAAATTCTGATGGGATTGGACAGGTTAGATGTAGGAAGAATGTTCCCGATGTTGGGGAAGTCCAGAACCAGGGGTCACAGTCTAAGGATAAGGGTAAGCCATTTAGGATCGAGATAAGGAGAAACTTCTTCACTCAGAGAATTGTGAACCTGTAGAATTCTCTACCACAGAAAGTTGTTGAGGCCAGTTCGTTAGATATATTCAAAAGTGAGTTAGATGTGGCCCTTACGGCTGAAAGGATCAAGGTGTTTGGAGAGAAAGCAGGAATGGGGTAGTAAAGTTGCATGATCAGCCATAATCATATTGAATGGCGGTGCAGGCTCGAAGGGCCAAATGGCCTCCTCCTGCACCTATTTTCTATGTTTCTATGTTTCTATTAAAGATAGTGGCCTAGAAATTTGTCTCGGGAGGTGGCGCAGAAAGGCAGGATAGGATCGACCACCTGTTATTCGCAGTTCCACTGCAGTCAATTGAATTCAATACTAGGCGCTGCGATACTGCCCATCCTGCGCCACCACCCAAGACAAATTTCTAGGCTGGTGTATTTGTATGTGGAAAATATGTTGATGAGGACTTAGATTAATTAATTGGCCTGGAAATCTATGTAGCTACAGCGCGAGATCAGTGGACACTCGCCCACCCCTCCTCTGCCTCCCCACCCCGCCCCCCCCCCCCCCCGCCCCTTACAGAAAATGGCAGAGAACCAGTTACATCAGATTTCCACCAGTTATGGGAATTTCCAACATGTGTGTGAGGGGCATGGGCTTCCTATGATGTTCCTGATGAGAGTTCCCACTATCCTGGCTCATATGGGATCTGACGTATCTCAGGTGCATGGGATGCCATGCGAGTTAAGGTATACAATACCATATTAAAGTATGAGTTTACAAGAAAGTTTATAATGTTGCAAAGAATATAGTAGTAAGCCTGAGGATTGGGAGAGCTTTAGAAACCAGCAAAGAATGACAAAAAATTTATAAAAAGGGAGAAAATAGAATGAGAGTAAATGAGCAAGAAATATAAAAACAGATTAAGAACATAAGAACATAAGAAATAGGAGCAGGAGTAGGCCATACGGCCCCTCGAGCCTGCTCCGCCATTTAATACGATCATGACTGATCCGATCATGGACTCAGGTCCACTTCCCTGCCCACTCTCCAAAACCCCTTATTCCCTTATCATTTAAGAAACTTTGTATTTCTGTCTTAAATTTATTCAATGTCCCAGCTTCCACAGCTCTCTGAGGCAGCGAATTCCACAGATCCACAACCCTCTGAGAGAAGAAATTTCTCATCATCTCAGTTTTAAATGGCGGGCCCTTATTCTAAGATTATGCCCTCTAGTTCTAGTCTCCCCCATCAGTGGAAACATCCTCTCTGCATCCACCTTGTCAAGCCCCCTCATAATCATATACATTTCGATAAGATCACCTCTCATTCTTCTGAATTCCAATGAGTAGAGGCCCAACCTATTTAACCTTTCCTCATAAGTCAACCCCCTCATCTCCGGAATCAACCTTGTGAACCTTCTCTGAACTGCCTCCAAGGCAAGTATATCCTTTCGTAAATATGGAAACCAAAACAGCACACAGTATTCCAGGTGTGCCCTCATCAATGCAGCAAGACTTACCTGCTTTTATACTCCATCCCCTTTGCAATAAAGGCCAAGATTCCATTGGCCTGCCTGATCACTTGTTGTACCTGCATATTAACCTTTTGTGTTTCATGCACAAGTACCCCCAGGTCCCGCTGTACTGCAACACTTTGCAATCTTTCTCCATTCAAATAATAACTTGCTCTTTGATTTTTTTTCTGCCTCATACTTTCCAACATTATACTCCATCTGCCAAATTTTTGCCCATTCATTTAGCCTGTCTATGTCCTTTTGCAGAATTTTGTGTCCTCCTCACACATTGCTTTTCCTCCCATCTTTGTATCATCAGCAAACTTGGCTACATTACACACGGTCCCTTCTTCCAAGTCGTTAATATAGATTGTAAATAGTTGGGGTCCCAGCACTGATCCCTGCGGCACCCCACTGGTTACTGGTAAGAGCTTCTACAAGGATATAAAAAGGAAGTGTGTAGCAAAAGTAAGCATTGGTCCCTTCGAGGCTGAGACAGGTGAAATTATACTGGGGAATAAGGAAATGGCAGAGACGTTAAACAAATATTTTGTATGTGTCTTCACAGTAGAAGACACAAAAAGTATACCAAAAATAGTGCAGAAACAAGGGCTAATGAGAGCGAGTAACTTAAACTAATTAATATCAGCAGAGAAAAAGTACTTGGGAAACTAATAGGAGCCTTAAATTGTATAATACTTTGGTTAGGCCACAGCTGGAGTACTGCGTGCAGTTCAGGTCACCATATTATAGGAAGGACATGATTGAAATAGAGAGGGTGCAGAGGAGATTTACTAAGATGCTGCCTGGAATGGATAGGCTTGGTTTGGATAGGCTGGGTTTGGATAGGCTGGGTTTGGATAGGCTTGGTTTGGATAGGCTGGGTTTGGATAGGCTGGGTTTGGATAGGCTTGGTTTGGATAGGCTGGGTTTGGATAGGCTGGGTTTGGATAGGCTTGGTTTGGATAGGCTGGGTTTGGATAGGCTGGGTTTGGATAGGCTTGGTTTGGATAGGCTGGGTTTGGATAGGCTGGGTTTGGATAGGCTTGGTTTGGATAGGCTTGGTTTGGATAGGCTTGGTTTGTTCTCATTGGAACAGAGAAGGTTGAGAAGAGACCTCATTGAGCTGCACAAAATATTGAGGGACCTGGACATAGTGGATAGTAAGGACCTATTTCCATTGGTGGAGGGGTCTATTATGAGGGGGCATAGTTTTAAGGTGGTTGGTGGACGGTTTAGAGAGGATTTGAGGGTGGCTTCTTTACGCAGAGGGTTGTGGGAATCTGGAACTCACTGCCTGGAAGAGTGGTTGATGCAGAAACCTTCACTACTTTTAGGAGATGGTTGGGTGGGCACTTAAAGTGCCGTAACCTGCAGGGTTACGTACCTAGAGCTGGTAATTGGGATTCGACTGGATGACCTTTGGTTGGACGGCACAGATATAATGGTAAGTGCTGTAGGGAATCGAATACGGCCAGGGTAATCTCCTGGACTAGTTTCGATCGCCTGGATGGGTCGGAGAGGAATTTTCCCAGATTTTGTCTCCATAAATTGGACTGGGTTTTTATCTGGTTTTTGCCTCTCGCAGTAGATCACATGGCTTCGGTTGGGGTGGCGTGTAGAATGTTTCAGTATAAGGGTGTCGCAGTTGTGTGAGGCGGACTGGTCGGGCTGGGTGCTCTTTGCCTTTCCGTCATTGTTCATAGGTTTATATGTAACCTTTAGGGCTGCTGACCAAGGGCCGTGCGGCTCTTTGTCGGCCGACGTGGACACGATTGGCCGAAATGGCCTCCTTCTGTGCTGTAAATTTCTATGTTTCTATGTTTCTAAAAGCCAACAAATTCCCTGGACCTGATGGCCTCCATCCATGGGCTTTATAAGAGCTGCGTGCAGAGATAATGGATGCATTGGTTGTGATCTTCCAAAATACCCTAGATTCTAGAATGGTCCCGGCAGATTGGCAGGTAACAAACGTAACCCCACTATTCAAGCGAGGACAGTTAACCTGACATCAATCATCAGGAAAATGCTGGAATCTATTCTAAGGAAGTGGTAATAGGGCACTTGAAAAATCATAATATGATTAGGCAGAGTCAACAAGGCTTTATGAAAGCCAAATTTATGAGAGTTTTGAGGATGTAACTAGCCGGGTAGTTAAAGGGGAACCAGTGGATGTAGCATATTTGGATTTCCAAAAGGATTTCGATAAGGTGCCATTCAAGCGATTGTTATGCAATATAAGGGTGCATTGGGTTGGGGGTAATGTATTAGCATGGATAAAGTACTGATTAACATATAGAAAACAGAGAGTAGGGACAACAGAGTAATTTTCAGATTCAGTGGGGTGCCGCAAGGATCAGTGCTTGGGTCTCAGCTATTTACAATCTTTGTTCTTGACTTAGACGAAGGAACTCTGCGCAAGTTATCCAAGTTTGCTGACGAGACAAAGCTAGGTGGGAAAGTAAGCTGTGAGGAGGACACAAAGAGCGTGCAAAGGGCTATAGACATGTTAAGTGACTAGGCAATAAGGTGGCAGGTGGAGTATAATGTGGGGAAACGTGAGGTTATTCACTTTGGTAGCAAGAATAGAAAAACAGAATAGTTTTTAAATAGTGAGAAACTATTCAAAATGTTGGTGTTCAGAGACATTTGGGTGTCATAGAATCATAGAATCACAGAAATTTGCAGCACGGAAGGAGGCCATTTCGGCCCATCATATCCACGCTGGCCGACCAAGAGCTATCCAGCCTAATCCTAATTTCCAGCTCTTGGTCCGTAGCCCTGTAGGTTACAGCACTTCAAGTGCACATCCAAGTATTTTTTTAAATGTGGTGAGGGTTTCTGCCTCTCCCACCCTTTCAGGCACTGTCTTCCAGACCCCCGCTACTTTCTGGGTGAAGAAATTTCCTCTCATATCTTCTCTAACCCTTCCCCAAATTACTTTAAATCTATGTCCCCTGCCAAGGGAATCATGTCCTTCCTATCGACTCTATCCAGGCCCCTCATAATTTTATACACCTCAATCAGGTCTCCCCTCAGCCTCCTCTGTTCCAAAGAAAACAACCCCAGCATCTCAAATGATAGGGGGATAAGGGGTGATGAGGATCAGATGGGGAAGTGGAGCTGAGTCCATGATCAGATCAGCCATAATCTTATTCAATGGCGGCGCAGGCTCGAGCGGTCGTATGGCCTACTCCTGTTCCTATTTCTTATGTTCTTATGTTCTTATCTCCATTCTTTCCTCACAACCAAAAGTTTCCAGTCCAGGCTGTTATATATACAGACTATAGATATACTCTCTGTGTAGTCACTGTATAGTTGCATAAGATGGAGACTTGTTTACCTGATGTACTATCAATAAGGTTTACACTGTGCATATACTATGCTGGCACCACTAGAGGGTGAAACTGGCGGAGACGGTGGTTTCCTGCCCTGGTGGCTGGGGCTGTATAAAAGGGTAGCCACCATGCAGCTGCCTCACTCTGGAGTTCCGAATAAAGGACCAAGGTCACTACAGTTTGAGTACAACACATTGCCTCGTGGAGTCATTCATAAGTGCATTACAGACATAACAACTGGCGACGAGAATATGGATTTTCAAACGATTATGGCTACCTTTGGCACACTAAAAGACTTCGCAGAGGATGATGATTGGAATGCCTTCACAGAAAGGCTCGAGCAATATTTCATGGCAAATGACCTGGCAGGGGAGACGGACACATTGGCGGACAAGTGCAAGGCTATATTGCTGACCAGTTGTGGGCCCAAGGTCTACCGCCTTGTCAGGGACTTGCTGGCACCCACGAAGGCCAAGGATAAGATATACGATGAGCTGACTGAACTAATTCGCAACCAACTAAAACCAAAAGAGAGCATCCTCACGGCCAGGCACAGATTCTACACTCACCGCAGACCTGAGGGCCAGGAGATTGCAAAATATGCTGCCGACTTCAGGAGATTTGCGGCACTGTGATTTCGGCACACACCTCAACGAAGCATTGCGAGACATCTTCGTTATGGGAATTGACCACAACGGCCTCCTTCACAACCTATTATCTGCCGACACCACAGTCAACCTGCAGAAAGCCATCAGCATCAGTAAGGCGTTCATGACCTCGACCTGCAGGACCAAGCAAATTAGTCATCCTGTGGACTCAAACCCGGAAAGTACTGTACACAGAATGGTACCTTTCACAGGCAAGACTGTAGAATGTGGCTCTGACCAGGGCAAAGAGCACAGACCTCAGGGTTCCAGAACTCAGAGTCCGCCGAGGGGTGCTAATCGATGTAGCACCATGCTGGCCTTGCGGAGGAAACCATAAGGCTCACCAGTGTCGGTTTGCTGAGTACGTATGCAAAGTCTGTAACACGAAGGGCCACCTCCAGCGTATGTGTAAAAGAAATACGACTCACCGTCTAGCAGAGGAGTCGGTAGATGACTTTGAATCCAGCGGGGAGGATGATGATTCGGCCAGAGAGGCAGCTCAGCGCCAAGAAGAAGTGTATGGAATGTATACCTGCATGACCGATTGTACTCCAGTGAAGATGGAAGTCGAGATAAACGGCGTTCCAGTCTTCATGGAAGTGGACACGGGAGCGAGCCAGTCAGTGATGAGCCAGGATGCTTTTGAGAGGCTATGGAACAAAAATCGACCCGAGCTGATTCCAGTACAGGAAAAGTTGCGCACCTACACAAAGGAGCTGATCCCAGTCCTTGGTAGTGCGGATGTAAGTGTAATCCATAATGGCGTGGTGCACAAGTTACCTCTGTGGATTGTTGCAGGTGATGGTCCAATGCTACTCAGAAGAAGGTGGATGGGGAAGATCCTGTGGAAATGAGAAGACCTCTTCACTCCAGCAATCGATGTCCCCCATGCTCAGAGGCAGAGCAAAACCTCACCTTCGCTTGGGCCAAGCACCAGAGAACAGACCAGCGCAACACCTGAGGCACAGACTGTCCATCACGACTGCGTGGCAATGATACGACTGTACCGACCTAAAAGTACCTTCCCAGCTCCAGTGGCAGGACTCCTGGGGAGGAAGATCGAATTCACAGGCACTCTTCCAGCTTTTAGGGCAGAATCGTAGGAGAGCAAGGCAGTCGACCTCGAGGACAGAGGCAAGATGGCGTCCCTGCTGCAGCGAGGTGCAGTGTGGCTGAAAAGAAAGATGGCCAGGGCCATATCACGAGGTGCAACGCTGAGGGACCAACACGTGGTGTCTAACAAAGGATTTGATTGGGGTAAAGCCAGAAGGGTTCTCTTAAAGGAGACCTGTAACTAACTGAACTTAAAGAGACATTGTATGTATAGCAATCAGTGTAACGAACCGATTAAGATTGTGAACAAAATGTTGTTGCGTGATGTCGGTACTATTCCTAATGGAATGAACAAAATGTTGTTGCGAGATGTTGGTACCAGTCCTAATGTAAAGAACAAAATGTTGTTGCAAGATGTCGGGAATAGAGTGTCCCCAAAAGGAGCAAGTGAGCAAATTTGGGAGGGTAAAGGCACTGATCCTGATGCCCTGCCCCAGGTGTCCCCACAAGTTATAGGCCAGCGACCTCAGGAGGGTAAAGGCACTGATCCTGATGCCCTGCCCCAGGTGTCCCCACAAGTTATAGGCCAGCGACCTCAGGAGGGTGGAGGCACTGATCCTGATACCCTGCCCCAGGTCTATCCCACGCTGCAGGCACCCGATGGCATTATTCGCCCCGGCCCTGGAAACAAAAACGGCGCTAATACGCGCAGTCGGCCGCCATTTACCACCACCCGGGTGGAGACGGCGCAGCCCCCAGACCCAGTAACTACCTCAGCCATGTCCAGGATGGTAAGGTCAGAACCAATGAATTCCCCAAACGGGACTTGGATTGGGCTAACCAAACTGGTAGCAATGAGGTGGAGGAGGATTTCCTAGATTGTATTAGGGATGGTTTTCTATGTCGAGGAACCAACTAGAGAGCTGGCCATCCTAGACTGGGTGATGTGTAATGAGAAGGGACTAATTAGCAATCTTGTTGTGCGAGGCCCCTTGGGGAAGAGTGACCATAATATGGAAGAATTCTTTATTAAGGTGGAGAGTGACACAGTTAATTCGGAAACTAGGATCCTGAACTTAAGGAAAGGCAACTTCGACGGTACGAGGGGTGAATTGGCTAGAATAGACTGGCAAAGGATGCCTAAAGAGTTGACGGTGGATAGGCAATGGCAAACATTTAAAGATCACATGGATGAACTTCAGCAATTGTACATCCCTGTCTGGAGTAAAAATAAAACGGGGAAGGTGGCTCAACCATGGCTAACAAGGGAAATTAAGGATAGTGTTAAAACCAAGGAAGAGGCATATAAATTGGCTAGAAAAAGCAACCAACCTGAAGACTGGGAGTAATTTAGAATTCAACAGAGGAGGACTAAAGGTTTAATTAAGAGGGGGAAAATAGAGTACGAGAGGAAGCTTGCAGGGAACATAAAAACTGACTGCAAAAGCTTCTATTAATATGTGAAGAGAAAAAGATTAGTGAAGACAAACGTAGGTCCCTTGCAGTCGGATTCAGGTGAATTTATAGTGGGGAACAAAGAAATGGCAGACCAATTGAACAAATACTTTGGTTCTGTCTTCACGAAAGAAGACACAAATAACCTTCCGAATGTACTAGGGGACAGTGGGTCTAGTGAGAAGGAGGAACCGAAGATTATCCTTATTAGGCGGGAAATTGTTTTAGGGAAATTGATGGGATTGAAGGCCCATAAATCCCCGGGGCCTGATAGTCTGCATCCCAGAGTACTTAAGGAAATAGCCCTAGAAATAGTGGATGCATTGGTGATCATTTTCCAACAGTCTATCGACTCTAGATCAGTTCCTATGGACTGGACGGTAGCTAATGTAACACCACTTTTTTAAAAAAGAGGGAGAGAGAAAACGGATAATTATAGACCGGTTAACAGGACATCAGTAGTGGGGAAAATGTTGGAATCAATCATTAAGGATGAAATAGCAGCGCATTTGGAAAGCAGTGACAGGATCAGTCCAAGTCAGCATGGATTTATGAAAGGGAAATCATGCTTGACGAATCATCTGAAATCTTTTGAGGATGTAACTAGCAGAGTGGACAAGGGAGAAGCAGTGGATGTGGTGTATTTGGACTTTCAAAAGGCTTTTGACAAGGTCCCGCACAAGAGATTGGTGTGCAAAATCAAAGCGCATGGTACTGGGGGTAATGTACTGACGTGGATAGAGAACTGGTTGGCAGACAGTAAGCAGAGATTCGGGATAAATGGGTCCTTTTCAGAATGGCAGGCAGTAACTAGTGGAGTGCCGCAGGGCTCAGTGCTGGGGCCCCAGCTCTTTACCATATACATTAACGATTTAGATGATGGAATTGAGTGTAATATCTCCAAGTTTGCAGACGGCACTAAACTGGGTGGCGGTGTGAGCTGTGAGGAGAACGCTAAGAGGCTGCAGGGTGACTTGGACAGGTTAGGTGAGTGGGCAAATGCATGACAGATGCAGTATAATGTGGATAAATGTGAGGTTATCCATTTTGGGGGCAAAAACATGAAGGTAGAATATTATCTGAATGGCGACAGATTAGGAAAAGGGGAGGTGCAACGAGACCTGGGTGTCATGGTTCATTAGTCATTGAAAGTTGGCATGCAGGTACAGCAGGCGGTGAAGAAGGCAAATAGTATGTTGGCCTTCATAGCTAGGGGATTTGAGTATAGGAGCAGGGAGGTCTTACTGCAGTTGTACAGGGCCTTGGTGCGGCCTCACCTGGAATATTGTGTTCAGTTTTGGTCTCCTAATCTGAGGAAGGACACTCTTGCTATTGAGGGAGTGCAGCAAAAGTTCACCAGACTGATTCCAGGGATGGCTGGACTGACAAATGAGGAGAGACTGGATCAACTGGGCCTTTATACACTGTAGTTTAGAAGGATGAGAGGCGATCTCATTGAAGCATATAAGATTCTGACGGGACTGGACAGGTTCGATGTGGGTAGAATGTTCCCGATGTTGGGGAAGTCCAGAACCAGGGGACTTAGTCTTAGGATAAGGGGTAGGCCATTTAGGACTGAGATGAGGAGAAACTTCTTCACTCAGAGAGTTGTTAACCTGTAGATTTCACTGCCGCAGAGAGTTGTTGATGCCCGTTCATGGGATATATTCAAGAGGGAGTTAGATATGGCCCTTACGGCTAAAGGGATCAAGGGATATGGAGTGAAAGCAGGAAAGGGGTACTGAGGAAATGATCAACCATGATCTTATTAAATGGCGGTGCAGGCTCGAAGGGCCAAATGGCCTATTCCTGCACCAATTTTCTATGCTTCTATGTTCCCAACACCGTTAGAGAACAGGCAGATGATTCTGCAGCCCTCAAAGGAGGACAGGGAGGCCACACACATCTGTGGCTCTGCCCACCACTAGGCAACGGCAAAGGCCCTGAGTCCTGGCAAGGTAAGAGAACCAAGCCCACCCCGCTAGCAGGGTGCGCAACGCCACCATCAGACGACTAGGACCCCATCCGATTGCTCTGGAACTAGCTTCCTCGCATACCTGCACTGCTACCTCAGTACTGACCATGACTGAACCATGAATGCAATCTACCCAAACCTGGCGCACGACCGTAAAACGTAACAAATGTACGTCACTGAACCAAGGTGTCATGATACAAACTGTAACTTCCTTTCTTTGTAATTGCACTGTGTCTGATCCTGTATGTTAATGTAACAGGCCTGCTACATGATCTCGCTGTGGGGGGCGGGCGGAGCAATGGACACACACATGGATCACACCCAGAACCCACTGGAACCTCCATTGCATCATTGAACCATACAAACTGGTAACCACTACCCAACGTTATGGCAAAAGGACTTGGGGGTTAACAGGGAGAGAGCCAAGCCAAAGCACAGCCAAGGTGCAAGGGCTATTGGTACTTAAGTCTGGGTAGAGCTAAGCCAGAGCACATAGTGCAAAGATAATTGGCACAAAGGACTTGGGGAAGAGTGATGTTATATATGCAGACTATAGATATACTCTCTGTGTAGTCACTGTATAGTTGCATAAGATGGAAACGTGTTAACTGATGTACTGTCAATAAGGTTTACACTGTGTATATACATGCTGGCACCACTAGAGGATGCAACTGGTTGAGACCGGGGTTTCCTGGTGGCAGTGCCTGTATAAAAGGGTAGTCACCATGTGGCTGCCTCACTCTGGAGTTACGAATAAAGGACCAAGGTCACTACAGTTTGAGTACAACACACTGCCTCGTGGAGTCATTCATAAGTGCATTACAGACCCAACACATGCAACATTCTTGTAAATCTCCTCTACACCCTTTCCAGTGCAATCATATCTTTCCTGGAATGTGGTGACTAGAACTGCATGCAGTATTCCAGCTGCAGCCTAACCAGTGTTTTATACAGTTCAAGCATCACCTCTTTGCTCTTGTATTCCATGCCTCGACTAATAAAGGCAAGTATTCCATATGCCTTCTTAACTACCTTATCTACCTGGCCTGCTACATTTTAGGGATCTGTGGACCTGCACTCCAAGGCCAATTTGTTCCTCTACACTTTTCAGTGTCGTACCATTTAATGTGGATTACCTTGCCTTGTTAGACCTCCCCAAATGTATTACCTCCCACTTATCCAGATTGAATTCCATTTGCCACTGTTCGGCCCACATGACCAGTACATTGATATCTTGCTGCAAAATGCAGCTTTCTTCTTAATTATCAACCACACAGCCTATTTTAGTCTCATCTGCAAACTTCTTAACCATACCCCCAATATTCAAGTCCAATTGATATATACCACAAAAAGCAAGGGACCCAGCACTGAGCCCTGCGGAACCCCACTGGATAAAGCTTTCCAGACACAAAAACACCCATCAACCATTACCCTTTGCTTCCTGTCTCTGAGCCAATTTTGGATCCAACTTGCCACTTTGCCCTGGATCCCAGGGGCTTTTACTTTCGTTAGTCTGCCATGTGGAACCATCAAAAGCTTTGCTAAAATCCATATACACTACATCACACATCCTCCTGGTTACCTCCTCAAAAAATTCAATCAAGTTAGTCAGACATGGCCTTCCCTTAACAAATCCATGCTGACTGTCCTTGATTAATCCATGTCTCCCCTGTCCCTCAGAATTTTTTCCAGTAATTGTCCCACCACTGAGGTTAGGCTGACTGGCCTGTAATTACTCAGTCTATCCCTTTCTCCCTTTTTAAACAAAGGTGTAACATTAGCAGTCCTCCAGTCCTCTGGCACCACACCTGTAGCCAGAGGGGACTGGAAAATGATGGTCTGAGCCTCTGCTATTTCCTCTTTTACTTCTCATAACAACCTGGGATACATTTAGAAACATAGAAACATAAAAGTTTACAGCGCAGTAGGAGGCCATTTCGACTCATCGTGTCCACGTTGGCCGACAAAGAGCCGCATGGCCTCGGTCAGCAGCCCTGTAGGTTACATATAAACCTATGAGCAATGAAGAATGGTGGAAAGGTAAAGAGCATCCAGCCCAACCAGTCCGCCTCACACAACTGCACCACCCCTTATACTGAAACATTCTACACTCCACCCCAACCAGAGCCATGTGATTTCCTGGGAGAGGAAAAAACCAGATAAAAACCCAGGCCAATTTAGGGAGAAAATAATCTTGGAAAATTCCTCTCTGCCCCATCCAGTTGATCGAAACTAGTCCAGGAGATCACCCTAACCATATTCAATTCCCTGTAGTACTTAACCATTATATCTGCGCCGGCCAACAAAAGATTATGCAGTCTAATCCCAATTACCAGCTCTAGGTCCATAACCCTGCAGGTTACGGCACTTTAAGTGCTCATCCAACCATCTTTTAAATGTGGTGAGGGTTTCTGCAATCTTCCGGGCACTGAGTTCCAGATCCCCACAACCCTTTGTGTAAAGAATCCCCCCCTCAAATCCCCTCTAAACCTTCCACCAACCAACTTAAAACTATGCCCCCTCGTAATAGACCTCTCCACCAATAGAAATAGGCCCTTACTATCCACTATGTCTAGGCCCCTCAATATTTTGTACACCTCAATGAGGTCTCCTCTCAACCTCCTCTGTTCCAATGAGAACAATCTTGGCCTGGGGATTTATCCACTTTCAAAACTGCTAAGCGCCTTAATACTTCCTCTCTCACAATGTTTATCTCATCTAATATTTCACACTCCTCCTCCCTCATTGCAATGTCCTAGTACAAGAAACACACAGAGTTATCAAGCAGTTAGGAAGGCATATGCATGTTGGCCATTATTGCTAGATGTTTGGACTATAAGAGTAAGGAAATTTTGCTACAATTGTACAAGACTCTGGTGCGACTAAACTTGGAGTACTGTGCACAATTTGGATCTCCTTATCCCAGGGAGAATATACTTGCCTTAGAGGCTGTGCAACAACATTGATTGATTCCTAAGATGAGAGGGTTGTCCATGAGGCGAGATGAAATAGCTTGGGCCTATACTGATATGTCCTTTCTATATAGTATAAATGCACACGAGGCACATACTTGAGAGACGGTCACTCTGTGACCAGTGACCTTTATTACCAAACCTCAAGTGATGAAGGTGGGTGGAGCTTCCCCTTTTATACCTGGAAGTCCAGGTTAGGAGTGTCTCCCACAAGTGAACCCCTTGTGGTCAATGTTCTCAAGGTGTACAACTTAGGTCAGCTTAAACATGGGTTACAATGATAGTTGAATACATGACATCACCTCCCCCCCCAAAGTCTTATTGGGATCACAGGTTAAGTCTCTCTGCTGGTTTACGCTCCCTTGTAGAGCGCCTGAGTTGGGGCTCTGGTTGTTGGGCGCTGGCCTGAGTGTCTGCTGTTGGCGGTGCCTCAGGCCTGTCCGGACTGCCCACAGTGACTGGGCTCTCCTCCACTTGGTTCCGCTGTTCGGTCACCTGTGATGGACTAAACTCTATGTCGTGTTCTTCCTCTGCTTCTTCTATGGGGTTGCTGAACGTCCTTTTAGTTTGATCCATGTGTTTGCGGCCGATTTGTTCATCGGTAAGTTTAACGACAAAACCCTATTCCCCTCTTTGGCAATCACAGTGCCTGCAAGCCATTTGGGCCCTGCAGCATAATTAAGGACAAAAACAGGGTCATTGACATCAATACATCTCGCCCTCGCATTCCTGTCACGGCAGTCACATGACTCCACGATGGTATGTTGCCTCCCTGGTGAAAGGGTCAAGGATGTCTCGGAGCGGGTGCAGGACATTCTGAAAAGGGAGGGTGAACAGCCAGTTGTCGTGATGCATATAGGTACCAATGATATAGGTAAAAAACGGGATGAGGTCCTATGAAATGAATTTAGGGAGCTTGGAGCTAAATTAAAAAGTAGGACCTCAAAAGTAGTAATCTCAGGATTGCTATCAGTGCCACGTGCTAGTCAGAGTAGGAATTGCAGGATAGTTCAGATGAATACGTGGCTTGAGGAGTGGTGCAGAAGGGAGGGATTCAAATTCCTGGGGCATTGGAAGCGATTCTGGGGGAGGTGGGACCAGTACAAACTGGACGGTCTGCACCTGGGCAGGACCGGAACCAATGTCCTAGGGGGAGTGTTTGCTAGTGCTGTTGGGGAGGAGTTAAACTAATATGGCAGGGGGATGGGAACCTATGCAGGGAGACAGAAGGAAATAAAAGGGAGACAGAGGCAAAAGATAGAAAGGAGAAGAGTAAAAGTGGAGGGCAGAGATACCCAAGGCAAAAAACAAAAAGGGCCACATTGCAGCAAAATTCTAAAGGGGCAAAGTGTGTTAAAAAGACAAGCTTGAAGGCTCTGTGCCTCAATGCGAGGAGTATTCGGAATAAGGTGGACGAATTAACTGCGCAGATAGCAGTTAATGGATATGATATAATTGGCATCACGGAGACATGGCTCCAGGGTGACCAAGGCTGGGAACTCAACATCCAGGGGTATTCAACATTTAGGAAAGATAGACAGAAAGGAAAAGGAGGCGGGGTGGCGTTGCTGGTTAAAGAGGAAATTAATGCAATAGTAAGGAAGGACATTGGCTTGGATGATGTGGAATCGGTATGGGTGGAACTACGGAATACCAAAGGGCAGAAAATGCTGGTGGGAGTTGTGTACAGACCACCAAACAGTAGTAGTGAGGATGGGGACAGCATCAAACAAGAAATAAGGGATGTGTGCAATAAAGGTACAGCAGTTATCATGGGCGACTTTAATTTACATATAGATTGGGCTAACCAAACTGGTAGCAATGCGGTGGAGGAGGATTTCCTGGAGTGTATTAGGGATGGTTTTCTTGACCAATATGTCGAGGAACCAACCAGAGAGCTGGCCATCCTAGACTGGGTGATGTGTAATGAGAAGGGACTAATTAGCAATTTTGTTGTGCGAGGCCCCTTGGGGAAGAGTGACCATAATATGGTCGCATTCTTTATTAAGATGGAGAGTGACACAGTTAATTCAGAAACTAAGGTCCTGAACTTAAGGAAAGCTAACTTCGACGGCATGAGGCGTGAATTGGCTAAAATAGACTGGCAAATTATACTTAAAGGGTTGACGGTGGATAGGCAATGGCAAACATTTATAGATCACATGGATGAACTTCTTCAAGTGTACATCCCTGTCTGGAGTAAAAACAAAACAGGGAAGGTGGCTCAACCGTGGCTAACAAGGGAAATTAGGGGTAGTGTTACATCCAAGGAAGAGGCATATAAATTGGCCAGAAAAAGCAGCAAACCTGAGGACTGGGAGAAATTTAGAATTCAGCAGAGGAGGGCAAAGGGTTTAATTAGGAGGGGGAAAATAGAGTACGAGAGGAAGCTTGCCGGGAACATAAAAACCGACTGCAAAAGCTTTTATAGATATGTGAAGAGAAAAAGATTAGTGAAGACAAACATAGGTCCCTTGCAGTCAGACTCAGGTGAAATTATAATGGGGAACAAAGAAATGGCAGACCAATTGAACCAATACTTTTGTTCTGTCTTCACGAAGGAAGACACAAATAACCTTCTGGAGGTACTAGGGGACCGAGGGTCTAGTGAGAAGGAGGAACTGAAGGATATCCTTATTAGGCGGGAAATTGTGTTGGGGAAATTGATGGGACTGAAGGCTGATAAATCACCGAGGCCTGATTTTCTGCATCCCACAGTACTTAGGGAAGTGGCCCTAGAAATAGTGGATGCATTGATGATCATTTTCCAACAGTCTATCGACTCTGGAGCAATTCCTATGGACTGGAGGTAGTTAATGTAACACCACTTTTTAAAAAAGGAGGGAGAGAGAAACAGGTAATTCTCGACCGGTTAGCCTGACATCAGTAATGGGGAAAATGTTGGAATCAATTATTAAGGATGAAATAGCAGCGCATTTGCAGAGCAGTGACAGGATCAGTCCAAGTCAGCATGGATTTATGAAAGGAAAATCATGCTTGACAAATCTTCTGGAATTTTTTGAGGATGTAACAAATAAAGTGGACAAGGGAGAACCAGTGGATGTGGACTTTCAAAAGGCCTTTGGCAAGGTCCCACATAAGAGATTGGTGTGCAAAATCAAAGCACATGGTATTGTGGGGTAATGTACTGGCGTGGATAGAGAACTGGTTGGCAGACAGGAAGCAGAGAGTCGGGATAAATGGGTCCTTTTCGGAATGGAAGGCAGTGACTAGTGGAGTGCCGCAGGGATCAGTGCTGGGACCCCAGCTCTTTACATTATATATTAATGATTTGGATGAAGGAATTGAGTGTAATATCTCCAAGTTTGCAAATGACACTAAACTGGGTGGCGGTGTGAGCTGTGAAGAGGATGCTAAGAGGCTGCAGGGTGATTTGGACAGGTTAGGTGAGTGGGCAAATGCATGGCAGATGCAGTATAATGTGGATAAATGTGAGGTTATCCACTTTGGTGGCAAAAACACGAAGGCAGAATATTATCTGAATGGCGGCAGGTTAGGAAAAGGGGAGGTGCAACGAGACCTGGGTGTCATGGTTCATCAGTCATTGAAAGTTGGCATGCAGGTGCAGCAGGCAGTGAAGAAGGCAAATGGCATGTTGGCCTTCATAGCTAGGGGATTTGAGTATAGGAGCAGGGAGGTCTTACTGCAGTTGTACAGGGTCTTGGTGAGGCCTTACCTAGAATATTGTGTTCAGTTTTGGTCTCCTAATCTGAGAAAAGACGTTCTTGCTATCGAGGGAGTGCAGCGAAGGTTCACCAGCTTGATTCCAAGGATGGCTGGACTGTCATATGAGAAGAGACTGGATCAACTGGGCCTTTATTGAATGGAGTTTAGAAGGATGAGAGGGAATCTCATAGAAACATATAAAATTCTGACGGGACTGGACAGATTAGATGCAAGAAGAATGTTTCGAATGTTGGGGAAGTCCAGAACCACGGGACACAATCTTAGGATGAGGGGTAGGCCATTTAGGACTGAGATGAGGAGAAATTTCTTCACGCAGAGAGTTGTTAACCTGTGGAATTCCCTGCCGCAGAGAGTTGTTGATGCCAGTTCATTGGATATATTCAAGAGGGAGTTAGATATGGCCCTTACGGCTAAAGGGATGAAGGGGTATGGAGAGAAAGCAGGAAAGGGATACTGAGGTGAATGATCAGCCATGATCTTATTGAATGGCGGTGCAGGCTCGAAGGGCCGAATGGCCTACTCCTGCACCTATTTTCTATGTTTCTATGTGACTGACGCCTGCTCTCAACGATTTCTTTCATAGTAGGGTGTATAAGGGATAACCTGGTTTTGAGCATCCTTTTCATTAGTAGCTCTGTGGGTAGAACCCCTGTGAGCGAGTGTGGTCGGGATCTATTGGCCAACAGGAGGCGTGATAAGTTGCTTTGTAGGGAACCCCCTTGGATTCTGAGCATCCCCTGTTTGATTATCTGCACTGCTCGTTCTGCCTGGCCGTTTGAGGCCGGCTTGAACGGTGCCGTTCTGACATGATTGATTCCATTACCTGCCATGAAGTCCTGGAATTCAATGCTTATGAAGCACAGGCCATTGTCGCTGACCAAGACATCCGGTAGACCATGGTCAGTGAACATTGCCCGTAGACTTTCTACCGTGGCAGAGGATGTGCTTGAATTTAAAATGGCACACTCAATCCATTCGGAGTAGGCGTCTACTACAACCAAAAACATTTTTCTCATGAAAGGACCTGCATATTCCACATGGATGCATTACCATGGCTTGGCGGGTCAGGACCAGGAGCTAAGGGGGGCTTCCCTGGGTGCATTGCCCAGCTGAGCACACATGTTGCCCCTGTGAACACAAAGTTCCAGGTCTGCATCTATCCCTGGCCACCAAACGTGTGACCTGGCAATTGCCTTCATCATGACAATGCCCGGGTGCTCATTGTGAAGTTCTCTGATAAATACCTCTCTGCCCATCTGGGGCATGACTACTCGGTTTCCTCACAGTAGGCAATTGGCCTGAATCGAGAGTTCATCCTTGCGCCTATGCAACGGTTTAAATTCCTCAGGGCATGCCCCATACGTGGCTGTCCAGTCCCCATTCAGGACACATTTCTTAACTAAAGACAGTAGCGGGTCTTTATTTGTCCAGACTTTAATCTGACGGGCTGTCACAGGTGAGCCTTCGCTTTCGAAAGCTTCAACAGCCATGACCATCTCAGCATCATGCTGAGTTGCCCCCTCAGTGGTGGCTAGTGGGAGCCTGCTGAGTGCTTCGGCGCAGTTATTAATGCCCGATCTGTGCCGAATTGTGTAGGCGACTAACGTAAGTGCCCACCTCTGTATGCGGGCCGATGCTTTCGCATTTATGGCCTTGTTGTCGGCCAAAAGGGACGTTAGGTGTTTGTGATCTGTCTCCAGCTCAAATTTCCTGCCAAACAGGTACTGGTGCATTTTTTTTCCTGCATATACACATGCTAGCATTTCCTTTTCTGCCTGGGACAGACTTCTGGAGGCATAAGCTAGCGGCTGTAACTGACCATTGGCATTCACATGCTGCAACACACACCCAACACCATAGGACGACGCATCGCACATTAAAACTAGTTTCTTACATGGGTCATATCATGTTAACAGTTTGTTGGAGCATAACAAATTGTGTGCTCTATCAAACGCCCTTTCCTGGCTGTCACCCCAGACCCAATCGCGACCTACGCATAGGAGCACGTGTAGCGGCTCTAACAGCGTGCTCAATTTGGGAAAATCGTTAACAAAATAGTTCAGGAGCCCCAGGAACGAATGCAGCTCTGTCGTGTTACGGAGTCTGGGTGCTCTCTGGATCGCTTCCGTTTTGGATGCAGTAGGTCTGACCCCGTCTGCTGCTACCCTCCTCGCCAGGAATTCTACCTCTGGAGCTAAGAAGACGCACTTCGCCTTTTTCAGTCGCAGCCCTACCCGGTCCAGTCTGCTTAGCTCTTCCTCCAGGTTGTGGAGATGTTCTTCAGTATCGTGACCCGTGATGAGGATGTCGTCTTGAAAAACCACCGTCCTTGGAATCGACTTGAGGAGGCTTTCCATATTTCACTGAAAGATCGCGGCGGCCGAACGAATCCAGAACGGACATCTGTTATACTCAAACAACCCCTTGTGTGTCGTGATGGTGGTCAGCTTCTTCGACTCACTCACCAGCTCCTGGGTCATGTAAGCTGAGGTCAGGTCAAATTTTGAAAAATGTTTGCCACGGACAACGTCGCAAAGAGGTCCTCCGCTCTCGGTAGCGGGTACTGGTCTTGGAGTGACACCCGATTGATGGTGGCCTTGTAATCACCACATATCCTGACCGACCCATTCGCCTTGAGCACCGGCACAATCGTCTCGTCCAGTCACTGAATCCGACTGGCAAGATGTTGCCTTCCCTCAGCAGGCGGTCCAATTCACATTCTATCTTTTCCCGCATCACGTACGGCACCGCTCTGGCCTTGTGGTGTGCTGGCCTGGCGTCCGGGTTTACGTGGATCACTACCTTGGCCCCCATGAAAGTGCTGATGCCGGGTTGAAATAATGAGTCAAATTTGTCCAGGACCTGTGAGCATGATACTCGCTCCAAAGAAGAAATTGCATTGACATCGCCCCATTTCCAGTTCATGACAGCAAGCCAACTCCTCCCCAGTAGTACGGGACCATCCCCCGGGACAATCCAGAGTGGCAAACTGCTCTCCGAATCTTTGTGGGTCATGAGTACCGTGGCGCTGCCTAGCACCGGAATGATCTCCTTTGTATATGTCCGTAGCAGTGCGTCAATTGGCAATAATTTTGGCCTCCTGGCCTTGGACACCCACAACCTTTTGATTAATACTCATCAGGGACTGGCTGGCCCCCGTGTCGAGCTCCATTAATACTGGGATGCCATTGAGAAGCACTTTCATCATTATCGGTGGCGTCCTGGTGCATGAACTGTATATGTGCTCCACATGAACTCGCTGAACTTCAGCTTCCAGCGATTTCTCCCAGTATTCATTTGGCCTCGTAGGGCTCACATCGGGCCCGCACTCCTCGTACATCAACCTGGCTGCAGGCTTCCTGCACATACGCGCCAAGTGACCGCTGACGTTGCAGTTTCTGCAGGTATATTGCTGATACCTGCAAGCTCTGGCTGGGTGCTTGCCTCCACACCTCCAACATGAGCTGGAGGCCCCATTGTTGGAAACAAAAGGTCCATTACCAGTCGATCATCTCTGACTGTCTCTGTGACTGTCCTTAAGCGCACCATTAACAGGTGTTGATGGCCCCATTACTGACCGCATTATCTATTGCGATGGCATGAATCGCCGTTCAGCTAGCCATTGTCTCTGTTGAATTCCCCCTTTGGGTTTGACTACATGCTGGAGCATATCCGATTGCACTTGTCTGCCTAGCGAACTGTGTGCCGTGTTAACAATGTTGATTCCCTGGTCGTTTGCCGCATTTGAGCCAAGATTTTTGTCATACATCATTCTGGTCTCTTCCTCCCCGAGATAAATGTCTGGGCTATCAGAGCCACCGCTTCAAAGGTCAAGTCTTTGGTCTCAATCAGTTTCCTGAAAACCCCAGCATGCCCATGCCCTCAGTAAAAAGGTTTTGCAGCATCTCCGCTCTGCATGCATCTGGGAACTTACATAGGCTCGCCAGTCGCCGGAGATCTGCCACGAAGTCTGGAACGCTTTGCCCTTCTCGCCGCAAAACCGGTGTCTCGCCATGTGCATGCTGCTCGCCGGTTTAAGGTGTTCCCCGATGAACTTACTGAGCTCTTCGAACATCTTGCCCGTCGGCTTCTCTGGCGCTAGAAGGTCCTTCATCAGGGAGTACGTTCTGGATCCACAAACCGTCAGGAGATGAGCCCTGCGTTTGTCGACTGAATCCTGTCTCGACCATTCCTTAGTGACAAAACTTTGCTGTAGTCTTTCAATAAAGTTGTTCCAATCATCACCAACACAGTACCTCTCTTCTGTGTTGCTAGTGGCCATGCTCGCATGGTTTAAATCCCATTTTCTCGTCGCCAATGATATGTCCTTACTATACAGTATAAATGCACACGAGGCCCATATTTGAAAGAAGGTCACTCTGTGACCAGTTACCTTTATCACCAAGACCTCAAATGATGAAGGTGGGTGGAGTTTTCCCTTTTATACCTGAAATTCCAGGTTAGGAGTGTCTCCCACAAGTGCACCCCTTGTGGTCAATGTTCTCAAGGTGTACAACTTAGGTTAGCTTATACATGGGCTACAATGAAATTTGAATACAGGAAATATACTCTATGGGGTTTTGAAGAATGAGTGCTGATCTCATTGAAACAGATAAGATTTTGAGTAGAATTGACAGGATAGATGCTGATAGATAGTTTCCCTGGTTGGAGAGTCTGGACCTAGTGGGCATAGTATCAGGATAAGGGGTTGGCCTTTTAATACTGAGATGAGGAGGAATTTCTTCACTCAGATGCTTGTGAATCTTTGGAATTCTCTACCCCAGAGGGCTGTGGATGCTCAGTCGTTGAGTATATTCAAAGCTGAGAACGACATACTTTTGGACTCGAGGGGAATCAAGGGATATGGGCTAGGGCAGGAAAGTAGAGCTGAGGTCGAAGATCAGCCATGATCTTATTGAATGGCGGGGCAGGCTTGAGGAGCTGTATGTCCTACTCCTGCTCCTAATTCTTAAGTTCTTATGTTTTTCTACCTGCCTCCAGATGGGTGAAAGTGGGCCCCACCGTTGGTTAAGGAAATGGCCTGGACCATAATCCTCAATCATACCTTATCCCAAAAATAAAAAGTGGGTAACATAGGAACAGGAGTAGGCCATTCAGCTCCTCGAGCCTGTTCTGCCATTCAATTAGATAATGGCTGATCTGTATCTTAAATCTATCTACCCGCCTTGGTTCTTAATACCCTAACAAAAATCTATCAATCTCAGTTTTGACATTTTTAATTGACTCCCAACCATAACAGCTTTTTTTGGAGGAGAGAATTCAAATATCCACTACCATTTGTGCTTCCTGGCATCATCCCTGAACAGCCTAGCTCCACTTTCGAGGTTATGCCCCTTGTTCCGGACTCACCCGCAAGAGGAAATAGTTTCTCTCTATCTACCCTATTAAATCCTTTAATCATCTTAAACACCTCAATTAGGTCACCCTTTAATCTTCTATACGCAAAGAAATACAAGCCTAGTCTATGCAACCTGTCCTCATAAATTAACCCTTTTAGCCCGAGTATCATTCAGGTGAATTTTGGGGCTGTACCCCCACCAACCTGCGGTCTGGTGCCCAGAACTGGATGCAGTATTCCAGATGGAGTCTCGCCAGAGCTATGTATAACCTCAGTATGATCTCCAGTAAACCCTGAAGGCAGTCCAATGCCCGCCAAGTCAATATGAGGGCGATTTTAGACTTCTTCCCTGAATGAGCGCGAGGTTGGCACAGTGGCCTGCTGCCCACCTAAAGCCGGGAGATTCAAGCTACTTTCCACTTTGGGGGTCGTTTCAAAGCTGCTGGCGAGCTGCGGGCGTCCCACTGCAGCTCACCGGTTGTGGGAGAGCAGGAAATCGGCTGGTTTCCATGTGAAGCCGGCCAGTAGGTCAGGCCGGGAGAGGAAGAGTAGCTGATCCCAGAGGAGAGGAGCTGATCCCAGAGGAAAGGAGCTGATCCCAGAGGAGAGGAGCTGCTCCCAGATGAGCTCGAGCACAACAGCAACTTGTATTTATATAGCGCCTTTAACATAATGAAACGTCCCAAGGCGCTTTACAGGAGTATTATGAGATTTTAAAAATTTGACAC
The DNA here is from genome assembly GCF_044704955.1 of Pristiophorus japonicus. Classification (NCBI taxonomy): domain Eukaryota; kingdom Metazoa; phylum Chordata; class Chondrichthyes; family Pristiophoridae; genus Pristiophorus; species Pristiophorus japonicus. The sequence continues at coordinate 38,846,673 of NC_091979.1, read as the reverse complement.
CGAGCCACACAAGTAGAAATTATTGCAGGGGACAGTCAAAGAGGTAGGTTTTAAGGAGCATCTTGAAGGAGAAAAGAGAGGTAGAGAGACGGAGAGGTTTAGGCAGGGAGATCCAGAGTTTGGGGCCTTTTCAACAGAAGGCACAGCCACCAATGGTTGAGCGGTTATAATCAGGGATGCTCAAGAGAGCAGAATTAGAAGAGTGCAGACATCTCGGCGGGGGAGGGGTTGTGGGGCTGGAGGAGATTACAGAGATAGGGAGGGGCGAGGTCATGGAGGGATTTGAAAATAAGGATAAGAATTGTAAAATTTGAAAGGTTATTAGTGGGCTGCAGTATTTAAGTGGAGCCAGGAAGAGCACTGCTGCTCGGTCTATGATAAAATTGGCATTGAGATATCACTGCCAATAATCTGTGAAATGCTAAAATATCCAGTTATTAATTTTATTCTCATTAATTATGTGGAGTGACCATGCTCTCAAATATTTAGTGGTCCAGCATAGAGAATAATTAAAGAAAAGATAAAGAAGGAACTTGCATTTATATAGCGCCTTTCACAACCTCAGGACAACCCAAAGCACTTTACAGCCAATGAAGTACTTTTTGAAGTGTACTCACCATTGTAATGTAGGACGTATTGTGGCACACAACCAAAATGCATTGCATCCAAATTGTTCTGGTACATACCACTCAGATTTATAGAGAGGTTCATAATTGAGGATAAATCTTCATGCATCATGTTAAATGACGACAGAAAGAAAAAGTGAAAACATGCTTTCTGGTAGTAGGGAGTTTACAAAGCACTCACTTTTAGTTAGTTTATAAATAAACTGATAAAGTTATAACTTAAACTATAGTCTGTGATCAGTATTAAAAATGAAATTAGAAAAATGTAGCTGATGCCTTTCATGACCACCAGACATTCCAAAGTGCTTTACAGCCAACGAAGTAATTCTGAAGTGTAGTCACTGTTGTAATGTAGGAAACACGGCAGCCAATTTGCACACAGCAAGCTCCCACGAACAGCAATGTGATAATGACCAGATCATCTGTTTTTTGTTATGTTGATTGAAGAATAAATAGTAACTAGGACATCAGGAATAGCTCCCCTGCTCTTTTTTGAAAAAGTGCCATGAGATCTTTTACTTCCACCTGAGAGAGCAGATGGGATCTCAGTTTAACATCTCATCCAAATAACAGCACCTCCAACAGTGCAGCATTCCCTCAGCACAGTGTTAGCCTAGATTTTTATGCTCAAGTTCCTGGAGTGGGACTTGAACCCAAACCCTTCTGACTCAGAAGCAAGAGTGTTACCCACTGAGCCACAGCTGACACATGCCCATGTGGAATATGCAGCAGCCAGTGCACTGCAGGGAAATACGTGAAATGCTTACCAGGAATTGTGGCACCTCAGAGGTATTGGAGAACCACTCCTTCCTGCTACCTTGCCAATACCACTTGTTAAACCGTGGGCAGACACTAGCAGCATGTTCATTATCATCTGCAACTCAACCCTGTGTACTAGGCAGCGGGTGGTACAATGGCAGCTAGGGCAGGCTTCCTTTCATGCCACCTAGCCTGAAGACAGGGTGGAGAGAGATTAAACATTAAAAGGGATGGATGCCTCACCCTTTCAAAATGTATTTAATGAACTTTGCTTGAAAAAAAAATGCCGGAAGAGATGAGGATAAAACTTCATTTGGATTCAGCAAACCAGGTGCTTTAAAAGATCGGGAAATCTTGCACTTATGTTCCACCTATCAGGTCTCTGCAATGACAAGGATTTACTTTTAAATGCATTGACCTATTATGTAGGTGAACACAAGACACTAGGCACATAACAAGATTCCAGCAATGGCTTAAATTACTGGTTAAATCATTTTTGGTAGCGTGAGTTGAGGAAGGGATGTTGACCAAAGGCACGAGAAGGACTCCCTGCTCTTCTTTAACTAGTGGCATGGGTCCAAAACAGGTGGGCGGCCTCTCAGTTTACTGTCTCACCTGAAGGTAGACAGGTCCCACAAGGCAACACTCAGTACTGCACTAAAATGTCGGCATAGATTAGATACAAAAGTCCTGGAGTGAGTCTTGAACCCACCACTTTCTGCCTCAGAGGTGAGAACATTGAACCAGGTGGACACTTCAGACTAAAATGACTTTATCCTTCGATATTACCTGACAAGTACACTGCTGTGTAAAAATTTTAAAAAGGATGAAATAACACATCACAAAATGGCCATCTATTTAGTGTGCTCTCGTTGCTGGGCTAGACACTAAATCATAATATTTCATTGCTTAACCTCAGCTTTCAAGACATTTCCTGCTGAATTGTTACTTCTTCACCAAAAGCCCCTTTCCCTATCCCTTTTGTGCTCTGTGTTGAGTTTGTGCAAGGAAACGACATAATATAACTTATACTGAATATAATGCTAGGACATAAACTTGTCATCACCAACACATTGTTCCACCAGTGGGACAAATACAAGGCATCGTGGCAACACCCTCGTTCCAAACACTGGCACCTGCTCGACTATGTCATCGTCCGAGCCAGGGATCGCAAGGATGCGCGCATTGTTATGTATGTAAACTTTACTAATGTTGTAAGACTTTCCACCAGGGGACGCACCTGTGGGAGACCCAAGGGTCACCTGCACACCCCGGGCAAGCAGGTATAAAAGGCAGTCTACCATGCTGCTTCCTCACTCTGGAGTTACATTAAAGAGACCAAGGTCACAACAGTTTGAGCTTACAGCACACAGTCTTGTGGAGTTATTCTGAACATAACACACATCACCCGCGCCATGACAGGAGCTGACGACTGCTGGGCGGACCACCACCTAATCCGATCCATCATTGACATCAACATAGCCCCAAGCGCAGGGGGCAGCAGAAGTAGTGCCGCAAAAAAGTCAATGCTGGGGTACTTAAGGACCCAGATCAGAGAGCCCTATACAGTCAGCGCAACACAGCTAACCTGGCATGCCTAATGACCCCGAGACGCAGAATGCCCTCCAGGCCTCAATAACCAGTGCCTGCAAAGAGACGCTCGGTCACTCAACCAGGAAACACCAGGACTGGTTTGATGAGAATGATCAGGAGATTCAAGAGCTAATAGATCGCAAGTGCAGGGCATTCCTGAGCCTTAAACAACAACCCAACTCGGGAGCAGCAAAGCAGCATTACAGTCGACTCAAGGCTGAGATCCAACAAAAAACCTGGGACCTAAAGAACAGGTGGTGGATGGAGAAAGCACAGGAGATACAGCAGCTGGCCGACAGTCATGATGTGCGAGGATTCTTCATCGCAGTCAAGGCCACCTATGGTCCAAACACCCAAGGCCCCACCCCGCTGCTGGCCAAGAACGGGGAAACACTTATCAAGGACACCGAGGCAGTCAGGGCCCGCTGGAAGGAGCACTTCGAAGATCACCTCAGTCGAGACTCTGCCTTTGATTCGAGTGTTCTCGACTCCATTCCGCAGCATGTTACCTGCCACCACCTCAGTGAGACCCCAACACTGCACGAGGTAGAAAAAGCCATAAGACAGCTAAAAAACAACAAGATTATGAGAACAGATGGAATCCCTACTGAGCCACTGAAATATGGCAGAGAGGCGCTGTTGCCACGAATACATGACCTCATCTCTCTCATCTGGAGGGTGGTGAGCATGCTGGGAGATCTTAGAGATGCAGCGATCGTGAACATCTTTGAAAAAGGGGACAAGTCCGACTGCGGCAACTACAGGGGAATCTCCCTGTTATCAGCCACTGGGAAAGTCGTCGCTAGAGTCCTCCTCAACCGTCTTCACCCTGTGGCCGAGGAGCTCCTCCTGAAGTGGCATGCGGATTTCGTCCCCGATGGGGCACAACGGACATGATTTTTGCAGCGCGACAGTTGCAGGAAAAATGCAGGGAAAAGCGCCAGCCCTTATACATGGCCTTCTTCGACCTTACAAAGGCCTTTGACACTGTCAATCGCGAGGGTCTATGGAGCATCCTCCTCCATTTCGGATGCCCCCAAAGGTACATCACCATCCTCCGCCTGCTCCGCGACGACATGCGGGCCGTGATCCTTACCAGCGGATCCATCACAGACCCAATCCACATCTGGACCGGGGTCAAGCAGGGCTGTGCCTTCGCCCCAACCCTCTTCTCAATCTTCCTCGCTGCCATGCTCCACCTCACAGTCGACAAGCTCCCCGCTGGAGTGGAACTAAACTACAAAACCAGTGGGAACCTGTTCAAACTTCGCCATCTCCAGGCCAGGTCCAAGACCACCCTAACCTCTGTCGTCGAGCTATAGTACACGGACAACGCCTGTGTCTGCGCACCTTCTGAGGCTGAACCTTAGGACATAGTCGACGTATTTACTGAGGCGTACGAAAGTATGGGCCTTACGCTAAACATCAGTAAAACAAAGGTCCTCCACCAGCCTGTCCTCGCCACACGGCACTGTCCCCCAGTCATCAAGATCCATGATGCGGCCCTGGACAACGTGGACCACTTTCCTTATCTCGGGAGCCTCCTGTCAACAAGAGCAGTCATTGACGATGAGATCCAACACCGCCTCCAGTGCACCAGTGCAGCCTTCGGCCGCCTGAGGAAAAGAGTGTTTGAAGACCAGGCCCTCAAAACTGTCACCAAGCTTATGGTCTAAAGGGCTGTAGTAATACCCACCCTCCTGTATGGTTCAGAAACATGAACCATGTACAGTAGACACCTCAAATCGCTGGAGAAATACCACCAACGATATCTCCGCAAGATCCTACAAATCCCCTGGGAGGACAGATGCACCAATGTTAGCATCCTCGACTAGGCCAACATCTCCATCATTGAAACACTGACCACACTTGATCAGCTCCACTGGACAGGCCACATGGTTTGCACGCCAGACACGAGACTCCCAAAGCAAGCGCTCTACTCGGAACTCCTTAATGGCAAACGAGCCAAAGGTGGGCAGCGGAAACATTACAAGGACACCCTCAAAGCCTCACTGATAAAGTGCAACATCCCCACTGACACCTGGGAGTCCCTGGCCAAAGACCGCCCTAAGTGGAGGAAGTGCATCCGGGAGGGCGCTGAGCACCTCAAGTCTCATTGCCGAGAGCATGCAGAAATCAAGCGCAGACTGCGGAAAGAGCGTGCAGCAAACCAGTCCCACCCACCCCTTCCCTCAACGACTATCTGTCCCACCTGTGACAGAGACTGTGGTTTTCATACTGGACTGTTCAGCCACCTAAGAACTCATGTTAAGAATGGAAGCAAGTCTTCCTCGATTCCGAGGGACTGTCTATGATGATGAAGACATAATGAAAGGCTTTGTGCAGTGTTCAAGCTTACTGAAAACCCTGCATAAATGATCTAAAAGACATAATGGTGCCCCTTTGAGCTTCCCATTCAAGGTAATAATATTAATCTGATTTCACACTGTCTCCAAACTTTAGCCTCTTCAGGAAATGCTCAGTCATTGCCTGTCTGTGGTTAAACTATTTAAGATGAAGAGTCACAAGTTTTCAAACTGCTATAGACCAAACAACGAAACAAAGGACAATTACAAGATGGATGAATACCATGGGGAGAAAGGAATAGCAGTAAAAACAGAAAATGCTGGAAATCTCAGCAGGTCAGGCAGCATCTGTGGAGAGAAACAGAGTTAACGTTTTGGGTTTGTGACCCTTTGTCAGAATTCAGAAGCATATGCAGATTGGGTTAGATAAAATAGGGTGGGAGGAGGCTCGTGTGGAGCTTAAACACCAGCAAGGACCAGTTGGGTCAAATGGGCAGTTTCCGTGTTGCAATTTCGATGTAAGTCTACGTAAATAGTTTGAAAGGATTCTGCACCATCCGCCTGTGATATTATGAACTAAGTAACACATTAAATAAATGGTTTGGAAGCTATGAAAGTGTTGAAAATGCAAGTTACATATCTGCATTTAATTTGTCAGTTGTCATTCGTAGAATCTTAGACTCATAGAAATTTACGTCACAGAAGGAAGCCATTCGGCTCATCGTGTCCACGCTGACTGAAGAAGCTATCCAGCCTAATCCCACATTCCAGCTCTTGGTCCGTTGCCTTGTAAGTGCATAGCCAAGTACTTTTTAAATATAATGGGGGTTTCTGCCTCTACCACTCTTTCAGGCATTGAGTTTCAGAGCCCCATTACCCTCTGGGTGAAAAAGGTTCTCTTCGTCTCCCTTGTAATCCTTCTACCAATTACTTTAAATCTATGCCCCCTGGTTATTTACCTCTCTGCTAACTGGTCTATCTAGGCCCTTCATAATTTTATATGCCTCAATTAAGTCTCCCCTCAGCCTGCACTGTTTCAAAGAAAACAACCCCAGTGTATCCAATCTTTCCTCATAGCTAAAATTCTTCAGTCCTGGCAATATCCTTGTAAATCTCCTCTGTGCCCTCTCTAGTGCAATCACATCTTTCCTGTAATGTGGTGACAGAACTGTGCGCTGAACTCTGGCTGTGGCCTATCTAGTGTTTTATACAGTTCAAGTATAATCTCTCTGCTCTTGTATTCTATGCCTTGGCTCATAAAGGAAAGTATCCCATATGCCTTCTTAACCACCTTATCTACTTGGCCTACTAGCTTCAGGGATCTGTGGACATGCACTCCAAGTATCCTACCATTTATTGTGCATTCCTTTGCATTGTTAGCCCTCCCCAAATGCATTACCTTGCACTTCTCTGGATTGAATTCCATGTGCCAGTTGTTTGTCCACCTGACATAGAAACATAGAAACATAGAAAATAGGTGCAGGAGCAGGCCATTCAGCCCTTCTAGCCTGCACCGCCATTCAATGAGTTCATGGCTGAACATGAAACTTCAGTACCCCCTTCCTGCTTTCTCGCCATAACCCTTGATCCCCCGAGCAGAAACACCATCTTAGCAACAGTCAATCTTGCCCAAGTTAGCAATCTGACTAGATAGCAGGTAGGGTCGGAGACATCGCTGAGATTGTATAAGGTCTATACAAAATGCAAGTTGTTATGGTCAGCCTGGTACCATATGACAACACTTTCCTCTTCTAGTGGAAGGGCTGTGAGCCCTGCTCACCCTGCCCTCCCCTATACAAACACTGCACTGCAACAAGTGACTGCAACTAGTGTACATACTTTATGGACAATGGGAAGCGAGGGAAGAAATGAAGTTATGCCAAAAAGCAGACTTTTAGCAATCTTTATACAATTTAGCATGTTAATCTAATTTATTACATTTTCTAATCTTAATTGACACCTGATATCTTCCTGCAATCTACAGTTTTCGTCCTCACTATCAAACACACAGCCAATTTTTGTATCATGTGCAAACTTCTTAATTGTACCCCCTACATCAAAGTCTAAATCATTGATGTATACCACAAAAAGCAAGGGACCTATTACTGAGCCCTGTGGAACCCCACTGGAAACATCCATCCAGCCACAAACACCCATCGACCATTACCCTTTGCTTCCTGCCACTTAGCCAATTTTGGATCCAACTTGTCACTTTGCCTTGGATGCTGCAGGCTTTTTCTTTCGTGACCAGTCTACCATGTGGGATCTTGTCAAAAGCCTTGCTAAAACATATTTAAATGAAGTTCCTATTGGTATAATATCCAAATTATATAATTGTTCTCAGCTATGGTGGAAGGGGAGTGGGCGGGCTAGGAATCAGGGCTTTTATTGCTGCTTGTATTCAATGTCCACTGCTGGAAAGTGCACAAATATGGATGGCAGGCAAGCACAGAATCAGCTGTGATGTGCCCCTAGTTAAATAACTTGGCAATACTCAGACCTGGACACTCTGGTTCCACTCTGCCAGTTAGCTTGGGGATGCTCTCCCTCCCTCCATCTCCCTCAAGACCCTCCTTAAACCGAACTTTCTGAACAAGCGTTCCCTCACCCCTCCTGTTGGCTACTTCCTTGGCTTGACGCCCATTTTTTTTCGCCTCTGTGAAGTCCCTTGGGTGTTTTTCTACATTGGAGGCCTTATATTTATTGTTGACTGTGTAAAATTATTTTGTTTTAATTTTAATGGCTGTTTATTTCAAATGAATCAATGCCTGTGTTACATCTCGATACCTTTTCTTAAAAATAGGGGTGACATGAATTTCATACAAACATGTCAAGCGTTTCATGTTAACACAATCTTAGCCCATTGGTATTCTATAATTTGACTGAAACTGATTCTTAAAGTAACCAGATGTTGGACATGGACATGAACAACGTAATATCTTCTGCATGCCAATAAGTGACATATCATTTTCCTGGAAGTGGAAGTCTGTTAGGTGATGGTCTATTGCAGCATCTACCAATCTTTTCATTCCAAGCCTCAAACATTGAATAAGAAAGTTTGCAATGGCAACCTCAAGTTTGCCCCCTCTGCCAAGTGAACTCTGTAAATGATCCCCTTCAAAGGCTCTTCAAGCATTGGAAAAAAACCCCAGTAGTGCAGGATTGCAGCTTGGTTATAAAGAGAAAAGAATTTACTAAATAAGTAATGTTTATCAAAAATTCCCCGAGATGTAGTTTTGCACTTAAGGCATCTGCAGCCTGGAGAGGATTTAAAAAAATGACCTAAATCAAGGACCTTTTCCCAGATGACTTGTTCACTGGATCTGACATCTGACAAAGATTCTGTAAGTAATTTGTTCAGACACATGAGTTCTAATTCTCAGAAACACTTAGCACCAGGGCTCGTTCTGTGACCTCGGCGGAGTTCCCCAGCACTGTTATGCCCTATACTGAGCTCTACAATACTATTCGATTCAGAGATAATTTGCACTGAACAAATCATGATTTTGGCACATAAGCACTCACTGCTGAGTTCTATTACTTCATGAACTGCTAACTTCATAATTTTTTGCTGAGTTCTTGGTGTCGACTAGTTTGCCCAAGTTAGCAAATATGCCTGACAAGAAAGTTCCCTGGTTCAGGATCAGGATCTTTTCATCCATTAAATGAGCGGCCCCAATTGAACCTCAGGATGGTTGAAATTTGCCGTCACTTAGGTACAAGTCACGCTTATTCCAGAGCTCTAAACATAGATCCAAATGAGTCACACTGTTGAGTATCTGTCGCCAGTATGTCCTTGGACCCCTCCCTTAAGAATGATCATTAAATTAAAAAAAGGATTAACCTATTTAATTATTGTACTCCTAACCTCAACTGAAAAGGATGGGCCTCGCAGTTTAGTATGCCTGCTGTGCAAGCTCCTGTTACTGTTACGCGTTCTTAGATAATCCACTAAACGAGCAGTCAAACCCTTTATCGTTGCCACAGGTAATTCTGTGTATTGCTGCTCTGCCAATCTGCAGATTGTGAAGCCAGGCGTCTGGAGCATGTCTGTGGCGCGCTCCAGATAAGGATTGTAAATTATTAGGCTTACATGGCTGAATACCACTATCACATGTGGGAGATGGTGGGAAAGTATCCAAGCTTCCCCAAGAGTTACAAGCCCAGACCCAGCATGTATGATGTATGTAGAGATGTTCTGCTATGGGCAGTCGGTGATGAAATGGATATTGATCTGGCAGCGTCCACTGTAAACTGAGCACACTGTAGCTCTCTTGAAGCATGATACCGTTTGTTTTAAAATTGGATGAAACACTTTTCTTCAATCAAGACTTAGATTACTGTAGGTATTGGCCAACTGTTTAAGAGGTGAAAGTTCATTCACATATTGATGTAGGTAAGCTTAGTGTCACGCCTTGTTTGCCACAAAAGAAAAAGTGGCCCAACCCTGGCTAACAAAAGAAATTAAGGATAGTATTGGATCCAAAGAGGAGTCATACAAAATTGCAAGAAAAAGTAGCAAGCCTGAGGATTGGGAGCAGTTTAGAATTCAGCAAAAAAAGACCCAAGGGATTGATTAAGAGGGGAAAAATAGAGTATGAGAGTAAACTTGCAAGAAACATAAAAACCGACAGTAAAAGTTTCTACAAGTACGTAAAAAGAAAAAGATTAGTGAAGACAAATGTAGGTCCTTTACAGACAGAAACTGGAGAATTTGTAATGGAGAACAAGGAAATGGCAGAACAATTAATTAAATACTTTGGTTCTGTCTTCACGGAAGAGGACACAAATAACGTCCCAGAAATGCTAGGGAACCAAGGATCTAGTGGGCAAGAGGAATTAAAGGAGCTGATTATTTAGCAAGAAAATAGTGCTGGAGAAACTAATGGGACTGATGGCCGATAAATCCCCAGGGCCTGATGCTCTGCATCCCAGAATACTAAAAGAGGTAACTTTGGAAATTCTATAGATTATGGAACAGTTCCTGCAGATTGGAGGATGGCAAATGTAACCCCACTATTCAAAAAAGGAGGGAGAGAGAAAACAGGGAACTAAAGATCGGTTAGCCTAACATCAGTAGTAGGGAAAATGCTAGAGTCTATTATAAAGGATGTGATAACGGCACACTTAGATAATATCAACGGGATTAGACAAAATCACGTGGATTTATGAAAGGAAAATCATGTTTGACAAACCTACTGGAGTTATTTGAGGATGTAAGGGAAGATAGACTATGAAAGTAAACTAGCACAAAATATAAAATCAGATAACAAGAGTTTCTATAGGTATATAAAAAGGAAAAAGGAGTGGCTAAAGTAAATGTTGGTCCCTTAGAGGACGAGACCGCGGAACTAGTAATAGGTAACATAGAGAAATATTTTGTATCAGACTTTACGGTAGAGGACACTAGCAATATTCCAACAGTGGATAGTCAAGTGGCTATGGGGGGGCAGGGCGGGAGGAACTTAACACAATCACAATCACTAAGGAGGTGGTACTCAGTAAGATAATGGGACTAAAGGCAGATAAATCCCCTGGATCTGAAGACTTGCATCCTAGGGTCTTAAGAGAAGTAGCATCAGGGATTGTGGATGCATTGGTTGTAATTTACCAAAATTCCCTGGATTCTGGGAGGTCCTAGCAGATTAGAAAACTGCAAATGTAATGCCCCTATTTAAAAAAGGAGGCAGACAAAAAGCAGGAAACTATAGACCATTTAGCCTAACATCTGTGGTTGGGAAAATGTTAGAGTCCATTATTAAAGAAGCAGTAGCAGGACATTTGGATAAGCAAAATTCGGTCAGGCAGAGTCAGCATGGATTTATGAAGGGGAAGTCATGTTTGACAAATTTGCTGGAGTTCTTTGAGGATGTAACGAACAGGGTGGATAAAAGGGAACCAGTGGATGTGGTGTATTTGTACTTCCAGAAGGCATTTGACAAGGTGCCACATAAAAGGTTACTGCACAAGATCAACGTTCACGGGGTTGGGCATAATATATTAGCATGGATAGAGGATTGGCGAACTAACAGAAAATAGAAAGTCGGGATAAATGATTCATTCTCTGGTTGGCAACCAGTAACTAGTGGGCTGCCGCAGGGATCAGTGCTGGGACCCCAATATTTACAATCTATATTAACGACTTGGAAGAAGGGACTGAGTGAGTGTAATGTAGCCAAGTTTGCTGATGATACAAAGATGGGAGGAAAAGACAAGGTGGATGCAGAGAGGATGTTTCCACTGATGGGGGAGACTAGAACTAGAGGGCATGATCGTAGAATAAGGGGCCGCCCATTAAAAAAAGAGAGATGAGGAGGAATTTCTTCTCTCAGAGGGTTGTAAATCTGTGGAATTTGCTGCCTCAGAGAGCTGTGGAAGCTGGGACATTGAATAAATTTAAGACAGAAATTGGATAGTTTTTTGAACGATAAGGGGATAAGGGGTTATGGGGAGAGGGCGGGGAAGTGGAGCTGAGTCCATGATCAGATCAGCCATGATTTTATTGAATGGTGGAGCAGGCTCGAAGGGCCGTATGGCCTACTCCTGTTCCTATTTCTTATGTTCTAATAAATAAGGGCGAACCAGTGGATGTCGTGTATTTGGATTTTCAGAAGGCCTTTGATAAAGTCCCGCATAAGAAAAATTGAAGCACATAGGATTGGGGGTAATGTACTGGTATGGATTGAAAATGGGTTAACTGACAGGAAACAGAGAATAGGAACAAACAGGTCTTTTTCAGGGTGGCAGGCAGTGACTAGTGGGGTAGCAAAGGGATCAGTGCTTGTGCTCACATTCCTGGAGTGTTCCTTGACCCCACAACCTTCTGACCCAGAAGTAAGCGTGCTACCCATTGAGCCACAATTGACAATGCATATGTTCCCCCTTTTCATGCTTAACAACAGTCCAATTTTCAGGACCACGGATGTCATGTCAGGTCCTGATCTTACGTTGACTACCATATGGAAAAAGATTACAATACTGGCTGACCTGTAAGAATGTGTACAATTTGATGTGTCACTCTTTCCTCTCAATGAAGGATCAATAGGAGGCTGTTCCTTTATTTCTAAAGCAGCAGCCAGTATCACTTTAGATATTTGGGTCCTGGGAGTGATGAAGATGGGCTGGCCCATCGTTTCATTAAGTTCTAAATCAGAAAGGCATTCAGAAGAAGCTCTGTACCCATGAATCTCCACTGCACATTGTATTATTAAGACATAGGTACAGCTCCCTTGATGGTAGAGCTAATAATGTTACTACATAAGATTACATAGGATATACAGCACAAAAACAGGCCCAACCAGACCATGCCGGTGTTTATGTTCCACTCAAGCCTCCTCCCATCTTTCCTCATCTAAATCTATCAGCATAACCCTCTATTCCCTTCTCCCTCATATGCTTATCTAGTCTCCCGTTAAATACACCTATACTATTCGCTTCAACCACTCCATGTGGTAGCAAGTTCCACATTCTCACCACTCTCTGGGTAAAGAAGTTTCTTCTGAATTGACTATTGGGTTTCTTGGTGACTATCTTATATTGATGGCCTCTAGTTTTGCTCTTCCCCACAAGTGGAAACATTCTCTCTGTATCCACTCTATCAAAACCTTTCATAATTTTAAAGATCTCTATTAGGTCACACCTCAGCCTTCTCTTTTCTAGAGAAAAGAGACCCAGCCATTTCATCCTTTCCTGATAGGTGTACCCTGCTGCATGGCATTCTACTAAGATGCGTATTCTGCTTAGCCTGAGACTGTAAAAACAAGGATACTCAAGGTTCCAGTTTTCACATCAGTGTCAGCTGTGGCTCAGTGGGTAGCACTCTCATCTCTGAGTCAGAAGGTTGTGGGTTCACATCCCACTCCAGGGACCTGAGCACAAAAAAGTTAAGGCTGGCACTGCACTGTCAGAAGTGCTGTCTTTTGGATGAGACAATAAGCCTGCTCTCTCAAGTGGACATAAAAGATCCCATGGCACTATTTTAAAGAAGAGCAGGGGAGTTCTCCCCGGTGTCCTGGCCAATATGTATCCCTCATTCAATATAACAAAAAGCAGATTATCTGATCATTATCACATTGCTGTTTGTGGGAGTTTGCTGTGCACAAATTGGCTGCTGCGTTTCCTACAAGTGACTACACTCCAAAAGTACTTAATTGGTGGTAAGGCGCTTTGAGACGTTCGGTGGTCGTGAAAGGCACTATATAAATCCAAGTCTTTGTTTCTTATCTCCTTTTAATCCAGATCATATTGTTTCAGATATAAATATATAATAATGACAATAAATTAAATCCCCATGGCGTCTGAATACTCATCTGAATACTCAACGCATAATAGATACCTGTTCGTATTCTTACTCAGGAGCACACAAAAGTGATTCTTCCTATGTTTGCTTGTGAATTTAGTTTGAACATTAAGAATTGATACATGTTTTCAGTCTCGTGAAGGAGAGGGCTAGATAATGTCGTGACCCGCACCCGAATCAAATGGGTTTCAGAGTATTAGCGGCCCGCATTCCAGGGTATAGTATAACAGGATAAAACAGCATCAGATCAAATCAGATCAGATAGAGATTCTATGCGTGTCAGAGATCACAAAACTGCTGCTAGGTTATTATAGCCTATCGTGCAAAGACAGCTGCTGTAATTAACATATTTTGTGTGGTTTTTTGTACACCATTTAAATTATTTTGATTTGTTTTAATTAAAAGGTAGCAGGAAGAGATTACTACCCTCTTATGTGTCCCGCACTGTCAGCTTTTAATAATCTCCTTACTTTGCTGAGTATTTCTATATTGAAGGGCGCATCCATCAGACAACATTGTAATCCACGTGAAAGTGAATAAGATGGATGTCAGTAACATCAGACAGGGGATCTTGTGGGCCATATCATTTACCTCGGCACACTTGCTTTTCAGTCAAGGGATAACACTGCCCTCTGGATTTCTCTCCATAATGAACGTTGATTTGCTATCTTGCTCCCTACTGTCCGCAGGCTCCTAAAATCCTACGCTCTTTCACACTGCTTTCAAACTTTTCCTTTTAATTTAAGCCCATAATCTCTCCTTTCCACACCACCCCCCTGACCCCCGCCCTCCCCCCAGTCATTTCAACTTCATTTCTTTTCACTTTTACTGCAAAATCTAGTTAAAGTAATAAATGATTGACCATCTCCAGATTACAACCCATTTCTGGTCAAGTGTTGGGTAATGGATTCAGAAAAGGACCTTAAGCTGCATTGAAAAGCAATAAATATGACAATTAATTTATCATGCATCTCTCCTCCAGTTTCTGTGTTTCTGTATCAGGATAACTGACATTATCATGACTACTGAGGGAGGAGGAGTGTGAAATATAGACGAGATAAACATAGTGACAGAGGAAGTATTAAGGGACTTAGTAGCTTCAAAAGTGGATAAATTCCCAGGACCAGATGAAATGTATCCCAGGCTGTTAAGAATAGCAAAAGAGGAAATAGCAGAGGCTCTGACCATCATTTTTCCAGTCCTCTCTGGCTACAGGCATGGTGCCAGAGGACTGATAATATTGTAACTTTGTTTAAAAAGGGAGAAAGGGATAGACCGAGTAATTACAGGCCAGTTAGCCTAACCTTACTGGTGGGAACATTATTGGAAAAAATCGTGAAGGATGGAATAATTCTTCATTTGGAAAGACATAGCTTAATCAAGGACAGTCAGCAAGGATTTGTCAAGGGAAGGCCGTGTTTGACTAACTTGATAGAATTTTTTGAGGAAGTAACCAGGAGGGTCAATGAGGGCAGTGCGTATGATGTACTGTATATGGATTTTAGCAAAGCTTTTGATGGTTCCACATGGCAGACTGTAACAAAAGTAAAAGCGTCTGGGATCCAGGGCAAAGTGACAAGTTGGATCCAAAATTGGCTCAGAGGCAGGAAGCAAAGGGTAATGGGTGATGGGTTTGTGTGACTGGAAGGCTGTGTCCAGTGGGGTTCCGCAGGGCTCAGTGCTGGGTCCCTTGCTTTTTGTGATATATATCAATGACTTGGACTTGAATGTTGGGGGTATGATTAAGAAGTTTGCAGATAACACTAAAATATGCTGTGTGGTTGATAATGAAGAAGAACGCTGTGGCCTGCAGGAAGATATCAATGTACTGGTCAGGTTGGCGGAACAGTAGCAAATGGAATTCAATTCAGATAAGTGTGAGGTAATACATTTGGTGAGGGCTAACAAGGCAAGGGAATACACATTAAATGGTACAACACTGAAAAGCGTAGAGGAACAAAGGGACCTTGAAGTGCAGGTCCACAAATCCCTGAAAGTAGCAGGCCAGGTAGATAAGATGGTTAAAAAGGCATACGGAATAATTCCCTTTATTAGTCGAGGCATGGAATACTCGAACAAGAAGGTTATGCTTGAACTGTATAAAACACTGGTTAGGCCGCAGCCAGAGTACTGTGTGCAATTCTGGTCACCACATTACAGGAAAGATGCCGTGACGAAGGGTTGTCGACCCGAAATGTTAACTCTGTTTTTCTCTCCACAGACACTGCCTGACCCGTTGGGATGTCCAGCATTCTCTGTTTTTATTACAGGAAAGATGTGATTGCACCGGAAAGGGTGCAGAGGAGATTTACAAAAATGTTTCCTGGACTGGAGAATTTTGGCCATGAGGAAAGATTGGAGATGCTGGGTCTGTTTTCTTTGGAACAGAGGAGACTGAGAGGTGACCTGATTGAGGTGTATAAAATTATGAACAGCCTGGATCGAGTAGATAGGAAGGACCTGTTTCCCTTGGTAGAGGGGTTAACAAACAGGGGGCATAGATTTAAAGTAATTGGGAGGAGGTTTAGAGGAGATAGGAGGGGAAATTGCTTCACCCAGAGGGTGGTGGGGGTCTGGAACTCACTGCCTGAAAGGGTGGTGGAGGCAGAAAGCCTCACCACATTTAAAAAATACTTGAATGTGCACTTGAGGTGCCGTAACCTACAGGGCTATGGACCAAGAGCTGGAAGGTGGGATTAGGCTGGATAGCTCTTGGTTGGCTGCCGTGGACATGATGGGCCGAAATGGCTTCCTTCCGTGCTGTAAATTTCTATGATTCTAGGATTCTACTGTACATCATCTCCTTGTAGCCTTCCTTAATTACTCAATTAATTGGACACCAGTCCCAAAACTGTCTCTCCTCAAACCCCTAGAGTCTGCAATCTATTTCTAGAACTACTATTGTACATAAATCTCCATAAATTTATATTGGTTAAGACTATTGTTTTCTATAAGTCCAGACTTAAGTCTATCACTTTAAAAAAAATTATTCGCTGTCATGGCCAGCATTTATTGCCCAAATTGTCCTCGAGAAGGTGGTGGTGAGCCGCCATCTTGATCCGCTGCAGTCCATGTGTGGTGAAGGTACTCCCACAGTGCTGACTTTTTTGTGGCAATTTGGTACAACTGGGTGGCTTGCTAGGCTATTTCAGAGGGCAATTAAGAGTCAACCACATTGCTGTGGGTCTGGAGTCACATATCGGCCAGACCTGGTAAGGGCAGCAGTTTTCCTTCCCTAAAGGACATTAGTGAACCAGATGGGTTTTATGACAATCTGGTATTTTCATAGTCATTGACATGTCCTTACTATACAGTACCAATGCACACGAGGTCCATACTAGAGAGAAGGTCACTCTGTGACCAGTAACCTTTATTAGCCAGCACTGAAGTGGAGAAGATGGGTGGAGCTTCCCCTTTTATACCTGAAAGTCCACGTTAGCAGTGTCTCCCACAAGTTCACCAGTGGTCAGTGTTCTCACGGTGTACAACTTAGGTCAGTTTATACATGGATTACAATGACAGTTGAATACATGACATCACCTCCCCCTCAAAGTCTTATTGGGATCACAGGTTAAGTCTCTCTGGTGGTTTACGCTCCCTTGTAGAGCGTCTGAGTTGGGGCTCCGGTTGTTGGGTGCTGGCCTGAGTGTCTGCTGTTGGCGGTGCCTCAGGCCTGTCCGGACTGCCCAAAGTGACTGGGCTCTCCTCCACTTGGTTCCAGTGTTCGGTCACCTGTGATGGAGTGAACTCTACGTCGTGTTCTTCCTCTGCTTCTTCTACGGGGTTGCTGAACCTCCTTTTTGTTTGATCCACGTGTCTACGGCGGATTTGTCCATTGGTAAGTTTAACTACCAGAATCCTATTCCCCTCTTTGGCAATCACAGTGCCTGCGAGCCATTTAGGTCCTGCAGCGTAATTAAGGACAAAGACAGGGTCATTGACATCAATACATCGCGCCCTTGCATTTCCATCATGGTAGTCACATTGTGACCGGCGCCTGCTCTCAACAATTTCTTTCATGGTGGGATGTATAAGGGATAACCTGGTTTTGAGCGTCCTTTTCATTAGCAGCTCTGCGGGTGGAACCCTCTTAAGTGAGTGTGGTCGGGATCTATTGGCCAACAGGAGGCGTGATAAGTGGCTTTATAGGGAACCCCTTTGGATTCTGAGACTCCCCTGTTTGATTATCTGCACTGTTCATTCCGCCTGGCCGTTTGAGGTTGGCTTGAACGGTGCCGTTCTGACATGGTTGATATCATTTCCTGCCATGAAGTCCTGGAATTCAATGCTTGTAAAGCACGGACTAAGATGTCCGGTAGAACATGGGTGGCAAACATTGCCTGTAGACTTTATATCATGGCAGAGGATGTGCTTAAATTGAGAATGTGGCACTCGATCCATTTGGAATAGGCGTCTACTACAACCAAAAATATTTTACCCATGAAAGGACCTGCGTAGTCCACATGGATGCGTGACCATGGCTTGGCGGGCCAGGACCAGGGGCTAAGGGGGGCTTCCCTGGAGCATTGCCCAGCTGAGCACACGTGTTGCACCTGTGAACACAAAGTTCCAGGTCTGCATCTATCACTGGCCACCAAACGTGTGACCTGGCAATTGCCTTCATCATGACAATGCCCGGGTGATCATTGTGAAGTTCTTGGATGAACACCTCTCTGCCCATCTAGGGCATGACTACTCGGTTTCCCCACAGTAGGCAATCGGCCTGAATCGAGAGTTCATCCTTGCACCTGTGAAATGTTTTAAATTCCTCAGGGCATGCACCATATGTGGCTGCCCAGTCCCCATTCAGGACACATTTCTTGACTAAAGACAGTAGCGGGTCTCTATTTGTCCAGACTTTGATCTGATGGGCTGTCACGGGTGAGCCTTCACTTTTGAAAGCTTCAACAGCCATGACCATCTCAGCAGCATGCTCGGTTGCCCCCTCGGTGGTGGCTAGTGGGATCCTGCTGAGTGCATTGGCGCAGTTTTCAGTGCCCGGTCTGTGCCGAATGGTATAGTCATAGGCGGGTAACGTGAGTGCCCACCTCTGTATGCGGGCCGATGCGTTTGCATTTATGGCCTTGTTGTCGGCCAAAAGTGACGTTAGGGGTTTGTGATCTGTCTCCAGCTCAAATTTCCTGCCAAACAGGTACTGGTGCATTTTTTTTACTGCATATACACATGCAAGCGCTTCCTTTTCTACCATCCCGCAGCCCCTTTCTGCCTGGAACAGACTTCTGGAGGCATAAGCTACCGGCTGTAACTGACCCTTGGCATTAACATGCTGCAACACACACCTGACACCATAGGACGACGCATCGCACGTTAAAACAAGTTTCTTACATGGGTCATATAGCGTTAACAGATTGTTGGAACATAACAAATTGCGTGCTCTATTAAAAGCCCTTTCCTGGCTGTCCCCCCAGACCCATTCGCCACCTAGGAGTACATGTAGCGGCTCTAGCAGCGTGCTCAATTTGGGAAGAAAGTTACCAAATAGTTCAGGAGCCCCAGGAACGAACGCAGCTCCGTCGTGTTACGGGGTCTGGGTGCACTCTGGATCTCTTCCATTTTGGACACGGTCGGTCTGATCCCGTCTGCTGCTACCCTCATCCCCAGGAATTCTACCTCTGGAGCTAAGAACACACACTTTGCCTTTTTCAGTTGCAGACCTACCCAGTCCAGTCTGTGCAGCACCTCCTCCAGGTTGTGGAGGTGTTCTTCAGTATCGCAACCCGTGATGAGGATGTCGTCTTGAAAAACCACCGTCCTTGGAATCGACTTGAGGAGACTTTCCATGTTTTGTTGAAAGATCGCGGCGGCCGAGCGAATCCCGAACGGACATCTGTTGTACTCAAACAACCCCTTGTGTGTCGTGATGGTGGTCAGCTTCTTCAACTCACTTGTCAGCTCCTGGGTCATGTAAGCTGAGGTCAGGTCCAATTTTGAAAATAGTTTGCCACCGGATAGCGTCGTAAAGAGGTCCACTGCTCTCGTTAGCGGGTACTGGTCTTGGAGTGACACCCGATTGATAGTGGCCTTGTAATCATCATATATCCTGACCGACCCATCCGCCTTGAGCACCGGCACAATCAGGCTTGCCCGGTCAATGAATTCGACTGACGAGATGATGCCTTCCCTCAGCAGGCGGTCCAATTCGCCTTCTATCTTTTCCCGCATCACGTACGGAACCGCTCTGGCCTTGTGGTGTACTGGCCTGGCGTCCGGGTTTATGTGAATCACTATCTTGGCTCCCATGAAAGTGCTGATGCCGGGTTGAAATAGTGAGTCAAATTTGTCCAGGATCTGTGAGCATGATATTCGCTCCACAGAAGAAATTGCATTGACATCGCCCCATTTCCAGTTCATGACAGCAAGCCTATGCCTCCCCAGTAGTGCGGGACTGTCCCCGGGACAATCCAGAGTGGCAACCTGTTCTCCGAATCTTTGTGGGTCACGACTACTGTGGCGCTGCCTAGCACCGGAATGATCTCCTTTGTATATGTCCATTGTTGTGCGTCAATCGGCAATAATTTTGGCCTCCTGGCCTTGGACGCCCACAACTTGTCGAACTGTTTGATACTCATCAGGGACTGGTTGGCCCCCGTGTCTTGCTCCATTGATACTGGGATGCCATTGAGGAGCACTTTCATCATTATCGGTGGTGTCCTGGTGTATAAACTGTATATGTGCTCCACATGAACTTGCTGAACTTCAGCTTCCAGCGATTTCCCACAGTGTCCATTTGGCCTCGTAGGGCTTACATCGGGCCCGTCCTCCTCGTACGTCAACCTGGCTGCAGGCTTCCTGCACATGCGCACCAAGTGACCGGTGACGTTGCAGTTTCTGCAGGTATATTGCTGATACCTGCAAGCTCTGGCTGGGTGTTTGCTTTCACACCTCCAACATGAGCCGTTGTTGGAAACAAAAGGTCCATTACCAGTCGATCGTCTCTGACTGTCTCTGTTACTGTCCTTAAACGCACCATTGACAGGTGTTGATGGCCCCATTACTGGCCGCATTGTCCCTTGCGATGGCATGAATCGCTGTTCAGCTAGCCATTGTCTCTGTTGAATTCCCCCTTTGGGTTCGACTACATGCTCGGGCATGTCCGATTGCCCCTGTCTGCCTGGAGAACTGTGTGCCGCGTTAACAATGTTGACTCGCTGTCCATTTGCTGCATTTAAACCAAGATTATTATCAAACATCATTCTGGTCTCTTCCTCCCCTGAGATAAATGTCTGTGCTATCAGAGCCGCGCTTCCAAGGTCAAGTCTTTGGTCTCAATCAGTTTCCTGAAAACTCCAGTGTGCTCGATGCCCTCAATGAAAAAGTCTCGCAGCATCTCCGCTCTGCATGCATCTTGGAACTTACATAGGCTCGCCAGTTGCCGGAGGTCTGCCACGAAGTCTGGAACGCTTTGCCCTTCTCGCCGCCGATGCGTGTAAAACCGGTGTCTCGCCATGTGCATGCTGCTCGCCGGTTTACGGTGTTCCCCAATTAACTTACTGAGCTCTTAAAAATCTTGTCCGCCGGCTTCTCTGGCGCTAGAAGGTCCTTCATCTGGGAGTACATCCTGGATCCACAAACGGTCATGAGATGAGCCCTGCATTTGTCGGCCGAATCTTGTCCCAGCCATTCCTTAGTGACAAAACTTTGCTGTAGTCTCCCAATAAAATCGTCCCAATCATCACCAACACAGTACCTCTCATCTGTGCTGCTAGTGGCCATGCTCGCATAGTTTAAATCCCAGTTTCTCGTCGCCAATGATATGTCCTTACTATACAGTACAAATGCACACGAGGCCCAGAGAGAGAAGGTCACTCTGTGACCAGTAACCTTTATTAGCCAGCATTGAACTGGAGAAGATGGGTGGAGCTTCCCCTTTTAATACCTGAAAGTCCACGTTAGGAGTGTCTCCCACAAGTTCACCACCTAGTGGTCAGTGTTCTCATGGTGTACAACTTAGGTCAGTTTATACATGGATTATAATGACAGTTGAATACATGACAGTCATCATTACTGATAATTGTTTTAATTTCAGATGTATTTAATTAACTGAATTTAAATTCCCCCAACTGCCATGGTGGGATTTAAACTCATGTCTCTTGATTATTAATCCAGACCTCAGGATTACTAGTCCAGTAACATAAACACTATGCTAGCGTACCCGTTGAACAACAATCAATGAGGAGCAGCTACAAGCCAATAATTCGATTTGGTGGTTCAGATGAGAAGCCAAATGCTTGAACATTTTCTAAACATCACTTGAACCCTAAGATCGAAGTATTTTCTTGAACTCAGATCCCAGCGTATTTTATCTTGTCTGGTAAATCTTACGTCTGTTATTCAGCCATATAGGCGTTATTTTTCTTACTGGAGAGCTAGGGTGATGCTATTGCTGAGGCATGTTTGCGGCAGTACTTGCGGATCATGATCAGACATTTCCTGTTTATTGTGCATTTTCTTACCAGTAAGTTCCTTTGATAATTTTCCTGTAAAAACACAGGAGGGATAACGTAAGGGGAAAGTATGGGCATAATTAAACCATGAGCACTAAGGATATATGGAATACAAAATTATAGCACTTGACACTCTCTCTGATTTTAGTCTTTATTTATTTCCTTTCTTATTGGGGAGAAAATTGCGATCGGAGGCTTCCTTCATATGAACACCTCCGACCCCCAAAAAATCTACAAAGTACCTGGTGGTCCCGGGGGAACGTAGGAGCCCGGTCAAAGGCTTAGATTCGCTGCGCAGCGCACCGGAAGATGTCTTTCAGGTACATACGGTATGTACATGCTGGAGTCACGTGGGTCTGGACCACCAATCACTGTGCAGTATTCTCATTGATAAAAATGGGAACTCCGTTTGTATGAGTTCTTATTATTGTCAATGAG
This sequence comes from Pristiophorus japonicus, assembly GCF_044704955.1. Taxonomy (NCBI): domain Eukaryota; kingdom Metazoa; phylum Chordata; class Chondrichthyes; family Pristiophoridae; genus Pristiophorus; species Pristiophorus japonicus. The sequence continues at coordinate 38,824,187 of NC_091979.1, read as the reverse complement.
AAAAAAACCCTAAAACACCAAAACACAACATAACAAATAAAACACCTCACATATTTAAAATTAATTGAAATTAAATGTAATTAAATGTTTTAGAAATAAAAAATATTTTTTGGAATTTATTTTAATGTGTTTTAATAGGGTTAAATATAAACTTACCTTAATGGACAGGGTGTTTAATATAAAAATGAGTGTTTAAATTGAATTTTTATATGTTTTAAAAGTGTTACGCTGGTAAAAGTAAGCAATGCGCCTGCTTTCACCAAGCTTAAAAGTTTGAAGGACTTTCGCTGAGCATGATTTGGGCAAATAGCCCAATCTCTCCCGCGTGAATGTCCTTCTCCTGGGAATCTGTACGGAGAAATCATGACAGATCAGAAAAGCCGGTTTTCTGCGCATGCACATCGCTCCCCAAAAATCGGCTTTTGCGAGGCCTCGCCGGGTTTGTGCACACTCCATACCGACCCAGCGAGACCGGAATTTACGGCCAATTATCTCTTTTTGTTTCCTTTCGCTGAATTTCTGTCTCTCTGTCTATATACGTCTTTCTTTTGGTTTTATTTCCATGTCCTGCTATGACCGTCTAACCATCTAAAATAATGGAGACATAATGAAGACACCTTCCACATTAACATTATCAATGGCTACTGGATGGAGGAAGTTCTGGAAAAGCTTTTTGATTAATTATTTTAAAATGGCTCTACAAATCTCCAAAATTCCCAAATAATATGACATCTACTGCGAATTTTCACAGAGAAACATTATTTATTTCATGAAAATGTCAATGCAAAATCTCAAGGATTAGCAGGGTTTCCCATTTTCCTGCCTATATTTGTTCTCTGTTATTTGAAAGAAATGCATCATATCTTTTCAAGTCTTTGTGCAGTTGTTAGCAACCTTGCCTCTGAGTCAGAAGGTAGTGGGTTCAAGTCCCACTCCAGACACTTGAGCACATAAATTTAGGCTGACACTCCAGTGCAGTACCAAGGAAGTGCTTCACAGTCAGAGGTGCTGCCTTTCAGATGAAGTCCCATGGCACTAAGTAGAAGAGCAGGGAAGTTATCCCCAGTGTCCTGGCCAATATATATCTCTCAATCAACATCACTAAAACAGATTATCTGGACATGATCACATTGCTGATTGTGGAAGCTTGCTGTGCGCGAATTTACTGCTGCGTTTAAAGATAAGAACATAAGAATTAGAAACAGGAGTAGGCCATCTAGCCCCTCAAGCCTGCTCCGCCATTCAACAAGATCATGGCTGATCTGGCCGTGGACTCAGCTCCACTTACTCGCCCGCTCCCCGTAAGCCTTAATTCCCTTATTGGTTAAAAATCTATCTATCCGTGACTTGAATACATTCAATGAGCTAGCCTCAACTGCTTCCTTGGGCAGAGAATTCCACAGATTCACAACCCTCTGGGAGAAGAAATTACTTCTCAACTCGGTTTTAAATTGGCTCCCCTGTATTTTGAGGCTGTGCCCCCTAGTTCTAGTCTCCCCGACCAGTGGAAACAACCTCTCTGCCTCTATCTTGTCGACCCCTTTCATTATTTTAAATGTTTCGATAAGATCACCCCTCATCCTTCTGAACTCCAACGAGTAAAGACCTAGTCTACTCAATCTATCATCATAAGGTAACCCCCTCATCTCCGGAATCAGCCTCGTGAATCGTCTCTGTACCCCTCCAAAGCTAGTATATCCTTCCTTAAGTAAGGTGACCAAAACTGCATGCAGTACTCCAGGTGCGGCCTCACTAATACCCTATACAGTTGCAGCAGGACATCCCTGCTTTTGTACTCCATCCCTCTCGCAATGAAGGCCAACATTCCATTCGCCTTCCTGATTACCTGCTGCACCTGCAAACTAACTTTTTGGGATTTATGCATAAAGACCCCCAGGTCCCTCTGCACCACAGCATGTTGTAATTTCTCCCCATTCAAATAATATTCCCTTTTACTGTGTTTTTTTCCAAGGTGGATGACCTCACACTTTCCGACATTGTATTCCATCTGCCAAACCTTAGCCCATTCGCTTAACCTATCTAAATCTCTTTGCAGCCTCTCTGTGTCCTCTACACAACCCACTTTCCCACAAATCTTTGTGCCATCTGCAAATTTTGTTACACTACACTCTGTCCCCTCTTCCAGGTCATCTATGTATATTTGTAAACAGTTGTGGTCCCAGCACCAATCCCTGTGGCACACCACTAACTACCGATTTCCAACCCGAAAAGGACCCATTTATCCCGACTCTCTGCTTTCTGTTAGCCAGCCAATTCCGTATCCATGCTAATACATTTCCTCTGACTCCGTGAACCTTTATCTTCTGTAGTAACCTTTTGTGTGGCACCTTATCGAATGCCTTTTGGAAATCTAAATACACCACATCCATCGGTACACCTCTATCCACCATGCTTGTTATATCCTCAAAGAATTCCAGTAAATTAGTTAAACATGATTTCCCCTTCATGAATCCATGTTGCGTCTGCTTGATTGCACTATTCCTATCTAGATGTCTCACTATTTCTTCCTTAATGATAGCTTCAAGCATTTTCCCCACTACAGATGTTAAACTAACCGGCCTATAGTTACCTGCCTTTTGTCTGCCCCCTTTTTTAAACAGAGGCATTACATTAGCTGCTTTCCAATCCGCTGGTACCTCCCCAGAGTCCAGAGAGTTTGGTAGATTATAACTAATGCATCTGCTATAACTTCCGCCATCTCTTTTAATATCCTGGGATGCATTTCATCAGGACCAGGGGACTTGTCTACATTGAGTCCCATTAGCCCGTCCAGCACTACCCCCCTAGTGATAATGATTGTCTGAAGGACCTCCCTTCCCACATTCCTGTGACCAGCAATTTTTGGCATGGTTTTTGTGTCTTCCACTGTGAAGACCGAAGCAAAATAATTATTTAAGGTCTCAGCCATTTCCACATTTCCCATTATTAAATCCCCCTTCTCATCTTCTAAGGGATTCAACATTTACTTTTGCCACTCTTTTCCGTTTTATATATCTGTAAAAGCTTTTACTATCTGTTTTTATGTTTTGCGCAAGTTTACTTTCGTAATCTATCTTTCCTTTCTTTATTGCTTTCTTAGTCATTCTTTGCTGTTGTTTAAAATTTTCCCGATCTTCTAGTTTCCCACTAACCTTGACCACCTTATACGCATTGGTTTTTAATTTGATACTCTCCTTTATTTCCTTGCTTATCCATGGCTGGTTATCCCTTCTCTTACCGCCCTTCTTTTTCACTGGAATATATTTTTGTTGAGCACTATGAAAGAGCTCCTTAAAAGTCCTCCACTGTTCCTCAATTGTGCCATAGTTTAGTCTGTGTTTCCAGTCTACTTCATCCAACTCTGCCCTCATCCCACTGTAGTCCCCTTTGTTTAAGCATAGTACGCTCGTTTGAGACACTACTTCCTCATCCTCAATCTGTATTACAAATTCAACCACTCATGATCACTCATGTGATCGCTCATTCCGAGAGGATCTTTTACTAGGAGATCGTTTATTATTCCTGTCTCATTACACAGGACCAGATCTAAGATAGCTTGCTCCCTTGTCGGTTCTGTAACATACTGTTCTGAGAAACAATCTCGTATGCATTCTATGAATTCCTCCTCCAGGCTACCCCGTGCGATTTGATTTGACCAATCGATATATAGGTTAAAATCCCCCATGATTACTGCCGTTCCTTTTTCACATGCCTCCATTATTCCCTTGATTATTGCGCACCCCACCGTGAAGTTATTATTTGGGGGACTATAAACTACACCCACCAGTGACTTTTTCCCCTTACTATCTCTAATCTCCACCCACAATGATTCAACATTTTGTTCATTAGAGCCAATATCGTCTCTCACAACTGCCCTGATATCATCCTTTATTAACAGAGCTACCCCACCTCCTTTCCCTTCTTGTCTATCTTTCCGAATCGTCAGATACCCCTGTATGTTTAATTCCCAGTCTTGGCCACCCTGCAACCACGTTTCTGTAATGGGCACCAAATCATACCCATTTGTAAGGATTTATGCCGTCAATTCATTTACTTTATTTCGAATGCTGCATGCGTTTAGGTAGAGTGTTTTAATACTAGTTTTTAAACCATGATTTTTAGTTTTGACCCCTCCTGCAGCCCCTTTATATTCAGTGGCCCTTTTTGTTTTTTGCCTTGGGTTTCTCTGCCCTCCACTTTTACTCATCTCCTTTCTGTCTTTTGCTTTTGTCTCCTTTTTGTTTCCCTCTGTCTCCCTGCATTGGTTCCCATCCCCCTGCCATATTAGTTTAACTCCTCCCCAACAGCACTAGCAAACACTCCCCCTAGGACATTGGTTCCAATCCTGCCTAGGTGCAGACCGTCCGGTTTGTAATGGTCCCACCTCCCCCAGAACCGGTTCCAATGCCCCAGGAATTTGAATCCCTCCCTGCTGCACCACTGCTCAAGCCACGTATTCATCTGAGCTATCCTGCGATTCCTACTCTGACTAGCACGTGGCACTGGTAGCAATCCTGAGATTACTACTTTTGAGGTCCTACGTTTTAATTTAGCTCCTAGCTCCTTAAGTTCGTCTCGTAGGACCTCATCCCTTTTGTTACCTATATCATTGGTACCAATGTGCACCACAACAACTGGCTGTTCACCCTCCCTTTTCAGAATGTCCTGCACCCGCTCCGAGTCATCCTTGACCCTTGCACCAGGGAGGCAACATACCATCCTGAGTCTTGGTTGCGGCCGCAGAAACGCCTATCTATTCCCCTTACAATCGAATCCCCTATCACTATTCTCTCCCACTCTTTTTCCTGCCCTCCTGTGCAGCAGAGCCAGCCACGGTGCCATGAACTTGGCTGTTGCTGCCCTCCCCTGATGAGTCATCCCCCTCAACAGTACTCAAAACAGTGTATCTGTTTTGCAGGGGGATGACCGCAGGGGACCCCTGCACTACCTTCCTTGCACTACTCTTCCTGCTGGTCTTCCATTCCCTAGCTGGCTGTGGACCCTTCACCTGCGGTAAGACCAACTCACTACACATGCTACTCACGTCATTCTCAGCATCGTGGATGCTCCAGAGTGAATCCACCCTCAGCTCCAATTCCGCAACGTGGTCCGTCAGGAGCTGGAGGCGGATACACTTCCCGCACACGTAGTCGTCAGGGACACCGGAAGTGTCCCTGAGTTCCCACATGGTACAGCAGGAGCATATCATGTGACCGAGCTCTCCTGCCATGATTAACCCTTAGATACACTTAAATTGGCAACAACAATGCTAAAGTATACTTACTGTTCTCGAAGCGAAAAAAGAAAAACTACTCACCAATCACCAGCCAATCACTTACCCCCTTGGCTGTGACGTCACCTTTCTATTTCTTTCTGCTTCTTTTTTGCCTTCTCCCTGTAGCTGCACAAGCACTCCTCACCAGCAAACCTCCTCGACGCTGCTCCCGACTCAGCGACGCACCGCCCAACCTCGCAGCCTTTTATAGGCCTCACCAACGAACCTCCTCGACGCTGCTTCCCACATTACGAGAGTGACTTCACTTCACAAGATATTTCATTGGCTGTAAGGTGCTTTGAGATGTCCGCTGGTCATGAAAGGTGCTATATAAATGCAAGTCTTACTTTTTTTTAATTGAAAATAAGTTTTGTCATGAGACGGTCATTCCCTAATCGTGGTAAGTCTTCTACAAATCCTTTTTTTACTGTATCTATAAATATTTTGAAGCAGGGTGACAAAAAACAGCACCTATATTGTGCAACTGGTCTCACCATTGATCTGTACAATGCCGGTATAACTTTTTCTGACCTCCAAATGCACCCCAGTACACCCAATTACTTTCTTAATACCTGCCTGACACCGACCAGATGCTTTCAGAGCACGATCACTCCCAAATTCTTTTTCTTCTATTTCAAAGACCTCTATCATGCCAATGAAGACCCTTTCAAGTTGTACACGTTTGCTGTTACTTGATTCTGAATGTATAATCCAAATTTATCCATATTAAATTCTATCTGCCATATCTCACTCCCATCTAAGTAATTGGACCAAGTCTCTCTGAAGATAGTCGGTCTCCTCTCGACTGGCCCACAGATCTCTGTGTCATCAGTGAATTTAATACCGCAGAGGCCCTAGACCATATAATTCACAAATATTTTAAATAGCTAGGCGTCCCAGAATAGATTCGTGTGGAAATCCACATGTTACTTTTCCTTAGGTAAGAGCATTAGCCACTTGTCGCCATCCTGCCTTTTGTGGTTGTGATCGTCCTCAATCCACCTAAATAGTTTATCAATTATCTCATGTGCCTTAAGCCTCTTTACCAGCCTCACACGAGGAACTTTTTCACAACATCTTTTGAAATTCCAAGTGAACAATATGCACCGGATTACCGTCATCCACTAGCTTAGTTACCATTCAAAGAATTCCAGTAGGTTCGTAAGGCATATCCTGTTATTTTTAAAGCAACACTGACTGCTCTGTACAATATGTATTTTTTTAAAATGTTCATTTATAGCATCCTTTTAGAATGTTTCATGTTTTCCCCACTATGGATTACATAGAATTACAACACAGAAACAGCCTGTCATGTATCTTACATGGTTACTGCTTGTACTATTACAAGGTATGCCACCAGAGAGCATTGCAGTGGGAGACTTGTAGGTTACCTGTACAGGTGTGCCAGGCCTAGTATAAAAGGCAGGCCACCATTTGTGATCCTCACTCTGGAGTTACATTAAATGGACTAAGGTCACTACAGTTCAAGCACAACACATTGTCTCGTGGAGTTATTATTAGAGCATCTGAAGACATAACAATTGGCGACGAGATTACGGACCTTCACGCGAATATGGCTAACCTTGGTACGTTGCAGTTCGCCGATGGTGATGATTGGGAAGCCTTTGTGGAGAGGCTCAACCATTTCTTCACAGCAAATGACCTGGCAGGCGACAATCCGGCCACACTGGCTGATAAGCGCAGAGCTAGCCTGCTAACCAGTTGTGGGCCCACCGTTTATGGTCTCGTCAGGGACTTGCTGGCACTAGCAAAGACAATGACCAAGACGTGCGAGGAGCTTGTAACGCTGATCCAAGAACAACTCAAGCCCAAAGAGAGCATCCTCACAGCCAGACACCGGTTTTATGCCCACCAATGGCCCGAAGGCCAGGAGATCGCGAAATACGCTGCAGACCTCAGGAGGCTGGCGGCACCGTGTGATTTCGGTGACCACCTCACCGAAGCGCTGCGGGATATCTTTGTCATCGGAATCGGCCATGAGGGCCTTCTTCATAAGCTACTATCTGCGGATACCACAGTCACCCTGCAGAAGGCCAACTCCATGAGCTAAGCATTCATGACCTCGACCTGTGGCTCTAGGCGAATGACTCATCCTCAGGACTCAAACCCGGCAAGTACTGTGCACAGAGTGGCGCCTTTTAGAGGCTGGACTGTAGAACGTGAATCTGCTCAGGGGAGAGAGAACAGGCCCCTGAGTCCCTTAACTCAGAGTCTGCCGAGGGGGGCTAATCGAGTAGTACCATGCTAGCGTTGCGGAGGGAATCTCAGGGCTCACCAGTGCCGTTTTAAAGACTTTGTATGTAAAGGCTGCAGCACTAAGGGCCACCTCCAGCGAATGCGTAAAAGAAATATGACTCACTATGTTGATGAAGAGTTTGCAGATGGCCATGAATCCAGCGCGGATTACGAAGTGATAGCCAGAGAGGCAGCTCACCCCCACGAGGAGGTGTATAGCATGTTTACCTGCACCACCGAATGTTCTCCGTTGAGGATGGAAGTCAAGATAGATAGCGTTCCAGTCTTCATGGAAGTGGACACGGGGGAGAGCCAGTCAGTAATGAATCAAGAAGCCTTTGAGAGGCTATGGGACAGTCAGGCTGAATGACCCAAGTTGGTCCCGGTTCAGGCAAAGCTGCGCACCTACACCAATGAACTTATCCCGGTCATTGGTAGTGCGGATGTAAAGGTACTCCATGATGGCGTGGTGCCCAAGTTACCTCTGTGGATTGTTGAAGGCGAGGGATCAACGCCACTCGGAAGAAGGTGGATGAAGAAGATCCATTGGAGCTGGGAAGATTTCATTCCTCCAGCGATCGACGTCCCCCTCAGAGGCAAAGCAAACCCCCACCTGAGGTTGGATCCGGCATCAGAGAGTAGACCAGCACAGCACCCGAGGTACACACCGCTCAGCACGACTGCGTGGAGATGATCCAGCTGAGACGACCCGAACGCACCTTCCAAGCTCTAGCGGCAGGTCTCCGGAGGAAGAAAATCGGATCCAGAGATGACTTCCCAGCTTTGGTGGCGGAACCCGGGGAGCAGAGGATCACAGCAGTCGACCTCGTGGATGGAAGAAAGATGGCGCCCAAACCACAAGGTGAGGTGCCGAAGATAAAGATAGCGGCGGCCAGACCACGAGGTGCAGCGCTGATTGCCGTGGCTCCAAGCGAAGGACAGGATTGGGGTAAAGATAGCAAGGCTCTCTTAAAGGAGGCCTGCAACTCACCACACTTAAAGGGACAGTTCCACACTCTCAATCAATGTAACAGCAACTGTGAGTTAGATGTAAAATGTGTAATTGATGATCAGAGTTGTGTACATGCAATATGCAAGGAAAAGTCGCGTGATTGTGATCGGAGCTACAGGTTATTTACAATAAGTAATGAAACGTTGTGCGATGTAAGATTTCAACTGCATACAGTCAGTGCAGCGGGCACCCATCGGGAGCACACAGGTCCAGCGAGCTACCCAATGCTGTAGCCTTCATCCCTGAGACCAGAGTGATGCACCATGGAGTGTGGCCAAAAGCAGCTAACATATACAAGCTGCAGAGCAAGCGATCTCAGGAGGGCAACGGCACTGATATTGATACCCTGCCCCCGATCGGCTCCACTTCTCAGGCACCCGATGGCACCAACCACCACGAGCCTGAAAGAGCAAACTACGCTAAGGCGCAGCCCCCAGACTCTATCGCCACCAAGGCTACACCTGGGAACGAAGGGTCACCCGCAATGGTTCTCCCAAATGGGACTGGGACCAGCCAGGATCCCAAACCAAATAACACCCAGGCAAGCGAGTCAGCAGTTCCCTGTGCACTGTTAGACGACTGCTCCTGAGCAGCAGTGACCCGGGGCACAAGGAGAGGACAGGGAGGTCACATGCATCTGTAAACCTGCCCGACGCTAGGAGCAACGGCAAAGGCCCCGAGCACAGGCAATTTGAGCCAACTGGGTTCCCACTGCCAGCACTGGGCACCGCGCCACCACCAGACTACCGGGACACCATCCAGAAGTTCTGGCACTAGTTTGTCCTCATGCACTGGTGCTGACCCCAGCACTGACTCCAAGCATATTCCAAATATGTACCTCACCATGGTACCACGAATGCAATACTGTAAATGCAATATATTTTTTTTGACTTGAATGTATATGAATGTAATGAGCTAACGGCACAATCTGAATGTGGGGGAGGGGAGAGAATGGAGTGGTCATGGACGCACAAACAGAAACCATCAGCAATTCTACTGCCAACGAAACACCACCTACTCACCCGAGATGGAAACGACCCTCCAAGGGTCAACCAGATAGAGCTAAGCCCAGAGCACAGTCAATGCAAAGGCGGTTTGCACTAAAGACTTGGGGGAGAGTGATGTCATGTATCCTACATGGTTACTGCTTGTACTATTACAAGGTGTGCCACCAGAGGGCACTGCAGTGGGAGACTTGTAGGTTACCTGTACAGGTGTGCTAGGCCTAGTATAAAAGGCAGGCCACCATGTTTGATCCTCACTCTGGAGTTACATTAAATGGACTAAGGTCACTATAGTTCAAGCATAACACATTGTCTCATGGAGTCATTATTCGAGCATCTGAAGACATAACACAACCCATTCAGCCCAACGAGTCCGTGTTGGTGTTCACTCTCCAGACAAGCAGTAGTCCTAATCCCATCGCTCCATTCTCATATCTCATCTCTTTATCCCCCTTTCTTTCAACCCCTGATCTAACCTATTTGTAAATGTTGACATGGACTCTGTATCATCATTAACTCTGGCAGTGAATTCCATAGCCTCAAGCTCCTCTGTGTAAAAAAATGTTTCCCCTCCTCTCTTGTCTTGTCTTTCACATTCAATCTTATATCTATAGCAGTCTGCTTCTAAGTACTCTGTCCCATCCCTACTTAATTTTAAACATCTCTAGCCAATCATCTCATCATCTTCTTTGGTCTAATGAAAACAGCCTCAGTTTTTCCAAGTCTTTCAAGTGAATATTGTATCAATATTCAAAAAATGTGTAAGACACAAACCTAGTAATTACAGGCCAGTTGGATATACCCTATAATTAGCAGGTATGTCTTTTACTACTTTTTAAATATTGAAACTACATTTGCCATCGTCCAGTCTTCAAGTACTTTCCCAGTATTTATGGAGCTCTGAAAAATATTAGCCAATGCATTCCTATTTTCCTCCTTTAATTCCTTAAAGATTCTTGGGTGTATCCCATTTTGGCCAGGAATTTTGTGGTACATTTTCTACCTATAACATTAATACAAAAGCAAAATCCAGATGCTGGAATCTGGAATAAAAGCAGAAAATGCTGGAAATCTCAGCGGGTCAGGCAGCATCTGTGGAGAGGAAGCAGAGTTAGTGTTTCGTCCCGAAATGTTGTTAACTCTGATTCCTCTCCACAGATGCTGCCTGACCTGCTAAGATTTCCATCATTTTCTGTCTTTATTCTGCCTATAACATCCTCCACTAACTTCTATAAGTCGCCTCGCCCTATTTATTATGACTGGAATTTGTCTGCAGTCCTTTGTGAAAACTAATGTGAAAAATCCATTTATATCTCTGCCTTATCCTGCTCAGCTGAAATAGTTTTATCCAACTTACCCTATAATAGACCACCTGATTTTTGATTTTTCTTCTGCTTCTAATGTGGTTGTGCCTGCGGTCCAAAGTCAAATAACCTGCAGACATCTACATCATTAGTGTCCTCAGCATTATAAAGTGCAGGATTCTGTCTCCACACCTCCACCCCACTCCCGATCTCTACTTCTCCAATATAATCCAGTTCATCTCTGCAAGTATCTCCCCATCACTTAGAGCAGTGTCCCCAAATCATCCCCTTCATTCTGCTGTACAATCTGTCCAAGGCGCCAATGTGCTTTTGAAGATAGGTTGCCAGAATTGCACACTATATTCCAAAAGTGGCCTCAACAGTGATTTATGCAAGGTTGGAATAAGTTGTTTTGACTAATGCTCTGGTGTGTTGTTTATAATTACAGTACCTCTTAAAATAATAACTGGAATCTTGATCAATAGTCATACCCACATCTTTTTCCTTTCCCACCTTTGCTAATGGGCACACCTTCATTGTTTAATGTTTGATGTGTCCGTCCCAGTATGCATTGGGTAGGACTTTCCTCCGCCCCTGGCTCTGCCCTGACACATTTGCCTGAGTCAGAGTCATTAAAGATGCACGACGGGTTCCCAGCGGGACTCCTGTAGCCAAGAAGGAGACTGGCTGCAAAGTCCCAGCGGTGCTGCAGTGGCTGAGCATTTAAAGGAGAAAAGCCCCCAAGACCAATGGAATTGCAGCCTTATAGTCCTCAGCAGACTGAGGCTTGTGGGAGTGTGTGAAGTGCGTGGGAGCAAGATTAGCCCCCTTGCCACCCAACAACTTGCATTTATATAGCGCCTTTAACATAGTAAAACGCCAAGGCACATCACAGGAGACAAAATTTGACACAGAGCCAAATAAAGAGATATTAGGACAGGTAACCAAAAGCTTGGTCAAATTGGTCAAAGAGGTCGCTTTTTTTAAGGAGCGACATAAAGGAGGGGAGGTAGAGATGCGGATAGGTTTAGGGAGGGAATTCCAGAGCTTAGGGCCGCGGTAGCTGACGGCACGGCCATCAATGGTGGAGCAATGAAAATCACGACCATAGCTGGTACTACCCAGATGTACCACCAACTTCCACACAGTGCCGATAACTAGGGCAGGCGTGAGGGAATTGGGCCCAGGGAACCAGGACTCGGCCTGCCTTTAGGCATTTGCCTTGCAGTGTGTAGGGAAAGGGCAGCCAGCGGTGGTCCCAGGAGGGGCAGAGGAAGGGAAATCCAGATTTGGGGGGTGAAACAATGGTAGGCCTCACTGCCAGATTTTGCTTCAGTCTCTATGCCTATTCTACCCTATTTTGGACGGGATTGTGTGAAAGCATCTAGCCCGTTTCCTTACATTTTCTTAGACCTCTTTAAATCCAATTCCCTCCCTTACATTGTCATCTAGTACATAGCTTGGTATCAACACATGTTATAGTATTATGTGGCATTATTTTTGCCCACCCAAATACCATAAACACTTTATTACTTATATTTCTTCACTGCTTTCCTCCCTCAGCTTCTGCACTGAATGACTTCTCATCCTCGGTGATTTCAAACTCTCTCCTCTGAGTTCACTGACCTCCTAACCTCCTTTAATCTCTCGCTCCATGTAAACTCCCCAATCCATAGTCACGGCCACCCTCTCGAACCTGCCATTTCTCGTAGCCTCGCTACTTCCATCGAGTCAATTGCAGATAAGGCCATCTCTGACCACTTCTTCGTATTGTTCTCCACCCACATCCCCCTTCTACCCCTGCCACCCCAACCCTACCTCCTCCTGTGTCCGTTCAGAGAAAAAACTTGTTCCTGACTCTCTTACAATTGCACTTATGAACATCTGAATGTCCAGCCTTTGGCCCTCTACTTACCGCTAAGGATCTCCCGTTCCCTAGCCCTGACCTCACATCTTTCTCAGTTTCTCTTCGATTTCTCCTCATGACATCTCTGAGCTCATTTTGTCCATGAGACCCACTTCCTGCTTCCTTGACCCTATTCCCACCAAACTGCTGACCACCTAACTTCCTTTTCTGGCTCCCATGTTAGCTGACATTGTTCACGGTTCTCTCTCCTCAAATCTGCTGTTATCACCCCTCTCCTCAAAAAAACAACCCTTGGCCGCTCCGTTCTTGCAAACTATGGCTCCATCTCCAACCTCCATTTCCTCTACAAAGTCCTTGAATATGTTGTCGCCTCCCAAATCCGTGCTCATCTTTCCCGCAACTCCATTTTGAATACCTCCAATCCGGTTTCCATGCCTGCCACAGTACCAAAACGGCTCTTATCAAAGTCACAAATGACATCCTTTGTGACTGTGACAAAGGCAAACTATCCCTCCTCATCCTTCTTGACTTGTCTGCAGCCTTTGACATGATTGACCACTCTATCCTTCTCCAACGCCTCTCCACCGTCGTCCAGCTGGGTGAGACTGCACTCGCCTGGTCCCATTCTTATCTATCTAATCGCAACCAGAGAATCACTTCAACGACTTCTGTTCCCGCACCCGTATCGTAACCTCTGATGTTCCCCAAGGATCTATCCTTGGCTCGCCTCCTATTTCTCTTCTACATGTCGCCCGTTGGCGACATCATTCGAAAACACAGCGTCAGTTTCAACACACATGCTGACGACACCCAGCTCTACCTCACTACCACTTCTCTCGACCCCTCCACTGTCTCTAAATTGCCAGACTACTTGTCCAACATCCAGTTCTGGATGAGCAGAAATTTTCATTAAAAAAAAATCTAAATATTACTATTTAGCTGTATTACTGATTCCCTAGCCACTGACTTCATCCCTCTCCCCAATGTCTGTCTGAGGCTAAACCACTCTGTTCGTAACCTTGGTGTCATATTTGATCCTGAAATGATCACATTTCGACCACATATCTGCAGAATAACTAAGATTGCCTATTTCCAACTCCGTAACATCGCCCGTCTCCGCCCTTGCCTCAGCTCATCCGCTGCTGAAACCCTCATCCATGCCTTTGTTATCTCTACCCTTGACAATTCCAACCTACTCCTGGCTGGCCTCCCATATTCTACCCTATGTAAACTAGAGATGTTTCAAAACTCAACTGCCCGTGTTCTAACTTGCACCAAGTCCTGTTCACCCATCACCCCTGTGCTCGCTGACCTACATTGGCTCCCGGTTAAGCAACGCCTTGATTGCAAAATTCTCATCCTTGTTTTCAAATCCCTCCATGGCCTCGCCCCTCCCTATCTCTATAATCTCTTTCAGCTCCACAACAGCAACCCCCCCCTCCCACCCGAGATATCTGCGCTCCTCTAATTCTGCCCTCTTGAGCATCCCTGATTATAATTGCTCAACCATTGGTGGCCGTGCCTTCTGTTGCCTAGGCCCTAAGCTCTGGAATTCCCTGCCTAAACCACTCCACCTCTCTATTCTCCTTTAAGATGCTCCTTAAAACCTATCTCTTTGACCAAGCTTTTGGTCACCTGCCCTCATTTCTCCTGATGTGGCTCGGTATCAAATTTTAAAAGAAATCTCATAATACTCCTGTGAAGCGCCTTGGGACGTTTCACTACATTAAAGGCGCTATATAAATACAAGTTGTTGTTGAAGAAGAGCAGGGGAGTTATCCCCAGTATTCTGTCCAATATTTATCCATCAATCAACATCACTACAAAACAAATTATCTGGTCATTATCACACTGCTGTTTGTGGGAGCCGTATTGTGCAAATCGGCTGCTGTGTTTCCTACATTAAAGCAGCGACTACACTTCAAAAAACACTTCTATAGCTGCAAAGCCCTTTGGGACATCCGGAGGTCACGAAAGGTGTTTATAAATGCAAGCCTTTCTTTTCTTTCATTCTTAATACAAGAAAATACTCTCCTCCAAGTCATTTATGAACAGAATGAGTGGCAGGGGAGCAAAACTCCACCAGTCACTGTCCCCAGACAGCTTTTTCCATTTATTACTTTCATTTATCTGCTTCATAGTGGTAGGTAAGTTTTCAATACCTAATTTGACATTGTTATTTAATAATCTGACATCTGGAATTTAATTAAGCGGTTTCTGAAAATCCAAGTAAATGATACCCATCGGCTAGTTACCTCACCAAAGAATTCCAACAGAATAGCGAGGTATAGTCTATTGCTTCTAAACCATAGAAACATAGAAACATAGAAAATAGGTGCAGGAGTAGGCCATTCGGCCCTTCTAGCCTGCACCGCCATTCAATGAGTTCATGGCTGAACATGCCACTTCAGTACCCCATTCCTGCTTTCTCACCATAACCCTTGATCCCCCTAGTAGTAAGGACTTCATCTAACTCCTTTTTGAATATATTTAGTGAATTGGCCTCAACAACTTTCTGTGGTAGAGAATTCCACAGGTTCACCACTCTCTGGGTGAAGAAGTTTCTGCTCATCTCGGTCCTAAATGGCTTACCACTTATCTGTGACCCCTGGTTCTGGACTTCTCCAACATTGGGAACATTCTTCCTGTATCTAACCAGTCTGAACCCATCAGAATTTTAAACGTTTCTATGAGGTCCCCTCTCATTCTTCTGAACTCCAGTGAATACAAGTCCAGTTGATCCAGTCTTTCTTGATAGGTCAGTCCCGCCATCCCGGGAATCAGTCTGGTGAACCTTCGCTGCACTCCTTCAATAGCAAGAATGTCCTTCCTCAAGTTAGGAGACCAAAACTGTACACAATACTCCAGGTGTGGCCTCACCAAGGCCCTGTACAACTGTAGCAACACCTCCCTGCCCCTGTACTCAAATCCCCTCGCTATGAAGGCAAACATGCCATTTGCTTTCTTAACCGCCTGCTGTACCTGCATGCCAACCTTCAATGACTGATGTACCATGACACCCAGGTCTCGTTGCACCTCCCCTTTTCCTAATCTGTCACCATTCAGAAAATAGTTTGTCTCTCTGTTTTTACCACCAAAGTGGATAACCTCACATTTATCCACATTATACTTCATCTGCCATGCATTTGCCCACTCACCTAACCTATCCAAGTCACTCTGCAGCCTCATAGCATCCTCCTTGCAGCTCACACTGCCACTCAACTTAGTGTCATCCGCAAATTTGGAGATACTACATTTAATCCTCTCGTCTAAATCATTAATGTACAGTGTAAACAGCTGGGGCCCCAGCACAGAATCTTGCGGTACCCCACTAGTCACTGCCTGCCATTCTGAAAAGTACCCATTTACTCCTACTCTTTGCTTCCTGTCTGACAACTAGTTCTCAATCTATGTCAGCACACTACCCCCAATCCCATGTGCTTTAACTTTGCACATTAATCTCTTGTGTGGGACCTTGTCGAAAGCCTTCTGAAAGTCCAAATATACCACATCAACTGTCCACTCTACTGGAAACATCCTCAAAAAATTCCAGAAGATTTGTCAAGCATGATTTCCCTTTCACAAATCCATGCTGACTTGGACCTATCATGTCACCTCTTTCCAAATGTGCTGCTATGACATTCTTAATAATTGATTCCATCATTTTACCCACTACTGAAGTCAGGCTGACCGGTCTATAATTCCCTTTTCTCTCTCCCTCCTTTTTTAAAAAGTGGGGTTACATTAGCTACCCTCCACTCCATAGGAACTGATCCAGAGTCTATGGAATGTTGGAAAATGACTGTCAATGCATCTGCTATTTCCAAGGCCACCTCCTTAAGTACTCTGGGATGCAGTCCATCAGGCCCTGGGGATTTATCGGCCTTCAATCCCATCAATTTCCCCAACACAATTTCCCGACTAATAAGGATTTCCCTTAGTTCCTCCTCCTTACTAGACCCTCTGACCTCTTTTATATCCGGAAGGTTGTTTGTGTCCTCCTTAGTGAATATCGAACCAAAGTACTTGTTCAATTAGTCTGCCATTTCTTTGTTCCCCGTTATGACTTCCCTTGCTGATTTCTCTATATACCCTTCATGTCCTTTGAATAGATATTCACAGCATCCTGAGGAATTCTCTCCAGTATTTTCTCCAGTGTCCACGTCAAGCTTGCATGGATTCTGGATCAGTTCCTATGGATTGGAGGATAGCTAATATAACCACACTTTTAAAAAAGGAGGGAGAAAAAAAACAGGGAATTATAGACCGGTTAGCCTGACATCGGCAGTGGGGAAAATGCTGGAATCAATTATTAAAGATGTAATAGCAGCGCAGTTGGAAAGCAGTGACAGGATCAGTCCAAGTCAGCATGGATTTATGAAAGGGAAATCATGCTTGACAAATCTTCTCGAGTTTGTTGAGGATGTAACTAGTAGAGTGGATATGGGAGAACCAGTGGATTTGGTGTATTTGGATTTTCAAAAGGCTTTTGACAAGGTCCCATACAAGAGATTAGTGTTCAAAATTAAGGCACATGGGATTGGGGGTAATGTATTGACGTGGATAGAGAACTAGTTGGCAGACAGGAAGCAGAGAGTAGGAATAAACTGGTCCTTTTCAGAATGGCAGGCAGTGACTAGTGGGGTACCGCAAGTTTAAGTGCTGGAACCCCAGCTATTTACAATATATATTAATGATTTGGACAAGGGAATTGAGTATAATATCTCCAAGTTTGCAAATGACACTAAGCTGGGTGGCAATGTGAGCTGTGAGGAGGATGCTAAGAGACTGCAGGGTGACTTGGACAGGTTAGGTAAGTGGGCAAATGCATGACAGATGCAGTATAATGTGGATAAGTGTGAGGATATCCACTTTTGTGGCAAAAACAGGAAGGCAGATTATTCTCTGAATGGTGACAGATTACCAAAAGGGAATGTGCAACGAAAAGGGGGTGTCATGATACATCAGTCATTGAAAATCGGCATACAAGTACAGCAGGTAGGAAAGAAAGCAAATGGCATGTTGGCCTTCATAGTGAGAGGATTTGAGTATAGGAACAGGGAGTTCTTGCTGCAGTTGTACAGGGCCTTGGTGAGACCACACCTTGAGTATTGTGTGCAGTTTTGGTCTCCTAACCTGAGGAAGGACATTCTTGCTATTGAGGGAATGCAGCAAAGGTTCACCAGACTGATTCCCGGAATGGCAGGACTGACATATGAAGAAAGGCTGGATTGACTAGGCTTATATTCACTGGAATTTAGAAGAATGAGAGGGGATCTCATAGAAACATATAAAGTTCTGACGGGGTTGGACAGGTTAGATGCAGGAAGAATGTTTCCAATGTTGGGAAAGTCCAGAACCAGGGGTCACAGTCTAAGGATAAGGGGTAAGCCATATCGGACCGAGATGAGGAGAAACCGGTGGAATTCTCTGCCACAGAAAGTTGTTCAGGCCAGTTCGTTAGATATTTTCAAAAGGGAGTTAGATGTGGCCCTTACAGCTAAAGGGATCAAGGGGTGTGGAGAGAAAGCAAGAATGGGATACTAAAGTTGCATGATCAGTCATGATCATATTGAATGATGGTGCAGGTTCGAAGGGCCGAATGGCCTACTCCTGCTCCTATTTTCAATGTTTCTATGTTCTCCAGTCCTTATTTCAGCACCTGTGTCATTCTGTGCAAAGGGTTAGTAAATTCTCCCTCTCCTAGGCAGTGATGGCTACAGGTGCGTTATGCTAGTGGATTAGGAATCGGGAGGCCTGCACAGATGGACCAGCCCAATGAGAGTTTAAATCCCACCATGGCAGTTTGAGATTTTGAACTTAGCTTTAAAAATATGGAAGTTTAAAAAGCTGGCATCAGTAAAAGTGACCATGAAGCTATTGGGTTGTCATTTAAAAAAAACTGATTCACCATGTCGTTTGGTGAAGGAAATTTACTGTTTACTTGGTCTGACTTATAGGTGACCTCAGTCCCGTGCCAACATGGTTGACTTTTAACTACCCCCGAAATGGCCTATGCCAACATCTACATGGCTCACTACCACCTTCTCAGGACAACTAGGAATATGGAATACATTGGTAGTGATGCCTAAATGGGGAGAACAACTGCAAAAAATGATGTGCTCTTCATTATATATAATGTAATCAAGTATTCTTAACTTCAGCTCTTTACAATTTACATTAACAATTTAGATGAAGGAATTGAGTGTAATATCTCCAAGTTGCAGATGACACTAAACTGGATGGTGGTGTGAGCTGTGAGGACACTAAGAGGCTGCAGGGTGACTTGGACAGGTTAGGCGAGTGGGCAAATGCATGGCAGATGCAGTATAATGTGGATAAATGTGAGATTATCCATTTTGGGGGTAAAAACATGAAGGCAGAACATTACCTGAATGGCCCCAGATTAGGAAAAGGGGAGGTGCAACGAGACCTGGGTGTCATGGTTCATCAGTCACTTAAAGTGGGCATGCAAGTACAGCAGGCGGTAAAGAAGGCAAATAGTATGTTGTCCTTCATAGCTAGGGGATTTGAGTATAGGAGCAGGGAGGTCTTACTGCAATTGTACAGGGCCTTAGTGAGGCCTCACCTGGAATATTGTGTTCAGTTCTGGTCTCCTAACCTGAGGAAGGACGTTCTTGCTATTGAGGGATTGCAGCGAACATTCACCAGACTGATTCCAGGGATGGCTGGACTGACATGTGAGGAGAGACTGGATCAACTGGGCCTTTATTCACTGGAGTTTAGAAGGATGAGAGGGGATCTCCTAGAAACATAATAAGATTCTGACGAGACTGGACAGGTTAGATGCGGGAAGAATGTTCCCGATGTTGGGGAAGTCTAGAACCAGGGGACATAGCCTTAGGATAAGGGGTAGGCCATTTAGGACTGAGATGAGGAGAAACTTCTTCACTCAGAGTTGTTAACCTGTGGAATTCCCTGCCGCAGAGAGTTTTTGATGCCAGTTCATTGGATATATTTACAAGAGAGTTAGATATGGCCCTTACGGCTAAGGGGATCAAGGGGTATGGAGAAAAAACAGGAAAGGGGTACTGAAGGAATGATTAGCCATAATCTTATTGAATAATGGT
Organism: Pristiophorus japonicus; assembly: GCF_044704955.1. Classification (NCBI taxonomy): domain Eukaryota; kingdom Metazoa; phylum Chordata; class Chondrichthyes; family Pristiophoridae; genus Pristiophorus; species Pristiophorus japonicus. The sequence goes on along the minus strand of NC_091979.1, from coordinate 38,804,378 downwards.
GCAGGCTCGAAGGGCCGAATGGCCTACTCCTACACTTATTTTCTATGTTTCTGTGTTTGTACGTTTCAGCAAGAGGACTTTGGCTGATATTTTGGCAAAATCATAAAAAAATAATTGATTCAATAAATTGCAAGACTCCACAATTAACCTACAATTAAGTACTGTCCAAGAAGGTTTAGCACAATATTGGCCTTTGCATGTTGTATTCGTCACTAATCTACAAAACTCCTCTGGTTGAAAAGTTTTTAGGGGCTGAGTTACCCGACTTCTCTTGTGTGACTGATCAGGGTGAGAACCCAAACCGAAATCAAAATGTTGCCTTACTGTAGTGGGAATTTACATTGAATATCCAAGTAGAAGGTTACTATGTCTGGCAGATGTGCATAAAAGGATTATTTTTATATCAGCGCATCTTATTTCACTTTTTTTGTTACTGATAGGCTTAATGTGAAACCAATCAATTATCAGAATGCTCAGTTGGAGTTGTGTGAGTGACTTTTATGTAGAATTACAAAGTGAACAGCCTTAGGACAACTGTCACATGAAACCTACATTATCAAGATGACAAAGACAATTTGTAACAATTTGCTTCTTCCCACATGGGTACAATTTATTCAAAGTAGCCGTTTTCATTCCCAGTCAGTTATTATACTCTCCTTGACACTGGGTGAGCAGAGATTCTCCATCTGTTCAATGAGTGTAAAATTCATTACTGAAATTAAAGTACACTCCTTGACAGGTACTTACACCCATTAGAATATTTTGTTTCATCTCATTGGCAATCAGCCACCACTATACAACAGGTGTGGATAACTGCAGTAACAGTACATTAAAGGGGAGATTTTCCTGGGTTTTAAAAGCCTGAAGATTGTGGGAAGACTGAGGGAAGTGAGAATTCCATAGTTTTCCCTGGGGAAGGTTGAATTAGAATAGGAGATTATGTAACCAGATATGATTTTAACATAGCGAGCATAGAGAAGGACACACATCCAGGCCAATGTACTTAGAAATTTAAAGGAAATAAATCAGAAAGTTCAAACTGGTTAAACTAGCATTAATTTTTTAAAAAGCAAGAATAAATGTTGAAGGACAATACAGAGAATACTGTAGCATAGGTGCTATAATGAGGTGTCTGAGCTGCAATAAATCATTAAAGATTCAAATGTTACCCCAAATTAAATATATGACAGCTTCATAATCATGATACATTCTATAATTCCTTTATAGAATAGAGGCATTATATTCTCTACAGTGTACAAAACCTGGACAAGAGGTGTTATATGTTAAATATATGTTGAATGTATGTTGTATGTTCTCTATTGGACTGTTCAGCCAACTAAGAACTCATTTTAATAGTGGAAGCAAGTCCTCCTCGATTCCGAGGGAGTGCCTATGATGATGTCAAATGGCATATTGTCCTTTCTGCTGTGGATTAACCCTTAGCTAACAAACAACCAAACTCGATAGGGATACCACAGCAAGTGTTGTGCCTTGGAACACTTTGGGGTCGCTTTTAACCACCCCCCTTTTTTCACCTGCCGGAGGATTTACCTTCTCCGTTCTCTGCTCACCCAGTGTCACGGAGAGTATAATACGTGACTGGGAATGAAAACGACTACTTTGAATAAATTGTACCCATGTGGGAAGAAGCAAATTGTTACAAATTGTCTTTTGTCACCTTGATAATGCAGATTTCATGTGACAGTTGTCCCTAGGCTGCTCACTTTGTAACTCTACATAAAACTCACAGCTCAAGCTGAGCATTCTGATCTGGCCGACTGCAATTTAAGCTGCAGACGACAAGGACACTTGCCAAAACTCATCTTAGCCTGACATCAGTAGTGGGGAAAATGTTGGAATCAATTATTAAAGATGAAATAGCAGCGCATTTAGAAAACAGTGACTGGATCGGTCCAAGTCAGCATGGATTTATGAAAGGGAAATCATGCTAGACAAATCTTCTAGAATTTTGTGAGGATGTAACTAGTAGAGTGGACAGGGGAGAACCAGTGGACGTGGTGTATTTGGACTTTCAGAAGACTTTTGACAAGCACCCACACGAGATTGGTGCGCAAAATTGAAGCACATGGTATTATAATGTACTGACGTGGATAAAGAACTGGTTGGCAGACACGAAGCAGAGAGTCGGGATAAACTGGTCCTTTTCAGAATGGCAGGCAGTGACTAGTGGGGGTGCCGCAGGGCTCAGTGCTGGGACATTTACAATATACATCAATGATTTAGATGAAGGAATTGAGTGTAATATCTCCAAGTTTACAGATGACACTAAGCTGGGTGGCGGTGTGAGCTGTGAGGAGGATGCCAAGAGGCTGCAGGGTGACTTGGACAGGTTAGATGAGTAGCAGATGCAGTATAATGTGGATAATGTTATCCACTTTGGTAGCAAAAACACAAAGGCAGAATATTATCTGAATAGCAGATTAGGAAAAGGGGAGGTTCAACGAGAGCTGGATGTCATGGTACATTGTCATTGAAAGTTGGCATGCAGGTACAGCAGGCGGTGAAGGCGGCAAAACGCATGGTGGCCTTCATAGCTAGGTGATTTGAGTATAGGAGCAGGGAGGCCTTACTGCAGTTGTACAGGGCCTTGGTGAGGCCTCACCTGGAATAGTGTGTTCAGTTGTGGTATCCTAATCTGAGGAAGGACATTCTGGCTATTGAGGGAGTGCAGCGAAGGTTCACCAAACTGATTCGCAGGATGGCAGGACTGACCTACGAGGAGAGACGATCGACTGGGCCTGTATTCACTGGAGTTTAGAAGGATGAGGGGATCTCAGAAACATAAAATTCTGACTGGACTGGACAGGTTAGATGCAGGAAGAATGTTCCGGATGTTGGGGAAGTCCAGAACCAGGGGACATAGTCTAAGGATAAGGGGTAAGCCATTTAGGACCGAGATGAGGAGAAACTTCACTCAGAGTTGTTAACCTGTGGCTTCTCTACCGCAGAGTTGTTGATGCCAATTCATTAGATATATTCAAGAGGGAGCTAGATGTGGCCCTTACGGCTAAAGGGATCAAGGGTTATGGAGAGAAAGCAGGAAAGGGGTACTGAGGTGATGAGCTATGATCGTGTTGAATGGCGGTGCAGGCTCGAAGGGCTGAATGGCCTACTCCTGCACCTATTTTCTATGGTCAATATCCTGCACCTTTTGTTGAATTACCTTTTGAGGTCAGGAAGAAACATTGTTTTTTATTTTTGGTATTTTACCTGTGGTTATTAATATTCACCTCCCGAGAGGGATAAAATGATGCAATCTCAGTGCAAGCTGTGTTCTCTGGTTTTTGAAAACTCAATAGGATAAATATCAGCCAATGACTGTATTGCAGCTAAATGAAGTTACTCAATGCGCAGAAAAGTGTGAAGTGTTATATTTTGATAGGAAGAACGAGGAAGCAAGAAAACTAAAAAGGTACAATTGTAAAGGGGATGCAGGAAGAGAAATCTGGGGGCAAAAATCATTGGAACGTGTCGCAGCAGTTCGAGAAAGCGGTTTAAAAAAAACACAAGAATCTGGGCTTTATTAATAGAGGTACAAAGTACAAAAGGAAGTTATGAACCACCTTTAGAAAACACTGGTTTTGCCTCAACTGGAGTATTGTGTCCAATTCTGGCCATCGCACTTTAGGAAGGATGTGAAGGCCTTTGAGTGCAGAAAAGATTTACGAGAATGATTCCAGGGATGAGGGACTTCAGTTATATGCATAGACTGGAGGAACTGGTGTTGTTCTCCTTAAAGCAGAGAAGGTTGAGAGGAGACCTGAATGAAGTGTTCAAAATCCAGACAAAGTAGATAGAGAGAAACTGTTCCCATTGGCAGAAGGGCCGAGAACCAGAGGACACAGATTTAAAGGTGATTGGCAAAAGAACCAAAGGCAACACGAGGAAAAACTTTTTTTTTTTTTTTAAATAAAACACAGCAAGTGGTTAGGATCTGGAATGCAGTGCCTGAAAGGGTGGTGGATGCAAGTCTCAGTTGTGGCTTTCAAAAGGGAGTTGTACCTGAAAGGAAAAAATATTGCAGGGCTACAGGGGGGGGGGGAAAGGTGTGGGGAAGTGGGACGAGCTGAAGTGCGACTAGCTGAAGTGCTCTTAGAGAGCTGGCAAGGGCTCGACAGGCGAATGGGCTCCTTCGGTGCTGCAACACAGCTACTCAATGTCTAGGTGACCTCATGTTGGGGCTACTGGCACTCGTAATTTGTTGCAATTCTCCCATTTGGTTACAGACGTTAATCATCTTGATAACGGCAACATGGATCAGACAGCAAAGACTAGAGCATTTGATTATCTTGCCTACACTTGGCTCGGGTGAAGAATTACCACATGGGTGAGGCAGCAGATGACTGCCAGCCTTTAGATAGCTAAAGATGTATGGGGGCAGAGTGGGGAAAAGGTGCATAAAGAATAGTCACAGTCCAAATCACTGGTTAAAGCATTTAAAAAACTTCACAAATAAAACTACTATATTTAGTCACATAATTTACATTTCAAATACCACATTACTGGAAAGAAAACACTGGACGTATAACTGGTATCTTGGATAGGGATGAGTGAGCAGGTGGTTTACACAAGGGGATTTCTAGCTTGCAAGCCAGAAAGCAATGGCATCCCACTATTTTTCTATGGTAAATGAGAACTTCCATGACATTAAAATAGTCAAAGAAAAATCAATTTATTGCATTCACTATTTATACTTTATTGTACATGTGGAGCCATAAAATTAGAAAGTTATAAACTAAAATTAATCAAAATGTATTTAAAGAAGTGACAAAGGAATATTCATTGTGCATTGTGATACAGGTGAGCACTGAATATTCCAACTCATGCAATGAAGTTATCAAGGAGTTGAACAGTTTTATGATATAATGCATCAGCATCCACTGAATGTTATCTATACCACAACTGTAGTTCACATTTAGTATATAAATTTAAACAGTTCATAAAACTGGAAGAAGTTTGGCAAGTAACAGTGAGGTCATGGTTAACAATGGTGCACTTTGAAATGAATCAAAGATTTGAAAAATACAAAACATATAATCTTAAACAATATCTCACTGACATACTACCGTGTCATAGTATAATGTGCAAATATTCCATTAAGAGATTAATAAGATTGGGATGCAATATGTTGAAGGGCAATTTAGTCAATTGTTTTTACATCACAGTTCAAAAAAAGTAAAATTTTACATTACAATGAGACAAAAGTTACAGCTATTGAATACAATTTCCTATTAAACAAAACGCCGGTTTCTCCGCAGATTTTCAAGAATCTTCAAACAATGTACTGTTGTTGGCCCCTTGAAGGTAGCACCTAACATGATTTTGCCTATGTACTTGGGAGCTGCAAGCATCCAATTTCAAAGCAGGGATATTATATGAACGAACATTAGAATTTTAACAGTTTAAAATGCGTACAACAGGGGCTCTTAATGAACACAGGTCAGAATGAATCGGTGAATGTGAGGCTTGTAAAGCTAGATGGACTTAAATTACAACAAACATGCTTTAGGCAACTTTCCCTAAAAATATTTTGCCAGTTGCCTTTTAGCTTTATCATTTCAGAGGCTTAATCATTTCACCATACACATTTTGTTCATGAGGAATATACAGGAAAATTGGAAATGATTATTCAACTGAATCTTGTAGGGTATTGGTCAGACACTGTAGTCAATAGCTTTAAAAAGGTTTACAATAGATAAGTCTATATGGAATGTGCTCCTAGCAAAGAATTTTTTTTAAATTTCAGTCCAATACAGGCTTGTCCAGACTAGATTTTTGACAAGCTTAAATCATTCACACAGCAACATCTGCTGGACTTTTCACACAAGATCCAATATTCTAATTCTTTCACGTGCACACACCTAGCATGCTTGGTACAGATATACACTAGTTAAAAAAACCCACCTCATAATTACATTGAGATTACCAAAACTGTGTTCATTAAGAGCCCCTCTTTAAAAAGCTTCATCTCTGCTCATTAGGCAGGATTTAGACCAAAGTACCCAAATAAAATGGAACGGTTTTGATGAATAGTGCATTAAATAAAATGCCCCAATCTTCCCACTGTATTTCAACATAAGCTTTGAGTTAGGCGATTGATTAAAACTGGATGTGATGGAAAAGCAACAATGAAAGCATGAATGGTAGTGCACAGTACATAGCTGAACAGTTTTTCATGATAGTAGTATTACCCTAATTTTAGGGGGACAAAAGTGGCAAGTTCAATTTCATTTTAACTAAAACAGGCTGTAAGACGGTTGCCTTTTACACCACCAGATCAGATTTCAAAAAGGTTTCTTCGTGACCATAAAAGATTATTTTTTTCCATTATTTAGAAAATTCACATCAGTAGGATTAAAAAAACTCATGGCCTTGCTTCATCTGTTGAAGATATAAAATCAGACCCATGCTGGCAGTGCTAATACTGTAACCCCACAAAAAGCAAATTGCCAAATACCCCCGATTGTCTTGAGATGCAAGAGGCTTACTGAGACGACACAGAAAGTCTAATAGTACTGATTGAGCCTCAGAGAGCAGGCACCTGGCTGGCTTCATCAGCAATTTTCCTCACGGTAAGAGCAGCAGTGGCAAGATAAATTTTATTATTAGTGGAGGGGAGGGGAAGAGAAGGCAACATGAATGTTAATGATGATTTTAGCGATCGGAATGATTAAGGTGTTACAGAACCAAATGTTTCCTCTCCTTTTGCACCCAGTGTCGTACACTTTTGGTCCACATACAACTCACTGGATGCAGAGTGCAGCCCCTCAATCCTGCTATGTGGATGGAGCCTAGCCAGCACAGACCAGCACCACACCAGAGCGACATTTTCATTTCTCACTCCTGCCATCCTTCTGACCAGACGTCAAATTAGCACAAATTGTGCACTATGTACTTGCACTTAGTGGGGGATTTACATAGAGAGCGACCAGACTCTTTATAATCCTTCCCATCTATTTTTGGCCGGGGGGGGGGGGGGGGGGGGGGGGGGAAGTGGGAGAAGAGAAGAGAAATGGGGAAGAAATTAAGAGATTTTCAGTCTGCACTAGATTTCAACTCTGAACCCAGGTGAAAACCATGTTTTAACCCATTATGTTATCTAGTTGCCCAGGGGGGGAAAAAAATTGTCTCCAGCATTCCTTGAAACAAGAGATTAGTCAAGTTATGCTACTTGTTTTATTTGTCATTCTTCATGTTGAAATATTTCAAATTTGCATGATGACATTAGTTTTCTCTCAGAATCAGGAAAATGCCATCTTGAAATTAGTTTTGTTAAACAGTGTAAACAATCTGGGTAACCTGTTAGTTTTTTGGCAAATACAGTATCACAGTCCATTACTGGCATAGAACCCTAACCCCTTCAGCTCAACAAAAAAGTTGTATTAAATCATAGAAAGATGGTTAGTTATGTTATCTACTGTCAGGAGAGAGAGGGTGAAGTTCACATTACATGCAATTTGTGTTAAGGCAAATGTAGAAAAATCAATTGCTATACTGTCCCAATAATCTAGTGTTTTAATGCATTAAACTACAGTAACAATCTACCTCCATTCAGAAATCATTCTTAAAAACACAAGTCAGCAGTGTCCAAGGCTTGTACAAATCATATTCACATGATATCACACAGAAACTAACACAATCCAATCTCATTTCTTTACAAATGCTCTAAAAAATATATCAGTGCGAGATATTGGTCCACTTCACACAGGTCAATTTTGTGTTCTTAAAAACATCTGAAAGAATTGGATAATTGTTTTTTTTAAATTATTTTCTTCTTACAAGACCACAAAGGACAATGTACTTTTAAAAAACAACCATGAACTCTAAACCTTTGATTGCTGCTGTGTTTCACGTGTGCTTCGTCATTCGTTACACGACAGTATCTTTTCCTACAAATAGTTAAAACTTCTTTTCATGATGCTAGTACTTTAACCCAAAAGACACACAATCACACAATGCAACACCTTACTAATGCACGTGCTGATGTGGTGAGCAGGAGGTACGGAATACTCTTCAGCATCAGCGATGCTTCTGTGTACCTTTGACAGATCTTGATACCCCAGCACTCCATCTACTTTTAATACACCACGTGGAGGTAGAGAATGCAATACGATGGGCTTAGAGACAGTGAAATAAATACCTGCACTGAGAGCTACTTACTATATCGGGTGCAAAATATCAAATGTGTGATGCGGAGGGGGGTGGGGTGGGAGTGCTAGTGAAAGAATTAGGTCTAAAATGACCCACACAAGTCTTTTAGCTAGGCTTTACACGAGAGGTGACAACTTCAAATGAGTAAGAATAGCAGAAAGTGATCATGTTGTACATGGGAAATTATGTCTGTGGACTTTGCTAAAGCCAACAGTTGCGTTAATAAATCTGACTTATTAGTTAGACTACAGAAAGCTCCGCTTTTAATCATTCTCTTCCTCCAGTGAATGGCACAAGTTGAGAGTTTAGCTGTACTGCAAGACCACATATGGTGCTATATAAAAGAGGATCAGAGTGTTCAAACTACTTTATCAAATGCCATTTTAAACACAAGGTCTTCACATTAAAAGAGAAATTAAACTTTGAACACAAACTATAATACGACAGCTTCAACGTGCTGCCTTTTATAAATCTGCCAGTTTGCTTTTGATGCATTAGAAATCTGCCCTTTAATTATTTCCCAAATTGGTTTTGAAAGGAGGTTATGAATAATTAGCATTTAACTGGACAAGGGAATCCAGAGATCTAAATGGAAGGTGGAAGCATGTTACTGCTTGATATGAACAGTTGCTCAAAAATTAAATGTGCCTGTAATAAAAAAGGGCAAAGAAATCCAAATCCTACAAAAAGGATACAACTTACTTGACAATTCAAAGAGCAACGCATTGGCAATGAACCCAACGTTACTCAATACTTGGAATAAACACTGTTTTACTATAAGATAAACAGTGACTGATTATAAACAAACTGAGTGGCTAAATGAATGGTAAGTGCCCAAGTTCAATTGACCCCCCACCCCCCAAAAATAAATCACAGTATGCAGCATCGTTCTCGGAGGCTCTTTTTGTTCCGGCTGCTCTTCTTCCCATTTTTGTCCTTGTTTTCTGACATTTTCTTTGCTCGAACCTCTCTCATCAGATCAAAAAATACCTTGATAAATAGAAATAATTTCACTGTGTAAAACCAGCATCAATTGAAAATATACAAATTAGCAACAGTTCACGTCCGTTCCAAAATGCCCGCAAGGAGAAGACCCACCTTCTACAACTTTAACAAAATCTACAGCACACCTACACAGTTTGTACAAGTAATTATACGTCCGTTCTGAAATAAAAATCAATGCTGGAAACACAATAGGTTATAAATGTTTCATAGTGTGTAATAATCCTTCAGCAAAATGGATATTGGTTCAGGTTTCAATTCCTTTGAAAAACAGGTTACCGTTTCTCTCCCTTTCAGGTGCAGAGTTAGTATTTCACCATTCTGAACATTTATCTATGTAGATCAAATTTTACATAATGAGAAATTAGCCAATAAACCAAAGGAGGAGTTCTCACCTTATCTACATTTGCTCTCGTTTTAGCCGAGGTCTCAACGTACTGAACTCCCCACTCTTCGGCTTTGCTCCTCGCTTCTTCAACAGACACTTGCCTCCGATCTTCCAAATCAGACTTGTTACCCACTAAAAGTAATGGGATTTTATCCTCCTCTGCTTTCACACGGAGAATTTGTTCCCTGCAAACAGAGAGTTGCTCATTATCTACAATCAAGATTCGATACCAAACTGAAGAAATTGTAATAAGGTTTTTTTTCCTCTATTAGTTGGCGTAACAATGTACAGCTAGAACTATAACAAAAGACAATGGCCCAGAGTTTGCGACCAGCGGTGAAGCAAAGGCGTTCACCACCAGCCCCGAAGTAAGCGTCCCACAAAGATGTGTGTCAAGAGGTTCGGATTTTGAGATGTTCAGTTGAGATCAGTGCAAGTTAACGGGGAATCCCTAATGCTGCTGTGACGTCAACAAGCTGTCTAAGCAGCCAATCACAATGCAGGATTCTCAGACTGGGAACCAGGAGTCTCATATTTTTTTTAAAGATAGAATAAGAGCGCAAAATAAAGATTGGCGCACTCACATCAGGAAAAAGGTAAACCTGAAATAAAAGATAATTAAACTTTTAAAACAGTTTTAAAGTTTCTTAATCATTTTTATTAAAAAGGTTAAATTTAAACACCACAAAATTAAAATTAGTTTTTCAGGGCCATAACATTTGTTTAGCATTCAATATGCCATTAAAATTCCAGTTACACCTAATCTGACTGCAAAAGCTTCTATAGATATGTGAAGAGAAAAAGATTAGTGAAAACAAACGTAGGTCCCTTCCAGTCAGATTCAGGTGAATTTATGATGGGGAACAAAGAAATGGCAGACCAGTTAAACAAATACTTTGGTTCTGTCTTCACGAAGGAAGACACAAATAACTTTCCAGAAATACTAGGTCTAAGTGAGAAGGAGGAACTGAAGGAAATCCTTATTAGTCAGGAAATTGTTAGGGAAATTGATGGGATTGAAGGCCGATAAATCCCCAGGGCCTGATAGTCTGCATCCCAGAGTACTTAAGGAAGTGGCCCTAGAAATAGTGAATGCATTGGTGATCATTTTCCAACAGTATCGACTCTGGATCGGTTCCTCTGGACTGGAGGGTAGCTAATGTAACACCACTTTTTAAGAAAGGAGGGAGAGAAAAAACAGGTAATTATAGACCAGTTAGCCTGACATTGTAGTGGGGAAAATGTTGGAACCAATTATTAAAGATGAAATAGCAGCACATTTGGAAAGCAGTGACTGGATCGGTCCAAGTCAGCATGGATTTATGAAAGGGAAATCCTGCTTGACAAATCTTCTAGAATTTTTTGACGATGTAACTAGTAGAGTGGACAAGGGAGAACCAGTGGATGTGGTGTATTTGGACTTTCAAAAGGCTTTTGACAAGGTCCCACACAAGAGATTAATGTGTAAAATTAAAGCACATGGTATTGGGGGTAATGTACTGACGTGGAGCGAGAAGTGGTTGGCAGACTGGAAGCAGAGTCGGGATAAACTGGTCTTTTTCAGAATGGCAGGCAGTGACTAGTGGGGTGCCACAGGGCTCAGTGCTGGGACCCCAGCTATTTACAATATATATATTAATGATTTGGAAGGAGGGAATGGAGTGTAATATCTCCAAGTTTGTAGATGACACTAAGCTGGGTGGCGGTGTGAGCTGTGAAGAGGACGCTAAAAGAGGACTTGGACAGGTTGGATGAGTGGGCAAATGCGTGGCAGATGCAGTATAATGTGGATAATGTGAGGTTATCTACTTTGGGGGCAAAAATACGAAGGCAGAATATTATCTGAATGGTGTTAGATTAGGAAAAGGGGAGGTGCAACGAGACCTGGGTGTCATGGTACATCATTGAAAGTTGGCATGCAGGTACAGTAGGCGTTGAAGGCAGCAAATGGTATGTTGGCCTTCATAGCGAGAGGATGAGTATAGGAGCAGGGAGGTCTTACTGCAGTCGTACAGGGCCTTGGGTGAGGCCTCACCTGGAATATTGTGTTCAGTTTTGGTCTCCTAATCTGAGGAAGGACATTCTTGCTATTGAGGAAGTGCAGCGAAGGTTCACCATACTGATTCCCGGGATGGCAGGACATATATGAGGAGAGACTGGATCGACTGGGCCTGTATTCACGAGTTTAGAAGGATGAGAGGGTATCTCAAACATGTAAAATTCCGACAGGACTGGACAGGTTAGATGCAGGAAGAATGTTCCCGATGTTGGGGAAGTCCAGAACCAGGGGACATAATCCAAGGATAAGGGGTAAGCCATTTAGGACTGAGATGAGGAGAAACTTCACTCAGAGTTGTGAACCTGTGGAATTCCCTACCAGAGTTGTTGATGCCAGTTCATTAGATATATTCAAGAGGGAGTTAGATATGGCCCTTACGGTAAAGGGATGAAGGGATATGGAGAGAAAGCAGGAAAGGGGTACTGAGGTGAATGATCAGCCATGATCTTATTTAATGGTGATGCAGGCTCAAAGGGCCGAATGGCCTACTCCTGCATCTATTTTCTATGTTTCTAATCCCTTTGGGTCTAACTTTTAATGGGGTATTTAACAGCGATATTTCCGCAGAAAAGTCCAAGTCTTCTTCAGTTTCTGATTGCCGACTATGAGGGAGGAGGAACAGCGCAACTGTGTCAGAGCAGTGAATGACTGACCACAACTCCAGGATTTCCATGTTAGGATGCGCATGTGCTACATCCTGAATTTGCGGTCAGTTTCAATGGGATAATAACAGCAGTTCGTTCGCCGATATTACCCACCGCAAATGACGGCCCAATATCTTACAAAATGACTCTGGGCAACTGCAACTCTGAAAAGTTGGAGAAAAACAATGGAGTGACGACAGGCAAGTTACAGATCGCCTACAGGCTATCCTGAACAACTCGAAGCGACGGTGTGAACTATGTCGGAATGTGAATTTATTACCCAAGTGCAGAAACTAGTAACTAGCCAACAAAAGTCAACCAGTGCGAGCGCTGCGCAGGAGGGCTCCCACAATCTTTCACAGCAATCTGGAAAAATCCAGGAACACAAGGATGCCAAAGAACAAGAAACCAACAGAAAAAGCCAAGCAGAAAGTTGCTAATAGAGAACTTTTTTTCCCCCCAGTAAAATGCACTACTTCATAGTAGGAGAGCCCCAGAACCCTCAGTGCAGTATAAAGTAGCAGCACAGGCCAGATAGATCAAAAAGGGAAGAGAAATTAAAAGCGGAGGGGGGTGCTGGGCAGAGTGAAAATTAAAAAAGGGGAGCATTAGAGCAAAGCCCATTTTAAAAAAGCAGCATGAGAGATGTTAAAGGGAAGCACCCAAGAAAAATAAAAATGGGGATAGCAGAGAGAAGCGAATTTAAAAGCATGCGAGGAATAAAACAAACAGGGAAGTATGACAGAGAAGTTAATAGTTAAAGGGATGCTGGAGAGAAGTAACTTTTTAAAAATTAATTAAAAAAGCACCTTTGAGGAGCATCAGGAGTAAAATTAAGATGGAGGCGGAGGCAAGAGAGTAAAATACTGCAGACCAGAAATCAAAGACAAGTTCCATAATTTGGATCCTTCAGGTATGGACCCATCTGATAAAGGACCCAGACCCAAAACATCCTTTCTATTCTCTCCGCAGATGCTACCTGACCTACTGAGCATTGTCAGTTTTTGTTCTGAAAGTTACAAGGTGTTTTCGGTGCAAGGTTTGTGTACAGGAAAGCTGGGTATAATAGACAAGGAAAAAGGTTGCAAAAATTGTCTTGATCAAAAAGCTTAAGGCCTTAAGACAGGAAAGCAGAGGAACTAATAAAGGCAAATGGGAGGAGATTTGTATGGCATTAACAGTATTATGAAGGAGTTAAATAGAAACAGACAAGCTGGTGCCTTTTTTCCAAAAAGGGCAATATAAATAGATGGAGGAAACTACAGACTCATTAGGTCAACTTTGATAACATGGAAAACCATGGAAATGATCAGAATAAATGTAATGACATGTATAATAACCTGGTAAACAGAGGTCAATATGGATTCAGAAGGGGAAAGGTTCTGCATGATGAACTTCATTAACTTTTTTGAGGAAGTGACAACCTAAGTGGGAAATCCAAGACTTGGTTCAGGGAATAAAAAGGAAATTGGAGGAAGGGTTGAAAATAACTGGTACTAGTTTGAAGCATCAGGGTGGGAATGGGGAAGCGTTTTTAGTGGGGTGCCCAATTTTTGGTATTGGGATTATTAATTCTTTTGATTTACATAAATTATGATCCACAGAATGCTAATTTGAAATATTTGTAGATACCTATAATACTAAAATGAGGCGGCGGCAGCTCGGGAAATAAAAAATAAATTGGATAAAATATGCAAGTAGGTAGGACAATGACAGATGCAATTTAAACAACTTGTATTTATACAGCACCTTTAACATAGTAAAAGACCACAAGACACTTCACAGGAGCATTATCAAACAAAGTTTGACAGCCACACGGAGATATTAGGGCAGGTGACCAAAAGCTAGGTTTTAAGGAGAGTCTTAAAAAGGAGGAAAGGAAGAGGAGAGACACACAGAGGTTTAGGAGTAAATTCCAGAGCTTAGGGCCTTGGTAGCTGAAGGCACGGCCACCAATTGTTGAGCATCCCTGATTTTAATTGCTCAAGAGATCAGAATTTCAGGATATCTAAGGGTTGAGGCTGGAAGAGATTACAGAGATAGGGCGAGGCGAGGCAATAGAAGGATTTGAAAATAAAAGGATGAGAATTGCAAAATCGAGACATTGCTTAACCGGAAGCCAATGCAAGTCAGGACACAGGCAGCACCAGTTTAGGATGACCCCAAATTTAGGGAGGGTAAAGTTCTTTTTTTTTTTAAATCAAAAAAATGTACTCTGAATGGCATCAAAATATTTCCAACTATTGCAGATAGCAATCAAAGCAGCATACAGAATGCTGAATTTTGCACTAAAACAGCAGAGTACAAGTCAGAGCAAGTGATGCTCAAGACTGAAGTATGAGTAATGATTAGAGAATCTAGGGACTGCCATGTTCCCTGGTGACTTACAGCCTTAATTCCAGCAAAGTCTCATCCAATCCCACTCTGCTCAAACTGCCCACAATGTTTCAACCACCCCCCCCCCATTACACAACATCTTCCATCTAAATCAGTCTATTCTGACCCTAACCCCTCTCCAGTAAAAACAATTTTGGGCACAAAAGTCAAACATATGCAATGGACAGATAAGCACACTGTTATTTAATAACAGAAAAGTTAAACAAGTTCTTGCCTTTAGCAAGACCTTTTTTTTTAAAATATAGTTTTATTACTAAATGATTCATTCAATCTAATTATCACTTAATTGGCCATTCAGTACATTTGTCTTTTATTTCCACACAGCAAAATACATAATCGAATCTACAGCACAGAAACAAGCCACTTGGCCCACTATGTGTTTCTCCACATAATACCATCTAGGCAAAGCTTCAGGGTGGATCTTTTGAGAGACTGAGTGGTTAACTAAAAGAAATTAAAAGGAAGGCTAACACCAGCGTGGATGATGCGACAAGTTTATTTTCCAACAATGGATGTCAAATCTGAATCATGGGAAATGCATATAACAGGATAAAGTTCAAATACAATTCAAACTTCCTTCACAGCTCCCAAAAAACATCAGTTATACCTGTAAGCAAAGGAACAGGCAGACAGTCCATGCTGGAGCCTTTGCCACCTTACCACAAGATGCACATCTTATTGTTCAGTGGCACAGTGAGTCAGTCCACAAATACACATTCGTTCTTAAAGATTTAGTCTGTTGTAAACAGAGGTTCACAGCATGGTAAACCACTTGCCTAAAAACTGGCAATTCATTCTGGAACATGGGTGTGGTTCATTTTCCACTTGCTGACTTTTGAGAGATTATAGAACCTTGGGTTACAATTAAACACTACATGGAGCTGCAAAGTACATGGTCATACATCTTTACAGCGACAGACCATATTTGATGAAGATAGAAAACACTAAAGGCCAACACACTTTTAAAATAAAAGTCTATGCTAGAATATACTGCACAGGTGGTGCAGTACAACAGAGGAATATATGGACTTTGTTTACAGACCTTGGGAGGCCCAGTTTAATAATGTAAGCTTTATTTTACATATGTGGCTGATGCCAACAGTAAAATACCTGCCACAAACATTACAGATTCATCTCAAGGGAATCCTGTTCAAACATGAAGTTTTAAAAATGTAAATTTTCCATAAATCAGTGTTCAATTCATTCAAACTTAACGATCATGTGCATTAGGCTCCAGACTTGATCTGAATTAGACCAGTGATCACTAACTAGTTGTTGAGAAAGGTAGGTGCTGCTCTAGTGTCTCAGGTAAGATATTAATCGGAGGCCTTGCATTTACAGAGTGCCTTTAATACAACAACCTGTATTTCTACAAGCGTCTTTAATGTAGTAAAACCTCCCGAGGCAGTTCACAGCAACGATCAAACAAAATTTTACACCGAGCCACACGAGATATTAAGACAGGTGACCAAAAGGTTGATCAAATAGGTAGACTTTAAGAAATGTCTTAAAGGAAGAGAGCGGTGGAGAGGTTTAAATCGAGGGAATTCCAGAGCTTAGGGAAAACATATGAAGACATACCATGGAGTTTTACAGAGATGCAAGTAAAAAAAAAAACATGGACACTCAGCCAAAGGAGGTGATATCAGGAGGTTTAACTAAAAATGTGGTCAAAGATGTGGGTTTAAAGGAATTTCTTGAGGAGAAGCAGAGGAATTTAGGGAACGAATTCCACAGCACTGGGCCTAGGTGGCTAAAGGCACGGCTACCAGTAAAGGGTTGGGGGTGGGAGATGCGCAAAAGTGTCGTCAGTGGGAAAATTTTAGGGCTGGAGGAGATAGCAAAGGGCGAGGACATGAAGGAATTTAAATGCAGGGTTGTTCAGGTAGATGCAAAAAATGCCAAGCTATTATTTGAAGAGAAGCAGGGAATTCTCTGTCCTCTCAACCAACACCACCAAAAACAGATCAACGTGTGCCTTCTCATTTGCTGCTAATGGGACCATGCCATATACAGGTTAGCTGCCACATTTGCCTATATAAATGGTGACAGTCCTTCAAATTTAATCCAGGGTTATAAAGCACTATGACATTTTTTTTTTTTTAAGGACACAAGGTGCTACACATAAATGCAAGTTAATTCTTTTCAGTTTGGAGACAGAGCTCATAATGCAGTGTCAAAATACACAGTAATTTTAGTCGCCACGCAGCTGCAGAAAAGCTGGCTGGAAGTAGCCGATACTAGTGGTCAGAAAGAGTGATGAAAGCTGTATTTGCAAGTCAGCATTGAAGGATAGCTCACGGAAAGGCACACATTAGCAGTGGAAGCGGACTGGAGAAAATGTGAACAAAAGCTCGTGTATATTTTGCTAAAACAGCTCAAGGACATAGACTGCAAAAGCAAAATACTGCGGATGCTAGAATCTGAAATAAAAACAGAAAATGTTGGAAATCTCAGCAGGTCAGGCAACATCTATGGAGAGAGAGAGACAGAGTTAACATTTCAAATCGATGACCCATCGTCAGAACTCAATGCAGTCAAAATACAGTGAATTTAGTTGCCAAGCAGCTGCAGAAAAGCTGTCTGGAAGTAGCCGATACTAGTGGTCAGAATGAGTGATAAGGGTTTCTCTCGCCACAGATGCTGCCTGACCCACTGAGATTTCTAGCATTTTCTGTTTTTATATCAAGGACAGGCCTGCTCTTTAATAGTCAGAATCATCGAATGGTTACAGCACAGAAGGTGGCAACTCGGCCTGCAAGCCCTTGCCAACTCTCAGCTAGTCCCCCTCTCCTTTCCCTGTAGCCCTGCAATTTGTTTTCCTTCAGATACTTATCCCAGCTCCCTTTTGAAAGAGAAAATTGAGTCTATCTCCACCACCCTTTCAAGCAGTACATTCCAGATCTTAACCACTCGCTGCGTGAAAAAGTCCTTCCTTAGGTCGCCTTTGGTTCTTTTCCCAATCACCTCAAAAAGTTAAAGAAATAAGTTCCTCATCTGTTGGGATTAAAAGTCAGCTTCGGCTTCATTTCATTGGTATTACAGATATACCAAACTCACAGCTTACATCCTACAATCAAGCTGTTAGAAAAATGAGATAATCCAGCAGTTTATAACCTGAAGCACATACTTGTGATTGTTCACAACTTTCAAAAAAAGGTAACAGCAGTAGAATTATATCTTTTAGTACATACTTTATATGATTAACGAGAGAGAAGTACTTTCCTTACCTCCATCTTGGAAGACAAATATAATTTTTTTTTAAATTAAAGTTGATTCACTGTTATTTCTGCCATCATGGAGACCATCATTTTGGATCTCAACTTCCCTTGAATTGCAACAGTGTCCATTGAACAGATGGCCAGGGGATGTTACTCATCCTAGAACAGCTGTTTACCTTCTGGGAGTCTTGGACAGGCCTTACTTAATGGGGTACTGCTGCACATTAGCCAGCAGAGGGCTTACTAGTGTCAGGCAACTCTGGATCAGTCTCCAGAGTGCAAGCCTTGGCTCCTATTAAAAAAAGACAATGGAGCTGGTCCAACTCACATGCAAACAATCCTTGCACCAAATGTCACTGGAGCAGCTGTGGAAGGAAGTACACATGTGAAATGTCTGCCTCCACAAGGGTAAAAATTTAAACGGCATTATAAAAAAAAAAAAACAGGTTTTCAAAGCAATTGGTTGGAAGGGGGCAGGGAAGAATAAAAGCGCTGCATTCAAAAAAAAACATTACCTTTCCCAATCGCTCAGACTTCCCTTCCCCTTTTAGCACAGTTTAAAAAAAAAAGTTACAATCATACTGCTTAACCATTCCATTACTGACCTAATACATTTGTGCGACTGACTTGACCTAGTTCGAGATGTGATTCAGCCCCTCTCCTCCTCTCCCCCCTTCTGCCTTCAACACAGTAAACCACTATGTTCCATCATTATTAGTTCAAGCTCGACATTTAGCCTGGAACTAAGCAATTTAAAAAAAAATTTTTAAAACCAAGTGACTATCTGCATTGTGTATATTCAGTTTGATATCAGTAGCTAAAGTAGTACTCTTTCTAGAGAAAGGTCATACTGAAAGCAAGTTACTGAACTTAACCACGCAGCCAAACCAATTACTAAAGTGCCATTGAACAGTAATAGCATTTGGTAGCATTAAAATACAAACTGAATTTTTTTTTGAAAAGCTCTTTTTAGTGCATAAAGCAGAATGTTTTAGGAGTTGCATAATCATCCAGCTTTTAAAATAAAACAGGATGTCTTCAGTGGGATTAAAAACTTGCATTTGATTTAGTCGCCATGGGGGAGAAAACAAATGTAAACAGGGATTTTCCAAAAACTCCTTTGAGTTATCTTTTCCATCTCTGCAGCTGACACCTTGAAATAACTAAACTCCAGTCATGAACAAGTCATTACCAGTCACCAGGATTACAAAACTGGGACAATCTGTTTAAAAGTGGCTCATAAGTACGCACTAGCTGTAACCGGTTTAGGAGGCAACGTATGCAGAGTGGACAACAAAAGACAAAATCTGAATCACCAATAGATTTGTACATTAACATAGAAACATAGAAAATAGGTGCAGGAGTAGGCCATTCGGCCCTTCGAGCCTGCACCACCATTCAATAAGATCATGGTTGATCATTCACCTCAGTACCCCTTTCCTGCTTTCTCTCCATACCACTTGATCCCTTTAGCCGTAAGGGCCATATCTAACTCCCTCTTGAATATACCTAACAAACTGGCATCAACAACTCTCTGGGCTAGAAAATTCCACAGAAGACGTTTCTCCTCATCTCAGTCCTAAATGGCTTACCTTTTATCCTTCAACGGTGACCCCCGTGTCTGGACTTCCCCAATATCAGGAACATTCTTCCTGCATCTAACCTGTCGAATCCCATCAGATTTTATATGTTTCGATGAGATCCCCGCTCATTCTTCTAAATTCCAGTGAATATAAGCCTAGTTGATCCAGTCTTTCTTCATATGTCAGTCCTGCCTTCCCAGGAATCAGTCTGGTGAACCTTCGCTGCACACCCTCAATAGCAAGATTGTCCTTCCTCAGATTTGGAGACGAAAATTGCACTCAATACTCAAGGTGTGGTCTCACCAAGGCCCTGTACAACTGCAGTAAGATCTCCCTGCTCCAAAACTCAAATCCCCTCTGAAGGCCTGCATGCCATTTGCTTTCTTTACTGTCTGCTGTACCTGCATGTCTACCTTCAATGACTGATGTACCATGACACCCAGGTCTCATTGCACCTCCCCTTTTACTGATGTCACCATTCAGATAATAACCTGCTTTCCTGGTTTTGCCACCAAAGTGGATAACCTTCAATGAGTATCTTAATTGATCATTTGTATTGGGGGATAAAGTACATTACAAGCAATTTTCCCGTGAATTTCTTTTTTGGGTGCGTGGCCTATTCAAATTTCCGCACGTGCACGTTCTTCCATTTAACAGCCGCTGAGCAACCTGCGCGGGACCTCCAGACCTCTGCGCGGCTGCACAGTTCAACGGGATCAACGCAAGAGCACCTCAACACAAATCAGTTTGTTCATGAGGTCATCAGAGCAAGTCTCACTTCCCATTGCCCCAGAACTGCTCAAAGTGAGTAACTATGTGCGTATTCCCCAGCAATGTGTTCAAAAGCTCGAGTATTTTCAACTGACTAAATTTTGTACACTTGGATGTGTGGAAGGGGGGGGGGGGGAGGGGGGGGGGGGGAGGAGAAAAAGAAAAGACGACTTGCATTTGTATAGCACCTTTCACAATCACCAGACATCTCAAAGCACTTTACAGCCATTGAAGTACTTTTGGAATGTAATCACTATTGTAATGTGGGAAACACGGCAGACAACTTGCGCACAGCAAGCTCCCACAAACAACAATGTGATAATGACCAGATAATCTGTTTTTGTTATATTAATAAATATTGGCCAGGACACCAGGGATAATTCCCCTGCTCTTCAAAATAGTGGCATGGGCTATTTTACATCCACCCGAGAAGGCAGATGGGGCCTCAGTTTAATGTATCATCCGAAAGACGGCACACCTGAGTGTGGCACTCCCTCAGCACTGCACTGGAGCATCAGCCTAGATTTATGTGCTCAAGTCCCTAGAGTGGGACTTGACCCACAACCTTCTGACTCAGAGGCGAGTATGCTACCCACTGACCCATAGCCGAGCAGGGAAGAAATAAATATACCAAAATAAATGTATTTTGTAAGCTGAAGAACATTACAAGTGGTCCAATCACTCATACAGGTAACAGGGCTCCAAATATAGAAAAGGTTGAATTTTAAAAAAAAAATCTTGTGTACAAAGGGCATAAAAAAAAAAGACATAAACTTGCAATCACTTGTACAAGGGGGCAGGTGTCAGAAAATACAGAGCAAATGATAATTGGTTGCTCTCAAAAGGCAGTCAATGGTTAATGTAGAACACCGGTATCCCTTAAAATACTACAAATGTGGCACTTCAATACAATAAACTCGATCAGTCTTCATCTATCAAAATATTCCATACTAGCAAACATGTTTCAGTTTGGGTAGGACAGAGAAAGGAATGACTATGTGGCACCAATACAACAAGATCTGTGCGAGCTAAATGTGCCAATGTTGTAATGCTGGCTCTCATTGGGCTTGCACCGAAAACTACACCATTTATATTTTTTTTTTAAAAAAGAGAAATCTAATAAATCAAAGATACAGTTTGCTGCCAAAGATGGCTCAAATGCAGATCCCCTGCCAATACCAAGGCTAATCCTGTGTTCAGAAGTACCTTCTCGGGCATACCGGGAGTTGGGGGAGGTTGCAGAGATGGGAATTTAAACACAAGGATAAGAATTTTAAATTGGAAGCATTGTGAGACCAAGAGCCAACATAGGTCATCAAGGACAGGGCGACAAGTGATCAGGATCTAGCACAGGCCAATATATGGGCAGGAACATTTTGGATGAGCTAAAGTTTAGAGTATGCAGGACAAGGGGCTGGGAAGGAGAGCATAGGAGGTTGAGTCTGGAGGTGACAAAGTCACGGATGAAGGTTGCAGCAGCAGATGAGCAGAGGTGGGAGTAGAAGCGGCCGGTGCTACAAAGGCGGGAGCAGACAGTCTCTGACAGAGAGGATACTGGGTCAGAAGCTCAGCTTGGGGGTCAAAAGGATGCTGAGGTTGCAAACAGTCTGGTTCAGCCTGAAATAAGAGTCAGGGAGGGCTGCGGAATTAGTGACAAAGGTATGGAGGCAACAGATGACTTAATCAAAATTTGTATTATACTTTGTCATTTAGAAAAAAGTTGGAGCAAAAAAAAAATTCAAAATTGAGATTTATTGCCACACTCCAAGGCCATCTGCTCACAACCATCTGAAAACAAGTCCATTTATGTTCATGGCCCCAACATACGTCTGATTATATTGTGGACACTAAAGTCACACTTCAATACGTTTGTAATAATTATTTCCCACCTACATACTAATGGCCCATTCCTCAGATTTGTATCAACTCCAACCAGGAAATTCAGCTATTAAAAGTGCTGTAAATGGAATTGCACTGCCGTCTCAATGTTTAATGTATTAAAGGCAGCAGCAAAGAGTGGCATTCGTCAGTTTGGTAAGTGGGTGAGTTTTAAGGGTTATTCTCTTTAAACCATTTGGAGGCTGGAGTAAATTGTTAGTGGCAATTGCCAGTAGCTTCCAAGTAAGTAGCAGTTTAATTTAAAGGGGAAAAGTTAAATAGTTGGGAATCTTTCAGGTTGAGGCAGAGAAAAACAAGGCAACTCTCTAGTAGGAGGCAATTAGCAGCTAGTTAAAACCAGTTCTGTAAACAACTGACCAGTAGTGAGTCATCTGACCTAGATACAGTTTACAAAGAGGCAGCTCGTGCAGAGCATGGAGTGCAGCAGCAAAGAGTGGCATTCGTGAGTTTGGTAAGTGGGTGAATTCAGGCAAGTGGGGGTGGCAGGTGCTGTTTTGTCTTGTTTTTCCTACCAGTGCTGACACTAGAGCAGCTGATAAGGAGTGCGAGTAGAAGAAGGAGGCCCAGAGACCAGCCCAACCAGCTGCAGACAAAGATAGAGAGGTGCAAAATAGAGAGGCGATATCACAGCCAAGCTGGTAAGTGGTTGGCTGTTCGACTGGTAAGTATAACTCTCTTTTAGACTGACTGAGATTGGTTTAATTGGCAGCGAACTAAGTAGCTGTTTGGTGTTTAAGTACATTTTAGTAAGTAAATTAATTTAAGGGTTAATCATGGCAGGAGAGCTCAGACCCATGTCATGCTCCTCCTGTGCGATGTGGGAAGTCAGAGACACTGGACTACTATGTGTGCAGGAAGTGTGTCCAGCTGCAGCCCCTGACAGACCACATGACGGCACTGGAGCTGCGGATGGACTCACTCTGGAGCATGCGCGATGCTGAGAATGTTGTGGATAGCACATTTAGTGAGTTGGTCACACCGCAGGTAAGGGTTAGGACAGATAGTGAATGGGTGACCAAGAGACAAGGCAAGAGCAGGAAGGTAGTGCAGGAGTCCCCTGCGGTCATCTCCCTCCAAAACAGATATACCGTTTTGGATACTGTGGGGGAGATGACTTACCAAGGGAAGGCACCAGCAGCCAGGTTCATGGCACCATGGGTGGCTCTGCTACACAGAAGGGCGGGAAAAAGAGTGGGAGAGCTTTAGTGATAGGGGATTCTATTGTAAGGGGAATAGATAGGAGTTTCTGCGGCCGCAACCGAGACTCCAGAATGGTATGTTGCCTCCCTGGTGCAAGGGTCAAGGATGTCTCGGAGTGGCTGCAGAGCATTCTGGAGAGGGAGGGTGAACAGCCAGTTGTCATGGTACATGTAGGTACCAACGATATAGGTAAGAAGCGGGAAGGTGTCCTACAAGCTGAATTTGGGGAGCTAGGAATTAAATTAAAAAGTAGGTTGGCAGACAGGAATAGGAGCAAAGGGGGACTTTTCAGAATAGCAGGCAGTGACAAGTGGGGTACCGCAAGGTTCTGTGCTGGGGCCCCAGCTGTTTACATTGTACATTAATAATTTAGACGAGGAGATTAAATGTATTATCTCCAAATTTGCAGATGACACAAAGTTGGGTGGCAGTGTGAGCTGCGAGGAGGATGCTATGAGGCTGCAGAGTGACTTGGATAGGTCAGCTGAGTGGGCAAATGCATGGCAGATGAAGTATAATATGGATAAATGTGAGGTTATCCACTTTGGTGGTAAAAACAGAGAGACAGACTATTATCTGAATGGTGACAGATTAGGAAAAGGGGAGGTGCAACAAGACCTGGGGGTCATGGTACATCAGTCATTGAAGGTTGGCATGCAGGTACAGCAGGCGGTTAATAAAGCAAATGGCATATTGGACTTCATAGCGAGGGGATTTGAATACAGGGGCAGGGAGGCGTTACTACAGTTTTTCAGGGCCTTGGTGAGGCTGTACCTGCTCTGCGAGTGTTTGATGGGACAGTGTAGAGGGAGCTTTACTCAGTATCTAGATTAGATGCAGGAAGAATGTTCCCAATGTTGGGGAAGCCCAGAACCAGGAGTCACAGTCTAAGGATAAGGGGTAAGCCATTTAGGATCGAGATGAGGAGAAACTTCACCCAGAGAGTGGTGAACCTGTGGAATTCTCTACCACAGGAAGTTGTTGAGGCCAATTCACTAAATATATTCAAAAAGGAGTTAGATGTAGTCCTTACTACTAGGGGGATCAAGGGGTATGGCGAGAGAGCAGGAATAGGGTACTGAAGTTGCAAGTTCAGCCATGAACTCATTGAATGGTGGTGCAGGCTCGAAGGGCCGAATGGCTTACTCCTGCACCTATTTTCTATGTTTCTATGTTAAGTGATTAAATCTTCAAGTTTGCAGCTGCAATGTCTTGTTTATAATGCTCCTTTTAGTAAATGGAAGACAACCATATGCTGTTGAAATCATCTGGTTATGGAACACATAATGGCCTCCTTCTGTGCCATGAATGTCTACAATTCTATAATAACCAGCCAGTAAAAAGTTCAGACCAAGCACTGCTCTTTGTCTGTGGATCCTTTAGGATCCTGCTCTGGAATTTACGAACAGGGTGAATAGGCCAAGTTATTTTTTTCGTGCAATACTACAGTACAACGCAACCACAGAGCACCACAAGCTTCAGTTTGACTCATTAGTAGCACTCTTGCTTCTGAGTCAGAAGCTTGTGGGTTCAAGCCACACCCCAGGGACGTGAGCACATCATTTAGGTCAAAAAAGGATGTCGAGGTTGCAAACAGTCTGGTTCAGCTTGAAATAATGGTCAGGGAGGGCTGTGAAATTGCAAAGTGCCAACGTTAACTGAGTGGGCAAACAGAGTATAACGTGGGGAAATTAGGTTATTCACTTTGGTAGGAAGAATTTTTTTTTTTTTTTTAAACATTTTTTTTTTTTAAATGGTGAGAAACTACTAAATGTAGGTGTTCAGAGAGATTTAGGTGTCCATGTACAGGAAGCAGTGAGTTAGCATACAGGTACAGTAAGCAATTAGGAAGGCAAATGGTATGCTGTCTTTTATTACAAGAGGGTTGGAGTACAAGGGTAAGGAAGTCTTGCTACAATTGTGCAGGGCTTGGGGAGACCAGACCTGGAGTAGTGTGCACAGTTTTGGTCTCCTTATCTCGGAGAAAAGATATACTTGCCTTGGAGGTGGTGCAAAGGTTCACTAGATTGATGCTTGGGATGAGAGTTGTCCTACGAGGAGAGATTGAGTAGATTGAGCCCATACTTTCAGGAGTTTAGAAGAATGAGATGATCGCATTGAAACATATAGGATTCTTAAGGGGCTTGACAGGGTAGATGTTGAGAGGTTGTTTCTCCTGGCTGGAGAGAGTAGAACTAGGGGGCATTGGTCTCAGAATAAGGGGTCAGCCTTTTAAGACTGAGATGGAGAATTTCTTCACTCAGAGGGCTGTGAATCTTTGGAATTCTCTGCTCCACAAGGCTGTGGATGCTGAATCATTGAGCTTATTCAAGGCTGAGATAGATAGAATTTTGGTCTCATGGGGAATCAAGGGTTATAGAGATCAAACAGGAAAGTGGAGTAGAGGTCAAAGATCAGCCATCATCTTATTGAATGGTGGAGCAGGCAAGAGGCAGTATGGCCTACTTCTGTTGGTAATTCTTTTGTTCTTTCAGATGTTTAAGTGGATGTGAAAGATCCCATGACATTATTCAGAGAGGGGAGTAGGGGAGTTGTCCTGGCCAACTCCCAGCTCTTAACCAACACTAACCGATTATTTATCTCTTTACTGTTTGTGGGGCTTTGCCGTATGGAAATTTATATCCAACAAAAACTATAACAAATAAACACAATTAACTTCAGTGTAGATTACCAGGTCTCCTGGTAGCTGGCTTATGCAAATCCAGTATGGTTACTTTGCAGTTGCCACATGCTACCCAAGACTGGCTTGTTAGGAGCTGGTGACATTCTTATTGTACAAACCCAATGTAAAAGTGGCATTACTCTGTAAAGATCCAATGCACCATAAATCTAGGTACGCAAATAGGCACATATAAAATATAGAGCTGTTACAGGGAATGCAGGCAGCAACAAGAGAAGTAGCTTGAAGTGGACTGGTGGGAAGGACAGTATTTGATCTTAAAATCTACTTAAATGTTTTCACACATCTGCTATCTTTAGCCTGGGGTCCGATCTTAAAAACTTTTTGAAGTTCAAATGCGATGCACTTTTTAAAAAGAGAGCACAGTAAATCAAAGAGTAATTGTAGCACTTGGAGAAAACTTGAGTCAATAGTTATTTTCATTCAGGGTATTTGCAGTCGGCAAATTGCCAAGCTTGGAGGGAGGGATCTTGCTCCACAACACAAATGTGTCTTAGTAAGTCAAGATAAGATTATTGATAATGTTGTCAATTGAGGGGGCCGCGAATCAGATAGTCCTGCCAGTAGAAAGTGTGGATGATGTCAAGAAGGGGGGCAGGGGACGAGACAAATAAAAAAGGACCTAGGTAGAAAAGAGAACTGCAAAAAAAAAAATCAGATGGATATCTTTCAGACTTGGTTTTGAGAAGAATCTGCCTTTTTTTCCCCAAAAAATTTACTAATTCTTCACATCAGCTAGGTGTTCTATTGCATAAACTCAAGTATCCACAAATACGACAATTCTCCTCCAAAAAAGGAAAAAATTTAGATAGCTTGCTTTTTTTTAAAAATACATTAAAAAAAATGAACTGCAGCTCTGGGTTGACAGAATGCACAATAGCAGCAATGTCACAAGGGCAGCAAAATCAGTACCAAGCTCTCTAGGGGCACAGGTGTAGCTGCACCAATAGGATGGAGGGATGGTCTAAAACATTGCAATGCTAATGCCTCCCTGGATTTCTAAATACTTCCTGCACATGCAAATCATGCTTTGGGAAGCTGCAAAGCAGTACAAAATCCAGTGTGGTAGCAGCTCTTAAAGGACTGCTGCTGTTTTAGAGAAGAACACAGTTTAGTACCTTAACGTGACTGTAGAAGAACCATTGGTGCAAGATAGTGTCAATTTTTGAAATGAAGAATCCCAAATGCCTTTCTAACAGCCTTCTCAACTAATTGTGCCACCTTTAAAGGTGTGTACACACCCTTTAAAAGTGTACCATTTAGTTTATATTGCCTCTCCTCATTCTTCCTCCCAAAAAGAATCACTTCTCTGCATTAAATTTCATTTGCCATGTGTCTGCCCATTTCACCAGTCAATGCCCTCCTGAAGTTGGTTACCATCATCCTTACTGTTGAGTACATTTCCAGTTTTGTCTCATCTGAAAACTTCGAAATGATGCCCTGTATACCCAAGTCCAGGTCATTCAGAGAGCAGAATGTCTCTACTGACCCCTGGGGACCACCACTGCTCACTTCCCACCCGTCTGAAAAACAACCAACCATTCATCACTGCTCTCTGCCCCTTTGCCAATTTCATATCCACAGCGCCACTGCCCTTTTAATCCCACGGGTTTAAATTTTGCTAACGAGCCTATTATGTGGTACTTTATGAAACGCCTTTTGATGGTCCATATACACATTAACCGCACGACCCTCATCCACTTTCACCATTACTTCAAAAGAACTCAATCTCGCTAGTCAAACACAACTTATCTTTAACTAATCCATGTTGGCTTTCATTTATTAACCCATATTTTTCTACGTGCCAATTAATTTTGTCCTGGATTAATGTCTTTAAAAAATTTCCCACTGACATTAGATCGATGGGTCTGTATTTGT
The DNA here is from genome assembly GCF_044704955.1 of Pristiophorus japonicus. Taxonomy (NCBI): domain Eukaryota; kingdom Metazoa; phylum Chordata; class Chondrichthyes; family Pristiophoridae; genus Pristiophorus; species Pristiophorus japonicus. Next base: position 38,776,463 of record NC_091979.1, on the reverse strand, counting down.
CGGGTTTGTCCCTCACACTTATTTTGAACAGGGGTGTAACATTTGCAAACCTCTAGTCCTCCAACAACTCTCCCATATCCAAGGATTGGAAGATTGTGGCCAGAGACTTTGTAATTTCCACTCTTACTTTCCTCAGTAACCCAGGATGCATCCCATCCGGACCAGGTGACTTTTCTACTTTGTAGCCTGCCAACTTTTTAAGTACCTTCTATTTATTTTTATCCTGTCCAATTTCTCTACCACCTCCTCCTTTACTGTGACATTGGCGGCATCCTCTTCTTTAGGGAGGACAGATGCAAAGTACTCAATTTAGTTCCACAGCCATGCCTTCTATCTCCACAAGATCTCCTCCTTGGTCCCAAAGCAGGCCCATCCTTCCTTTGATTATCCTTTTACTTTGTGTTTATAAGACTTGAGTTCCCTTTTATGTTACCCACTAATCTATTCGCATCCTCTCTTCTTGCCCCTCATATTTCCTTTTTCAGTTCTCCCTGTACTTTTTGTATTCAATTTGGTTCGCTACTGAATTATCAACCTGACATTTATCATAAGCCTCCCTTTTCGGTTTCATTTTGATCTCCATGGGGGAGAAATTGGCCAGCCTTGCACATGTTTTCTTTTGGCGATATTTTGCCAGTAAAAAAAGGTACTCACCTAAATTAGTCAAAGTTAGCTTTGAAATATCGGCAAAAAGTGGATCGACCAAGTGCAACACCAAAACAAAACGCACGTTTAAAATTGGCCGTTCGGAGAACCTGTACTCAGGGTGGGAAAAAAACGCCCAAGAAAAACCTGCATTAAAGCCCCAGAAACAGCAGTAGGTATGAAGGCCTACAAAAAAGGCAAGTTGAAGTTTTTTTTTAAATTATTTTTCAGTGAATGTTCTGATTTTTTTCATTTTTGCAATTTTTGTTTTCTCCTCTCCCAGGGCCTGTATTTTTGGCGGTGATAGGCCTCAGGCTAAAGTTGGCGAGGACCATGGTTTCCACCGTGAATCCTTGTGCAATGCCGATTTTTACCGTCGGACACATTTTTTGCCAATTTTACCCCCTTAAAAAATGGCAACGTTTTTAAAGAGATATTTTGTCTGTAAAATAACTGAGGGGGGAGGGGGGAAAGATAGCCAAAAACTGAATTTCTAGCTGAAAATCTTTAGTCAGCCAGGGAACCCCAAGCTTGGATGTTCTTTCTTTACCCCCTTGTGAGAATGTGTAAAGTCTATACCCTAACCATCTACTCTCTGAACGCCTCCCATTGCTCATTTACTGTTTTACCTGCCAATCTTTGATTCCAATGGGATGCATCTGGGCCAGAACCCTTTTCAACTGCCTGAAATGAGCCCTCTTCCAGTTGAATATTTTCACATTTGATTTTTCCTTGTACTTTTCCACAACTACTCTAGACCTCATGATATTATGATCACTGTTCTCCAGATGCTCTCCCACTGAAACATGTCCCACTTCATTCCACAGCACTAAAACCAATACTGCTTCTTTCCCCATTGGGCTGGAAACATACTGACCAAGAAATTCTCTTGTACACATTTCAGCAATTCCTCCCCGTCGGGAGCAGTAGCGGGAGCGGGCGGACTGGAGGGAAGCGGCAGCAGCGGAGCACGTCAATAAAGCCAGAGGCTCGAGGCCCAGATCAAACTAAATCGGGAGCAGCAGCGGGAGCGGGCAGATCTGCGAGGGAAGCAGCGGCAGCAGGGTCAAAAGTAAGAAAGAAGTAAAAAGTAATCCAAGTGTGACGTCACAGCCAAGGAGGGTAAGTGATTGGCTGGTTGAGTGATTAGTAGTTTTCTTTCTATATCTTTTTTCTTTTTCTTAGCAGTAAGAAATCTGGTCAATGTTGCCAAATTAAGTAATTTAATGGCTAAGTCATGGCAGGAGAGCCCAGACCCGTGTCATGCTCCTCCTGTGCTATGTGGGAAATCAGGGAGGCTTCTAGTGTCCGACTACTGTGTGCAGGAAATGTATCCAGCTGCAGCTCCTGACAGACCACATTGCAGCACTGAAGCTGCGCATGGATTCACTCTGGAGCATCCGCGACGCTGAGGATGTCGTGAATAACACGTTTAATGAGTTGGTCACACCGCAGGTAGAGGTTACACAGGCAGATAGGGAATGGGTGACCATCAGGAAGAGCAGTGGAAGGTAGTGCAGGGGTCCCCTGTGGTCATCTCCCTCCAAAACAGATATACCACCTTGGCTACTGTTGGGGAAGATGACTCATCAGGGGAAGGCAGCAGCAGCTGCCGCCACCAAGTTCATGGCACCACAGGTGCCTCTGTTGCACAGGAAAAAAGTGGGAGCTATAGTGGTAGGGGATTCTATTGTAAGGGGCAGAGTTAGGCATTTTTGCAGCCACAAACAAGACTCCAGGATGGTATGTTGCCTCCCGGGTGCAAGGGTCAAGGATGTCTCAGAGCGGCTGCAGGGCATTCTGGAGGGAGAGGGTGAACTAGTTGTCGTGGTGCATATAGGTACTAACGATATAGGTCAAAAGCGGGATGAGGTCCTACAAGCCGAATTTAGGGAGCTAGGAGTTAAATTAAAAAGTAAGACCTCAAAAGGTAGTAATCTCAGGATTGCTACCAGTGCCACATGCTAGTCAGAGTAGAAATAGCAGGATATTTAAGATGAATACGTGGCTTGAGGAATGATGCAAGAGGGAGGGATTCAAATTCCTGGGACATTGGAACCAGTTCTGGGGGTGGTGGGATTAGTACAAACCAGACGGTCTGCAACTGGACAAGACCAGAACAGATGTCCCAGGCAGAGTGTTTGCTAGTGCTGTTGGGGAGGGTTTAAACTAAAAAGGCAGGGGGATGGGAATCTATGCAGGGAGGCAGAGGGAAGCAAAAAAAGGGGGCAGAAGCAAAAGGTAGGAAAGAGAAAAGCAAGAGTGGAGAGCAGTGAAATCAAGAACAAAAATCAAAAAGGGCCACATTACAACATAATTCTAAAAAGGACAAAGTGTTAAAAAATACAAGCCTGAAGGCTGAGTGTCTCAATGAGAGGAGCATTTGTAATAAGGTGGATGAATTGACTGCGCAGATAGCGGTTAACGGATATGATGTAATTGGGATTAGAGAGACATGGCTCCAAGGTAACCAAGGCTGGGAACTTGACATCCAGGGGTATTCAATATTCAGGAAGGACAGACAGGAAGGAAAAGGAGATGGGATAGTATTACTGCTTAAAAGAGATAACGCAATAGTAAGGAAGGACATTAGAGTGGACGATGTGGAATCTAGATGGGTAGAGCTGCGAAACACCAAAGGACAGAAAACATTAGTGGGAGTTGTGTACACACCATCAGACAGTAGTAGGGAGGTTGGGATGGCATCAAACAAAAATAAGGGACGCGTGCAATAAGGGTATAGCAGTTATCATGGGTGACTTTCATCTGCATATTGATTGGGCTAACCAAACTGGTAGCAATAGTATGGAGGGGGATTTCCTGGAGTGTTTAAGGGATGGTTTTCTAGACCAATATGGTCGAGGAACCAACTAGAGAGCAGGCCATTCTAGACTGGGTCTTGTGCAACGAGAGGATTAATTAGCAATCTGGTCATGCGGGGCCCCTTGGAGAAGAGCGACCATAATATGGTAGAATTCTTCATTAAGATGGAGAGTGACACAGTTAATTCAGAAACTAGGGTCCTGAACTTAAAGGAAACTTCAACGGTATGAGACGTGAATTGGCTAGGATAGACTGGAGAAGGATAGTTAAAGGGTTGACGGTGGATAAGCAATGGCAGACATTTAAATATCACATGGATGAACTACAACATTTGTACATCCCTGTGTGGCGCAAGAATTAAAAAAAGGTGGCTCAACCGTGGCTAACAATGGAAATTAGGGAAAGTGTTAAATCCAAGGAAGAGGCATATAAATTAGTTAGAAAAAGCAGCAAACCTGAGGACTGAGAGAAATTTAGAATTCAGCTGAGGAGGACTAAAGGTTTAATTAGGAGGGGGAAAGAGAGTATGAGGAGAAGCTTGCAGGGAACATAAAAATTAACTGCATAGCTATGTGAAGAGAAAAAGATTAGAGAAGACTAATGTAGGTCCCTTGCAGTCAGAATCAGGTGAATCCATAATGGGGAACAAGGAAATGGCAGACCAATTGAACAAATACTTTGGTTCTGTCTTCACTAAGGAAAGCACAAATAACCTCCCGAAAATATAGGGGACCGAGGGTCTAGCGAGAAAGGGGAACTGAGGGAAATCCTTATTAGTCAGGAAATTGTTAGGGAAATTGAAGGGACTGAAGACCAATAAATCCCCAGGGCCCGATAGTCTGTATCCCAGAGTACTTAAGGAAGTGGCCCTAGAAATAGTAGATGCATTGGTAGTCATTTTCCAACATTCTATAGAGACTGGTTCAGTTCCTATGGATTGGAGGGTAGCTAATGTAACCCTACTTTAAAAAAAAACAGGGAATTATAGATCAGTTAGCCGGATATCTGTAGTGGGGAAAATGTTGGAATCAATTATTAAAGATCTAATAGCAGCGCATCTAGAAAGCAGTGACAGGATTGGTCCAAGTCAGCATGGATTTATGAAAGGGAAATCATGCTTGACAAATCTTCCTAGTTTTGTTTGAGGATGTAACTAGTAGAGTGGATAAAGGAGAACCAATGGATGTGGTGTATTTGAACTTTCAAAAGGCTTTTGACTAGGTCCCACACAAGAGATTGGTGTTCAAAATTAAGGCACAAGATATTGGGGGTAATGTATTGACGTGGCTAGAGAACTGGTTGGCAGACAGGAAGCAAAGAGTGGGAATAAATGGGTCCTTTGCAGAATGGCAGGCAGTGACTAGTGGGGTGCTGCAGGGTTCAGTGCTGGAACCCCAGCTATTTACAATATACATCAATGATTTGGATGAAGGAATTGACTAATATCTCCAAGTTTGAAGATGACACTAAGCTGGGTGGCAGTGCGAGCTGAGAGGTGGATGCTAGGAGGCTGCAGGGGGACTTGGACAAGTTAGGTGAATGGGCAAATGCATGGCCGATGCAGTATAATATGGATAGGTGTGAGGTTATCCACTTTGGTTGTAAAAACAGGAAGGCAGATTATTGTCTGAATGGTGACAGATTAGTAAAAGGGGAGGTGCAACGAGACCTGGATGTCATGGTACATCAGTCATTGAAGGTAGGCATGCAGGTACAGCAGGCAGTAAAGGCGGCAAACGGCATGCTGGCCTTCATAGCAAGGGGATTCGTGTATAGGAGCAGGGAGGTCTTACTGCAGTTCTACAGGGCCTTGGTGAGACCACACCTTGAGTATTGTGTGCAGTTTTGGTCTCCTAATCTGAGGACAGACATTCTTGCTATTGAGGGAGTGCAGCAAAGGTTCACCAGACCGATTCCTGGGATGGCAGGACTGACACAAGAAAAAAGACTGGATCGACTGAGCTTATATTCACTGGAATTTAGATGAATGACAGGGGATCTCCTAGAAACATAAAATTCCAACAGGATTGGACAGGTTAGATGCAGGAAGAATGTTCCCGATATTGGGGAAGTCCAGACTCAGGGGGCACAGTTGAATGACAAGGGGTAAACCATTTAGGGCCGAGATGAAGAGAAACTTCTTCACTCAGAATTGTGAACCTGTGGAATTCTCTACCACAGAAAGTTGTTGAGGCCAATTCATTAGATATATTCCAAAAGGGACTTAGATGTGGCCCTTACGGATAAAGGGATCAAAGGGTAGGGAAAGCAGGAATGAGGTACTGAAGTTGCATGATCAGCCATGGCTCGAAGGGCCTACTCTTGTACCTACTTTCTATGTTTCTATGACTTTGCCCTTTAGTTATTTTCCCAGTCTATATTAGAATAATTGAAGATCCTCATTATCACGACTCTAAAGTTCTTGCATCTTTCTGCGATGCGTCTTCAAATTTGCTTCTGCTCAATATTTGGTAGCCTATCGTATACACTTAGTGCAATAGTTCCACTATTGTTCCTTAATTCTAACCAAATAGATTCTGTCTTTGAACCCTCAAATACATCATCCCTTTCTAGCTAAAGGCAGGGAGGGATGAGGCCACGGAGAGATTTCAAAACAAGGATGAGAATTTTTAAAATGAAGGCAATGCCAGACCAGGAGCCAATGTAAGTCAGCAATCACAGGGTGGTGGGTGAACAGGACTTGCTGAGAGTTAGGATGCAGGCAGCAGTTTTGGATGAGTTCAAGTTTACAGAGAGTGGATGGTCAGCCAGGAGACTGTTGGAATAGTCGAGTCTGAAGGCAACACCCAAAATAAGTTGTGCTCTGAAAGAGTACTCCCATAACCAGTACCATGCAGACTGTTCGCCAATGGCCTCACAGGAAAGGAGATAGTTTCTACACTGGATAGCATTTGGTATGCTCAGGCAATTAATAAATTATATGCGCTTCTAGCTCATAACCAGAGAGATTAGGACAGTCAGTAGCCTATGTTAAAAGCACTGTAATAATTTGAGATGGCAGCCATTTATAAACAGGAATCTGTGGAGGAAACAAGATGAAGTTGGTGGCATGGTACCACCAGCCATCAAGCATCCACCATTTATTATCCTTCCGGACTGAATCACATTCTCAAATCATCTCCATAGGGCCAAGTTTGCATAGCAGGAACATGACGCACAAAGCTGCCATTTTACCTCCCTTTGAAGGCACGGCATCAGGAAACCATTGAAACTTGTTTCCCTTCCTATAGGAAGCTTACCAATGCCCTATATTGGCAAGTTGCTTGCCTTTAGCTGGTTAAACCCAACCACTGTACAAACTTGCATATCTCCATGCCATTTGAACTAAGCTCTCTGGATTCTGGTTTAGTGAGGCTAGAAGGGCCGAATGGCCTACTCCTGCACCTATTTTCTATGTTTCTATGATCCTATGGGAACAGTGCACTTCACATTGAGCTAACAAATTCTACATGTAAAATACTCAAAAAGATAGGTTTCCACAAGTCAGAAAAAAAAGACACAAATTATTCATTGGGAATTGTTGCAATACCAGGAATGTTACTACTAAGAAAAAACAATGGGCAGATAATTTTCAACCAAACAGAGTTGTGGAATAAATTACCAGAGAAGCCCAATGAAACAGAAAGCATAAATGGGTTTTAGGAGACGGTTGGATGAGCTCTTGGGGAAACAAGTGATTGAGGGAGGTGATGAGAAGGTGGAAAGTAGAATGGATCTATGCATATTGGTTGGATATGTTTGGGGGCTTTGGTCCCTTCGATTAGAAGATACAAAAGACCAGCACAGGCCGACTCTCCTCCAATTTTAATTCTCGGAGAACAAACAGCTTTTTCCTTTCCCCATTCCCAAAAAAGCAAGGAAGCAGTAATTTCATGCAGCTCCGTGGTACAGTATGTCAGCACACAATGTATGACACGTGCAATTCATTAGGACTTCATGACCATGAATAATGCTTCGACATGGTATGAAGGAGTGCACAATTGCACTACATAAAATGCTGCCAAAAGCAAACAAACTCAAACTCTAACTACTTACCTAAATTCAACAGTGGCTGTAAAAGATTCCTGCTCGGTTATTGAGAAGACACACAGAAAACCCTCCCCACTGCGGAAGTAATTGTCCCGAATAGCCGCATAGTCCTCCTGTCCAGCAGTATCCAAGATGTCTATCTGGACCTCCTCACCATCCAGAACAACTTTTTTCCTATAACTGTCAGCTTTAGTAGGCTCATAGTCTTCAACGAACTGCAAGGAAAAAAAAAAAATAGTTCAAAAATAAATAAATACAAAGTGCTTATCCAAAAGGTTTTTTCCTCCTTCCCAGACTCAATATAATCTCCATTCCTCCTTTCCTGAGGGAGCTCGATTGATGAAGAACAGTTTCATGGGTACCCAGTGTCCATTCTTCATGTGTAAGCATCAGCAGTAGGCCAATCTGTTCTCGCCTTTGTACTCCCAGCAGAAATCAGGAGTGGTAACTCTGAATCACTGTCTAATCAAAGACACCAAACTCATTATAGCTTCCCTACTGCTCCCATGGAGGAGACTGCCTAATTGGGGAAAAAAAATCAAACCTAGCACCTTCATAGACTGTATAACTCAATTAATTGAAGCCTTATTTGAACCACAAGTAGGGAGAGGAGAGTATTCAATCCAGTTTAATAGCAACGTACAGTGTTTCCTTTTGCAGAGCATGTTGCACTGCACGCTAACCAGCAAGTGTTAATAGTAGTTTTGAAAATACTTCTTACTTCAAAAGTAAAGCTTTATTTAACTTACATTTATGTAGCACCTTTCATGTCGAAAAATGTCCCAAGGCCCTTCACACAAAAGCACCAGGTGCCAATCCTTTGCAGGAGGGCAAGGAAAGCTCAACGAAAGCTTCGAGGATATTGTGTTTTCAGAAGGTTAAAAGGTGGAGAGGAAGGTGGGGAGTGGCAGAGGTGATTTGGCATGGAGTTACAAAGCAGTAGAGAATGAGGTAGCTGGAAGGCTCTACCATCAAAGGTGGAACAGGAATAATTCACAGGAAGCCAGATTTAGAGGACCAGAGGACACTGAAGGGGATAAAAGGCTGGAGGAGATTTGCAGAGATTCCGTGGGAATTGAAGAGGAGGTTTTTAAAGTTTGATCCGCTTTTGGGACAGGGAGCCAATATAGGTCAGTGAGCATGGGAATGAAGGGCAAGCAGGAACCCGAGACACACAATGCAGCGGCAATGGGCAATTTGGAGTTTATGGAAGGCTGGTAAGAAGAGTTTGACATTATTTTTTGGGTGACTTTAAAATTATTCATTTCTTAAATGTATTATTCTTTTTGGAATGAAAATACATCCAAGAATCTTTTACCAATGCACAAACTAAAACTCATAATACCCAAGGCTAATGGCAGGTTGGCTGACCTTTATCTCAAGAGGACTGGAATACAAAGGGCAAGAAGTTATGCTTCAGTTGTATAGAGCCTTGGTCAGAGCCCATCTAGAGTACTGCGTTCAGTTCTGGGCACTGCAGGAAGGATACATTGGCCTTGGAGGTGGTGCAGTGCAGATTCACCAGAATGATACTGAAGGTTAAATTAAGACAGGTTGCTTGGCTTGTTTTCACTCGAGTACATCAAAATCGAGGTATTTAAAATGATAAAATAATTCAATATGTAGACAGAGAAACCATTTCCTCTGGTGAGGAATCACCTTTAAATTAGAGCCTTGCCGTTAAGATGGAAGTCAAGAAGCACCTTCACACAAAAGGACAGTAGAAATCTGCAACTCTCGCCAACCTCCTTCCTGCCCTGCTTACCCCACCTACCACTGGCTCCCTTGGATCAACAATCACTGCACCTCTACATTTCCCTCCAGAATGCCCATGCACTCACATACATGGTCCTTCCTGTGATTAATGCATTAATATGCTGGCTTTGACAAACCTAGCTCATGGGTAGCAGCACGCTGCTCCTTACTGAAGCCTCGCTGCCAGGCTATTCTTGCCATCATGTGCAGAGTGATGGAGTGGACCTCATCACATGTTGGTCTCTTTCTCTACCCCACCCCGCCTCCCCAGAATCCTTTGGTGCCTTCTCCACCCCTCATTTAAAATCCTCATCTACCAACACCCACCCAGAGCTGTACTGCCTCAGCACAAACTGACTCCTTAACCTCAGGGATTTCAATCTCCATCTCAACTCTCCTCCCAGTTCACTGCCCTACCTAAATCCTTTGCTTTATATAAACTCTCCTACCCATATTCACAGCCACCGTTAGACCCTGCAATCTCCTGTGGCGTCACCAGTTCCTTGATTTCAATCAAAGACAAGGACATCTACTGTCGCATATCCCTCAACATCCACATTTCCCCCCTAGCAATCCCACTTCCTTTGTGTCTGCCCCTGGAAATAAACCTCAACCAGGTCACTTAAAACTGTGCTTTTAAACACCCAGCTTTCTAGCCTTTAGCTCTTATTGATATAGCCCCCATGTTAGCTGACATTGTAAATGGTTCCCTCTCCTTGCATAGATTTTCCTCCCTTTCAAAACCGCCGTCATAATCTCCTCTGCAAAAAAATACCCACCCTCAACCCCTCTGCCCTTGCAAACTACCGCCCCATCTCCAACCTCTCCAAAGTTCTTTAATGTGTTGTTGACTACCAAATCCAGGCCCACCTTTTCGAAAAATTGTTCCAACCAGGTTTCTGCCCTCGTCTCAACACCAAACTGGTCTAAACAAAAGTCACAAAGGACAACACATTATCCCTCCGCAGCCTTTAATATGGATGACTACACCATCTGCCATCACGCCTCCCCTCTGCGGCTGAGCTCAGTGGAACTGCCCTCGCTTGGTTCCATTCTTACCCATTCAAATCATAGCCAGAGCATCTCATGCAATGGCTTTTCTTCAGATGTTTTGGGTCCAATCTTCTGGAATTGTCTGCCTGAACCCTTCCTCCATTCCACCTCCCTTTCCTCCTTTAAAAAGACCCTCCGTAAAACCCACAGCTTTGGCCAAGCTTTTGATCATGCTCCCCAATATCACCTCCGTTGGCTCAGTATCTATTTATTTCTGATCACACCTCTGAAAGGCCTGAAAACATTTTTCTACTTTAAAAAAAAAAAGGACGATATAAATACAAGTTGTTGTGGCTAAATTCAGTATAGCGAGATTAGTAAAAGGATGGTACATGCATTGGACCAGCAGGGTCACTGTTAGGACAGAAACTAGATTATAGCTGGAAGAGTACAGTATAAATCTATGGAGATTATGAATCTTAACAGTTCATAACATAATAGGAGCAGGCCCTCAAGCCTGCTCTGCAATTTTATATCATGGCTGATCAGATCATGGATTCGGCATCACTTCCCTGCCTGCTCCCCATAACCCTTATTGCTCAAAAAATGTCCATCAACGCCTTAAATATATTCAATGACCCAGCCTCCACAGCTCTCGGGCAGAGAATTCCACACATTTACAACCCTAAGAAATTCCTCCTCAAGTCAGTTTTAAATGGGCAGCCCCTTATTCTGAGACATAGGGCCCAAGTTTCCACATGATTCGCGCCTGATTTTTTAGGAGCAACTGGTGGAGAACGGACTATTTTAGAAATCGCAATTCTCCACATTTTTTTTTCTGCAGTTCTAGTCAGGTAGAACAGTTCTAGTTTAGAACAGAATTTTTTCTTCAAAAGGGGGCGTGTCCGGCCACTGACGCCTGATTTGAAAGTTTCCAGTGAAAATGTACTCCAAACTAAAGTAGAATGGAGCCAGTGAAGATTTTTGTAGAACTGAAAAAACCTGTTCTACATTAAAAAATCAGGCGTAGGTTACAAATTAGGCGTCCAGAACGAGGTGGGGGGGGGGAGGGAACTCATTAAATTCGACAATAAATCCTTATTTATACTTCTACAAATAAATCCAACCTGAATAAACATTTATAAGCCAAGAAAACCAGCTTCCTACTTGTGTGAAAGTGCTTCAGCCAGGGAGAATTCTGCAGCCATTCGTGCCAGTGAGAGAGAGAGAGAGAGAGAGAGAGAGAGAGAGAGAGAGAGAGAGAGAGAGAGAGAGAGAGAGAGAGAGAGAGAGAGAGAGAGAGAGAGAGAGAGAGAGAGAGAGAGAGAGAAAAGAAGAGAGAGTGGGGGGGGGGGGGAGAAAAGAAGAGAGAGTGGGGGGGGAGAGAAAAGAAGAGAGAGTGGGGGGGGAGAGAAAAGAAGAGAGAGTGGGGGGGAGAAAAGAGAGAGTGGGGGGAGAAAAGAGAGAGTGGGGGGGGAGAAAAGAGAGAGTGGGGGGGGAGAAAAGAG